>NC_090936.1:143929182-144529182 GCF_040938575.1 Ambystoma mexicanum | reverse complement strand
TTCATTCTCATGGATCCGTTTCTATTCTTATGCCGATAACACCCAGCTACTTTTTTAGGCTGGAAGTCATGGCCGTATGACTTAGGTTCTGCCTTGAAGCCATTGGTGAATGGGTGAGTCAAAAGTGGCTAAAACTCAATGAGGATCAGACAGAGGTGTTGGTTAAAGGTCCTTCCTCTTCCTTGCCTCTTTGAACGTCTGATTTTTGGCCGCCCTCTTTAGGCACTGTATCAGTCCCTGTTCAGCTGATAAAAAATCTTGGCGTTAAAATTATTTCATCACTCTCTCCTGAGGCAAAGGCCATTGGCATCTGTAGTGCTGGCTTCTTTAAACTCAAACAATTTAAGAAAGTGGTCTCTTACATCCCATTAAACTATTATGCTCCAGTCATTGCTGCCGCTATCAATGTCAGACTTGACTATTGTAACGCCACTTGCTGGCTCAACCATTTTAGCATCTTAACCATCTGCAAGTTTCACAGAACTCAGCAGTGCATTAAGAAAAGGGGGTACCCTGCGGCCAACCGGTTTCCTCTGCCCGTAGAAATCTACATTGGCTCCCTGTCTTGGCATGGGTTCAGTTTAAACTGCTAAGTTTGATCCACTGGGCTTTCCACGGTCAAGGTTTCCTATCTCCTCAAGAGAAGAGGATCCCTTATTGTCCCTCTCGTACTTAGGGTTCCTCGCTATCAGCTTGAACGTTGCGGTGTCCGGACCTTCTCTGTTGTGGGTCCCAAACTCTGGAACTCTATTTCTGTCCCTCTTAGGGCTACCCTCGAATTTAGTCTCTTCAGATCAGACTTATCTCTTTGGCTGAGCCTTGATCCTGTCTATTGTCTTATGTTTTCGCATCTTTTCACTGCCATGATGCCTTCAGTGAGATTTTGCGCAATATAAGATTGAGATAGTTAGATAGGAGTCCTCGCCTGTTATACCTAAAAGAACCACACCCCAGACTCCACAAGAATTCCTTCTCAGCAATTTCAGAAATGTATTTGATGATTTCTTTCCAAAAGCGTTTAATTTCCGGGTACTCCCACCATATTTATAGTAATGAGCCTTCCTCTCCGCAGTTGCGCCAGCAGTTCCCAGGATACTCAGACTTATTCGATTTAGTTTCTGGGAGGGTCATGTTCAACCTGAGCATCAATTTATCTCTTTATGTTGATGAACATGCACGTGGTTTTAACTCTGCTACAAATGTCTTTACAATCTGAATCTAGATTCGGCCATCTCAGAGCTTTTTGCCATTTTATTCTGTGGCCAGGGTAAAACATGGACTCTGCTTCTAGTAGGATCTTATATATTGTAGATACCATGCCTTTGGGTATGGATGCCGTGGTTACGAGTTTAGCAATTGATCAGATATCTTGCATTGAAAGACCCTGCATAACTCATTGACTCTCTTATTAAAAAACTCTAGCCCCACTAATGAGGAACTCATGTACCAAAGAAGGGGGTTTCATGATGCAATGAATTTTTCACTAAATTGCACATGCATGTATATTTTGTTTTTGTTATTGAACTCAATTTGAAGTATTATTCGTTTTGAGCTGTTTGTTTATGTTGTAAATAGATGAAACTTGTCTGTATTACCTATTTATAACTTGTCTAAAAATCTGCTGATGTCTTTTACTTTTATTCTCAAAATACATTTCTTATCAACTTTTGGTTTAAACGTTGTATTGTTTTGTTGAACTGTTTAGAACCAACCTCCCGAGTGGGTGGTAAAGATTGATTGAGCTGCTGATTCATTTTGGGATTGCTAGAATTAAGCAACTCACTTTTGTTCTAAATAGCCAGCGATATCAGGCCCAAGAATTGTTTTGTCCTGCTTTTCTTGAACCTCTCTGGTTATAGTTACAACAGCGAGGGTACTCTTCTAGTTTTTATAGTGGTTACGAGTTTAAACATTTTGTTTTAGAGATCTGCCTTTGTAGTACCTTGTAATACCCAGATTCTAACTTGTTGCCACTCTAAACTGTTGTACTCAGTTAGTGAGAGTTCTTGCCTGCATTCCTCAAACGATTTAATGTTCCTGAACGTGCCCAATGTATTGCTCATTTAGAAAAAAATGTCTACATTTATATTTAAGTAGCCCACCCTCTCAAATTTTTGGACATAAGAGATGTTTTGTTATATGAAGGCATTATGATATATCATGCTATGTCATGCCATATTATGTCATGTTTCATTATGTCATATTGCAATGTCATGTCACTTCGTAAAGGGCCGGCAAGGGCTGTGGAGCAGCAGGAAGGTGACATGTAGCACTCCACACACACCCAAAAAATGAACTAGTACACGTTAGTGGCACTTAGGTTAGGCGAAAGGCTTCACTGACAAATGTAGACCCGGAAAAGCAGCAGACACTGCAACCCTCTGAACCTAAAGCCATCCTCCTGCCCTCTATTAATAGGAGGAGTTAACTGCAGTCCAGGTTAGGAGGGGGAGTCAAAGCTGGATTTATGCAGATTACCTCCCAGAAGAGCAAATCCTTAGGCCAATAGCACTACCATAATATCAATGGGCCCAGTGAATGTTCTGCCAGCCAATAGGGGAAGCTCTGGGACCTTCTTTTGATTATGTTTTCTTCTGGTCAAAACACTCACAACTATACAGCTGTCCTAATGATCATTATCCCCTGAATGGTTTCATTGCTCTATGTGCTATGAGTTCAGTCTGCATGTTTTTGTCTGTCTAGCTTCCCACTCCCCGTTTCCTTTTCACCCCACAGACCACAGCCTAAATGCCACTCTGGGCAGTGTCACAAATCACTTCCACACGGATATGGCTCAGTGCTTTGCGGCCACTACAGCTGTGATGTGCACAACGTAGCTTCTCAAGGATTAACAATTCACTTTGCATGAAACCCATGATTTCAGATGACTCAAAGAGTACAATTCATGACTTGCAAATGACCCACTCCAGGAGAAGCGCCTGACCTACTGGTGTGCCAGAATGGGCAATTTCACTTTGTGCATTTTGGCGAAACAGAGCCTAAATTTCACCAATTTCACAAAATTGGCAAAAACTTGCAAAATGAAAAAAATACAAATGTAAGTAGTATGTTTGTAGTAATAAACGTCTACATAAAAGGTCTTCCAATTTTCAAACTCTGCAAAACTACTGTAAAAAAGTCAACCTAGTGACCTTTCACTGGAGTTTCTCAGTAAACGGTTACGTTTTTTTTTAGGCCAATAAAAGACTGTGCAGTTTCTCTTTCCACCAAATTACTTTGAACAGATGTAAACTGGTTCCTTGTGTTTTCCATTTACTTACAAATCGAAACATAGAGTTAAGATGTTGCTGCAGATGATTTAAATCAAAATGAGTGGTGACTCTTTACTTGAGTTTGTCCACTTCGATAGCTGATAACAAAATTAAAAAAAACTGCAAAGTCAATTTGGCAGTGTGGCAAAGTCCCATTAATATCCTCCTGTGGAGGGTGCACAGGGGCTCTGGAGATCTGGGATGCCCAGCCCCGAATGGAAGAGCTACTTGCAGGCGGCATGTGAGGAGTGCATTCCATAGCACCCCTCCAGTTCCCCGAGGCCCTCGGGTGCAATTTCAAGTAGCTCCTTTCCCAGCCTCAACAAACATAACCCTCGGGCATGCGACAGGCCGGCGGGCATGCGACAGGCCAGCGAGCCACACTCGCTATTCAGTTTGTGAGCACAGCTTGAAACCCAGCAATAGTCGATAAAGACCCCCCCCCATCTTACTTTGGAGGTTCCCCAGCCTTGCAGAGAACCTGCAGGGAGACTCAAAGCAGCAGAGCGGGACCACATGTCTTCAGTGCTTAATTTGTAAAACAATAAGTGCCAGTGCCCAAAAAATATTGGCTCCTTAATGCAGGGCGCGGCCCCGCCCAACAGTGCAGACGCGCGGCCTGCGCCAGTTCAGTGCTAGACCTGCCTAGATAGGCCCACCACCAGCCCATCACAATGCTGCTGCTCCATGTCACATGTTTGGCGCTGCAGCAACTGCTGACACAGCTTAGTAGTGGGATGGATGGGGAAAGGCACACATGGCTTGACAAAGTATAATGCTTTAAAGTTGGAAAACACTTAGACATTAATCCTGGCTGGCATTCATAACACTCTCCATCACCAAGCGGCAAGACTAGTGCATAGCCAAGAAACTTGAAATTGCGGCTGATGACTGGACTTGATCCATCTGCTCTGCTGACTAGTCTGCTTCAACATTATTATTACAGAGGCCGCGCACGGGCCATCAATGCCACCATATCCACACGGCGGCACAATAATAATGTTGGCTGCGGCATGATTGATTTAATCAATTCATGCCCACATTATTATTGTGGCGGCCGCAGGCCTCCATATCCACGGCAGCCGGGGCCGCCGCAATAATAATGTAGCCTAGATCGTCACAATAATAATGTAGGCATGATTGATTCAAATTCAATTCATGCCTACATTATTATTGTGGCGGCCGCTGTGCAGGGGAAATGCCAGAGAAGCGACAGAGAGCAGGCAAGTCTTGGACAACGAGCAATGCAGAACTGTCACGTGCAAGCACATCCAACAGACACCCCAACCAAGCTATATTGATATGTAACATCATGTCTATGCAGCGTAGAGAAGTATGACAAATTGTAAGACAAACATCAACCAGATAATCCAGAGAGAGCAAATACCCCACAGTCCATATGATTTGACCCACAGCTGTTAGAAAAGTTTACGCATCTGAAATTCCAACAACATGAAAATTAAATGAAACCTTAAAGATGGCAGACATCACCCTTCCCTTTAATTCCAACGTTTCAAAGTATGCTTAAAATGTTAATTTAGTGCACTCGACTTTAGATTCGGTAAACTATCGTTAAACAGGCTGGAATGAACCTAAAATATCCAGGGAGGAGGAATGCATAATTAAGAAGGTAGTAATGCGATATACAAAGTAGTAAAGGGGACGCAATATTTTTATTACACGTGGCCAGCCGGCCCAATCATGTTCCGGTGCCCAAAAAAGAGTGCCGGTGTTGTCCACCTCCAACCACTGGCACAAATTAAGCACTGCATGTCCTCAAAGCACAAGGACTTTGAAACAGCAGATGTGGCTGTTAAGGTCTCGTCTGACCCAATTGGATGCACCAATAAGTAATAATTACTTGAAGGGATAAATAAGCATCCACAGCTGATAAACGTTATGAAGGAAAAGGGAACATCCGAGGAAGAACACATTCGAAGGAGACAAAGCCAATGAGTAGGAAGCTGAGGGATGCCCGAAAGCTGGATGTACCCAATGGGAGATCGATAAAAGAGGTGATTTATGTGCAAATAGTGTCACAGACTGGGCTGCTGACCTGAAAGTGGGAGAATGAGAACCCAAGGAGGAAGAGTCAGAGAAGAGACCGCATTGAGTGGAAAGACGAAAGAGATTTCAAAATGCATGCTCCAAAATATCCTATCCTTGGGAGGACAGGGGTGGGAGGACAGAATGGTGGACGTGGCAGTACTGTTGTTGCTGCAATGGCTGGCTAGCTTTGAGGTAGTTTGCTCCAGTTCCTTAGAGGCACACAGCATCTGACAGCTGAGTGCCAATTTGAGGCAAGGACATAGTTCCGACCTTCCAAATTGGATCATCAGACTCCTGCGAAGGCATGGCTAGATGACCATGTCTCACGGCATGCCTCAAAGCACTACTGCTGGGCCTCAATGACTTTGCTCATTGCACAATTTAACCTCTGTTTATGACCCAGCATGCTTTTAGAAGCCTTCCACTATCTCAGCCCTCTGGGGAATGACTTGCACGTTTTCCCGCCATTGCCACTGATGGATGGTGGGGCAGCCGGTGTTTCCTATACCCTTGCTGTGAGCATGGCATCTGGCTAATGCTTAGGGCAAATGGGCTCTGCTGGTCAGCCTCAGGCTGTCGCTGCTCCTCAACAGAGACCTCTTCGCTCACTCTGCCTTGCAAGGCAGCATTTTCATCTGTCCTCTCACTCGCAGGACGTCCACAACCTTCAGGTTTCGCAGGACCTCTTCTGGCCACATTCATCAACGTTGCCAGGGGCCGATGGAGGCGGAACTTCCAAATGGATGGGCTGCTGCTATGTGAATGCAGGATAGCACAGGGGCAACACGCTGGTCTTGGAAGCAAGACCTAATACCGTACTTGAGTTCGGTTTCTAGGCGCAGATCCGGGATTCGAACCTCTGTTGTTGTGTCTTGGAAGCAAGACCAGACAGAACAACAGAGGTTCGAATCCCGGATCCGCGCATAGGAACCGAACTCAAGTACAGTATTAGGCGCGTAATGAAAAACAATAAAATAAATATGTATGTATCATCCCTGCTCAGGATAGGTGATTGCTGGGGGAAGGGTCACTCCCCTGTTTCGATGTCCGAGCTATGCTGGACTGTACTTTAAGTGACAGCTGGCTGTAAGAGGGCAAAGGATATCATTGGATTTGCCCTAGGCCTGTGTAAAATATAAATATCGCCCATGGAAGGTGGAATGTCCAATTTCTTTCTTTTTTTAGCATTTGCAAAAGGGTGACATTTTTCTGCAAGACAGATTTATGTCACACTTTCTTCACATAAATGTAAACATGCTTTTGGGATTATCTGCAAACATATGTTGGAGAGTAAAACGTTCTGTATCAAAAATGCATGGAGATTTGATGCCAATGTGTGTATGCTGTTGCATTAAAACACCCTTGACAACATGTCATTTTACATGGTTACAGTTAGCATGTAGTTATATTAAATATTCTGTAGGATGTGTTTTCATGTTCATAATGCGCCCAGAAATTATATGATATGACCCCAGTTTGAAAGTGCACAACACAAGAAATCTTTTGAGCTTTCCTTCTGTTTAGAAGCTAAACAGCTGTTTAGAATATTGTGTTATCTCCAATGTTATAGGTGCTTAAACAGCATCTGTCAAGGACTTGTGTCCACAGTGTAACTGCCTTATGTCCCCTGTCTAAATAACTCTGGGTTTGGTTATGCGTAAGCAACATTATGCATCCCTCCCTAATTTACGAAAACCTCCATCCAGTAATTATACAGGTGAGCTTCCCCTTCATTTGTCCGCAGAAAACAGAATAAAAAAAAAACATGTATATAATACCATATTGTACCCATCGCACAGAACAAATTGTACGTGCACTTAAATTTAAGATTACCTATATAGTCTGTGACATTGGCCGAGAGACCGTCCTATTTGGTCATCCGGAATTCGCCAATGCGATGCCAATACTGTTGGTAATGGTCACTGATGTGCAGGATTAGACCTTCCCTTCCTGTTGAATACAACAGTACTATTAGGTATTGCAGAAAACTCCCTGACAGATGTTGTTTAAGCACCAATAACATTGGAGATAAAACAATATTCTAAACAGCTGTTTTGTTCACCCTTCCTCTCTCCTTCCTCACAGGGATATCTTAATATATTTGAAGGGTCTTCATAGATATTTGGTTCAAAACAGTATTGACTATAGTAGAAGTACTGATCGAAGCCAGCCCTGATGATGACCCGTCATTCTTAACAGTTGCAAACCATTTTGCTGAGGTTTGTTTTACAGCATTGGTGCTGCTGGCATAATGAGAGTATCTTTTTGAATTTTCGGTGTGAGAATTCTACTCATGATGGCTGGTTGTGGTATTGCTTTTGCAGTATGGCTTCCCATTTGGTGTGCAAGAAAATGGAGCATGGCTTTGGCACTGCTACTGGAGACGTCTCTATCAAGATTTCACTTCCCTCATCGCTAGGCACTTCGATTACATGAACAGCCAGAGCATTTCCTTCCCCTTTTGACTCTGAACAATTAATATTTAGTAGTGATACAATGAGAAAACCTGTTCTTACTGGCTGCACCAATATAGACTAATATCCCCACATATGAACATACTCATGTTTGCTTTGTCCATAATGCCAGTAGTGATACCACATACACACTGTCCATGCTGGCTCTGCCAATAAAGGCCATTTTCCCCACCGAAGAACACTCAAGTTTACTTTGCCTATTATGCCAGTAAAAATGCCATGCCACTGTTATAAAACATCCATCCCCTGTGCCAATATAGGGTGGTATCTCTATGTAAGAACACTAATCATGTTGGGGTTGCCATTAATTAAAGTAAAAATGCTACATCCAATGTAGTAAAACAGCTGAACAAATGTAGGCCAGTGCCTTCACGTAAAAATACACATCATGTTGGCTTTGCCCCTAATGTCACGAAACATATTATGTCCACTCTGGGAAAACATGTCCAGACAGACTGGTCTGCACTAATGTAGGCCAGTATTCCCATGTGAGAACACTCAACATATCGTTTCCGATACTGCCAGTAAAAACAGTCATATTTTAGTTGTGGACCTGGTGACCCACCTCCAGCCCCACATACAGTATTAATTCGCTCAAACACATGCACAAACACAAACACACACACACCACATACACACACACACATACCACTACATGACCTCACCAACATATATTTTCAATCTCACTCAAACACACACAAAAATATACGTTCACAGACACATACGTCACTCTTGCATGCACATTTCTTAAACACCTCATCTGGCTTGGACATCTTCACTCTCCAGTCCCTCCCATCATGCAAAGGGCTAGAAACTAGAATCCTCTATTCACCCCTCCCTCTTTGTGCCTGTCAAAGGTCTGGGGTGGGATAAGGTTTCTAAATCTGTATTTTTTTTTTATTTGTCTTTATATTTATTTGAAGAACAGGAATGTCGATTTCGATTAGAGATGGCTTACCATATCATATTTACAGATGGTGCAGGCATTCCTACAAAGGGTGCCTTTACAATAGCACAAAGATGAGAACAATTAGAGAGCCAGTTTATGAGGGTGTAAAAAGGTGTGACATATACATGGCACAAAACAAAACACGCAGAAAACAATATATATAAAAAAACAGGTGACTTACAACAGTATCATTGACCTAAGGAGGCAAATGCTTCAAACTAAAGAGCAGTACTAGTACATACAGTGATAAATTGCAGTGAGACAGTTTGTAATCCATTCCAAGATGGCTGAGGTGAAGGAGGGAAAGGAGAAAAATGTTTGAGTGTCATCAGCAAAAAGGCGATAGTGAAAGCCATGCAATGAGCTAAGGCTTCCTAAGGCAGATGTTATAGAGGGTAAAGAGCAGAGGTCCAAGGAAAGATCCCTGGGGAGGCCAACAGGGAGAGGGGTGGGGTTAGATGTTTGTGAGTTCCAAGAGATTTTAAAGGATTGATCTTCCGGGTAAAAGGCGATTCAGGCAACGGCAGATTTGCAAAATCCAAGATCCTGGAGAGTGAGGGGGAGAGAGGAGTGGTATACAGTGTCAACCATGGCAGAAAGGAGGTCCAAAATGATGAGGATAGAATTGACTTTAGAGTGGCGAGCCTTAGTAAGCAAGTTGGAAATAGGCATGAGTTCAGTCTCAGTGGATTGTTTACTGTGGAAGCCCGATTTAAGTGGCTATCAAGGCTATCATCCACCAGGTACTTATTGATTGGATCGAAGACCAGCCACTCAAGGCCTTTTGAATAATGGGGAAGGAGAGGAACTTGGAAATAGTTGGCTGGGATGTTTGGGTCAGCACCGGGTTTCTTACAAGTGCAAAATGGGTTGACACTACAAAGGATGGGTGCAAATTCAATCGGAGAGGTAGGGGAGAAGAAGTTAAAAGTAGAAGAGGTATGGGGGAGAGGTGGGCTTGGGGAAGGAGAGAAAGGAGGGCTTCGGGAGTGTTGAAATTTGAGAGATTTTAGAGGAAAAGTAGTGAGCAAAATGATTAGCAGAAAGGGAGGAGGCAATGGATATTGGATATTGGCTTGGGCAGTGTGAGCCAAGATTCGAGCGTAGATAAACGTTTGCCTTTGACAGGCAGGGAGACTGAGAGGTGAAGAGCATTTCATTTTCCTCACAGGCCAGATTTTCCAAAGTCCATTGAGGAAAAGTAGGTAATGACATCATATCACTTTCCCTAAGGCCTTTCACAAGCTTAGCTTCAGACATCCAAATGGGCATTTCAAGACCATGGCACTTAGACTGCACTGCACTGTGAAGGGATTTAGGGACATCACACTAGCATTTGTTCTTCCAAATATTCTGAATAGTTGTAGATTTTATGTAAATGTAAAGACTTCATTTGGATCAAGGTCCTTGGCCCATAAAGGAATGTTTTTCTCTTGATGCTAAGATATACAGGGTCCACAAAGTATTGGGTCAGTGCACAAGCGCCCCCTGTTGGCAGGCAGTCACTGACCTCCATTTTGCTAAAGATTGAAACAACAACATCAGGAGTCACAAAATGATGCTGGCTTCTCGGTGCATGTATCAGCACAACCATCAGTGGTGATGCACTGTGCTGGAAAGTGGCTCTGCATGCCCCAGGAAAACTCACAACCTTCCCTTGACATTGTATTTACATATTTTGTTTTTGGTCTGCTGGTCCTTGGTTTGGGCAGTCTCAATGGTTTTGGGGCCGATGTTGGTTGTACGCAGATTAATTTCTTATTTTTTTCCCACACAAGATTTGAATATCAAATTTCAGGAGTCATTATGCAAAGACTTACACATTGAGTGTCTGAAAAGAAGAGAATGGCCTTAGTTATGATTGGTTATGCTTACTTTTCACACAAGTGCTGGCTCATAAATAAAATGATGATGATGATGATGATGATGATGATTATTATTATTATTATTATTATTATTATTGTATTTATTGAGTGCAGACCTTGCCTCGGGAAGCAATGGAGCACTTTCCAATCATAAGGGGGTGAATAAGGTTAGGGAGCCTAGAAACAAGGGAGCAGGGATCTAACAGGGAACGGAGCACAATAGTCAGCAATGAATCTACAAGTGACTGGGAGGAAACAGTGGGGATCAGATCACCCAGTCTCAGGTAAGGCAGGGATTTGATGGTGTATGGACCTAGGTGTTAGGGGGGAGCCATTCTTTGAAGAGGGAGGTATTGAACTCCTTCCTGAACTGTAGAAACGAGGGGGTGTGTAGGATGGTGATGGGGAGGAGGTTCCAGAGAGTTGGGGCACAGACAGAGAAAGCCTGTCTTCTGTTTTTTTCCTTCCTACACCGGATGACTTAAAGTCTGCACATATCTTTACTTCTGGTGGATAGTATGCAGAGTTTCCCAGTAAGGCAGCTTGGGGACTTCAGGGTGACAGCCCTCTTGTATATGATACAGTAGGATTTGAAAATGATACAGCCTTTCAGCGGGAGCCACTGCAGTTCGATGAGGATCGGGGTGATGTGACATAATTTACAGAGTCCACTGATGAGTCATGCTGCAGCATGCAGGACACATTTCACAGGAGCTAGGGTAGTTCCCGGAAGGGCTACCAAAAGGGCAGTGACACCGTCCAGGTGGAGAGGACCAAGGTTTGGACAGTAGATCCGAAGTTGTTTTCTGAGATGAAGGGCTTGACTTTTTGCAGGAGAGACAGTTTGTCCCAGATGCTTGCTATGTGCTTTTTGAAGGAGAGGTGTCTGTCAATGCTGAACCTAAGAGACTTGGTCAGGTGGCCAGCTGGGGTGTGAAGCCCTCAAGGTGCATAGCAAAGAGCCAGGCCTGGATGTCTGGGTGTTTGGTCTTGTTAGCCAGAAGTAGGAATTCAGTCTTGCAGGGCTTGACCTTAAGGTAAAGTACTGGACTGACCTGACTGTATCAATGAAAGGCAGGTCTTACACCTATGGATATCTTTGATGGAGGATATGTTGAGGTGGAACTGCGTGTCATCTGTGTATTGGTGGATGTGGATCTTGTATGTGGCAAGAAGGGATCCAAACGTTTCTCTGTAAAGAATGAAGATCACAGGGGAGAGGATGGAACCTTGCAGGACTCCACAGGAGATGGGTAGAGTTGGTGATCTGGAGGAATCCATTTGTACAAACTGGTGGTGATTAGCAAGGTACGATTTGAGCCAGCTGAGGACGATTTCGCTGATCCCCATGCAGCTATGTAGATTGTTGGTGAGTGTCTGGTGGTCTGCTGTGCAAAGGCTGCTGAGAGGTCAAAGATAACCAGGAGGCAAGATGGCCATCATCAATGATTTTAAGGGTATTGACGATCACCTTGATGGTAGCTATTTCTTTGCTGCATCTGCATCTAAATCCAGATTGGTAGGACTGAAGGAGGATGTTGGCTTCAATGTGTTGGAGGTGGTGTTTGGCTACTGCTTTCTCACAGATCTTACCTATGAAGGGAAGATGGGTGATGGGGTGGTAGTTGCTGAGGTCGCCAGGGTTCAATGTTGGTTTCTTGAGAAGTGGGAGGATATGTCCGGTATTGAGGATCGAGAGGACTTTGCCTTGAGTTAGGGAGCAGTTGATGACTGTCAGGTAAGGGAAGAGTGCTTCAGTCAGAAGTGTCTTGAGTACCGAGGCATGGAGGATGTCGTCTGCATATGAAGTGGCCTTGAGGGATGCTAGAATGGCAGTAACGTCTTCCATAGTGAGTGTAATGACGGTTGTCCAGATGGTTCTGGTTTTGCAAGATGGGATGTGTAGTGTGCTGTCAGTTGTAGCATTGGTATCTATGTGTTGGCAGATCCTTCTAATCTTATCGATGAAGTAAGAGTTGATTGCAGTGGCTTTCTTGATGGAGTGCGGTATGGAGAGTCAAGCAGAGGATTGAAGCAGTGCTTGATGGCTTTGAAGATGGCTCTACTTTCATTGGTGGGTCGGCTGTGGTATTTCAGTAACAGTTGGCTTTGGCAGTATGGATCAGTTGTCCCTATATAGCATGGAGTTCCTTGAGCAGGGTGAGGTTGGATACACTGCAGGATTTTCAACAAGACTTCTCTTGTTTTCTGATGAGTTGTTTGTTGAAGTTGAGCTCTTTGGTGTACCACGGTGAGGAAGGTTTGGGCTTGAGGTTCGTTGTTTCACTGGGACATGGCGGTTGATGTTGTTTGTGAGGGTGGTGTTGAGTTCTTGGAGAAGTGAATCACAGTCCTCGTTAACCAGTGGTAAATCAGCGCATGTGAAGTGGAGTCTGATGAGGTCTTCCGTGAGAGCCTCCACTGAGAAGTTCTTGAAAGATCAGAAGGCTTGTTTTCTGGGTGTCCAATGGGTTTGGTTGACTGGTGTGGATTGCAAGATGGCATGACCAGTAGAGCTGGATTGGTGAGATGTGGTGGAGGGTGGGCAGGGCAGTGATGATAAGGTTGAGGATATCACCTTTCCTGTGAGTTGGGTCCTTTGTGTGCTGCGAGAGGTTCAGAGTGTTGAGAAGGCAGTGGAGATCTTCCTTCATTGACTTGCTGCTGGGTTGCCAGAGATGTTGAAGTCGCTGAGGAAGATGTTGACAGCATGTCTGACAGACATGGTTGTGACCAAGTTCGTGAAGTCTTCAATGATGGAAGGTGTTGGGTTTGGGCAGTGTCTGGATGAGGTGAAAAATGACACAGTCCGTTTGGGGGAATGGGAAGTGGCAGGAATGACTTTTGAAAGAGCCAATGATGGCGAGGTCCATTTGGGTGCATGGCCCTGATGCCGTGTGAATGATGGCTTGGCCTTTGCCGACCTTGTTTGGACAGTCTCATTGTAGAATCCTGTAGCTGTTGCGGATATGGATAATTAGCCTGCACGTAGTAAGAAAAAGTGGCATACATGTCATTGGTCTAGATTGCGCTTGCCACTTGCCACTCCCAAGTAGGGGTTTAAAATGCAAGTTACATCAAAGTGCTGCTGTTTGCCTCACAGCCTTGATCACTACAAACAAACAACTTGACACATATTCCTCTCTATGGAGATCATTTTGCTCCATGATGTAATTTGGTGGCGGGGGGCAGTTACGTGTAGACATACACATAGTCAGCTCCCCACCACCAAATTCTGGTCATTTCCACAGCGGACTGTAAATGTGCCGGGGAAAAGGTGGTGTTTACAATGGATCCTTAGAGAGTCCGGCTGCTTTATGCTGGTGCACAAAGCCAGCGCGATTCATAGGGATCCCCAGCATTTGCATGGCGGAGAGGCAGGTAGGTGACAGAAACATAAGTTGCCTTCCTTCCATGGCAACACAGGTTCGATCCCTGAGTACGAGCTTAGGATCCTATGGGTATTAAGTGCATTATAACTAAACAATTATAATTTATAATTATAAAAATGGTTGAAAATGATCTGTGAAGTAAATCACATACGCAAAAAGTCTTACGCAAGACTGTATGGCTCACTGCAAAGGAGCTGCAATGTATCACACCAAGATCTCTACCACTCACCTGCCCACCGGGCATCAGTTCAGAACAAGAAAAAGGTCAGATGTTGCCTGACATCTGCACACGAGCAAGATGTAGAAGGAAAGGGACAAACGTGCAGCATTTGCAGAATGACATCCTAACCATTCATATTTCCATTTTGTGTGCAAGAAAGCAAGCAAACACGCAGTGATGCTATCTCACCTCTGCTGGTCTTTCTGGGATGCAATCTATGACCACAAATGAACCTTTAACACCACACGTGTCGCTACCCATGGGCGACAGTAGGACCTATATGTTCCTATCGATTTGGCAAAGCTTTATGACTTGACCTCTGGGAACCACCGTGGTAGTGAACCATGCTTCAGTGGGCTGAGGATATAGGTCAAGGGATCCAAGTCCTTGTAACCATAATTCAAAGGCTATCACGTTTTAACTGAACCCAATTTAAATATGCTAAGGGCAGCGGGTACATTAAGGCAATATGCATTTCCTTTACTTCCAGTAGGTTCATGACTGCTCACAGCAAAGCTCGCTGTCTTTGAGCTCACATCCGACCGTCCTTCTGGCAGTGTGCGGAACTCCATGGCGTCTCCTTTTTGTAGACCCATTGGCCTCTCTTCACTTCTTGCATCCTTAAGAAATGTGCCGGAACATATTGTTAGGCACCCTTTACGAGGTCTCCCGTCATTCTGTAAGCTCTACCTCCACTGTTCCTTCTCTCTTGGTTGGTATCACGTGGCCTTCCATGACATTTTATGATACCACATGGCTCACCAGGACCCCATTTCTCACTAATTATCTCACCCCAACATAATTTTCAGCATCCTTTCCATGACCTATAAAATCTATTCCTCCGTCCAGCTCTGCCCTCTGATTCTGATGTCACACCTTTTCCAACCCCCTCCTCTTTTTTATGATTCACATGCTTTTAAGACCCTTTGAGTTAAGGAATGATTTGGATACCATATAGGAGCTTCCTCCGTTCCCTGTGCAGCCTTTTCCTTGTGATGATCTCTTATTAGAACCCAGGGGAGAGTAAATAGCCAATAGGATGGCCCATAAAATGGGAGAAGCCTGTGGCTAACCTCCAGAATTTTCAACTGTGTCAGTATCTCTCACCCAGGTGTCCATTAATCAGCCACAGTCCATGAAACCTTTGTCCACTGCCCGCCTCTATCCAAAAACACCCCCTCAACTCCTGCACCTCCATCCTTCACTTACCTGCTTGCCAAGTATCGGGCCCTAGTTGCTCTTTCGTTTGGCCCGCAGTCATGGAAATAGTACTATTTATGAAGGCGGCCATCTTAGTTTGTAGTTTATTTTTGATGAAGGTTGGCATACACCAATTGTGCAAAGCCTGCTCCCCACAAAACATGAGCGCCCAGGAAGGATTGGGGTGCTAATCGGTTTTCACACCCTTGATCTGGGACAGACAGTGCCGGTAATGGCCTTAAGCTCTTTCCCGGTCTCCTGCTTTGCGCCTGCCGTATCCTAAGTTTGGGCTGGCAGGACTATACCTTCCCTGTCTGTCCCCAAATGCAGGTGTGATAGCTATATTCAGTGGCCCACGTTCGGTGTCACTTCAGCCTCTCCACCAATCATTGCCCAGTTGCATGTGGTTTACCCCTCTACCTGGCACCAATGCATGCATTGCTATCGCAGCGCAAGTATTACCTTACCCGGGAGCGTGCACTAAGCCCAGCAGTTTTAAGGAACTGTCTCAGAACAAACAATGCAACACCAATAATGACACTTTGATTTCTTCTGCAATAAATGCTACTTTTTTAAAGATATCAGCAAGATGCAATCTACACATGCCAGAAGGAAGCCTTCAGGGAAACGCGCCAGGTTTGAAGATGTACACGGCGCCATTTTGGCATTAGTAGCTCTGTGCAAAGTAGAGTATATTCCAGAAAATCCCATTTAAGCATACAATCCCAACAGATAGAGATGGAGATAAGCTCGGATTTCCTTTGATGTTCTGGATGTTTTGCAATTAGACTCATATTGGATAAGGTCACAGCTGCAAAAACAATTACCCCAGCAAGTATTGCATAAGACATAACGTTTATTTCTGAAACCGGGAAAGCTTTGGAGTGTTTTGTAAAGTTGGCTAGACCCAGAACTTGGATGGTCCCTGGGGCATTGCTACAGAGCACCGTGAGAGCATAGTCTCTCTTAATCTTCTGGATCCACACCGGGGGTTGTTTCGTTGTGTATGGGTCCCTGTCACGTAGGTGACAGAGATCAAAAGACCAGACCAACTTGGGAACTTAAATTTAACATAATTTATTAGGTTATTATTTCAGTACAGCGGCAAAACAATTAACGGGGAAGGCATAGAGTTCAACCCAACAGCGTCAGCATATCCTGATGGTCTGTAACTACACTTTGAAAACTCAAAGTTCACAATGTCTCTAAGGGCTTGTGTGGTACTGGGGTACCCCACCCGGAAGCCAGATACAGCTTGTGAAGGAGGTTCTTGACACAACGTCTCTACAGTTACCCAATATGCAGGGCTTGCCTCTTTCTCCCAGAGACCTCTGCTTTTTAGTTGTGCTAGTTTGACAGGGCCAGTTTCTATTTCTGTCTTTTCTTTCTTTTGCCTTTTTTCTTAGAGGTCCACTGCTTGTTGCTGTTGTGAGGGATTCTGCTGTTCTTCTACCCAAGGCAGTCCCTCTACAGGGTGTCCTAGCTTTCCAGTAGCCATCGAATAAACGCCTTGGCTATCTGGCATGTCACTTCCCAGAGTCCAGGATGTGGGCCAGGGAAGCTTTGCAGGAGAGGAGAGTGGCCAACTACTTTACCTGGCATGGCAAGGGGAACTCTCTGTCTCCTTACCCTCCAGGCACCTGCCTCTTCATGCCACACCTGAAGTCTTCTATTAGCTCTACTTTCCCTCCTTGTCTTCCCATATTCAAGGATCTATCTCTGCTATTAGATCTTCCGCCAACTCTCGGCCTCTCTGCTCCAAATCCCATTACTTCTGTATCCAACTCTAGCCTGGATGCTCCTCCCCGAATTCTCTATTCTTGTTATCATCTTGTTTATCCCTTTGGGTACTTCTTTCACAAGTCTCCTCCTCACCACCCTTAGTAGGTCGGTCATCATTTCTCCCGATCACCCTGTTCATCCCTTAAGTGACCAGGCCCTGCCACTCAGCTGCTCCACCCACCTCCAGTTTTCACGCCTTCAAGCCTCTACTTAAGGACTGTAGGCCAGCACCAAGCAGACAGCATTGAGTAGGCTGCTGGCCACGTCACCAGGACCTGCCACTCAGTTGCTCCACCCACCTCCAGTTTTCGTGCCTTCAAGCCTCTACTTAAAGACTGTAGGCCAGCACCAAGCAGACAGCATTGAGTAGGCTGCTGGCCACGTCACCAGGCCCTGCCACTCAGTTGCTCCGCCCACCACCTATTTAATCAGTCCTCCTAACGCGTCCTCATCGCAAGGCGTCCTCATAAAAGGATGTGTGAAGACAAGGACCTCACCGGTTTGTGTCTGTTTGGGCTTCAAAGGGCCAAGGGCCTGACCTACTATCCTGCATTTCACCAACAAACTAATCGCTGGCACTGCTACTCACCAAAACACATCAGCATGTGTCTCCTCCCTCCACAGCCCATCCCACTCTCACTTGGGTTCGAATGGCCAAATGTCCTGGGCAGCCACAGCAAGCTTCCCTTGCGAACCTCATCAATATTGCCCTTGCCCCCATCCAACACCCACTAACCATGTGTCTCAGGAGGATAGCTCAGGGGCAACGTACTCACATTGGAAGCAAGATGACACGGAGCAACGCAGGTTCGATTCCCGGGTCCACGCTTAGAAACCGCTGGGTATTAAGCGCATTATAAATAGCCTATCCTATCATGCGTATGCCCTCTCATGTTCAACAATGCTCGCTCAGCAGTCGCTCACGCTGCAGAGATCGCTGACCTCATCTCATACAACAACCTTGATGCCCTTTTCATCACTGAAGCATGTGTTTTCCCATCCTGCTTACATGTTTTCGATGTCCTCTTACCCCAAGGCTAATGTATCCAACACGCCAACCAGCCAGGAAGGGCAGGAGGCGGAGTGGCAATCATCCACAGGAGCGATTGGCCATGTTCCATTACCCCCTCTCCCAGAACAAGCTAATCTGAATCAATTGCCTGCCGGTTTCCTCTTTTGCACAATGAATCCATCACCTTCCATCTCATCTACAGACCACCTCACAGGAGTGACTCTTTCATTGCAGACACCTCCAACTTACTCTCCTCTTCCAAATTAGCACATTCAAATAATGTCTTTCTGAGTGATTTTAAGGTCCCACAGTCACAGGCTGACAACCACATTCGAAGCACGCTTTTCACACGGATCGCTTCCATGGACTGTAAGCAAATTGTGCTCCTCCCTATGCATAACAAAGGCAACACCCTACACTTAGTCTTCACACGCCACCCCTGCATCACCTGCACAGACCCTATCCCACTTGACTGGTCTGACTACGCCACCATCCCATTATCAATCACCCACTCAACTACCGCTCACCAAGTTCAGGCTAAACCGCCCCCTGCACTCAACATCACTCATTCAAAACCTTCCCAGTCAATGAGCTAGAAGCAAACTTTGCAGACTTCCCTACATAAAGGAGAGCCTTGGTGCTCCTGGAATTATTCAGAAACTCTGCTATGAAACTGGTGGACACCCATGCCCCTGCAAAATCCAGCCAGGCTAAAACCAAACCATCCGCCCCATGGTACACCCCAGAGCTATCCTCCAACAAACAATCAATCAGAGCCCTAGAGAAATGGTGGCACAAAAACCATTACTCGGGAGACCTCACCAACCTCAAATATCTGTGTGCAAACTATAGGATTCTGTTTACCAAGGCCAAAGCTGCTTACTACTCCACTAGCATTGTGGCAGCCTCTAACAGGAGCAAAGCCCTCTTTGAAGTAGTAAAGCATGGTACCAAACCCTCACCTGACCTGAGGTACCAGCGAATGAGGAAAAATGTGATAGAATTGACCAATTTGTTATTGAAAAAAATAGACAACATCCGAGAGATCATCGACTCAAACTCTCACAGCATTAGCATCCCCTGCATCCTGGCATGCACACTGCCCCTCTAGACCGAATTCTTTCATCTCTTTCCCCCGGGTCTCCTAAAAATAATTGCCTCCCTCAAACCTACTTCTTACTCTAAAGTATAATTCCGGACTCCATCATTAAACAATTGCTGGGCCCGGTGCTCAATGCGCTCCTCAGTATCATCAATGCCTCCCTCGCAGAAGGATCATTAACGGACACTCTATAAGACTGGTCTCATACAGCCTGTTAGGAAAAAAACAACTCTAGATCCAGATCTCCTGGCCAACTACAGGCCCATTACAAACCTCCTGTTTATTGGCAAACTCTGGGAAAAAATAGTTGCTACACAACTACCCGCCAGAATTGAACAACTCCACCTCCTAAATTACTATCAGTCAGAGTTCTGCCCAAAGTGTAGCATCGAGACAGCCTCCATCCAAGGGGTGGATGATGCTCTCCAAAGCATGGATTAGGACTACTCATGCCTCCTCATCCTCCTTGGCCGCTCGCCTGCATTCAACACCATTGACCACCACATCCTTCTCTTCCTCCTTGCTGAGAGGATGGGATTCTCTGGCACTGCCCTGCATTGGTTTACCTGCTACCTCCCAGGCAGATACCAGTCTATCCAGATTAACTCATTGCATTCTAACCAACTCCAGTTCTCCTGCAGAGTCCCCCAAGGCTCCATCCTCTCACCAATCCCTTAAACCTTTGCATGGAACCTCTGGGCACTCTGCTCAAAGATCCTATAATAGCCATCCACCAATACGCAGAAAATACTCATTTGTACATGAGAGTAAATATCGCACAGGACATTATTAGTCTCCTTGATTACATGGCCATCATCCAGTCCTGGATCTCAAACTAAACCCATCCAAGACTGAATTCATCATCATTGGTCTGCCCACTAAAAAAACGCTTGTCCAACAATGGCTCAATGATATGTGCCTAGAAGGATTTGATCCACAACTCTCAGACTCAGCAAAATCCTTAGGATCCACCATTGACAGCAATCTGTCCTTCCAGAAACACATAGCCAAGAAGGCCCAAATAGCGTGGCTCACAATCTCTACCGTTTCAAAAAATCAAACCCTTCATCCCGCCGCAGGATTACCAGACCGCAGTGCAGGTGTTTGTGGTCTTGCATATCGATGGGGGAAATGGTCTCCTGACAGGGCTCCCAGCTGCTCACTTAGCTCCCCTAAAAGCATTCCACCACGCTGCCACACGTCTTATTACAGGAGCAAAGAAATGTGACCGAATTACCCCCATCCAAGGCAATCTACAATGGCTTCCACTCCAAGTCAGTATACTGTTCAAGACTGCATGTATCATCTACAAAGCAGTTATGCGTAGCACACCAGTGTACCTGGTGGCTAAGCTCCACATATCTGGTGGCACACATTCCTCGTGCAGCAAATCAACCAACTGGCTTCAATCACAACTCATCCGTAAAGAGGGGGCCGGCAAAAAATCCTTCTCTTGTCATGCACCCACTGTCTGGAACTCGATCCCAGTGTTGGCTCTAAATGCTGCCACAATTATCCAATTTCACAAATCTCTCAAAACATGGCTCTTTCAACAACACCTGACCAGGAACTAATTCCAATGGATGCGCATACTGATGGACAGACCTCACAGTACTGCACTAATGTTAAAAGATGCCAGCCCAAATGCTGGCTGCCCAAACTCTGTACATCGCTTCAGTCATAATCACAAACTTGATTCTGTTTTCCTGTGTATTCACGTCCCTTGCTGTGATTTGTACTGCTTTTACTTTTGATCATTGTGAAGCGATTTGGCGAAGTGCGCTATAAATCAAATGAAATACTAAAATACATGAGTGCTCAGTAATCGGATGTGTAGCTTGAAACAGCAACAGCACTCAGATGCTGTCAGACGGGATCCAAGTTTTGATTTCAGGAAGTTCATGTCTGAAAAGGGCAGATTTGCCAAGAGATACCCTCCTTTTGTTTGCGCCTAACTGCACACCTGACATGGCAGGCATAAATTCAGGACATTTTTTAAAATCTCTTACAACAGACTCAGCCACGGGAGACACTCTGCACTTCGCAATTGCACCATCGCTGAAAGTACATTTGTTTTTCATCAAATAATTAGGAGCTTTGAAGGATGCCTCTATTTGGCTGACATTCTGGAGAATTAAACCAACTATTGATGCAAAATTGATTTCACTTTAATTGAGCTTTTTCTTAATGAGCATACACAATCTATAGGCAGCGCATGACACACCAAATCAAAAAGTTATATTCTTCATTTGTAATTTCGGGTATTTAGGGGTAGATCCAATTTGGAATTGGTGATGCAGCCAGCCACGTTTTTTATCCAATAGTGGTCGTAGCACACTCTATAGGGTTTGTACCCATTTATATCATTAGGCCTGCCTCCATAACAGCATTTACATTGCAGTGCTTAGTTTAGTTTACCTATTTTTTAGGATCACAGACAGCTTCCTTTGGAAAAATGTTTTTCGTAATTTGTATGTATTATTACAAAATGCCTCTCAGCGCTACCCTTTTTCCCCACTGTAACTTGGGCACCATAAATTAAGGATGCAAATGTTCTTTTTATGCTTGAAGCAAATAGATGGTGTGTCTGCATCCGGGATTGCAACAAGGATAGTTTAATCTGTTTCTTTTGGGGCTGTATGTGCAACAACAATCTGATGAGTATTTCAATGAATGTATGATATGGTTTTACAACAATTCAGCCTATACCACATTCTGATTTGTCAAAAAAAAAAATCCACTGCCATTTTAGCATATCCCAAGGTCATTCAAATTGCTCACATGCCAAGTCACAGAGTTCAGCCGAGGAAAAGTAAGCCAAAGCCCACTTTGTTGACTACACTTAAAAGTTTTAATGTCAAAATATTTGTCAAAATTTAAAAAAAAAAATGGAATGTGGAAATGATGTGATCAAGTTACATGCAAACAAAGTGTAAATCACAGGGCTAAAATAACATTCAACTTGAAATGTGCACAAATCATATAACAACCCGACGAGACAATATATGAATCATCATATTAACATTTTAAGCAAAGGGAGTATGATTGTAGGGAGGGGTGACTTATTCACAATGGCTGGTAGCCTACCACCCATCTGCCCTTTATGAAGGAGGCAGTATCACAGAGAACAGCTCACAGGATCGCTGCCTCTCCCTGAAGGACTCATGCAGGTCATTCTGGTGCATGACCGATGGGCAATACCTGACTTGTATGTACAGATTCCTCAGACATATTGAGGTCTCCAGCATTACAAAAATGGTTTAAATGACAATTATGACATATTGATTGCAATGGCATCAATATGTGTTTTACAGTGGCAGTGCGACACAGTGCTGGCATACTGTTGGTGACCAGGCATCTATTGAAATGTTCAATGTGTTTGAGAATTAATTGTAAATTCTACTGTGTTTTGATCCATTTTTAGCAAAAACAATACTCATGAATTGCACCATTTCAACCCAATATTAGAAGGCTGTAAATCCCCTGCCAGAATTTGAACATATGCATACCAGTTCCACACAAATCTCTGTAGATCTCTCGGTTTGTGCACACATCCAAAGGGAATGAATACGCCCTATTAATTGTTCTCCTATCCCATGGCTCTCCTCAATGTTCTCTCTCTGTATTCACCACCTTGCAGTGCTCTGTTACTTAGTTACTAGGTTTAAGCTATATATATATATATATATATATATATATATATATATATATATATATATATATATATATATATATATATATATATATATGCGTGTGTGTGTATATATATATATATATATATTCCCCTCTGCATAACAACATATATACATACAAACCACTACTCACTTTTCTCACCTAATTACTTCATTCAAACTCTCATTTCGTAAAACATTGGCTGAATCAGAACTCTCAGATCATGTTTTTGAAGGCCAGGTGTTGATAGCACATGCCATTTCACATTCCTGTTTAGTTTTATAAATATAAGTGGACAAGCACCAGAATGCAGTGCAGCTAGTATTTTCCCACATTTACTTAAATGTAAAATTGCTGCTAACGCTTGAATTCGGGCACGCATAGAGGTGGGCTCCTCCATATCAGAGCAAATTCTGTTTTATCCTTCAATAAAATTGTGGTACTAGTGCCTTAAAACAAAAAATTCAGTATCCTAAAATAAAAAAAATGGATTCACAGTTTTACTATAAACAGCAACACATACAGCTGAATGTACCTTTTTTATTGCAAGCTGGAACTCACATGGATTGTATTTTTTGTACACACACGCATACACACACACACGCTGAGCAAAACACGATTACAGATGTAGCTTTATTTTACGGATTCTGATTGAAATCCTACAATACCAGCATGGAAAGAAATGCAAACCGAAATAAATCTAAAGAAACACAGTGAATCTGAAACAATCACAGCCCCAGCTTTGTTTCACATGGCACGCAGATTTATGCACCCCTTCCCTTTCTAATCAGCCATCATTTACACCTCTTGATGACAACGGCCACACACTCATTTCCAATCTACTTTTGTTATTGATAGTTAACCCCTGGGTGAGACACTGCCCAGAGCCCTTCAAGCCCAGACAAAGCCTCTCCTCTCCCCCTGCACATAGCTTTTGACAGTTTGCCTTTGAGGAAGAGAAGAAGAAGGGGACAGGTAAAGAGACCCAGGGACTTTAGACACCAAAATAAACACACACACTGCTAATTTTGGTGCCCGATGCGAGGAGCTACTGGGAAGCCTTAAGTGAGCTACCAGTGACTCACGATCTACTGGTTGATGATCCTGACTTTAAAGGAATGCATCTCCCTGGAACTTAACGAAACCCAACACTCAGCCACAGAATGTTTCTTCAATTCTTTCGGCAAGGCCGCCTGAGTTTCCTCTGCAGTCTCTCCTGTTCATGGAGCAGTTTCACTGCATGTTTTAGGCAGCTCCTGCACCACTGACTTGTCAGATTCGTGGGCTCCACTGGGAAAAGGACAAGCTCATTTGAATATCTGCCAATTCTCACTCCTGAAACCACATGCACTTCGGACGGTTTCTTGAGATTGTCTTGTCTCAACGCTCCATGACCACAGAGCTAGTGGTAGCGACTACCGACATTGTTTCGGATCAAAGACAGGTGCGGTCTTACAAGCTGTTGGCTGATGAACTTGAACCACTTTAACTTGTTCAAGCAACTCCCCATACCGATTGGCCCCAGCTAGCATATGCTTCCATCTTGTCTTTCCTTCTGCTATCACTGTCCCCCATTTGATCGGCATCCTTGGGAAGGTTCCAATCCAATGGCAGATGCGGACTGCAGGTTCTCACCACTCTACCAGACATTAACTTTGAGGGGCATCTGTTGGTAGTGCCATGTAGCAAGGGCGTAGTCTCCCAGCAGTTGACATACCTTTTTATCAGTATGAACTTCCGAAGGTGATATTCCATTTAATGCTCCCTTCTTTGGAACAGCCTCCCCTCCATCTACGTCTTGAGCAAGACTTTCTTAAATTCCGGAAGATCCTCAAGACCTTCCTCTTTACCTCCTCCTTAAGTCCCTTTCTCCTCTGCTAATCTCACTGTTGCTTGTTTGATGTTCAGGGCCCTTATGCATCCTCGGGGCCCTGACCTCCCACACCGAATCGCCCCAGCTTCTGTCTATCCCCAGCACTTGCCTCGCCTCAACCTCCACCCCTGGTGGCTCGCACTTACCTTACATTGCACTTCACCTGTTGCTCACCCATGAGCACCCCAGCAACTATCCCATTCCCCCTTTCTTCTGCATTTCCACGTTCTGAACACTCACAAGGCATATTAGGTTCGTCCTCTTCCCTCCCCCGACTGTATTTCATATTTGAAATTCTTTTAGGTACTTTAATTGTTTCTCATACATTGTCCCCTGCCTGTTGCACTGTGGGTACTTTGAAACAGTATTTACTTCCTGTATAAGTGCCTAACAAGCAAACAATAAATAAAATAAAATTGAATCATTCATGTACGCCGTTTCCCAGAGGCCCCAAAGGAGTGATCTTCTGATGACATCATAAAATAGCGGGAATCCTTTCCTGCAGGAGGGAGGCTCATTACCATTTCTTGCCTCCAGTGTGATTCCACAGGCGAAGATCACTATCATGCGCTGCAAAAGACGTCGAGATGGATGACGCTTCCTAAATGTCAAGGTATCTGGAGAATGGACCCGGCTGACTAGAAGGCATTGGCGAGTGAGAAGAGGACCAGAGAAATGTAGAGTTATTTCTTCCCAGATGCCCTCTGGCAGAGGGGGCATTTCTTGGGTCTCAGGTACGCTCTTCCGGGCAATACTCTGGCAGACAAGCCAAGGTGCTGCAACTATTTTATCAAGCATGGGAAACTATACTTTCTGGCACATGAGTCTTTTGTGGCAATTATGCCACGTTTCATAAGCAGGTTTATAGTTAATATTTCAAATTTCATTATTTCGAATGCAAAAATGTCAAAAAAATATTACCAAAAAAAATATATTGAATGTCCTTTTTTTGTTCTTTTTTGTTTGAAAAGGGGGGATCCCCTCTAACCCCCCTTTATTTATTTTTTTTAAACCATTTTTATTTTACTCGCGAAACAAAAACAAAAAACATGTAAATAAAAAAACAACACATTTGATTTTTTTTTCGGTATTTTCTTTCTGACATTTTTGTCATTCGAAGTTTTATTTTCGACATATTAACTGGATACCTCATAAGCAATTTCAACTAATCCTTGTCTCAGAGTTTGGGCAGATAAGGTGGTTGTTCATTAACACAAGTCCATCGGTCATTAGAGTTGAGCTTGCACTGACTTGACAGTGTGCGTGTCTTGGACATTAAGTCCCGCTCTTTTCTGGAGAGCTCATTCTCATGCTTCCACCTCTGTGAGTACACTAGTTCAGCTACCAGCATTGAAGAGGCATCCAATTTAGCCGTAGCGTCTCTTAAAGGCCCACTCTTGGACCTTACATCAGGTACCTCATAGCATACATGTCTTTCGACCTCACTAAAGGAGGGGATGCATAGAGAAATAGCAGTCTTCTGCGCATTCCCTGGCCGATGGTCAATCTTGAATTTGTAGGCCTTTAGGTTTTAATCCCACCTACCTATTTCGGGGGTGGGGGGGTGCATCTTCACACTTGGATTGCAATAAAGTGTCACAGCAGGCTGCTGCCCTGTCAAAATGGAAAGACCACAAAAGTTCAAATATAAAGGGCTCAAAGGGACAATTGGTTGAATTTTGGGCGAACGAAAATTTCTAACGGCCCACAAATTCCATCAAATACCCCATTCAGTGGCATTTTAGTGAACAAAGGTAGCGGGGACTGCAGGGTGTCTCCCTCTTCACTATCATGTCAGCTGGAGTTGCGGGGGTGCCATTCCCAAAAAGTAAACAAAAAATAAAAGAACAAAAGAAAAAGACCCTGTGACGTCTGTTTCTAAGCACTTCCGTGTTTTGAACAGGCATCGCAGGGACACGGCGGATCAGCGGCACACAGCGGAGTTTACCGCTAACGGGTAAGTTATGGGGTTAGTTGGTTCGGGGTATCCGAAATGGCTGCAGATGAAAAACCGAATGTTATTTTCGAACATACAACATTCGGCCTTTTCTTCCTCTGTCCTTTCGGATACAAAAATTTCACGCAAATTCGTTGAAACAGTGAATTCTTCACCGTACAGGACCAAGCAGTGATGCTTTCACATCCAAACAATTGCACAGCTTATTTATTTTGCTCTAGGGTAAGCCCTCCTGATGTCCGACAGTCTCTGTATGACGGAGCACACAATCTGCCATGGGGTGCCCTGACCGGGCATGTGCTGTACAAGAATGCCACTCATATGAAGGGGAATGCTGTTGACAATCACTTTGGTGTTTTAAGCAGGGTCAAAACAAGCCAACATAGACATACTTGTTGTCCTGTACTTGCTGGCTTGAAATGCCCTGCGGCATGCAGAAGTCCAGACTACAAAGATAAATGTTAATACATATTTCCTGAAGAGGGAATGCACTCTGACCCTGACAAGGACCTCCCACAACATTGTCACTCTTCTGTTCTTTCCTGGGCATGGCCAGCTACTTTGCCCGATAAATCCCAGACTTTGCCGTGATCGGTGATCCTATATTTCGTAGCCTTTGTTTAGGTCTTGTGTTGAAAAATCTGGTGGCACCATTGCGCAAGTGAGTCTTCGTATATATGCCAAGTGACTTTTCAGCATGAAACAACTGGCAAAACCCAAAGTGAAGGACCACTGCCTGGTTTGATAATGTCCTGATTTAAGTGTATCTCATGCTCGAGTATGGCCTGTGTCTGGACATTGCGTGTCAACCTCCGACCAGTTTGGGCCACCGGTTTATCTGACCGATCAGTGTGCAGTGTAATGCAGGGACCATTTAGATTCCCTAAACTGTGGAATTACAAAGAAAATGTACTTTCAACAAAAGTAAAACAGTTCCCGTTTCTTCTCACCAGCATTTAAACAAGGTGAAAGAAACCCACGTGCACCTTGAACTTGAAACTGAGAAGGCAACCACTGTCGGTTCCAAACATGATCACGTATGTTCACCAAGCCAGCATGCTGGATGCCTTGAAGACGAACATGTTGTCTGACTCCGAGGGGTAGATGTCCTTTCAATGAACAGCAAGTGTTTGGGCGTCTGGTAGACACTTGTATTCGTCTTGCCTCCAGACATTGATGGCAGCTCCCAAATAACCGCGAAGGTCAACAGGATGGCCATTCACACGTGTACCATGAAGGGGCCCTCTACACACTCTGTGCTTCTAACTATCACTTGCGGAGGACCTGCAAATACGCTTGTCAATCTCTAGCAGTCCCACATGAGGACTAGACCTCGAATCTCTCATCAGGAGTGGCAGGAGCCTTGCCTGACTGGAATGACAGCTTTCAGCCCCCCCACCCCCGCCTTTGTCCCGGTTGCATTCCTTGTGGACTGACACATTACCGGAAACTGATTTTCCTACTTGCCAAGTCTTCATGACTGTCCCACAGCTGGGCAGTCATCACCATGCGGGTAGGCTTGACGGCATTCCACTAGGCAGTGGCAGTCCGCCATCTTGCTTATGGTGTTCTGAGGCACTGTCACAGGTCTTGATTGATCCTTTACATCAGCTTGGAAATCTGCTGCGAGAGCGGCACAGGCTGACGCTAATCTCTCATCAAGGCTTTTTTCTTCTTCTACACATTTGTGTTATGACTCACAACCATCAGTGGCTCGAGATTCTATGGCTCATCGCTGAAATATCTGTGGAAGATGCCATGTTTTAATTGTGCTTCCAAACGCATGACAAGCACGTCCATATTCTCACCCTCATGTTGCACAGCGGAGCGGAACTTTCAGAATCCACATTCTTTTTAGACATGAGATAGGTCTTGAGGGCGTCTTCAAGCTTGCGTTAGAGACATTGTCTGCATAAGGCAGTACAAAGATGACACATAGATATATGGCCTTGAGCAGCGCATTAGTAGCCCTTCTGCTCTGTCATCATTTTAAGGCCCCCAGCCGGCTGCGATGATGTCAACATTCTTCTCCCACCTGGACCAGAGCGGCCTTAATGTTCTAGAATCAGCGTTCCATCCACCGGAGGCGAAGCGAATGGCAGTGGTGCCAGTAACATGGCTCCCGTGGCTATCCCTGGGTAAGCTGGATGCCATTTTCGTGCTCTGGACAGGATCAACGTATGCTGTCATTGTTTCTCGAAGTAACTTCTGGTAACGTCTTCTTATTTGTGTTTCCATTTTCATAACGTCGTTTCTAAACGTTTGTGGAGAACATGCGTGCCTGCCTAATCTGAGCTATATGTGTTAATTGGTCATCACTTATTCCCCAGCCGTCTGCTAATATGTATCTTAGATACTGACTTGTGAATATTAACTAGCATTGCACGCATACGCTTGTTTATAAAATAATAGGTTCTACTAAGGGCTTAAACGGTAGGGTAACTTTGCTGAAAATGTTAGGGGGGGGGCACGACAACTAAAGAAAAGGTGCCCCTGCCAAATGGATGGGGACAAAATGGTTTGGGGGGAGAAACACCCTTGCACCCCCCTATGATACGCCATGTGTTTATATATAATATCCTAAGTGTATAAACAACTTACGGTCCTGCTATATATTCTTTGAATTCCCGAATATCTAGTAGTTTTTTCGTTTGGATAATTGTTCTTCTGCAGAGGGGCAAAGCAGGAGCACACACTATATAAGTATCTGAAATTTCAGCGCAGAATGTATACTGTAATGCATTCCTAAATGCTGCTAAAATAAATCACTGTGGCATAAAATGCTGCTTCCCGTATTGCATGTTAGCTAGGAAACTTGGGCAGCCTCTTCGCGGGCATTTCGCACATGTGTTCCGGTTGCTCTCCCAAGCCAGGCCTGTGTCCCAAGCTCTGTGCTGCTCTCCTGTGGCACACAATGGCCTTTCTCACTTCAGGCCCATCCCAGTGTCTACTTTCCTGGTTCTAGCTTTACAAATCCTTCCGTCGATTGAGGGACCTGCCTGGCCATCTCACGCTTTCCCATTGCCAAGAACCCAAGGCCACCATCCGAGCAGCCTTTCTCTGCCCCACACAATGCCAGGTTGGACAGCAATGTGACCACTGCATTACAGCCACTCCACCCACCTGAGATCTAAGACAGGTCCGCGCCATGATCCCCAGGCTGACTGGCTCCATAGGGATATCAGGGATTGCACCAGAAGCTTGGTTGTCATGCCTTAACATCTCCAAATATGGTGTTTGATGACAAGTAACATTAGTAATACACATAATAAAAAGACTTCTTTACACTGAAGTGAAAAGAAGTCTTTCTAGTGTGTATATTGCTAATGTTAAGTTTCTGCAAGCACTAATTTGCATAAATGTTTGGAATTACTGGCTGACTTCAATAAATACCGCAAACCCAAAAACTGTTGGATGCTCAGATCGCGTAGACAACTAAGAAAAACAGTGTAATGTAACACGTTAGCGGCAGTGTCCGTTGGTCACTGGGGCAACGCTGGAATCTTTGCCACAACCAACATGGTGGGCATTATTGGCTGCATTGCACATTCCAACATGGAGCTTGTGGGGTTCGTACGCCCATTTCTGCTTCCAGCAGCAGCCCTTCGGTGCTGCCTTCAAGAGGACATGGCTCCCGACGCTTGTTACATCGCAACATCGGTAAGCCCCGGTCCTGATGCCCCGTTGTTGTTTCCTGATTCTTCTTCTTGCTTGCCTCGATCCCTGTTTCCAGTGTTCTTCCTTTGTCTGATTCCTGGGTCCTCGAGTGTTGCCATTTTCCCTGGCTTTTTCCTGTCTCCAGCACCCGCTGTTTTTGGGTCTTTCTCCAACCTCCTGGTCTATTCTGCTGCTTTGAACTCTCGGCCGAGACCCTACCCTGCAATTTACTTTTTGGTCTCCTGTGGTTTCCGACCAAATCCATCCTGCCAAAGACTACATCCCCCCATCACCATGGCGAAGGGGATTCTTCCCCAAGAGGGTTTCCCTTCTGGAGATTTCCCTGAGGGTCACTCATCTTCTAGTTCCAGTCAGACAGAAGGTGACGTGCAGTTTGGCCATTATTCAGCAAAGGCAAGAGCAAGCAAAGACCTCAGGTACGTCCAATCACTGACAGAGTACATTTCCTTGTCTAAACTGTGGCAACTGCAACTCTGTAATCAAAGGCCCTTTTATCCATCATCCATCAAAAGGCAATACAATCTATTTCAGGCACTTTGCCACCTGTGACTTACAGGGGGTGATTTATGGAATCAGGTGCCCTTGTTGAAAATTGTAAGTAGGTAAAACCAATCAGAAATCTAAAGTGAGATTGAATGAACATTACAAAATGTCACTTCCCCACTAGACCGACATTATGTCGAGAACAATCACAATGTGTCACAGAATCAAGTTAGTGTTTTAGATGTGATCTGTAAAAGAAAGAGAGGGGGAGACTATGACTAATTACTATCCCAACATGAAGCGTTTGGATAGATTATTTAGACACTTTAATCCCGAAAGGACTTAATTGTCATGAGTTTCAACACTTTTTCTAAGAATTGGAATATTGGGTATCTTTTTAATATTTAAAATGTATCACATGATGAGTCATGTATTTCAACTCGCAAAAAGTACCCATACTCCACACAGGTTGTGTAGACAGACATGGTAACACACTCATCAATTGTCAAAAATAAACAATCCTGTAGGTCGCTGTTCTGAGTCGCTTATCGGAGTGGGCTCCACACTCTGAAGTGAACTGCACTGTGAATGGGTAGATGAGGATGGGGTGCAAGACTTGGCATGCTGCAGCATACTGGGACCTTGTGTGCGCTTTCCCACCTGTCGCCTCACCCTGGGGCAATGCAGTTCATTGCGGTGCGTTGTAGTGCAAATATCACAGACACAGTGTGTCCTGGGGCTTTGAAAGGTGGTTTTTGAGGTCCAATAGCCATCTTCAAATTTTGTTCCTCGCATCGAGACACTTAAAATGAGCTCTGTCCTGTCCTTCTATGACCACATTGATGTTTCAGCAATTTCAGGCAACTGTCTCATGTGTGAAGAGGCTCAAATCAAAGTAAAGGGGTGGGATGTCCAAATATCATGTAGCCACTAATGTCCAGAGGGTCCTAAGAGGTAACTATGCAGAAATTGGTGCAGATTGGTCGAACAGTGTGGAATTGTATAAGGAACAGACTAACAGATTTTCTGCTTTATTACAGGGCCTGCAGTAGTGACCCTGTAGTTATGATGAAGATAATTAAGATACTCAACTCATGGAAAGAGCACTTTGTGGGTGGCTTATAATGTTTTCCTGCCTGGATGAATCCTCACCAAAGTTTGCAGCAAAGTATATGGCCCCGTCTGAATGAATTTGTGAAGTTTGGTGCAGTTTAGTCCAGGGGAGGAAAAGTTACAGAGAGGGTCCCAAAATGTGTGGGAATCCTCATAGACTCAATGGAAAAGAAACTTTGCTTGTGCCCAAACCACAGGACGGATTTTCACAAAATGTGTGCCCGGAGCAGTGTCTTGGTCCCGAAAGCGTGCTTTTCTAAATTTGGTGTACATCCGTCGACTAGGTTGGAAAGAAATGGCCAAAAAGTTGGTAAACAAAATGAGTGATAGCTGCCTCGGGTCTGCAGACTCACTTCGTGATTCGGAGTCCGCTTACCCCTCTGGACCAATCAGAGAGCAGCTTGACGTTTGCGAACATCATACACGCCCGCTTATTGGTCAATTAAAAACATGAGGATCGTCAAATCCTTTGAAATGAACGCAATGTTGGATTTGCAAACTGCGCCTGTAGTCCGCGGACATTGCAGTAAAAACATATTAAAAAACACGACATTACACTTGTCAAACAAATGAAACAATCCCTGGGGAGATGAGGGGTGAGGGGGATGGGTTGTGGCCATAAAAAACCAAAAATCGGATGTTTTTATCCAACAAAGTCTGCAAACATCTCAGATGTTCGGCGGCCTTCCTGTGATGTTCACGAACATCTCAGTTGTTTGGGGACATCAATGCATGTTTCTGCATTACAGGGTCGGTGAAAAGCAGTTTTTGGATGACTTATAACTTTGGCGCAACTCAATAAAAATGCATGATAATTTTCAGTATCATTTTAGACCTAACCCTGAATGGTTCTGCAAAGTGTGGTGTTTTTTTCGCCAAGACGGGGCAAACTTAGAGGGGGATCCCAAAATATTTGAAAGGCTTATGAATTTGGTGCGGTTTGAAGAATCTGCACAAATGTTTGCAAAAGGAGTTTAGACCCAGATTCAAATGTTTCTGTAAAATATGGTGGGAATAGGTCAATAGGGGGCAGAATTAGAGGGGGTCTCAACCTTTTTAGATGGCTTAAACTTTGTTGCTGTTTGACAAATCCGCACAAAGGTATTCAGAAAGATTATAAACCCAACCTTGAATGTTTGTGCAAAGTCTAAATTGATTTTGTCAAGTGGGGGCTAAGTCATATTTCTATTATTCGTAAGTACATTTTGACACTTTTCAAAAAATAAAACATGGACGGATTTGCATGGAGCATTGGCAAGGACCCGACAGCATGGTTTTGCAAATGTGTGCGTGTTTTATTTTTTGAAAGTGCCATAATGTAGGTACAACAAATAGTGATATAACTTTGGTGACTGAGGAATAGCTTGTGTCCATGGGCAGTGGCCAGAATATCCTGGTCATGGCCAAAGGCCATGAGCCGGACAATCTTGTTACTGGCCATGACCATGAGGAACCAGCAATGAGGTTAAAGTGGGCATGGCCACCAGGGACCAGCTATGTGCTAATGTTTTTAGAAATCGGGACAGGTTTGAACGTAAAAACATATTCTGCTTGTGTATACAGCCCAAAGTGCTGAAAAAGGATTGCAGCAAACATTTGCGAGGAGCATCAGCAAGTACCCCAAAGTATGGTTTTGCAAATCTGTCTTATGTTTTATTTTTCCAAAATGTAAGTACAAAAAATAGTGATATAACTTTGGTGCATGGACAGTGGGCCTGGTCCTCGGCAAGGAAAATGCCTTCCCTGATCTATTATTGGGGCATGCAGCATGAATAAAGCTCTAGGTTTAAATGGAGGAAAAAACTCTGCTTCTGGCTCCAGCTCGAAGTGCTGGACAAGATTGCAGCAAATTTGCACAAAGAGCATCAGCAAGGGCCTGAAAACACACTTTTGCAAATCTGTCCTGTGTTTTCCTTTTTTGAAAGTGTCAAAAAGTAAGTACACAAAATTTTGATATACGTTTGCTGCCGGGTCAGTGGGCCTGGCGCTCGGCATGGACAAATGTCTACTCTGATTTGCCTATTGGGGAATGCAGCATAGCTGAAGCCCATGCCCCATGGATTGTGGAGACTCGCCATGGCTGCAAGCCATGAACACTGGCCATTGGTCACAGTATCAGGGTATAGTGGACACCGAACTAGGATGCAGGGTAGGTGGAGTGGATAACAGGGGTGGTTTGATGGGGTTGGGGTCATGGTCGAGCCTCATGCCCTAGGCAATTCAACCATGACTTGCATCCCCAGCATGTGCTGCTGATAACAACAAACACAAGTATGCGTTGTAAAAAATATGTTTGTTAAAGGAGGTTTACAGTCCTTTCATAAATGTTAAAAGAGGAATTATTGATGAATTATATACAGTGATGTAACATCATGAAACATTTTCACTCATAAAACCTATGAAATTCACAGAAAAAACGTTGTTAAATGGATGTTATGGTTAAGTTGACTAATAAAAACCTATGAAATTCAGTGGCAAAACTTGTTAAAGGCACAATATGGTTACAAGTAAAACCGAAACCCCCAGAAATTCTCCAGTTATGTTAAGCTAAACAACCATAACTCGCCCCACCACCGTTCACTGCTAAGACCAACACCCAGGACGTCAAAGATAACATCACTGATAACATCACATATTACATTAATTTTGAGGAAAATTCCCTACAAGGGGTTGTATTTATAATGTTGGTAACAAGATATCAGGGGTGATAGGGAGAATATCAACAATTACTTTAAAGAATTTACTCTTTAAACTAAACATTGTATTGGAGTGTTGTTGTTCATTCAGGAACCTAATCATAGATACATATAGGCAATGGCTGCAGCTTGCACCATAGAAGTACAATATTTGTAATCTTGTAATTCGGATAGTAAAACAATGAATGCTACATTAAGCATGTAATAAATAGCTAACAACGCAAGACTTACTATACACTTGTGTTAGTACAAACAGTACATACGAAGACCCACGATTCAAACAAATCACAGGCACATACAGGGAAACTAAAGTAAGGAAGAAAGAAACATCACTAGAAAATGTCAATAACATTAAAGTTCATCTCCATGTATATGCAATGTTATGTTTTATGCTTATAATGTGCCATAACGCGCAGGCATCAGGGCACACGTATAAAGGCATTTATGTGTCAAGGTCAAAATCTTGAAAGTAATCCTCGAAGAAACAGGGAGACAGTGAGGTTCCCTCCTGGCTGGAGACGCCTTTTACGATGCAGACTGTTTCATTTTGAAAGACTTGGAGCTTCTGTATACAAATTTTGCGAGCTCACCCAAGTAGAGCATTACAATAGTCAATGCTGGACATTATTATGACTCTGACCAAGGTCTCGCAATTCTTACTAGTAACCTGAGAAGCCTTAGGTGGTATTGGGATTTTTGTTATAACATTTGCTACATGGGAATCTACTGTCACTCCTAAAGTCTTAACCTGGTCTAAAACCCTAATGGAATGGCCATCAGTGTTAAATTCTGTGTATCGCAGCCCCAATGTTGACCTTGTTTTGGAAACACAAAAACGAACAGCTCAGTCTTTCCACTGTTGAGGCATAGCCAGTGTTGAGTCATCCAATCCTTGATGATTTGATAGATATTCTGTACGGTTCTCGAATCAACACTATAGTTTCCACTCAGTTCTACCAACAACTGAGTATCGTCTGCATAGCATGTAAATTTCACCCCTGCTTTATCCAAGATGTTGCATAAAGGGCATAAATAGATATCAAAGAGTGCAGGGGATAAACAGGCTCCCTACGGCACTCCATACGCAGACAGTAATTGCCCCGAGGAAGCTTGGCCTCAACATACTCTTGACATCCTATCTGACAGGAAAGACTTCAATCATTCCACAGCTGATGGAGAGCAGTGACCTACTGAGGACAGTGTAGATGAAAGTTTCTTATGGTCCAAGAGGTCAAAAGCCGCATATAGATTGAGAAGCATCCATAATCCTGCCTTACTCTTGTCAATACAGTCCATCATCTGGCTCTGAAGATCAAGTAATGCACTTTCCACTGGAGTGAAGGACATTGGCCTCCTCTAGATGTTTTTGTAGCTGCAAAGTAGCTACTCTGTCCACAACTTTCATTCGTAATATATCTGTAGTTATTAAAATCTTTGGGGTCTAAACCTGTCTTCTACAGCAGTGGAGAAACTACGACCTTCTCAACCTCTTAAGGAATCGTGCAATGTCGGAAGGTGGCATTAGTAAAATGAGGCAAGAAAGGGGTAAAGATACAAGTGTTATTTAAGATAATTTTAACTTGTAAAGTATCACTATTACAGCAAGTATCTTCTTAAGGACTTCCTCCATGGTCTGCACAGAGATAGTGGAGATAGTGGAGAAATTGAAAAGCATAGCATCCTCACTTGGGGGGAACCTGAATATTAAAAGATTCAGAGGCTGAAGCCGGATCTGCCAGGATTTTCACATGAGCTGTGATAATCTTGTCTGCGAAATCTTGTTGAACCTTGCAGCAGTCTTCCTTAGTGGGCAAGGTCTGATTTAAGGTGTGGTTTATCCAGGGCTTTCCAAATTTGAAAGAGTTTCCTCATACTATTTGAGGATCCCTCAATTTCAGCATTATAAAAAATGTTTGCCAATACATTTTTTTTACTCGTTTTCAATATTTTTCCAAATTGTTTTATTTTTGTCTGTCTGGGTTTTGTTCCATTTATGCTCTGCTAATCGTTTTGCTGTTTCAGTTTAATAAGAGGGGACAACCAACTCTGGTGGTTTTGTCTATCTCTAACCACTTTCGTCTTAACCTGAGCTTCTACCGTGTCCAAAATATTGGTGATGGCAGAGTCATATCTTACAGCCAGCAAGTCAGGTGGATCAAGATCTGACGTATGTGCCATCATACTCGATAGACATTTATAGAGGTCACCTTGTTCAATTTTATTTATGTTCCTACAGGTCACCTTTTTAAAGGGTTTCACCTGAGGAATACCTTTATTGGGAAGGTTTATTTCAAAGAACACAGAAAAATGGTCCGACCAAACACACGGGATGGTTTAAATCAAGTGAACCTGCATATTTCTCATTGCAACCCAATCTAAAATGTTACCTTTAACATTTGTCCTTTCATTGTCATGGATTAAAATGTCAGTGCTCTTTATATCTAATTCAAAGGAGATTGCTTCTTTATCAGCGGGGTTTCCCTTCCACCTGTTGAGGTCTCCCATAAGTAAAGTGGATGAGTTAGGAGTATTAAAATTGGTTAAAATGGCCCTAAATTCCTCGTTAGAATTTGGCATCTCATTTGGGGGACGGTAAATCGCAAAGAAGTCAGTACAGTGGAGGGTGGAGGAATTAATTTTCAGGTGAAGCAGTTCACAGTCTTCACAGGTTGTGGGTGCCTGGAAGAAGTGGAGATTTCCTCTCCAGCAATAAGTGCTATGCTACCTCCAGTACCTGTTTCTCTATTTTGTTCAAAAAATGAAAAATCTCTGGGAGTGCCTGCCTCAATGATGGGGCCACATGAGTCCTTAAGCCAGGTTTCAGTTAAAGCTAGAATGTCTATATCGTTGTCCAGGATGAAATCATGGATATCTAATGCTGACTTCCCTAGTGGCCTAATGTTCAGGAGAGCAACCTTAAAAATATGCCCGTTCAGCAATATAGGTTTCATAAGAATCCTCTCATGTTTTAGGGTGTGAGTGTCTTCTAATTGTATCGGGGAGGTTTCACACTTCATCTCACGCAACAGTTCATCAGTGGGAGCAGAATAAGTGTCCAATTTTCACCAGCATTACTCTCTGCTAACATCCCCTCATTGTTCATTTTAACTTCTTTCATCTTGTAAATGGAAGTGTTTTCGAAAGTTAATATAAAAACCAAGAAACAGGGGGTGCTTTAAAAATGATGTAGGAAGATGTCAAAAACATTTCCTGAAATGTTCAAAGACATCAAATAGTATTCTACTAATAGTGTTTTCTCTAAAAGAAAGGTGCATACAAATGACAGGGGAAAGGGTTTTATAATTTCTGACCTTGCAGTAGCAGGAAACTGTGGTGCGAATTTTGACCTGGGCAGGGACATCAGCCGCCAGCAACATCAGCACTGACTACCACAGACTGGATAGACACTGGCGCGCCGGCGCTCACGCGCCTAATAATGTCCTAAATATGCTTGCGCGCTACAATCCTGAAGGGATTTGTAGTTCGTGCCATAGTCAGCATTTCTGAAAACTCAAAATGCAGATTCAGGGATTCACGGCTCAAGCAGCAGTAAAAATGGGCACTAAGAGCCTAAGGTAAGGTGCAATGTGCAAAGACACAGAACCAATACAAATATGTATTGCAGATAAGATGTAAGCACACAAAGTGGCTAAAAGGTTAAAAAACTTTGATAAACAATACAGCTACAACACAGATAGCTAAAACAATTCTTAAAATAAATTCTGAGGTAAATAATGGTAAAACACGTGAGTGGGTAACAGTTGACGCTGGAAGCTAATTTATCCTGACACAATCAACACGGCTGAATGAACCCATAGTAAGGGCGCTACCAACAATTAAGTGAGCAGATACAAAGGAACGTATTAATCTTATACAAATTAATAGTGTGTTTGAGGCCTGTTCATTGCCACATGCATGACCAAACCCAAATGAAAGTACTTTAAGAACATACAACAAGGTTAACGTCTAGATATATAGCACCTTTTGAATTTCCTTATTCTAACTGTCAGTGAACAAAAACACCAGACCTAGATATGTCAGTGAACAAAAACAAGTAGCCTAAACATGTGATGTCATCAGTGATGTCAACAGTGACAATTGTGATGTCATCTTTGATGTCCTGGGTGTTAGTCTTAGCAGTGAACAGTGGTGGCGTGAGTTATGGTTGCTTAGCTTACCACAACTGACGAATTTCCAGGGTTTTCCGGTTTTACTTGTAACCATAGCGTCCCTTTAGCAACGTTTTGTCACTGAATTTCACAGGTTTGTATTAGTGTAACTTAACCATAATGTCCCTTTAAAAAAGTTGTGTCATTGGATATATATATATATATATATATATCAAACAAAAAAGAGGAGCGGGTGAACCGCACTCCCGCGGGTCAATGGCGGACGCCAAAATCCAAAACAAATTGACAAAACAAACACCATGTAACAAATACAGATGTAAAGTTTTAATGGTTAAAAAGAGAAAAGGATGCGGAAATTCTTTTTTTGAAATGCACAAAAGGCAGCAACACACAAACACAGACAGAGGCAGGACGCCGGGTGCACGACCTGCAAACAACGTGTTTCGCGCTACACTGCGCGCTTGATCACATCTCTATTCAATAAATAATCATTATTGGCATCTTATACTTGATTGCTGGTTTGTTTATCTACTTCAAATTATTTATTATATAAGCACAGCACATCTTCTATTTATCACATTTGATATTTGATAAGTGATAATTTGAAGTACCTGATCAATTTGGTGTTATATGTACTCGGATATGTTTATATATTATGTATGAATTTCCTTAAAGATATGGCCTAATTTGAAGTTTTGTGACAGTGTTTACATTGCACGGTGCGCATAACGTAATGTATGATGTTACTGTGTCTATGCATGATAATGTCACATGACCATGAACATCCCTGCCATCAAAGAGGCAACCATTATATAATGATGGTCTATCGACTGCAATCCTCTTTGTCCTAATATGCACTAGATTGGGAATTGGTAAGAATAGACAATGGAATTTCACACTTTCTATTTTTATTTTCTAAGAGTGTTCACTACTTGGTAATAACTTATGGTTTTACTACTTCGTGATAGCTTACGTAGTTCTCAGAAATATTGATACTTTCTTTGGTGAAGATTTCCCTTTGGTAACTGTGATTCTTTTTTTAAATATATTCTTCATATCCATTATCCTTTCTAATTATCAATACGTATAACTTGTAATGATGAGTCCCCTTGCTGTCTCTTCCAGGGAGAACATTGTATGTGATTATATAACGGTGGATGATCTTGTTGAAACAGGCATGTAAAGTTAGTACAGTCTGAGAGGGGTGGAGGGGTGAGCTTTGTGATTCATTACTGAATCGTACTAAATTGTTTATCGTTATTATTCTTTGGCCTCATATGCTGCTGAAGATGGTCTGATGACCGAAACGCTTCAAGATGGAATCGTGGTTGTATTTTCCAAGAGGCTTTGTTAAATAGCGTGGGACAATGTATTCATTTGTCTAAGAGGCCTAGTTGAATTGTAATCCTATGAAATTGAAATTTTAATTGGAGCTTGATTATGAACTTCATGGTCTAACTACTCATATTAAATTTATTTTGATTGTTTGGATTTATTTTTTTGGCAATGGACACAATCTTTATTTTCATTAAATAACACATTTATATCTAATCTTTTGGAAGTGAGCATTGATGGTCCTGCAGAATGTTCTGAAGTCCTTTTTATGTCGCTTTAAGTCTACACTTCTTTCACAGGGGTGTACTCATCAATAGCGCCTCATCAAATAAGTTAAACTTTTAAAAAACATGTTGAGCAGAATCTCTTTATTGTGTCACGTGCAGTTTTCCGTTCAGTTTATGGAATGCAGATAAGCCCGAGGGGATAAATGGAAGACAAGCCCTTTTTTTCAGATCACACCAAAGCTTTACCAATATGCCAGTTACTGACATCAGATGGCAGATATTGATATCAAAAGCCAAGTAATATCATGTGGCAGATTTCATCACCAAATGCTATGTGCAAACATTAAGATATGGTTATTTGACCAGAACAGTGATTATATGATTTGACTGCAAGATATCTTTGTCAAGGATGATTCCAATACAAACAATTCCATGGATAGCCTTTGCACATAAGATGTACAGAAAAGTAGACCTAAAACACCTGTAGAGCTGGACACATTCAATTGCTAAAAACAGTCAAAAGAGTGTGAAAATAGCAAATAATGCATGGCTGCATACTCACATGTTGAACAAATCCAGTCTGAGTTCCATGGCTCTGTTGCGATTTTGCTTAGGAATACATGGTTATGAAAGGAATATGTTAAATGTTTAGATTCAAGGGAGCATTTCCTATTATATAACCATCCGCTATTCAAGGAGTTATGTGTCTATGCCATGATAGAGATTGGAGTATAGGCCATCATAGTGTCAATGGGATGTAAGTGTCTAAAAGCAAGGGGCATAATCAAAGAAAGCAGAGCTCCAAGAAGCACCGCATTGCTGCAAATGCAACCTCTTTTTACTTATCACTCTGTCTGTTGTGGGAGAGATACAATGGTGCTAACTGTAGGCCACAGGATAAGTGCCTGGCAACAGTTACGTCAACTCAATAGCGTAACTCCCTACACCACGGAGGTTCCTCCACCCACATCGCCTTCAGATAATAAGGACCTGGCGCTCCAGAAAGTGACCACTGTTGGATATGACCCTTCCAGTGGAACAGAAAATAAATATCGGAACAGCAAAGGGGATAAAACAGCCTCGCACAGACAGACCCGCTCTCGCTGTTCTGCATGCCAGTTATATATTTCATTCTGATTGCGCCCTTGCCGGGTACTAATGTCATTTAAATTCATTGGAGTATTGCCATTTGCCCGATACCAGCTTCTAACTGGCAGGATGCCTTGGGTGGGTCTGTTCTTAAAACAATGGCAAAAGTGATGAGGGGAATATGAATTATGAAAATGAGTGGTGCCCTACTACCCAGCTGTACTATCGCAGAGGGAAACTGCAGTCACTGACTAGCACCGTTCAAACCCGTAGCACTTGGATGTGCTAGCCGTACCCTAAAGGGAAAGCAAAAAGGGCTTCTCTTTCCACCTAAACCTGGGACAAGATATTTGTTCGAATAACAAAACACCTGAATTTTCACTGTATTCAGAATCTGCTGAACTTCACAAACATTTAATAGTTTTGGATTAAAAACAAAAGTTTGGCCAGGCAGACTCACCTGCCTATATATGGAAATGGCATCCTGGAGCTTGACAGCAGCCGCTGGGAATCTTTCAGAGAGGGGCGAGCAAAGTGTGTCCTTGAGTCTGTTGCTGTTTGAGAGCTAAAGCATTGTACTTTCTTTTCTAGGCATGGGTTTTTGGACTTGCACTAGACAGAAAGGCAGTCTGACCTTTTGGAATATTTTGGAGAAATATCACTTTCTCTGCCAAGCACCTCAACCATTTACTTTGCATGTTTGGACAGGGGCATCTTGATTGAGTACACGCTCACCACAAGCAGCTGAATTGAATTTGTTTGCCACAACTTTGGGCAAAAAGAAAGAAACATTGAGCAGTGTTGGAAAAAATGTTGACTGTGGTGATCACAGGCATTGACATTGGTGACAGGGTTGATTGGCTGCGTGGCACAGCACACTACCTGCTTGAGCAGTAGGATGGAGGATCATTTGCACTGGGCCAGCTTGATTAATCGCGCACACTCACACACAAGACGTTGAATTGCATTGGGGGAACAGAATAATTTGTGGGGTGTGTTGGAAAGATTGTTGGAGGTGGTGATCACAGGCAGCATGATTGATTAGTGGCAGGTTGAATGGATGTGTAACACTACACAGCACCTGCTTGAACAGTATAACAGGTGGGAATTTAGGCCAGCTTTATTGAATGGGCACTCACACACAAGCAGTTTATTTGCTTTCGGGCTGTAGAAAAAATGGGGGGTGATTGAAACAATTGTTGGAGTGGTGATCACAGGCGGGGGGGCATTATTGGCAGATTAATTAGCTGTGTCATGCAACAGTCCACCTATTATCGTTATAATTATTATACTTATGCATTAGTAGAGGCAGGAAATGTAAGCTGGGCCACAGTTGAGTAATATTTTGGAAAATGTTGGGGGTGGGGGGCATAGCATCTAAATGAAGAGCTTCCTGCCGAATAAGTGGAACAAAATGGTGTGCCACAAAAGCCAGAGGGTACAAACACCCTTGCCCTCCCAAAAAACTTTACGCCCATGCTTGGCCAGCTTGTTGCAACGGGTGCACTCACACACAAGACGTTGCATGGCCTTGGGAGAAGAGAAATAATGGTGGAGTTGCTGGAATAATTGTTAGAGTTGATGATCACACATGATGGCCATTAGTTGCAGGTTCAATGGCTTTAGGATGCAGCCTGGAAATGGTCAGGAACTCTGCCTCGCCCTATTCAGATTCCCAATATGACGATAAGAGATCCACGTCCACCTGTGAATCTAAATCACTCCAATTCTCCTTCACTGAAAGCACCACATCAGATTCCTCCCTCTGCATCCCTACCATTTTCTCCTACCAAAAAAGCTAACCTTCAACAAAATATAAATCCAAGTTTCTTCTCTAAAAATGAAAAAAGGAATGTTTCTCATGTAAAATATCAAAGGATTCCCTAAAAAAAGAACTGGCTTTCTAATCTGCCTTCAAAAGTTATTAAACAAATAAAGGTTCCCCAACTGTACCAAATGCTTTTAATTTCAATCACAAGAAAGGATCCCCTAAAAAGTGGCATCCCAAATAAACTACAGCCCTCCTAAAAGAAGACAAAATAAATAAGGTTTCCCAGCTAAAAACAAGCAGGCTGATTCATGGAATTTGTGCGCTGAAAAACGGGGATTTGTGCGCCATTCTGCCCGCAAATCCCCATTTGTTAAACAGGGATTTGCAGGCAGAATGGCGCACAAATCCCTGTTTTTCAGTGCACAAATTCCATGAATCAGCCCCAGAATCTTTTCAAATCACAAACAACACACACAGTCCTCAAAGGAAACCAATCCTGCATAGTCACTGAAAAACGTAACTTTTTCTATAACTCCTGCTCCGGATCAGCCCTGCCTTGCCTTCCTGCAGCCAAGTCCAGCCCACAAACTAAACAGGAAGTTGGTGGTGTTCTGTATAGACTTCCAAACTTGTTGTCTACCTAGGAACTCACCCGAATCCATGCGAGAATACCTAAATCCGACTTCACTATGACATTCTCATCCAGATACTAGCGCAATGGCCTTTTCCATCTGTGGGCTTCCTGAGCTTGTCCAAACTTGTGCGAGAAAGTCGGGCATCACAATTCTTCTCTGGATTCACCCGAATCTGGCGATTTAACCGGCGGGGAATGGCAGGAGGATTTGGGGAGAATCGGTAGGGCTTATTTCCAACTTCTCGTCATGAGCGCATCCGATGGGGCACCTCTGTACTGATAATACGACTAGGAGCATGTGGAGCACCTTTAGAAGGTAACACAGCACTGATGTGAAGGCACCAGTAGAACACAACATTAGCAGTTAAACCTTACAGGGGCTGTTGAACCTCCAGCTTCCTAGTAAAACATGAGCATTCTAGAACTTTAGCAACTTCACCAAAATGATGCATACAATAAAGGTGATCTTTAGAGGCTAGTGAACGTCAACCCACTTTTAACACCCCAAATAAGTCTAGGGCATTGTTTTAACGCTACTATTATTTTTATATAGGCTAGTCCTCGAGTCTAATTCGCAGAGGATGGTAAATGTATCACTCGTTCATGCGATCTCTGTCTGATCTGCAAGTTGCAGGTTCAAATCCCAGCAAGGCCAGGCAGCCTTTCATCCTTCCGAGGTCGATAAATAAGTACCAACTTCGATTCAGGGAAAATTGTCTGTAAATGCTCTATGTACAGTGCTTTGGTGAAAGCGCAATATAAGTAGCAAAGAGCATTGTTGCTCCATGCATTATCTCAGATACTGGACACAGCCACCGATTGTGAAGATTTATTGTCGCTATTGCTACAGACTGATTGTGTGCGCGAAAAGGGGGAAACATGGTAGTGTGACGCTCGATCAATGGGTAGATATTTCCCACATTTTGACTGACAAGGTTAGACGGTATGATCTTGAAGCCCACTGAACTCCTGAAAATAGGCAGCATTAGGACCCCTTATATATAGAGAGGAAAAGGGAAGCAGACATAGTAATGAGTGTCTCAACTGGGGGAATGAAGGTCATTTTGTGATGGATTGTAGCAAGGAGCATCAAAGAAACTGGCAGTGAGACCTCAACTCTCAATGTCCTTCTACAGAAGATGCTGGAAGTCCTTCACAGATGGATGCATTGCGTCTCGTATTGGACCCTTCAATGGCGTTAGTGGTAAGAAGGTTCGTTGCGTATCTGTTATCGCTGAATCCCGGGACACCAGTCATTTTTGTGAATCTGTATTGACACATAAGGTACACATTCCCATCATTGCTAAGATACAAAGTGAACAGATGCTGTGCAGTCAGGTGCAGTTGAAGTCCCAAATCACTCTCCAGCACAAATAACCAAATCACAATGAATACATCTCATCGGGGGCGTAGAGAAACATTCGAGTTGGATGTGAATGTATTCAACCAGAACCCAAATATAGACTAAAAAATGGGCACATATGCAAGCATCACAGATCTTTCTAATTTCAAATGGGCCGGATATTCATATAGAAAATATTGTATTCATCCAAGATGTAGCCAATATATTAAAATAAACCAAATTGTGATTACGTTTCTTTATTATTCCCCGATGTAAGGCAGCACAATGCCTTCACTATGTCATCAATAAAGTTGGCAAATACCATGGAATAATAAAATAATGTAGTTAACTAGTGCAATTGTAATTGGTTATTCATAACGCATTTAATACCCAGAGGTTTCTAAGCGTGGACGCGGGGATCGAACCTGTGATGCTCTGTGTCATCTTGCTTCCAAGGCGAGCACGTTGCCGCTGAGCTATCCTCCCGAGACCAATAGACCAGTAAAGGAGTTCCTCACAGTTTGTTTCCATTGAGATAATTGCCCATATAATGGATGAATACAAGATTTCCCATGTGATTATCTGCTTGAATACACAGGGTCTTGCTACCATTGCGAGCTAGCCTATGAATGCTTAAAAAAGAGCGACATAAGCCACATGATGTCACATCTAAGCACCGTCAGCTGTATCACTTTCCTTTATGACCAATTTATTAATCAATGCTTTGTCTCTTACCCCACAGAGCAATGGGACAATATGATCAGAGCCTGTACTGAACAATCCAGCACAGGTTTTCCTGCATGTTCGACAAGGTTCTTACCCCAATATAGATTGGACCAGAACATCCCTGCCTTTAACCTCAGACCTTTGTAGAGGATTTGGTTTTAAAATCACAGCTGCACAAGAGTGTTGTGAATCACATCTGGTGAAGGAGCTTTTGTGGCCTCTTCGTGTCACAGGTGTTCCCACCTCTACACTTCCTGTGCAATGTTCTGTCATTGCAGACATTTATAATGACACAGAGACCGTACCACTGCAGAGGGAGTTTGCTGCACCCAGTTAGAACCATGTGCTCGGTTACCTTGTATTCGGGTTTATGCTTTGACTGAATGGGAACATGGGCAACAGAAGCAATAGTTAGAGAAATGTTTAGGTGATGGTTTTATAGAACAGGTCTCTTATGCATTGTTTTTCAAAGCCAGGAAAGGCGGGGAGTTACAAATGTGTATACACTATTGAGCTCTTAACGAATGGACCAGTGAAAATCGATACCCTCTCCCACACCTTCCAGAAATGATGGTTCAGATAACAGAACTAGATTGGAGAGAATCTTTGGAACAATGATGTTTCTGGACATGAGGCAGTGATTCAAATAGTCCAAAGCGTGGAAGATAGTATGGCTTGTGTTGCCCACCTCAACAAACACAACGAGAGAGTCAACTCTCTTCATTTGTCTCCATAGATCTCCCCAATGGCCTGTCATGGAACCCCCAGCCTCGAGCCTTCAAGACCTCACAATGCTTGGCCATCTTATTTATATTTTACGTAACACTGACAGAACCCCCTACATTTACAGCTATGGAGGAGCCAGCAACTCTACATACTATCTTCCTTAGCTCACATGCAGAACAGCCCAGTGGTTGCCGCATATCTTATGGACTACAGTTCCCAGTAGGCCATGCACTATCGCAAAACTAAATGGAGCCATTTTGTTTTCCTGGCTGTGAAAAACAATGCATAAGAGACCTGTTTTCAGATACTGCAGGTATTTAAATCCTGCCCAACGGCAGAGCCTATGCTTGAATCAAAATGTTTAACTGAGCCAGTTCACATCCAAGTGCTTGTCTTTGCAGGTTGATTCTATAAGCTGCTTTAATTTCGGCTCAGTGTGGTGCTGTCTACTAACAGTTTGCTGACAGTAAGATTTTACATCAACAACAGTAACTGCCAACGTAATTGTGTTTCAATTTTTTCACTCAAATGATTTTGATTTAAATAACAAATACACCAATAAGTACTGTGTTTCTCTGTTGACACGTCGTTTATGAGACTTTGGGGTAATAGAAGAACGCTTCTTGAGAAGGAAAACTGTTTTTTGGAGCATACGAAGATTAAAGAGACTAGGGTAGAGTTAGCCCACATGAACCCAATGTGGAAACCAAGTAGTATTTGTGAGGACATTTAGTGATTGTGAGCTCTAAGTAAGGTCATGTAATCTGGGTCACGTGCCATTTTCTCTACACGGTCAACCACGTTCCAAGCGGATACTAAAGATATTCCTTTCTATTTTGGGTTCCCATGGGATCCCCTGGGAGTCCCTGAAGGCTTCTTAGCTGTGTGAAGACCACCTGGCGTGCCTTGAGAGCAAAGATCAGACACCTGGTGTCATCCTCTGCATTTTACAACCAATAGAGTTGGGAGGAAGGCAGAGAGATCTTTCTGTAGACCAGGTGAGAATTAGCCAAGACTTGAATGACCATATATAGTGGTTCCCATGCGGGATGAAGGGGAGTCCATTTTAAGCAGTTTTAATTTGATGAAGGATTTGCTTTCTACTGAGCCGATTGGTGTATTGAAGATCATGTAGTTGTCCCACATGACTCTGAAGATCCTATCTTTGGACGTAAGGGTTGCTCTTTCCTCAAAGTATGTCAGCATGACTGTGGGGGTACTCGTTGTGTTCAGCAGGGGTTTTTGTTCGATGTTGAAGCTTATCTATGCTTCCAGAGCTTCCACGCCCTTTGAGACATATCGGTATAGGAGGTCATTCTGTTTAAGTATCTCTATCAAGGGCTTCATGTAAATATTAATGTGTACGTTGAAGATGCATGAGCAGGGTTGGGTCATCGACGATATTGGTAGATGGATAAAGATTTATCAGAATCAGCATGGAGGGGTGACCAGAGTTTGCAACCTCAAGAAGGTTCTCACAGATGGTGGCCAGAGCAGAACCTTGATTGCATTGGATTCAAGAGTAAATGGCCTCTAATGTGTGCTTGGAGGTGGATGACAACCTCTGCTATTGTGTGTAGAATTGTGTGAGAGGGAGGAAAAATGCAATGCTGCTTTGATGTCGTGTTAAGGCGTGCAGACCTAAAGTACCCTGAGCTCTGTGTGCTGGTCTTTGTAGGTGTGCGGTCTAGGGAGCATGTGTGTACGGAGGTGAGTCTCGTGTGACTCTGCTGCTGGGATGCATTGGCTGGGGATGTGGTACCTAAGTTGGTTGTAGGGGTTCCGTGCGTTGTTATTTGACGTTCATTGGGCAGGGTGCTCAATGCCCATGTGTGAGTGGCTTAGCTGGTGTGTATATATAACGTATTGCGATGCAGAATTTGAGGGTCTAGTGCGGAGAGGAGTCAGTGGATACTTCGACTTGCATGTTGAAGAGGGGTGCAAAATACTTAGATCAGGGGAAACCCTGTTTTCTACATTCCCTACACAAGCAGCAAAACGGGTGCTAAGTGTGTTTGTTCAATTTTTAGCACCAGTGCAGATGTTTAAAATCTGGCCCCTAGTCCGTCTGCACCCTGCGTGTCACCCTTCTTTTGTTCGCTCGCTTACATGAGGGTATTACTATTCATTTTAGCGAGTCTAGTCATTCTTCACTCCCTCAAAATGTACTGGAAGGCACTCTCTCCCCTTGCATAAGTGAGGCACGATTGATTAATGACATGAGTGCATATATGCCAACATTCTGTGACCAAAAATCTGTGGGAATCTTAAAGTTTCAAAAATAGTCAGGCGAGTAGGTAATGATAGGAATAGGGCACGTCAACAGCCCATTGTCATTGAATGAGCCCGTCGCCGCGGGTGCATTCAATGACAATGAGGCGCCTGCCATGCCAGCTCAGGGGATCCCTTGAAAGACTCCTCTGAGCTGGCGTGGTGGGGGGCTAATAGTGCCTTTTGTCAAAGGCACCTGCGGCAGAGGGGCGCATTTAGCCCGCCACCGTGGGTGTCTTTTACATCAAAAGCCTGCATGCTGCGCCTTCTCCCGCTACGCCAGATCAGGGGAGCCCTTGAAAGACTCCCCCAAGCTGGCGTGGCCACAAAATAAATGTACATTTTTTTTTTTTTAAATCTTTACAAAAAAAATTCGGTATTTGTTGCCAATAAATCGGTAGGTGGTAGGACTGCTTAAAAAGCGGTATCCTACCACCTAAATCGGTAGGGTTGGCAAGTATGTGCGTGTGTAGAGTAAGCTGTGATGTATGATTACTCACTGATAGGCGGCCTAAATAGTGAGTGGTCCATTATAAATCTGCATGGGATTCGAATAGAAATCCTCATGCAATGAATGATTTGGGGGGTTCAGAAGGCTGGTGGTGTAAGGTCACCAAAGTCATAACAATAGCAGACTTTTCGGGGCTACATTGAAATACCAAATTTAAAATAACCAGGCCAAAAATGACAAGGTTTTTTAAAATCGAATTTTCAAAATGCTTTTTCGTTTTTTTGCACTTTTAAAATAAATGAATGTGGGGGGGTGACACCCCGTGTTCCCCCACATTCCCCTTACCTTAATCTATTCCCTTACCTAACATCTTATCTATTTTTGGGTACAAAAGTGCAAAAAAGTCGAACAATGTGATTAAAATACTGACATTTCAAGCATCACGAGGTTACAGGAAACAGCATGACGACCTTGGGCCATGATAATTGCACGTGCCTCTTTCCGTGCAGCCTTTATTCAAATCGCGAATGTGCAGAAAGCTGATAACAGTGATTGATAAGAGACAAACACCCATGGCCCAGCTAATAAAGCTAGGAAAAGAAGATGGCGGGCGTAAGTTGAACCTAGGTTCCATTTATATATGTATTGGCTTCAACTGCTGTTTTAAAATCCCGAGATCATAGAGGTTGCAAAGGACGCCACAGGATTTGCAGTCAACTCCATCAGGGTTAGAGGTTCTTACGCCTATCCTGCCCCCCAATATCACCCATGTGTATTACCAGTCAGTGGCCATTGCATTATTGTAAAGAGCGTGGTAAACACTTGACTGACATATTTGAACTAAAATGGCAAGTAAGCATTTTTAAGAAAATACAGCGGTCCATGCACGGTACACCGGCGTGCATTCACGCTCAACCTTAAGGTGATAGTGTGTAATTATGGGATTCGCAGTTCTTTCCCCTGATCTTATAATGATAACTTCAGCACCACCCAGACACTTGCCCAAAACTCAGCACGTCAGTGCTAGGTCTGCGGCTAATCCGCCATCTTAGGCACCTGAACTTTAAGTGCGCAAGAAGCCCTACGTCTAATGCTCATTGAAAGGGGCTCCTTGAAGGAAGGTCTTTAAATGAGATGTGGGAGGCAAGGTGGAGATTAGGGCGATTGCACGAACTGCACTTTATTTCCTGCTTGCCAGCTAGTTTTGCACTTCACCTTCAGGTGGATGTTGCTGAGAGCTTCTTTCTTGGAATGGAGACCAGGAAAATGGAGTGTCAGGTTGAAAAATAAAAATAAACATGATGAAATTAAGATTTGGGACCTCACATTTGGATCTCTTTACTTGCTTAAACATACATTTCGCCTTCCAGGGAGCTGTTGCATAATTGGCGCTTTCGGATTTCTGATGTACAACCCCATCCAAATGTTGTTGGGGGCCACTGGAAAGTCAACAGGAGGGCTTTGCCACGTGTGTTTTCCTGGCAGGGCTGCGACTTGCGCAGACATGCCGTGACACTGTGGCAGACTCTGACCTATGCCGAGCCAATGGCATGCTTTGTGTCCTTACACACTCTGCCCAGAAGTGCAATCCTAGCTAGGATTTTGGTTAACAAAAATCCCTTCAGTATTCACATTACCGAAGAAACGCCCCAAATATAACGGAATTATTTTGTTTGCTTTTCAGGGAGCTGTTGCAAAATTGGAAAATTTGGATTTCTGGCATACAACCCCTCCCAAATGTTGTTGTGGGAAGTTAGTGGGAGGGCTTTGCCGCATGTGTTTACTTGGTAGGCCTACACCATTTCCAGGCTCACAGTTACACTGTGAATGGGTCAAAGTCTGACCATTGCTGAGCCAATGACATGCTTTGTGTAAAATAATAATTAAAAAAAGAAAGAAACTATATTTATGGCAGACACAAGTTGTTTCAAAGGATGAGCCATCACTCTCCCACCAAACAGGACCCAAATGGTCTTCCTCTGGCCAATAGAGATGACACATCAACATTTATGAAGGTATTCATTAATGTATGGAAACAGCAATTTGCCCCAGTGCAGAGTGAAGGAAGGGTGTGAGGGCTGGAGTTCCTTGCCTTTGAAAACCAGGGCTGTGGACTCCAAAAGAGCAGCCATTTCCATCTTCAAATCAGTTCACCCCAAGAGCAGCAGAAGACTTCAGAGTGCATGTGTGTGTGCGTTTCTGTGTGTTACACTTTACCTTTGCGGTGATCTTCCTGCTGGGTTGCAACATTATTTGTTTGGGATCCCTAGCAATGGCATGATTTGCTATTATATGCCTGCCCTGGTCTATTTTATCTATGCCCAGCCCTGTTTTGAAGTGCTACACCCCGTTAGGCTTGGTATGCTACACTGTGTTATGGTATGCTATGCCATGTCATGTTTTAAGCTGTAGAAACATGTTGATAATGTCTTGTCTTCTGGGATCAATGTGTTCCTTGACCAAATGCATGCTAACTAGAATCTACCTAAGTGCTACTTGTATGTTCAGGGGGAGAATATAATGTTGGTTTCCATTTATACTAGATGGATAGGCCATGTTATACTATGTTATACTATGTAGGGGTTCACTATATTAGTTTGCTTTAAGTGTCTAATTTTCAAGTGCCTTAGAAGCTGCCATTAAGCAGTAGGTACCAACCCCCTAAGCACGTAAAAAATAAAATAAGCAAAACCAGAAGGGTAGGAAATCGAATCTGTTAACTCGATCATACACACCTGTTTTGACCTAACATTTGCATTATACCCTCTATTAACAGGACACAGTAACTACAGCCCAGGGTGAGACAGCTATTCAACGGCGGGGTTATGTAAATTAACTCCCATTAACCCCCAGCCTTAGCCTAAGAGGATTCCTGCCTCACACACCAATATAACCCATTACCTTAAAAGCACTAGCAGGACCCAGGAACCTGCAGGAAGGCCAAGTTGGGGCTCCTGCTGCAAAGGAACCCGTGGTTGAAATCCCACTTTCAGTGTTGCCATATTTCCTTGCAGCTCCCATTTATAGAACATGGCTGTTCGTGTCGTTCAGCGGAGTGAACAGAGGGGCTTTACATGCTGTGTTTTCTTGGCCGTGGTTTCTACATGCCTTGGCTCACAATGACTGTGGAAGGCTAAGAAGTCGACCGCCATAGACATAGACAGGCTTGGTGTTCTTATGCACTTTGCACATGAGAGCAAGCCTAGGGCTTTGATAACCATGTCATGAATAAATGACGAAGTGTGAGTTATTTGCCCACTTTTCAGGGAGGTGTTGCAAAATTGGCAAATTCAAATTTCTGACAATCAACCTCTCCTAAATGTTGGGGGCCTAGCAAAGTAAGTCAAAGGGCTTTTACGCCTGTGTTTTCTTGGCCGTGTCTTCAACATGCCCCAGCGCCCCATGCAGTGAGTACTTTCCGGACACCCCCCGGCCTCCGCACCCTCCCGGAGCAGCGAACACCTCTTCTCCAGCTATCTCTCCTCTCTGTGCTATGCCCCACCTGTTCTTTCTCATGCCTTCGTGAGCACCATATCTATCCCTTGCCCTCATCCCAACTATCTACCCAACTTTGCTCACCCAGTCCCTGCCACTACTGACTGTTCTATAATACTTCTCCTTTGCTTCTCTGACAGGCAAAAGCACTTTGACGCCATGAACTATGCAAGGTAACATAACTTAATGTGGACTTTTGCTCTTGATACTGACGAGGCTTTTGACCCTTTCAAATCGGATTATTTGATGCAAGTACCTGGCTAAATTTGTATTCAGCCCTGCAACGTCAAAATTCATAATGGTTAATGGATGCCATACCTAATCTGGAATACCCCCCACTCTTGCTCTAGATTACTGTAGAAAGGTGATATCACTCTCTACATCCCTTCATGCATTTTTGCTACTGACGTCTGTCTTTAGGACAGTCCACTTATTTGAATGTTGGGAAGTGGGTGGTTTTACCAGCCTGAAACAAATGTTCTGGGGCTGCCTGAGCTTCCCTAGATAGCTCAGCATGTCAGGAGGCGTTTTCGATTAGAAAATCTGATCAATAAACAAAGGTATCAGGAAAGGGGTTTTTCGCCAGTCATCATGGTTTGTTTCAAAACCTCTTATAGGGCAGTTACTCAGCTTATCTGGTCCTCTAAATGTATATGTCTCTAAATACTGAAACCAGTGATAAAAGGCAGTGCTGTATGGATAGATGGGACAAGGGGAGCAGCACTGACATTTTATAGTCTTCCTGGGCCCAAATATGGGAACGAACAACAGAATCGCCCCATTGTGTCAAGCTTAGAGAAAACCTTTATAACGTTTCCTTGCACTTGTACATGACCAACTTGCGGCCCACGTTGCTTCCCACTCATGCTGGCGGAACCGCTGCATATCTGTCACAATGTTCCATATATGGGCGAGTTGTCTGAGCTTCATTCTGAGCATGGAAGTGAGGTAAAAAAAGCAGCGGTAAGAGAATTATCAACACTTCACTGAAGGCTTTTCTTCCAAAAAAAAAGAGTATTTACTCAAGGCAGAAATTCTGTCAGCAATACATTCTGCAAATGCACAATGGAGTCCACAATGTATGGGGAATTAACAACACCCACCCCCTGTCACTCATAATCTGGCAAATGTGATGCCAATACAAGTGGTGGTAATGGCAGCTATGTCATTTGGGGGTCACCGGGGACCACAGCTGCGTCCCCCAGGGGCTGCAGTAACAACCCCTGGGGACACCCGTGGGACTGCAAATGTAAAAGTCTGCACTGCCCAGTCCTCACACACTCATACTCTTCGGACACACACTTTTATGGCACACGCTCCTGACACATGCTCTTATGACAAAGCAGACCTGGCCTTCATCACTGAAACCTGGTTCTCTGACGACTTCGCCCCCATCGCCAACAAAGCCTCCCCCCCCGACTACTCCCTCATCCCACTGAACCGTCCTTCTAGAGGAGGAGGAATAGCTTTCGCCTTCAAATCTCACTTTTACGTCTCAATCATCGACAACCAACCTTCCATCCCCTCCTGCAAATCACTTCTAGTTAAAGTATCACTTTTCCTTCTTTCTCCCACAGCTTCATAATAATTTACAGACCCCCTGGCTATGACAGACAATTCTCAAACAACCTCTGTGACTCTATTGCCACACTCCAACTAAACCATCCCAACCTCACCCTCCTGGGAGATTTCAACATATGTCTTCACATTCCCAACAACCCTATGACACACTCTCTTGTTGACGGCTTAGACATAATTAACCTCCAACCCCACATCAACGGCCCAACAAACCATAAAGGACACACTCTTGATGCCATTTCAGCTCCCACAACCGGATACATCTAACCCCCCCAACCCATATCATCTGGTCCGACCATTTCATTCTTTCTTTCACCATTCGCTCTCCCAACCCCTCCCCCGTACCCGAACCTGAACCTCCGACGATATGCAAATGCTGGAAGAAACTAATAATCCTTCCTGACCTAGCCGACGCACTCCTCCAGTCTTCCCCCCCTACCTGCCCACTCAATAATCAACTGAAACCCGACGCCTTTGACTCTTTGCTCAACACCTCTCTAACATGACTCACACCCACCTGCAAACCATCAGCCCGTCGTGGCCACTTTCCCAGATGGTTCACACCTGAGTTGAAGATCAGTAAATAACTATACAAATCCCTAGAACGCAAATGGCGGAAAGACAAAACTCTCCTGACCCGATCCACCTTAGCCCGCACCTCTATCAGTACAAAGCCGAATGCCGGAAAGCAAAAAAAGCCCATTACAACTTCTGAATTATTAACTGTAAAAACCCCAGCAAAGAACTTCACAAAATCATCTCTGAATTCACCAATCCATCATGCACCACCACCCCGTCGACCCCCTGTCAAGCACTGTGCGACTCACTCTCTCTCCACTTTTACACCTCAGCTCTCGAAAGAACGAACGCTCTAACCAACAAACTCGCTCTCCTATACCCACCAGGCAACCCACCGTCCATACCAGCCATCCCACCACCAGCGACCACTAGCCAAACAACGTTCGACTCCTTTAGTCCAATATCAGCTGACCAATTTCTCAAACTCCTCTCCGCCCGCAAGCCATCCGGCTGCCCGCTGGACCCCTTCCCGGCCACAACCGTTAAAGAAATGTTCACATCTACATATGCAGGAGAACACGCAAAAACCATCATAAATTACTCACTTGCCTCCGGAATATTTTCCGACGTATTCAAAACGGTCCACGTCAAACCTCTATTAAAAAAACCTTCCCTCAACCCTCTCGAGCCCAAAAACTACCGCCCCATCTCAAACACAAGGTTCCTTGCCAAACTCATAGACCGAACCACCTACGCACAACTAAATGCCTTTGTCGAAGCCAACAATCTCCTAGACCCTGCTCAATCAGGTTTCAGAGCCCGACACGGAACTGAAATCACCCTAACCTCAATCTGGAATGACCTTAAAATCACAGCAGATGCCGCGGGATGCGCCGCATTAATCCTTCTCGACCTATCAGCCGCCTTCGACACAATTAATCACTCAATCCTCCTTGACCGCCTCCACTCCCTAGGAATTCGTGGAACCGCTCTAAAGTGGATAGCTTTGTTCCTCAAAGATAGATACCAAATACCGCTACTCTTCACCTACTCCTCCCAAGCCCGACCAGTCGACACAGGAGTCCCACAAGGAGCATGCCTATCTGCCCTCCTGTTCAATCTCTACTTAATCACCCTCCCACCAATAATTTGCTTGCACAACATCCTGTGTTACAATTATGCTGATGACACCCAACTAATTCTAAAACTCCTGAACTCAAATCCCAACTTCCGACCTGACCTCGCTTCCTGCCTCCTCGACATAGAGCTCTGGATGACCAGAAACCACCTCTTGCTAAACCCCTCCAAAACCGAAATCATGATATGTGGCAACTCTGAACTTCTTCCACACCCACTAACCTGGCCATCTGCCATGGGCAATTCACCGACTCCCTCCAAGTCAGTAAAGAACCTTGGTTGCACCCTTGACTCTGACCTAACACTCTTGCGCCTAGTCAACAACGTCTCAAAGTCCTGCCACAATCACCTTAAAACTCTTAGACGCATCTTTCCATATCTCTCCTTTCCCAACAGACTCTCCGCGGTCCAGTCAATTATTATATCAAGACTGGACTACGCTAACCTACTCTACCTCGGAATCCACGCTTACCAACTGAAGAAACTACAAAGAGCACAAAATGCGGCAGCCAAACTACTACTAGCGCTCGGCCCGAGAGACCACATCTCCTCAGCCCTCAAAACTCTGTACTGGCTTCCGGTGGCCCAAAGGGTGACCTTCAGAACCTTATGCATTTCTCACTGAGCACTGCACAAAACCGGACCTCAATATCTTCGAGACAAGTTAAAACCCTATCAACCTCCACGTACTCTAAGATCTAGCATAGCCGGCCTCCTAGTCATACCTAAAACAAACTCAGTCAGGTTAGGCAGATCATCATTCTCAGCCTTGGCCCCCACGTGTGGAACGCACTCGTGCCCCACAGCCGCCTAACTGAAGATCTAATGTCTTTCTGCAAATTACTGAAAACTTGGCTCTTCCCCTAAAAACCAACCCTGTACTGAAACTAACTCGAACTGAATAACAGCATCGCAATTACACCAACCCAACAAAATACTGATCTTGTATAACAATAAGACAAATAACAAATACAACAGCAAGATCCGAGCTTGAAATCGACAACTAATAACCGCTAATGTAAACTAAAAGGACAAACAAAATAGAATGAGGAAATTAAATCAATGCAGTGAAATGGATAAAAAGAATAACTCATGCAAACTACTGATCTTGTATAACAATAAGACAAAAAACAAATACAACAACAAGATCCGAGCGAGAAATCGACAACTAATAACCGCTAATGTAAACTAAAAGGACAAACAAAATAGAATGAGGAAATTAAATCAATGCAGTAAAATGGATAAAAAGAATAAATCATATGAGAACAGTAATTGCGGTTTAAATTATGGAAATAGGTGTAATGATTGCAATGGACAATTGAACTAAATGACCGATATGAATAAAGAAAAGACAATGGCCCTCATTACGACCCTGGCGGAAAGCGAAAAACGATGGCGGAAATGCAATACCGCCATCGAATAGCGCTCGGTGCGACTATGACCCGTCACCGTAAAGTACGATGCCATTAGCGACACCGTAGTGAACGCCAACGCTAACTGCACCAAGTACGCGCGCGCGCGCCATGCCAAACCGTAATTAGCACCATGGCGCAAGGGTACGCGAATTCCGACCCTAGCGGACATGTACCTAACGCCATCAAGCACGGCGGAAAGTACCATTCCGCCATGGTGAGAAGTACGGCATCGCGAATCAACCGTAAACGGCCCCACTGAGTGCCTGTACACCGCTCCCTGGCCACATAGTACAACTCCCCGTAGGTGCAACGAAGTCACAATGCAACCAGTGAAATGTACAAGTCACCCATGCATGCCAACGAACAAAAGAATCACAAGAGAGGCCAATGGGAGCTGCAGGGCACAGATGGCACGAATACAGAAGCTATACCAATGGACATGACCCCAGTCTCCCACCAAGAAACGCACGCAAACACAGGCAGCATAATTCCGATAATCACATCATTCCACCAATCCACCTGGCTGACCGGCATCTGTTACACAAAACCTACCCCCCGCCCCTGAGCATGACATCATCCAAACAGTCATATTGGCAGCCCTCACCCCTGACCTCACTGGGCTTCGTAGGCAAACGCGCCCAGCACAGTACCACGCAACTATACTCTGAAGCTGGAACCCAATGCAGATCTCCTCACAATACATCGCTCCCCAAATAGGAATATGCCACATCACTTGCAAAGAAGAACGCTACACGGCCCATATCAGAATAGAAATTTAATGCACAACAGATTCACCAAGCCCATACAGCCATTAGGCCATGAACTCCAAAACACATTTCACCATTGTGGGCTGCATCCGCAAGAAATGACCAGCTACTTCCTGTGTGACGCCCTGTTCCCTCATGGTACACAGGGGCTACATTCCGTACGAAAAGGCAACATGGAAGCGCCTAGAACCGCAGGGCCGTCCCAATAGGGAGGCACTAGTCCAGCTGAAAGGCCGAAATGTTGCTCCGAGCCACTAGTACTGCGTAAGGGCATGTGGCCCATTGGCGATCGTCCCATAAGATCGTAATGCTGCTCCACTGATTAACACGAAGCAGCAGGTGTCGGGAGTAAAACCCATCTGCAGGAGTGGCATACAGATGGCAGTGGCAAAAGGGGAGGAGATACCTGTCAACCAAAAGAAAAGAAAAAGAAAAGAATGGCCATCAGAACTACATTCGAACAACTCACTTCAATGATCACACTAGATCCACAGCCATATGCATGCTAGCCCACTCCAAAGGATCATCACCACCCCAAAACCACTTGCGACTCATAACTATCCATATCGAGGTGAAAACACCATCACAAACGAGTGTACCTGTGCATGCGTCTGTGAAAACAGAATCCATCAGATGGGATTGGTAACGTGCATGGACACAAGTGTCTGAAGGCGCGTCGAGACAGGGAGGGCTCAACAAGGCCAGATAGACGATGGTCCCACTATGGCAGCCCTGCATCACATAGCGCAGGGGAGGCGGACAGATTCCAAGAAGCCCTGTACATGGCAAACACCGTATCAAATCATCTGCCCATGCATCCATTCATCATTCCCTCATCCCGTAATGATAACGCCTGTTTCCATACTCACATAACATGTGAGAATTCCATTGAGTCTGTGCGTTATGCAGCCTGCAAAATCCACTGTGCCCCAGCCCGTAATTCCAGTGTTGTGAAGTAACATGTATTTGGGAACGTCCGGCCTCATCATCCACTTCGCTATTGCGCATCCCAAACTATTCATATCAATCATTGCATCCTCGCCATGGCCCCTGTCCCAAGGACACTGAACAATAGAACGTTATATTTGCAGTCAGACCTGTGGGCATCTCCCCGCCGCTAGCTGAAGACCGAAAGCGCCGCCCTTCGAATTCCTCATTTGCAACATCACGTCGAAAAGGCATCTGTGGCCGCTTGAAATCACAAATTAATCCATCTAGTGCGGCTGTGTGAAAATGGCAACTGCCTTCACCCACAAATGGGACGCCCCGCCCGTCGGTGCAACTCGGTACAGTGATGCATGAGGGCCCACCGTTACTCGAGTACTACGTTCCACTGACCCTTCACAAGTCTGTTCGCGACTGCAAAGAATGCATGTGAAACAATGGGACCATAGCCGAATGAACATATCAACCAATGTTACACGGCCATCGGGTACTAATACATGATTGTAATAGCAAGATGCCATTCCTCGAATTGCAGCGTTGTGTGCGGGACGTGCTCGCCCAAAGGGGAGAGCAGCTTGCACAGGTGGAATGAATCACCACAGGTGGAGGCCATACAGCCTGAAAACACATAAATTGCACGCCCAGTCTCCTCCCACAACCACTCCGAAATGCTACCGGCCGGACTCGCGATGTTGGCCCTGGGGGACCTGATAGCACTGCAAGTACTCCAACTCCAAGAAGAAGACGAACACCAACTACAACCGGCCGCACGGAGGAGACGCAGGAGGAGGAGGAGGGCAAGGCATGGCCAGCAAGGGCCGCCAGCACAGCCACTACCACCACGCAGGCAGCCCGCAATCCCACGCCTCCGAGCACATCCGTTCAACCTCACTGATGAGCAGATCCACACCCTCTACCGTTTGGACCGGGACACCATAGCCGCCATTGTGGACATGACACAGGCTGACCTTGTCAGCATGATATATAGCCCAACGGCCATCCCACCCCTACTGAAGGTGGTGTCTGTACTCCACTTCCTGGCCACAGGCACCTACCAGCACACAGTCGGACAGTTGCATGGCATTTCTCAGCCACTGTTCTCACGGACACTATTGCAAGTGCTCGATGCCCTCCTGCAGCACGCAGACGACTACATCTCTCTACCACGCTCGGAGCAGGAAATTACCAACACAAAAGTGGGATTCCATGCACTTGCCGGCATACCGGGTTGCATTGGTGCCATCGACTGCACCCATGTGGAATTGGTCGTCCCACATGCCATGGAGGCCCAGTACCGCAACCGAAAACAATTTCATTCACTGAATGTACAAATGGTGTGTGACTCCAACAGGATCATTACACATTGTTGTGCCCGATTCCCTGGATCAACCCATGATTCTATAGTCTTGAGGAACTCTACAATACCACGCTACATGGAGCGACACGCAGGGAACAGATCCTGGCTACTCGGTGAGTCTCATTTCATGCATGATGTTGTGGGGTATGTGATGCGGCAATGACCTGGCAGGAAGGGGGGGGGGGTGCGTACGTAGCAATGGCATTCCACATAATTCGTTTATCGTCCACATACAGGTGATGCCGGATATCCACTGAAGAGATGGCTCCTCACACCAGTCCGGAACCCACGGGACCAGCATGAGGAGGACTACAACCATGCCCACTCACGTACCCGTGTAGTCATTGAACAGGCATTCGGCCTACTGAAGACACGTTTCCGGTGCCTCAGCAGGTCTGGCGGGGCACTCCTGTACCGCCATGAGAAGGTTGCAAAGATGGTGATGGCATGTGTCATGCTCCACAACATGTGCGTACGTAGAAATGTGCCCATGCCCCCTGACGCAGAACTGCAAGCACCTGAAGATGGTCATGATGAGGGTGGGGATGTGGCAGCACCTCAAGGAGTCTGCGAGGCATAGGAGGGCCGTGAAATTCGTCAGCATCTCATAGATGCATGCTTCTAGCACTCACGCCTGGTGGCTGATACATGGACACGGGACTCGTGGCACTGTGTGTGTCTGGTACATGCACAATATGGACTGTACGCCTATGATGGCCTAGTACACAAAGATCATTGTCCACACATCTCATTGTTTGATCGTGCATTGTTTATGGCATATGTGATATCATGTTGAACACCCTATCGACCCGCCACCCAAGTGAGCCCAACACCCCCCCTCCACCCTCCTACCTCCCCCCCGAACACCAGTGTCCAAAGATGCTCATTGTCAGTGGGCAGTCGCTATTGCAAGCCCCCTCTGCGGGTATCAGGGGCACCCCTGCCTGTGGAGCGCAGGTTCCTCCCAGATCTACGTTGGGGGCTGCCCTGGACGGAACTTGCAACGGATGATGTCTCTGCCTGCTCACGTCCATGCATGTCCCTAGGGGTTTGTGAGAGCTCAGTGAGCACACGGCGCACTGCGGCAAGTTCGGCACATACGTCTTTGGACGTCGCATGCAGTTCCCCCCTGAGGCTCTCGGTGCTTCTCTCCATTTGGACTCTCAGGCTCTCGGTGCTACTCTCGATTTGTGCCCTAAGTGTCTCAGTTGATGTTTCTATGTCTGCCTTGGTGCCCCCACATCCATCGGCATGGTCCTTGAGGAGCGTGGCCAGTTGCTGCTGTTGCACGATTAACTGGTCGAGGGACTGTTGCCTCTGTTGGGCCATGGCCATTTGCGGTGGTGTCACAGAGGGGCTGTTCGCCTCATGTTGCCCTGCCACAGGGCTTGTGGGGGATGGCCAGTCGTCGTCTTGTGGGTGCCCCTGCGTGGTATCCTCATGGTGTACGGGATGGAACAGACAGGGGGATTGGGACAGGTCATGGATGGATCTGACTTCGACATCCCCGTCTTCTGTGTCGGAGCATGCTGCCATTAATGGGGTGTCACCTATGGTGCTGCTGCCACCAGAGGCAGTACCTTCTGTGGCATCCATTGGGGGGACCTGTGGTGGTGGTGTTGTGGGCATGCTGGCTGCTGGGGTGCCTGTTGATGTTCCCTCCTGTGTGCTGCCACTTGATATGTGCTGCTGCCGTGTCTTGATGCGTGCAGCTGAGGTGGAGGGTCTTTGGCCGTCGGTCTTGGCCCTCTTTGCAGGTGTGCTGGTAGGGGTGTCCTGGAGCTCGTCGTTTGGATCGGACCCTGTGGTGGAGTAAAGGAGGGCGAGCGTTATTAATGGGTCTGTGGGAATTGGAATGGCAATGTATCACATGCATTGGGGTGGTACCTGAGGGTGATTTGGGTCGGGGCCTTGGAGGTGCTTTCATTTGTGTGTGGAGTGAGGGTGCAGTTGTTTGGCAGCCTGCAGTTAGGGTGTGCCTGCTGCACGTGTAGTGGGTGTTATTGGGGTTTTTAATTATTTATGTATTTATTGTGGTTTTAAAGTGCGCTATCAGGCCAATGTGTGTGGACGTTCTCCTGGCCATGTGTTTCTGTTGCACTATGTGGGCACGTGGTACTTCACATGATTGTACATTGTGGTTTTGGCATTGTTTTATTTGGGCCACCTACCTGATTCTCCGGATGTCTGCACTCCTTTCTCCATCCCTCCGACTCCCTCTATGCTCTCCATTCCAATGGTGGAGGCACAGATTTCTTCCCAGGGGGTCAGCTTGATGGGTGATTCCGACCCTCCCCCGGTGGCTGTGGCAATGTTGCGGTTGGCAGAAAGTATGCTACGGACGCGTATCCGCAGGTCGTCAGACCGCTTCCTGCATTGCTGTGGGTTGCGGGGTGCGGTCCCCACCGCACTTACCCGCTGTGCCACCAGGGCCCATATGGCCTTCTTGTTCGCAAGTGCCGTCCTGGTCATTTGCGTGGAGAAGACGGCGGCGGCATTCTCCTGGAGGGTCTCTGTTAGCACGGTGAGTTCCTCACGGGAGAAGTGGACCTGCCGCTTGCGGTCGCACGCTTTCTTCGCTACTTTTCCCATTTTTCTTGGTTTCACTAGGGTGGAGGACGGGTTGGGATGTGTCTCAGGGTGGTGTTTTAGTGGTTGTGTGTATTTTGTGGTTTTATAGGTGTACGGGGTGTTGTTTCCCGTTCCGGGCCCATGTTTTTACTTCCGTTTCCGTATATTTACGGTCGCCGTACTTTACGGTTGGCGCTCACTGCGGTGTCCGCTATGATGGGTGGCGGTATTGCACCTAGGGCGCCGTACGGCGGCGGTGTGGGCCGTTTTGGGGTCATTTCCGCCATCGCGGACTTTGCACTTCCGCCATGGCGTGGTGCTCGTGCCCGATGGGTCGGAATGGGCCGCACTTTGCTCCATCGTGCAATGGCGGAAACGCTATTTACGCTGTGGCGGTCCGGTCAGTCACTTTCCGCCAGGGTCGTAATGAGGGCCAATGAAAAGACAAATACAGGAGACTAATGAGTTCACAGACAGATGTCTTGGAATATATGAGTGAATGGCATAAATGGAAAGTCCAGAATAGACGATTCAAGTACATGAGACGGATGCAGTGCATGACACAGATAGAGAGCACAGAATGGATCCAATACGTATGGCAAGTGACATGGCCTGAACCGATAATGTGTGATGAATAAACGAAGTGATTAGAGCGGACGAAATTGGTAAAATGGTTGAAGCGTGTGGAACAGATGGGTGCGCTGAGCGGACGAGTGAGTAGGTCGGATGAGTGTGTAGATTCGGATGAGTGTGTAGATTCGGATGAGTGTGTAGATCAGATGATTATGTAGATCGGATGAGCGTGTAGAGCGGATGACTACGTAGTGCGGAGGAGTGTGTAGAACGGATGGGTGTGTAGAGCGGATGAGTGTGTAGAGTGGATGAATGCATTGAGCGGAAGGGTGTCTAAAATGGATGAATACATAGAGCGGGCGATTGCGTAGAGCGGAAGTGTATGTAGAGCAGAAGACTGTATAGAGTGGATGAGCGTGTAGATGATGAATGAGCGGAAAGGACGAGTGTAAATAGCAGATGAATGCGCAGAAAGGATGAGTGCATAGAGCGGGCAAGTGCGTGGAGCAGATGAGTGCGTGGAGCAGTAGAGTGGCTGAGTGCATGAAGCGGCTGAGTGCGTGGAGCGGCTGAGTGCGCAGAGAGGCTGAGTGCGCGCAGCGGATGAGTGCGCGGAGCGGATGGGTGCGTGGAGCGGATGAGTGCATAGAGAGAATGTGTGAGCAGAGCGGATAAGTGCGCTGAGCGAATGAATGCGTTGAGCAGATGAGTGCTTAGAGCGGAAGGGTGCTTAGAGCGGACAAGTGAGTAAGAGCGGACGAGTGCGTGAGAGCGGACGCATGCGTAAGAGCGGACGAACGCGTAAGAGCAGACGAGTGCGTAATAACGGACGAGTGCGTAATAGCAGATGAGTGCGCGGAACAGGCAGGTGCACAGAGCGGATCGTGTACAGAGCAAACTGTGTGCAGAACGGACGAATATTGCAGAGCATTTAATATTACGAAGCAGATGAATATGCAGAGCGGACGAATATGCAGAGCGGACGAGCGTGCAGAATGAACGAATGGGTGCGCAGAGGGGATGGGTGTGCAGAGCGGGTGAGTGAGTAGAGCGGGTGAGTGCGTAGAGTGGATGAGTGCACAGAAAGAACAAGTGCTTCTAGTGGATGAATGCGTCGAGCGGGCGAGCTCCTAGTGCGGACTAGTGCCTAGTGCGGACGAGCACCTAGTGCGGACAAGCGTCTACTGCAGGCAAGCACCTAGTGCGGACGAGTGCCTATAGCGGACGAGCCCGTAGAGCGGATGAATGCGCAAATGATGGAACAGGAAAGTATGTGGATGGAATGAGTGATGTATGTGGATGAAACGGATGACTTATGTGGATAGACCGGGTGACGAATTTAGATAGACCAGGCGACGTATGTCGATGGAACGAACGAAGTATGTGGAAAGTACTGATATATTATGTGAAAGGTATGGGTGAATTATATGGATGGAGTGCATAAATCGACCTGGAATACACCGACCAGTTCTGAGTACATGGAACAGACGAAAGGGCATGAAACGAATTTGAGAGCATAGAACAGACTGAATGCATAGAATAGACTGGAGTGCATAGAATAGACTGGAGTGCGTGGATCGGACTGGAGTGCGTGGAACGGATTGGAGTACGTGGAACAGATTGGAGCGCATTGAAGTATGCAACATACATGGAATGGTTTAGAGTACTTAGAACGTTTGAAAGATCACATAAACAATCATATCACATCACCACACTTACTCTCTTCTTTACACCACCACTCAACTGGAACACAGAGATACTATGACACCATTCAGTATAGCTGTTCTCATACCAACATCCGCCTCATACTCCACATCACTCTAACTAATAACCGCTGGTTACACACACCCCAGCCAGGCGTTCTCCACAGGCCTAACGCAGCCAGAATCGATCTTGATAAACCTGCCAGAACGAAAACATACTCCTGATCTCCCAACCACCACACCTAATGCTAAGAAGCAGCTATAACACGAATACGAATGCCACACCAGCTGCACACATATACGGTGCTCACACACACTTTTTGACTCTCTGTACTCTCTCTACTGACTTGAACTTTGGTTCCCGAGGGCGTTCAACCTACCAGCGTCTTCAGACTATACCAATGGTACATAAGGCGCAATATAAATGCAAAGTAACATAACATTAAATAACATGTGAACCTATGACGTTCACCTAGAATGCATGTACCTACGACACATGCACATAGGACACATGTACCTACAACATGTGCGCCTGCATAACGTGCACCAGGACACATGCACCTTGGGCACATGCTCCAATGATGCATGCTCCTACCACACACTCTTATGACACACTCTAATGACACACACTCCTCTGACATGTGTTCCTACGACACATGCTGTCATGATTTGTGCTCCTTCCATACACACACCTACAATACATTATCCTATGACACATGCACCTTCTAGACACGCCCCGACCACACATAAGATGTGAATGTACAACACATGCTCCTGCGATACTGGCAGGGACTTTTAGCATTGGAAATGTCAGTTTGCGCATAGTTTAGCTGGGAATGTTATGATTATGCAAACGTGAGCACTTGCTCTCTGCAAGGCCGGGTCCGTTGCATCATGGCTGCAGTTTTTTGCTGGTGCAGACGCAGGTTCACAGACACGCTCTGCCAGGGGCCTGTTTTCAGATCCTCATCACCATGATCACTTACGGAAGTGACGATTGAGACTGCGTCCCATCGTGGATCCAGGCAATTCGTGCGAGGTGAGCAGAGACGACGGCCATGCTCTTTAATGGGAATGGGCTGCGAGGACATTCTGACTTGTGAGTACAAGAAAAGCTCTTCATTGGATGAATCCGAGATTTCGCACAATTTAATTGACTAGTAAATGTCTTGATTCTGTGATCCATTTCAGGGTGACTCTGCAGCATCCCGCTGTTAATAATGTAGTTATTACTTTTTCTTGTCACCATTGCCTCTTATACATTTACCTCCTACCTCATATAATACTTGATGCTCTAGCCAATGTTGTGTAACTGTGTGCGGCTGTGCACGCGCAGGCTCGGACTGGCCTATGGGGCAAAAGGGCAATGCCCGAAACAAAAAACTCAAAAAAATGCTAGTGTGGGCCACTTTTTTGGGTTAACGTGGCCCACCATTTTGGTCCATGTGGGCCACTGTGATAATGACTTCCCTTCACCATGCGGCTAGAAGTTTTGACCAGTGTTGCTGGATAAATATTCTTTACAATGCACAATTTGCATAACATATTATCAAAATACCTCCCCTTGGGTACTACTCAAATAGTCTGTAACACAAGGAATGAATTGCCATTTGCAACTCTGAGGCACGTTTTCATTGGTGCCCGAGACATTGGGCTTCATTACAAGTCCAGCGGTAACCTTGCCACCAGACTTGCAAGATTTACCGACGCCTGGCTTGCCGGTAACAACGGGGATTACAATGGGGACCACGGAAGCACCGGCACTGTTAATAACGGTGCCGGTGCTTCCGTGAAACTCTGCGGGCCGGTGCCGTTCCGCTTGCCAGGTCGGACCAGTAGGCTTACCTTACCAGCACCATTGTTACCAGACCGGCACAATCAAAATGAGGCCCAGTCCGACCGTGTGCATGCTAGCACCTGTGTGCACAAATGAAAAGGGTGCACTGGAGTGGGTGGAGGGGAAGCCAAGGAGGAAGGGAAACAGAAAAGACAAAACCTGTACCCAGCAATCTAACATCCTGCCTTCTGAATGTGCCTGCGGTCGTGTTCTGCCAGTCTGTGCCACAGGCCAGTTCACCATGTGCCTGGTCCTCTTTCTCATTAGCAACATGTAACATGCCCATGACACTCAGTAGGAACGAGAGGTGATTTGTAAATGTGGCAAACAATTGACAGCTCCTGCAGAGGTTTCGTTTTATCTGAAACACCTCTTGATAAGACAAGAAATGGTCAAACAAGCCATTTGAATAAAAGGAGCCAAGGCGGAGCATTGGCTTCTGATTGAAATAACCTTGAGTTCAGAACTGCCTCATCTTAGTGGCCGGGTTGTATATCTCACCAATGGAAAAGCCCAATACTATTAGGGCACACGGCCATTCCCTTCTAGCCTCGGGGGTGCCAGGTCATTCCTGGCGCATGAGCTTAAAGATCACTCATTCCTTTTCACGGTTTTATCATCTACTACTACTGGTGGGAAATACTATGCTTGCGCTGCCTTGTATCACTGTTACCATTCTTGCAGCCTTTTTTTTGCTTGTCATGGTATTTTTCCATTACATCCCAGTTCTGTTTTTATGAAAAACGTGCTGGTAGCACTCGTGGTGAAGCTGCCCTGCAGAAAACTACAGTAAAATAAATAACACTAATAATAAATATAGAATTATGACTTATTCAATGGCCCTAGGAAAGCAACGCAGGCCATAAGAGACCTACATTACCATGCTAAAAATAGCAGTTGCAGCTGACCTCGAATTAAGAGGGACAGTTTGAGGATTTGCAAGGCGCTTTAAGGCAAACAAGTTCATGGCCCCTCAATTTGCATTTGAATTGACATCCCCATACATGACATCACATAAAATGGCATCACAGGGAGTGACATGAATCTTTGCTACTCGACGTGATTGTGAAACTGTTGAGTAAGCCAATTTGCAATGTACAATATATGTATGATCGTTTTTGGTTTTGGCACATTTTGGTGGCAGAGCCACCAAAATATTGCTAGCACCATTGCTAGATAGAAGCGAGAGTGTAAAGATGTGCCAGAAAGTTGACTCGACATAACAACTGGAAGTGCTGTGGCAAAATCGGCCGACATACTAAATATTATTTTCTGTTCCATTTCGCCGTTGTGATCCAATAGTGGCTTGTTTGACTCATTTTCTCCCAAGCAGGAGTATGGTACCATGTCACATGTCACTTTCAAAGCTCGGTCCTCAAGAGATCTTTATTTTCACAGCCAGAGGGAGTTGGTCTATGTTTGGGGTACTTTCCAGGCCCCATTAGGCTACATGTAGTAGGGTTCCCTTTCTGGATAGTGTACAATACAAGTGACCATTTTTTGGAGAGATGCAGTACCACTGACAACATACAGAGGCCCTCATAAGAAATCTTCAGATTTCTTATGAGGGCATCTGTATGTTGTCAGTGTTACTGCACTTGTCTAGTCTCAATCTGATTTCTTATCTTCAGATTTGTTATGAGGACATCTGTATCTTGTCAGTGTTACTGAACTTGTCTAATCTCAATGTGATTTCTTATCTTCAGATTTGTTATGAGGACATCTGTATCTTGTCAGTGTTACTGAACTTGTCTAATCTCAATGCGATTTCTTATCTGAGGATTTCTTATGAGGACATCTGTATGTTGTCAGTGTTACTGCACTTGTCTAATCTCAAGTGGCACAGCGAGTGTCTAATTGGTCAAGTGGCACAGTGCAGGGCTTGCTAACGCAGGTTCGAATCCCCTGGCAAGGCCAAACTCAGCCTTTCATCCATCTGAGGTCAATAAATGAGCACCACACACCGTGGGTAATAATAAGCAGCGCTCAGATACCTGAGGGTTTGTAGTGCTATATAAATGCCAAATTATTATTATTATTAATGTGATTTCTTATCTGAGGATTTCTTATGAGGACATCAGTATGTTGTTGTCAGTGTTACTGCACTTGTCTAATCTCAATGTGATTTCTTACCTGAGGATTTCTTATGAGGACATCTGTATGTTGTCAGTGTTACTGCACTTGTCTAATCTCAATCTGATTTCTTATCTGAGGATTTCTTATGAGGGCATCTGTATGTTGTCAGTGTTACTGCACTTGTCTAATCTCAATCTGATTTCTTATCTGAGGATTTCTTATGAGGACATCTGTATGTTGTCAGTGTTACCGCACTTGTCTAATCTCAATCTGATTTCTTATCTGAGGATTTCTTATGAGGACATCTGTATGTTGTCAGTGTTACCGCACTTGTCTAATCTCAATCTGATTTCTTATCTGAGGATTTCTTATGAGGACATCTGTATCTTGTCAGTGTTACTGAACTTGTCTAATCTCAATCTGATTTCTTATGTGAGGATTTCTTATGAGGACATCTGTATGTTGTTGTCAGTGTTACTGCACTTGTCTAATCTCAATGTGATTTCTTACCTGAGGATTTCTTATGAGGACATCTGTATGTTGTCAGTGTTACCGTACTTGTCTAATCACAATCTGATTTCTTATGAGGACGTCTGTATGTCATCAGTGCTACTGCACCTCTCCACTTAAATAAGCTTTGAGGACATCTGTAATTTGTAGTTCATTGGAGAGGTGCAGTGCCATTGACAAATATATTCTCCTGCTCAGAACCTGTTTCCATTTCTATTTCCTGTTTCCCTGGTTCTAGTTTATTTAATATTATTTTTTGGAGAGGTGCAGTACCATTGAAACCATGCAGGCGCCCATGTAAGAAATCACATTGAGATCAAAACTCCAAAATAGGACATTTATCATATAATTCCTGTTTCCAGCAATCGTTTTGATCCGTTTATGGAAAAAGAGGGATGTTTCCTTTTTTGCTACATCCGGTGGCCAAGGGTGTTTGGGCGGACCAGCCTTATTACTCTCATTCACTGGTTTGTGGAAGGTTTCTTCAGAAATGTCTTTAAATTGATTGAGTTCTGTTGTTGCTGTGGGCTGTTCTTTGTCTGGCAAGTTGCTTGTTGTGTCTGAAGTAGTTGTCGATGACTTGTCGATTTTCCATCTGGAGTGTTCTATGATGTTGTTGCAGAGACATCTGAGAGTGGCGAGTTATGAAATATTCTTTAGCACAACACAGTTCTCCTTTGTTCATTTAGACATACAGGCACAACATAGAGAGAGACGTAATGCGTATGTTTGTGTGTTCCTGGATATGAAACACAGTATAGCGCAGACTAATATGGCTTTGCCTGGGAACACCTTGACAGAAAAACCACCAAGAGCAGTGAAATGCGCTCGGTCTGAGAACACGTGGCTAGGAAACCACCACACAGATGAATGCAATGTGGCTATGTGTGGGAGCATCCGGATATGAAAACTGTACAGAGCAACACAGATCACCTCTGCCTGGGGATATCTTGACAGAAGCACAATACAGAGCAATTCAAAGACTATGCCGAAGAGAACCCAGATATGGAACACAGTATAGGGCAAAGCAATTATTTTTTCATCAGGTTTTATAGGGCAGCAGTGAAGCGTCAGGGCTGCAAATCCGATGACTGCGGTTTCATCCCTGAGGCCGGCTTTAATTTATAAATTCAAAGAGGGCATCCAATGTTTTGCTTTTAGCTGGGGGTGACTGAGTCCAGCCTCTGAATAAAGTGGGTGGACTCGGTCCCCCCGCGTGTACCGGCGACTTGAGCCCTGCTCCCAATGCTCCATCCAGCCCACCCCCACCGCACCACAGCCTGTCACCCACCATCCCCAGTTCCCTACCCCCAAACACACAACATACATTCAAATTAGACTAAAACGACCGCTGGGAAAAATGCATGAGTAATGTGCACATGAGGAAACGGACCACTTTAATAACAGGGCATATGCCAGAATGTGATGGTATGCGTCTAGACTATACTGGGGTGTGACCAATTCTTCCCATCCCAATCCACCAGAGAATGACCCTATGCAGCGCTCCCATATTGAAACATATCTTTTTTATGGAAGAAATATAATGTACTGCCCCAGAAGCATTGGGGACCAAGTACACTATGGATCAACAACCCGGTATAGCGTTCTTTCATTGATGGGTGAAATTTCAATGGGTTTTTTGCGAGTCCATTTTTCCCAAAAAAACTCATCGAAATATTTAGGGGGCTTTGGCAAAGTATATATAAGGGGTGGGGGTGGTTGGGAATAGGTAACAAATAATAGGGGATGGCGGGTTGGGGGGAACCCTCCCAAAAATAAAAATGAATCAATTTCAATTTGTTTTTTCGACCCTTCGAAATTTCACCCATCGATGAAATGACATAGAACCAACAACCCTAGCCCCTGCTCCGGAAGGGGACCGGGGAGATGGGATCCTTCTCCCGTATGTTGTGTAACTCCATACGAAAGACTTGCTTGGCTCTGTCCTTGGGCACTGGAGTGACCACGGTCCCTGTCCCATTTGGTCTGTCTTCAACCCAGACCTTGATAATGTCCAGAACCCGGGCGTTCGATACCAAGCTGTTTCATTGTCTTAGAAAAATCCAAACTTCCCCCCAACCCGGTGATCTAGAGCATTGTCAAAATGGACAGTTTCTGCGACAGCCCCTGATCACAGGCCTTCCTCTCGCAGCAGAGCCCTGATATCTGGATTTGAGAAATGCCCGGCTTCAGCTCTATCAGAACAAGCATGCATAGTTTCTGGGCCCTGCCCACCTTCTGCTCATGCTCGTCGCCAAATATTCTTCCATTTTATCACAGAGAGTACCAAAGTCCTCTATCCGCAACTTGGCTGTATAGGACGCGTTAGTACATGTCCTAATCAGTTTGGGTCTATTTGACATAAAACATTTGACCTTATCACATTTGATTGAATTTATTTGACCTTTTATTTGGTCTAAAATGCGGGGGGAGACCCCCCGCAACCCTCCCACTTCCCCTCAACCTAATCTATACCCTTACCCACCCCCATGTTTATATATATAATTAAATTTGACCGAAAAAAGGTCAAACAAATTAGGTCAGATGTTTTTAGGTCAATTGTGCTAATAACGCCCTAATCGACAGTTTCTCTCATGAAAAGATCTTTTTGCATGAAAAATCCACCTTCCTGCCTCTGAGTAGCTGACTATCGCTTCTTCGGGAGTCATCGCTTGCGGCCACATCAGGTAGGCAGGCAGGGAGTCCACGTCCCAGGATATGGACAGCTTAGTAGCCTCTGCTGCCGAACAATATAACTTCTACCTAAAGCCATCTGCACTAGGATCATTTCAAGCTCCTTCCATTCCTTTAACAACTTTGTCTTAATGTCAGGACTACGTGACAATGCTTTTCTAGCCTTCTCCACGAATCGCTGGACCGTCTACTTACCCAGGGCCCCTCCTCCCATCTCTTTCCTGCCACTTCAGCCCAGCACACACTGCAGTAGAGGAAAATCACTGTGCCCTCCCGCAGCCCAGAAGAACAACAGGTCAGTAGCCCTCTGCGAGAAGTGTTTTGCAAAGATGGCTGTGAGTGAGTACCTCCCTTTTATGGGCAGAGGCATTGGGGTGATAGAAGATTTAAAGAGATAGCTATTTGGAATGTCTGTGGGTAAGGCAATCTGCCATCGTGTGTAAGTACTGGGACGAGGAAGAGGGACGTTAAGGTAATGTACATGAATAATTACTCTAACTCAGACCTTTGCTTTCTTTTACTGCACTGATTTGGCTTTGTCTTGTGCCGCTGTTTACTTGACCTGTGGCATAAGCCTGGGCTGCTTTTGCTTCGTCCTGCAACCTCCTTGAACTTTGATCTCACTTCCATCTACTTGAAATGCTTTGTTTTGTGGAATGCGGTTCTGTTTAATTGAACTCTGCCCTGAGCCTGACCTGTTCCTCCATTGTTTCTGCCTGGCCCGGCAAACTGCGGTTACCCAAACTCCTTTTCTTGGAACCTGTTTGGCGACTGGATTGTTACGGCTTGACTCTCAGTCTAGGATTACCTTGCGTCTTTCTGCGACTTGTAATCTTCCCTTATGCACTACTCAGGAATGAGTTAATAACCTCATAGGACATAATATTATTATTAATTTACTTGGATTACCAAGGAATGATACCATGTCAATATCCTACTGCCGGTTTGTGGCTTGTCTGTTAGCTACCGTGACTGGTGCATTACATCAGGCTGCCCACCCTACCTGCCAGATACATTCCTCCCACTCAGTAATCCTGTGCTTCCTTCCTTATCCCTGGAAGAATGTGAAAAGAGTCAGGCCTGCCGGTAGTTCACTGCCCCTGTTCTAAAATCTGTTTCGGCCTTACACTAACACTGTCAAGACCATTTATTGGCTCTGAATGCTAATGCAGCTCGAGGGCGTTGAAAGAAGTTGAGAGATTGCAGGATGTCGGCGTTGGCAATCGGTGTACTTGAGAGCAACAACTATCTCTCTCTTATCACCTGAAACAGCAATTTGATCAACAAGATATATCTCATCACTAATTTGCCCACAGATGATCTCTGATACATTTCAAGAGCAGCTTTCTGCGAGGCTCTTGTTTCGCCTCTGGGTGTCTTCTTGTTATTCAACAGGGGTCAAAGTGCACAGACACACCATTGTCAAACACGTAATTAATCAAGTATGCATCCTGACGTTAGCATTGGTTGAAAAAAGTTTAGAGCACACATCCGGGAATGCAGGGGGAAACAAGCCTTCTACAGTCCTGAATTTTAACTTAGCACTGATGCTCTACTTTTAATTTATTTTTATTTTAGCAGTATAACAAAGGCTCCATTCAGGGGCATAGACAGAGTTGGAGCCTGAGCTGGCAAAGCCCACCCACAATCTATACATTCCCACTCAGTAGTGCTGAGAAAGTGACTGTCCGCGGCTGAGCAGCAGGGGTCGCACCACGGCTCTGCCTGACAGGAACCAGGAAGCTCTCCCCACTTCCTTGTTCCTGTCTGCATGAAGCATGGCAGCAAGAGGGCTGTAAAGCAGTCCAGGCAGCAGCGTTGCGTCAACTCTGGAGAGAAACATGTACAGAAGAAAAAGCATTTTTGTCTTTGTGGATGCGTGTGTGAGAGGATTGTATGTATGTATGTAAGTGTGCATGCGAGGGGTTGCCTGTGTAAGTATGCATATATGTGTGTATGTATGCGTGCGTGCATGTGATGGGGTGATTGTGTAAGAGAGCTCATCTGAATGAATGGGGTCTGGATTCATGGGCGCGAGTGCATGTGTGAAGGAGAATAATGTATTGTGAATGTTCTGATGCTTGTTTTATTGACTAAGAGAAGAGCTGTAAGGGTGTGTGACCGGTGCGTGAATGTGTACGTGTGAGCACACAAGTTTGGGGTCCTGGGGTCATCAGAGAATGGACGTTTTATTACAGGAGCATGGCATGCTTTCCTGGACTTCGAGGAGGGTTGGGGTGGGGAGAGGCTACTGCAGTGGGGGTGGAGGCCTGGATATTTTCATACTCTGGCATGGAATTGTGTACTCACATTAAGGGCAAATGCACCCCTTACAGTGGGGGGGGAGAACATTTGTGCAGCCAGCAACAATATGTTTTTTTACTGTGATATGGCATTTTTTAATTCTGTCAAGTTCAAAGGCAAAATAATGAGTATACTAACTTGGGGCTGGGGGGCATGTGTCCAGCCATCATGGAAATGTTTTCTTACTGATGCGTATACGTATATGGGCAAAGCCAGCATGAACCCGATTTCTTATATTATCATTACAGGTATTAAGTGAAAGCAAACATAACAATGTTCTTACGGCAAATATAGGTGCGCCAGCATGGCCACGTATTGGCAAAAACAGAATGAAAATGTTTTTTACACTGACATAATATTGGCATGTAGTGTGCCAAGGCATCAGGAAATGCGTTGGAAAATTCTGCTGTGCTTTCCTGGTGACTTGGCATCTAATCAATTTTCTTTCATACCTTGCCCTACAAAGCCAATTGTAAACTGAGGATTTCTACCTACATTTTCTCACAAAGTGTGCTGGAAAATACACCATTTTGACCCATTATTTCAGAAAATGTCTTGAGGGAAGAACACGCTGACCATCCCCTGGTTGGTTCAGGCTCCTCTGCTATGCTTGTTTGCTCCGACACATTCAGCCAGCGAAGAACTAACACCCTTCCCTTTGCGTGCTCCGCACGGGTTGGGCCCAATTACATTCGGTTCACGCCAAATTCTTAAACAATACTGGCTACGCCTCTGGCACCAGGTAAATGCAGGTGGCATGACTTTATGACTTTATGTGGCCTGAACCAGTCAAATTGCCAGACTAAACAAATCATTATTTTCCGAGAGAACGCCATAGATTACCAATTCGCTCCTTTAATTTGACCTCTCTATGTGCCTTCACGCAGCTGTGTCCCTCCTCCCGTAATTAATACTAATTCCTTGTGTATGGACCAGTGCATTTAGAGCGTGTTGTGTCGAGGAATGGCTCACCTGGGAGGTTGCCCTTCTCAGTGAAGCCCCCATCTTGTCTTGGGAAGAACGCTCACGGGCAACGTGCTCGCCTTGGAAGCACGACGACATGGAACAAGACAGGTTGGATCCCGGGGTCCGCGCTTAGAAACCTCTGGTATTAAGCGCGTTATAAATAACCAATCATATCATATCATATACAGTTGTTGCTGGCTGGAGCAGTGGAGACTGCAGCACCTTCCCTGCAGAGCGTGAATCGTCACCCGGCAGGGGAACTCCTCCCAAATCTTGGTGGCACATCGGACAGAAAACAGTAAGGACATTGCAGGATAGAACCTCTGCTGATATGACAATGATCCTCGTAAAGCAGGGGTCTACAACCTTTGGCTCTCCAGATGTTTTGAACGGTATAGGTAGATTCCATCACAGTAGATTTGGTCGAATTCGATTCCGTCACATATTTCACAGCAAATTTTGCCACAAATGTATATGAGTGGATTGGGTAATGATACTAATAAAGATGGGAGGGAGTAGGTGGGGAGGTGTGGTGGTCATTGCAGTGAAATGCCATTAAAAAAGAATAATAATTTGATGAAATCGTATTCAGCAACAAAACTCAATGGAATGACAGGCCCTTTGGGCTTACACCTCCCATCAGTCCTTGCCAGCATAGTCAATGGTGAGAGATCATGCAAGCTGGATTCCGAAACACCTGGATGGTCACAGTTTGCAGATCCAGTTGTACAGTTTACAAGGAATTGAGAGATTCCAGGTGCCGCAGTTAACACTCTTTTGCCCAGTGCTTAGACTGGCAAGTCATCACTGGGAAACATAATTTCACAGTGGTTAACTGAGTTGATTAAGACCGTCCACACAAAGCACTTCACACAATAATTCTCCAGCAGATGATAGCTTTTTTTATTGTGCCCTTGACCCCTGCAGTTTGCTCGGATATGAACACTTTCCCGAAAGGAGTGGTTACCAATTGCTCATCTATCTGGCCCTCCACCACACTGTGTCAATTGCATTTCCAAACCATTGGAATCAAGTGTTGATCAACAGCCTCTGCCAAGGAGAACACTTTTCATTTGACAATGGGGGTAGTGGCAGTCACTGAACAGGTGTCAAAACACCTGCACCTGTATGAACGTCCTCATCACCCATCAGTTAAATATTGATTGATATGATATTTTATTTATATCGTGCCCATACAGAAGTGTTTTAGAGCGCGAGAGACTGTAGGGGGCCTGAGCCAGTCGATTAATTTTATTAAAAAAGCACTGGAGGCAAGCATCAGTTACTGGTTGTTAGTTTCTGTGAGGGAACATTGAAGGTGCCTCCATGCTGGGATTTATGGTTAATAACGAGTTGGATACAAGAAGGTGGGATATTTCTAGACAAAGGATACTGAAAACAGGGCTGGTCAAGGGGAACTAGTTCAGACATGATAATGCCAACATTAGACAGCATTCCAATTTGCCCCCAGTTCAATCTCTCCTAAATGACCAATGCTGGTAGGATAATGATAATGATGTGTTATTTATATAGCACCTTAATCCAAAGCGATTTACAGAGCACATATTAACATACAATGTCACCCCACCAAAATTGGTACTCATTTATCGACCTCGGAAGCATGAAAGGCTGAGTTGGTCTTGCCGGGATTCGAAACTGCGACCTGCAGATCACGCACAGATCGCAGCAGTGAGTGCTAAACCCGCTAAGCTATCTTACCAGCTAAGATGGTAGGAGACTCGTGCTGTAGAAGGGCTGCATCATCACGAGGATACAGTTGTATATTTCCTCAGCTTGTCAACCAGAGGTCAATCAATGCTGTTTTGCATCATGTTTATTTAGGGGAGCAATCAGCTTCAAATGTATTTCAGAGTGGTCAGTTGAGTCGTAAAAACACAGACTACGTCATGTATGTTCTCTCCACTCCAATGTTCTCCAATGTACTTCCTCTTGTTCCAGCATTGACTATGTAGAGCGGCCACTGGCACCTTTTAACCAGCAGACAGTTGGTCCCCCAGGTTAGGCATTAGAATTCATCATAATACCGACAACTAAGTCAGTTCTTCAACATGAATTTTGAAATCATACTGTATGCAGAACGGCTTATGTTCTGATATGCTGGCGTCATGGCGAGTGAATATGTGTAACATCCCATATCTTTCCCTGGGCATTCTGGGCACAACCGTACGAATCATTTGATCTCTCTGTTCATGGTGGGTCGACAAAAGTCCTCTTGAATTATCTGTTTTGTTATATTAAGGCCAGGATGTCCTCTGTGTGGCACCGTATAAGCTTATCTTACATTGCCAGGGTGGCAATGTTGACCCTTTGGCACCTGAACATTTCTCCCTCCATGCTGATGTTTCCATCACTTTGAAGTATGGTGTGAGTTCCTTGTGATCTATCTGCTTTGCTGAGTGCAACCCTTCTTTGATATGATCTCTGACTCTTTCTATCGTTAGGCCCTTTCTCTACGCCTCTATCCATTTCCCTTCAGAGATGATTTACTGAGTCATTGGTTGGCTCCACTTAGGCAGCCATGGCATCTTCCCTTTGAAGCTCAGTTCTTGCCCCACCTTGTAGAAGTTGTGATAATCAATCTGCCACAGTATTGCTTTTTCCTGGTCTGAATTGTATTTTGTACACATCAGACCTCATTAAAAGTTTGGCGGTGTGGTAAAAATATGTCTGTAATTCCATTACGATAACTTTTTTTGGCAGTAACGAATTACCACCATTTTAGCCTTACTACCCAATTCTGAGATTGACCTTAAAGTGGAGGATTTACCTCCAGTATTTTGTTGGAGGTAAATTCCCCACTTTAAGCTAAGAACTCAGCGGAATTATCACGGCATAGTTCCCGTTATTGTGACTGAAAAATCACCATGGAGTCCTATGGACTCCAAAAATTGGGTTTATGCACCACGCTTCCACCACTCGCATTTCTGTGGTAAACCCTTGGGAATGGGCGTCTGTTCCGGTAATCGATTTGGCAGCAATTCATCAGATTTACAACCAGGGGTGTTGCTAGGTCTGGAAAAGATCCAGGGCTATGCTAATGTCTGGAGTGTTGCAACTCGGGGCTAGCTAGTCTTTTGCTTGTAGCCCCTGAGCTTCTATCCGGGGCTACAACCAAAAGACCTGGGACTATAGCTCACCCCACCCCAGCAACGCCTCTGTTTACAACCAAACTTGTAATGAGGCCGATGGCCCTGTGAGGTTGCTAATATTCGTGTCAAACCAGGAGAGACTTGGATGCCCTCTCCTTGTGCCAGCATGCACACCAGAGGTCAGTTCGCAGACCACACTTTGCATCCCAGTAGAATTGACTGACTCAAGGTATCTCCCGCAGACAGTTAATTGCTCCTTTTTCAATGATTCAATGAGAGAAGAGTTTTTCTCTGGTGCCTTGAATGTGCTTCAAGCAAATTCCACTATATCCTCTGTCTTCCCATTGATCTCAGACATGGCAGGCCCTAAATCTTGAATGCTTGCATCTGCTATTGCTATGGTCTTTTTGCATGTGTCGAATTGTTTAAACGTTCTTGCTTTCACTATAGCTTCCTTCCTGGATTTCCTTAAATCATATTTTGGGCTGTTAGTTACTCACTGAAATGATGTGCATTGCTTCAGGAGTGTATGTGTGTTCTGTAGTAGAAACTAGGACTAGGACTTCATACATTTGTGGCAGAGGTCACACAGCCCCAGGAGTAGTAGGCTTGCTTGTATTGTTTGCGGGTGGACTAGCTTCCTTGGCAACACAGCACAAGGCCCCATTTTATTTTGAACCCTTCTGCTGGTATTATGTGGCCAGATACTTCACATGAGAACAAAATAGTCAAATCTTTCTTCTTTCGTATCACTTTTCTATTAACAATACAAAGCAACTATAACAAAACATGTTAAAACTGCCTGCACAATGCAGGCCAGGCACCTAATAACGCTTATCATGTTTGCTGTAGCCTTGATGATGCACAGTAAAAAATGCCATGCCACAGTAAGACATACCTATACTGGCTGCACCAAAATGCCAATCCAATCACGTAATAACATTTAACATGCTTACTTTATAATAGATGCCCAGAAAAATATACATCACCAGAGTTAGGACTGGCTGCACCCAAATGCCAGTCTAGGCAGGTAAATTACACTTAACATGATTGCTTTATCAGAGATGCCCGGCACAAAATGTCAGGCCACAGTAAAAAATGGCTAAAATAGCTGCAACAAAATGCTAGTCTCTAAATACATAGGGGCCGATAGATGGAATTTAGCGCCGATATCCCGCAGGGGCCGCGTGCCGAGAAGGACACAGCGCCAATTTTGCGCGCAGAAAGAACAATGCGCACAACGTGTATTCATGGAATTGTTCGTGCAAAGTAACAGTATTCGCAAGTCACGGCTCCAACGGCCCGACACGGCAACACGCAAAGCAGGAAACTGCCAGATTAGCTACTTTTGCACGCTCCCTGTGGTGCGAATACATGCACCTTTCAAACAGTGCGTGGGGTCCCCCGTAAGCAGGTCTGCGACTCGAGGGAGCCTGCATGGGGTCTCCCGTAACTATATCCGGCACCCCGACAGCATGCATATGAAAATTCATAACTCTGCAATAACTCAGGAAATGTGCATGCTAACCCACGTAAAACGTTCCTGCACCTCACTACACATCTTATGTGCACTGCTTTATTACATTGGAAACCAGACTGAGTACACAAACCCCAAAATCTGACATGCAATCCCACCTGCGTGCTGAAAATCCTATGAGCAAGTGTACTTATGCCAGCCTTTGGGTGGCGGATCCTATGAAGGACTTGCGTGGGCATTTCACAGATGAGACATTGCACAATCGATTCCATGAATCGTCTCTTGCCATGCAATAGTGGGCACGCGAGGGACTGCCTGCAGGCCATCCTTCGAAATGCCCATTTCTGGAGTTCCACCCCCATCCCAGCCCTCTGCGTAGGCCATGCCCATCACAGAGCTGATGAGGGCCTTGCGCGAGACTCAGATGAGATGGTGATGAGAAAATCTCAGCGCACCAAACATATGACTATCAGTCCAACTATGTTACAGAGGACAAGACTGTACACAGAAAATCTGAATATAGAGAATGTTCTATCTATTAACCAAAAGCTACCACCTCTATACAAGAAATCTCTGTTTTAGATCCTCCTGATGAACCGTCAGTAGGGAAACACATTTATTTATTTTATTTGTATGCTTGGGGCATCGAGGCGCTGTTACAGGAATATGCCTTAGTTGCGTATTTATAACGCGTTTAATACCTAGCGGTTTCTAAGCGCGTACCCGGGGATCGAACCTGTGTTGCTTCGCGTCGTCTTGTTTCCAAGGCGAGCATGTTGCCGCTGAGCTATCCTCCCGTATGTTGAGGTAACAAGAGAATCAACAATGTTTATTAACATTTTCAACAAAAGAAATTAACGTTTGATTTATTACAAACAAGTTTGGCAATTTATACAAAATCCAGACAATCAAGTCCAATAAATCAGGTTTTGGTGCAAAATAATTGCTCCATTTCTTCATTTTTGAGTCTACAAGGTACTGGACAGCCTCAGCACCATAGGATCCAACATTGCTGCCTCTGCATACATCTAAAAAATTGGGATTCGCCAACAGCTGCTTTAAGGCTGTATATTCATTTTTTTACCTCTGCAGACAGGCCTCTCGGGCTCCCATGCTCCAGACACGCAAAGAACCAGCTCTGGTTCCTCTCATGTGCAGAGGATAGGAGACAGAGCCTTCCATGTCCTGTGGGGGGTGGATTCTCCGACATAAGAAGTAATTCATAATTGAAGTCATTCTGACTTCAAAAAGAAATGATTCTCATTATTTAAAACCATAACAGAAATCATTTATTTCTGAAGTCAGAGAGACGTCAAAAAGAAATGAATGTAAAGAGGGCTCTTGTCTGAACCCTCTTTGCTTTTGGTTTCTCTCTGCCTCTGCAGCCCTTAACAAGAGGTCACAGAGCCAGTGCCATAGGTTGCACGCGAGTTGCCAGAGGCCTCAGCTGCAACCTCTAGCAAACCCCTAAATTACATCCCTGAGAAAATCCAGGCAGTGGTCTCCCATTAATGCGAGCAGGCGATACACATGTCATCGGGCAAAGCTTGGGAGGAACAATGGGCTGGAGCTTGGAATCCCTGAGAGTGAAAGAGTCACACTCCCACTATTAACCTGGGAGTAAGCAGCCGGCAGTCCGGGTGGTGGGTTACACACAGTTAGACACATTTGGAACACAGTGTCCATACCCACACTAGAGGTAGGGGAGATGTCCTGCTCGTCGCCTTTCGTTTCTGAAGCAAACCCTGCCATGTGCACTAGCAAGGCCAAACATGCATATGGTCAATTGTAGGGATCATCCAACTCATGTTCCACTCCCCTATCACAAGTCACTCAAGGATCCATGTGCCAGCACAAGAAAATGCACAATTATTGCACCATAGCAATGAACATCCACCCACACAGACAGAGGAGGGTGCACTTTGAGTTCCTACCTGCATCTCCGAGGCAGATGGGTGAGGTGCGTAGATATTATTTGATGAAGAGCAGGGAAAAACGACAGATGGAGTACTCGAACAGTGGTAGGCGTCTACAATTCCCAGGACTCTATTTCCACAATCCCCTTCCACTGTGTCAGACAGTAATGATGATGAGATGATGATCTAGCCAAAGATCATGCACCATCAGGGCACAGGCCGGGACAAGAATTGCTGTTAGAAATCAGTGCTACTGAGGTGGGACAGGGGAATGACACCAACACAGATACAGAGGCTGTAGTATTCATTGAAGCCCGCCCCTTACCTGCATACAGCCTTTATTGCAAACCGACCTCCTTCCAGAAAATAAATAGCAACCCAATCTGGCCATAGGCACACTCTGCTGAAAAACAGTGTGCCGAGGGTAGGCAGGGCCGAACTCCGATATTACATCTATGCGGCCCACATGCAGTGGCAGCATCACAGACATGGGAAGAGGTCAAAAGATCTGAGGTACATACAACCTCATACCAGCACAAAAGCAGCGTACTGCCACCAGTCGCGCTATTACCCCAGAAAATACTTCATTTGCACCAGTGCATGGCACTGGAAGTAGCACAATGAGGTCTACCCCCTACACCACAGCAGCTCATCGCAGAGATCAGTCATTATGTGTTGTGGAAGCTTTGCAGTGTGGCCAGAAATACCATGACAGGCAGTGCCTGCTCAATGCTAACCTGACTGTCATGTTGGCGATATTATTATTATAATTATTATTATTATTATTATTATTTATTTATTTATTATTATATTATTATTATTTTTTATTGTATTTCTTGCTCTACACATTTATGGAAAAGGCAGGATTTTGAGCACCTTATACGAGAAGTTTCTCCCAGATGATGTTTCTTCTTGCTAAGTGGTACAGGAATTGTACAACGCGGTTATGCCTACAGTGGGGTGGGCAGTACAGCAGCATGTGGGCTGAATATTCCACTTCACCATGGACATGTGGAACAGTGGTCTGAGCATTGACTACACAAATATCACAGCACACTCAGTGGTCTTTCTTTCCTCTTTGCAGCCAAGGAGGTCCTGAGTAATTCACTGGTGCAACATGCATGTGCAATTCGGCACTAGGCAACTTTGTGTATGCAACGGTTGAACAGCAGAAGTAACAGGGCTGTTGACATTTGGGAGAACTTGGAGGAGATGGATGAACACAGAGGTTAACGCCTTTTGATTTACATGAAGGCTTTCTTTGTGGCAGAATACAAAGGATCAAATGTCCTTGCTGCCTTATGAACAGGCAAGACAGTGCACATCCCTTGTATTACGCATGCCTTTCCCTTTATGACCACAGACTTCATCAGCAATTGTCAGCCTGTCAATGAAATGGTCGGCTGTTGCCCAGAAGCTCAGATCCAATTACCATGCTAGAAATAAAAGGCACTCACTTAAAGTGGGTCACACATTTCCACCAGACAACTGAAGACCTCAGTGGCCTCATGTACAAACTCGACCTTACACATGATAGACAGGATCCTGACTACTGAAACACTCATAGCAGAGCTTTAGACAGGAAATGTTTAAACCATGTCAGTGGCACCATTGCCACTGACAATGGTCTGTTATGTGTCAGAACCTTTTGAGGAGGCCAGCAAGCAGGATATTCATCACAATGCATCCCTGAGTCATTTTCCTCCTCTGAGTTGCCTGCTTGTGCTCAACCTGAACAACATGGCAAGTGCCTGTGATGTGTCAGGTGGTGTGGCATAGCTATTTGGGGACCGGGTGTCAACATTTAATGGAGATCCATGGCTAGTTGGATTTAAAGATAACATTGAGTACCTGCTGGCTTCCTTGTGGACCCATGTTTCAAAGTAATAGGGTCTGCTTTTGAACTGAATGTCTCAGCGTATGAGTGTCGCAGAAAACATAACAAGGCGAAGGAGAATGGTTACTGGTGGTTCGTGGTGGAGCAGCATGGAGGGGGTTACACTATCCACCAAGGACTGCAAGTAAGTTACCAGCCACCCTGCGTTGGTAACTCACGTTTACTCACCCCTCTGCATTTCTGGATTTCTGTACTCCCGCATGATTGTGGATTTAGATTGACGAAACCTGAAAACCGTTAGTGGGAAAGTGAAAGTGAAAGCTGTCTGCTACAATACTGTACGCAAGCATATTTGCACTCCCCCTATTCTCGCCTATTACTTTATGCCCAGCCGTATTGAGTGGCTATTTTTTTATTTTGGCAACCGGATAAGGAGGGGTGCGCCAAGCCACAATCACTTCCGAGAGCCAGCGCTACTAATTGACAATTGACTTGCTACTTAGCCTTACCGTCCACTAACGCCTTCGACGGTCTCAAGTTTTGTGCTTACGAGAGTGGGGACAGGAGGGAGAGATGGACGAAGGCAGCTCCTTGAGCTGTCCGGCATTCCCTGCCCCCCCTCTCTGGAGGCCTCCCGGATGCTTTTCCTGAGGACTGGCCGCCAGTGAACATTTGTGACTGTGGCTGTTCAGCTGCCGGTGGACCCAAACAGTCCTTAATAAGATATCACTCTAGGACGCTCAGTGGCTGTATTTGTTCCGCAGATCACTGTGGTCCTCTGCAGCCATTTGCCATGTACCATTTGCTATTTATGTATTAGCGCATGCCGGAAGGACCTGCTGTATAGTCATTATTCAGAGATGGAATTTATAGTGGTTTTGCGATTTATTAATTTTATAATTGCTCATTTTTACGGTTCCCTGGGGCACTTCAATTTTAAAGTATTTTAAATAGTTTCTGTGTATAAAGTGTGTACAAGGTATTATGCTGTGCTGACCTTTATCTTTATTATTAGAATGGTGAAAAGGAAAGCAAGGGATGATGGGAAACCGTTAGCACTGGCAATAAGCGCAAAACAAATGAAACACTTAAAAGCTTGCCCAGGTTAAGACCCATCTTTTGTAACACTCCCTCGACTCATATTTGGAAGACATGTCCAGCAAAATAGTGAATCACATTACCATCACCGAAAACGCTGCATGGGATGCTGTTTCAGGCTTAGGAGGGAGCCACAAAGTTAGCAATACTGAACAGAATGGCTGCATTGAGGGGGTGCTGGCCTCAGGGGGCACAGTGGGTACGGTAATTGCTTTACAGGAGCAGGTGCTTGGGGTTTGTATGCCTCAGGAGCCTGAGTATCCTAGCATGGGGGCAGATGAGAAAGTAGAAGTGGAAGGCTAGGGGGCAGGACAAGGGATTAGAGAGAGGGAGGTGAGGGGTAGCAACAGATCTATTGGTGAGTAGCCCTGTGGGTGGGAGCCCCGGATAGGGAACCAAGCCAGCATCTAAACTCCTCCTCGGGGGTGGGGGGAGAAGCTTTGGCTGGAATAACTTCTAGGTGCAAAGCTTAAGTCCCTGCATACCTTCCTTGAGTCATTGCAGTCGTTCAAGCCTGGGGTAATAAACACACCGGCAATCCTGGATTATTCAATTAGAGTTTTAACAAAAAGAGTGGCCGGCATAGGCACGGTTGGGGTTGGGGGTAGAGCCTAATGGCAAAACAGCGTCAGGGGGTGGGGTGAGTGGTGATCATCCCGTGCCCAGGCACAGACACTGGTGGGCCGGTGATTCCACCAAAGGATAAGGAAGTAACCTCAAAATTTAGCTCAGTAACTGCTTATGCTAATATTACAGGGACTGAGAGGACCAATTCGAGTTTTAGGACTTTGATAGTGGACACTGGGGCTGATGTGCATATAGGAGTGCCGGAAAAGAGCATTTTGAATTTACCGCCTGCAGCAGCCCTTCTTGTGGGGATTATCATGGGTGTACCGGGGCTCCTAAAAAGGTGGATTCGAATCAACAATTTCACTAATGAATAAATCGACCCATTGGATCAACTCCAACCTGATCGGACCGAGCATTGATCCAAGCCTTATATTAATGGCAAGAAGGGTAGGTTGGGTAGGCCAAACACCGAAATGGATTGAGGGGGACTGTATACTAGTTTCCTTCTCGGACCCAACGAAAGTTAGCTATTTTAGTTAACTCTAATTTATCCAGAGGGCTAAAACCAAGCGGCTACAGTCTCCATAGCAAGCTGGTCTTGCTGGATTTTTTCTACTGTTGCCTAGGGAGGGTCGCTGATTCAGGGAATGGTTTGAGCAAATCTGCTAGGTGGAGGGAAGTACCGCGTGACGCCCATGTACGCCTTTGTATCTATCTCTTGGCCACAGACTCCCTTTGGGTTTGAGGTCCAACCCTAATTTAGAAAGATTGAACAAACAGAGGGGAGGGGCGACTTCCATTAGGGTTGAGCTAGCTAACCGGTTTGAGGCTGTAACCTCTTTGGAAGATCTGGACTGACATACGGCTGCCCGGCTCAGCCCAGTCGACCAGGAGGGCTGTTAGGGGAGGGTGGCACCCGGGTCCTGAGTTTGGTGGGGAACCAATTTTAACTAAAGCAGCCCCTTTGGTGGCTGGCTTACTAACATGGAATACAGCCGGGGCCAGGAGGAAATTTGAAGGGGAAGCCACTGTGGAGTTTTTAAAGTCCCACATTGTCATTCTCCTGCAAGAGACTTGGGCCATGGAGACACCCCTGTTAGAGGGCTACACATCGTATGGGATCTCAGCTAAAACAAATGCTAGGGGAAGATGATATGGGGGTCTGGCCATTATGATTAAGGCCTCCCTAACCTGTAAGGTGGAGACTAACATGGACTACCTCGAGGTGCTCCATATTTTTCCCTCTGGGGAGATCCGTTTATAATTTTGAACCTCTATAACAGCCCCACAAGGCTGAGGCGGGCAGTTAGCCAACGTTATGATGTTTATTGATGAGTTACTTTTAAACAGGGGGAATCACAATGTGCATTGCATTTGGGGAGGAGATTTTAATGTCAAAATGGATGTAGGTTTGACAAAGGATCTATTATACCCACCGGAGGATTGGTCATTAAACATCTTCTTGCCCACGATGAAAGATGGATGGGTGTATGCAAAGGCTCTCTAAATGTGTCTATGGCTCATAGAATGGGCGGTGCGGTCGGTAAACGGATGCATAGCACCCGATATACCGGGTAACCTTACCTTCAATAAACACCACGGTTCGTCGGTGATTGACTATTTTGTGTATCTCCATAGAACTGTGGGATAGGAATGTGGCCTTTGAAGTGCTGATGGATGTCAGTAGTGATCATCACCAAATCTGTCTGAAATTGAATGGCGTGGTAGGGGCGTAGGCCCCCTCGACACCCTCTTGCTCGGCAAAACCGAATGTCACCTCCATCAGGATAATTAAATGGGAAAGAATACGGGACTCCAACGTACAAATACACACTTTGTCAGAGAACTTACCCCTTATTTATGATATTTTGGACAGCACTGCAACCCCGAGGCAGGTAGTAGAACAGTTTACGAAGCTACAGGGGGCTTTGGCCAAGGGCTTTACGATGCATTGTAAGAGGAATTTGAAGGCCCAAAAAAGGGGGTGGTCTGATGAAGCCTGCATAATCACCAAGAAAGCGCTCCTAAAGGCCTTGAAAGCACCGATCGGGACGTGGGGGAGATTGCACAGGCCAGAGTGCACTATCGTGGGGAGTTAAAGAGAAGAAAATCTGAAATTGAAGGGGAAGCTTGGGAGAGCTTCTTAGATGCCTCAAGGCATAATGACCAGAAAGCGTTTTGGGAATTTGGGAATTTGTGAATTTGTGAAAGAGGCTCCAACCACTGTCAAAATTGAGAGGTCTAGTGGCACGCATGTGGAAGAAGAAGCATGGGTGGGGTATTTCAGCTATCTGTTTAGTGGTGGGGTTCAAGAGGAAAGCCTCGGGAGAAGGTACCCTCCACTGCAGTTTAGGCTAGAGCATGTGTCTCTGGCTATCACCCAACAGGCTTGTAATCGAGCACCGGGCCTAGTGCAATCCCCTCAGACCTTTTCAGGATCATTTGGATCTTTGGGCCCCTTTTTGACCAAGGTGTTCTATGCTTGTATGGACGTGCTCATATCCACCCTCGTGGAAATTGGCTATTATGTTTCCCATCTTTAAGAAAGGGGACCCAGCAATCCGTATGTCCTACAGACCCATCACGTTACTGGAAACCTCTTTTAAAATCTTTGGAAGGGTCCTGCTGGGGCTTATTGAGTCTTGGTTATCGGAGTGGGTGGTCCTCTCTGATATCCAGTTTGACATTCGTCCCAGGGTGGGTATCATGGAACAGAGCCTTAATCTATACCTACTTGTTTCCAACTCAGTTTTCTGCCGGGGGAGGGAGTGTATCTTGCATTCATGGATCTGAGCACGGCCTTCGACAAAGTAGATAGATCAAATTTTTGCGCCATGCTCAGCTCCATGGGTTGTCCAGAGACCATTGTGGCAGTGCTACAAGAACTCCATAGGTAGAATGAGGCTTGTGCGCACAGTGGTTCTGGGGGACACTGCACTGTGTGCTTTAAGGTTGGGTGTGGGGTCCAGCAGGGGTGTGACCTAGCCCCGATTCTTTTCACCCTTTATATTAATGGGCTCCTAAAGGCTTTGGTGGATATGAAGGCGGATTACCCGTATCTGGGGGGCAGGGCCTTTCCAGTTCTGGCATACACAGATGATACTGTTTTAATAGCAAGGACCCCAAGGGCCCTCCAAATTCTGATCTCCTCTTACGCTGCCTTTATGGAAAATATGGGGCTCAAAATAAACACCAAGAAACCTGCAGTAATGGGATGCATAGGACGAAAGAGGCCAGCAAAGATACACCCAATGCTTTGCAATGGAGAGATAATCCCCAGAGTCAAGGAATTTGATTATCTGGGAGTTTGATTCTCAGAGACAATCACGGGTAATGCACATATTAAGAAACAATCAGCCAAGCTAAGTCAACAGGTGCGAGGGATCTCTTGTTTTCTGTCCCGCTGCCAGGGGATGCAGTCTTAAAATTCTACTCTGGCCAGACAAAGCAGTGACCTTATATGGGGCACCACTATGGAGTTTCCAGAAAGCCCCAGATATTCAGGTCAAGGAGAGTACATTGTTCAGAAGGCTATTGGGATTCCCGGTATCCACCCCCTGCATCTCTATTCATAGGGAACTGGGAATGGAATTCTGGGGGGACCAATGGGCCCTGGCACCAATAACATTCTGGATTCTACTCTGGCCAGACAAAGCAGTGACCTTATATGGGGCACCACTATGGAGTTTCCAGAAAGCCCCAGATATTCAGGTGAAGGAGAGTACATTGTTCAGAAGGCTATTGGGATTCCCGGTATCCACCCCCTGCATCTCTATTCATAGGGAACTGGGAATGGAATTCTGGAAGGACCAATGGGCCCTGGCACCAATAACATTCTGGATTCTACTCTGGCCAGACAAAGCAGTGACCTTATATGGAGCACCACTATGGAGTTTCCAGAAAGCCCCAGATATTCAGGTGAAGGAGAGTACATTGTTCAGAAGGCTATTGGGATTCCCGGTATCCACCCCCTGCATCTCTATTCATAGGGAACTGGGAATGGAATTCTGGAAGGACCAATGGGCCCTGGCACCAATAACATTCTGGATTCTACTCTGGCCAGACAAAGCAGTGACCTTATATGGAGCACCACTATGGAGTTTCCAGAAAGCCCCAGATATTCAGGTGAAGGAGAGTACATTGTTCAGAAGGCTATTGGGATTCCCGGTATCCACCCCCTGCATCTCTATTCATAGGGAACTGGGAATGGAATTCTGGAAGGACCAATGGGCCCTGGCACCAATAACATTCCGGATTCTGCTTTGGGCGAACAAATATGCTACCCTTTGCCACTTGAATATTAGGTCTTTAATGGCAAGGGATAGTTGGAGAAAAATCCTGTGACTCTACTATATTGATGAAGCTTTGTCCCGTGGAAACATCCGGGTAATTTTACCACCAGATAACCTGTTGACCAAAGGCCAAATGAGATCATATAAAAGCACCCTGGTAGAGGCGATTAAGACGAAAAGGGATTTCATGGAGTTTGCAACCAAATCAGATAAAGCACACCCGGCAATCAGCCAGGTGAAGGAGATCGAGCACTATTTAATTTGGCGTTCTACTATGAGAGATCGCTGGCTGATCACCCATGCTAGATTTGATTGTTTGCAGCTGAGGGAAATCACAGCTAAATGGAGTTGGCATCCCACAGGTTGCCCAGCATGTGGTGCTAATAGAGAGGACATGGTTGGTTCATCTCTAATTGTTCTGCACAGCCTATAATAGTATCAGACTATCAACTCTACTGCTGGTCCTTAGGTCAGCTAACATCCGCTCCTATAGGCCGGCAGTTCTGCTTCTTTTGACTGCAGATTCTGTCCTGACAGCGTGGGCACTACTATCATTCCTGAAAAGAGCCATGTAACCCAATAGCTCTCAAAATAAAATTAGCCACCTACTGGAAACCCAGAAGGAGTATTGGCGCCAATGAACGGGGGGGGGGTTATCTTGCTGTTCTCTTTCTCACTTCAGCAATTTTTATGAATATTTATAACCTATGACTTTGCAGTACGCACCTTACTGGATTGAATCTGTATTGGATTTTATGAATTGTTTGCACTCAGTTATCATCTTTTTGATTGAATCTGTATTGGATTGTATGAAATGTTTGCACTTTGTTATCATCTCTTTTCACTTTTACAAAGACTTGTGCTTTGATTGGTAGTTTTTCTGGGACAAAGAGGGAACAGTAATTTTATTATGCGTTGTGCTTTTGCATTCTGTATGTGTTTGATGGATTATTTGATCCGAATAAACATATTGACTGACTGACATAACAAGGAGGAGACATTGTGCAAATGTGCATGGATGATTTGGATGATTTGCAACATCAATCGGTGCCAGAATGCAGACAGTAAACAGACTGGCAACCAGCTAAGACTTTGCAAAGTAAACCAGGCATGTCAGGCTCATGAACGATGGTGACATCGCCAGAAAATGTGGAAATATTAGAGAGCAGTGCAGTAACAGGCTGATATGCGGAAAACAATCTGTGGAACAACTTCCTCATTGACTTGCCATCTTGAATAGAGACAGGTCAACAGGAGCAGACAGCTAACCATCGGCTACACAGATGTGTGATGCCTATCTACTGGACACTAGGGAAGGCATAGTGACCTTCTACAGCAAAGGTACAGCAGCACTTCAAATCAGTAAGCTGCCCGCACAAGTGTGCTGTCTGAGAAGATTTTTACTGTGGCCACAGAGCTATTATCTCTAGCCCCAGGAGAGGCCTCCAAGTGCCGCATGTAGAACAAATGACATTCATGAAAATGAATGAGCACTTCATTAGGAAAGACTATGGGACATCGACCCATAGTCAACAAACCAGCTCAGAAGATGATGATAAGTCGTTACCCAGTAGCACATTTCAGACACCGAAACGTGCAGCATGCTTGCTTTGTAGTCTCGAAGCGCGTAGCTGCAGTAGTGACTGTGACCAGGAAGCCTGAGTGGCCTGTCGTTGCCTTGCATATTCCTTTCTATTGAGTATACCGCAAGACATGTTTCTGAATCCTTATCACACACTTGACTAATATTTTCGCGTTGAGCAGTGCGCAGCTACCCCTTAAGGTACTCAGGTATTTCTCACAGAGCGCAGCCACCCACTAAGGTAGTCTGGTATTTGTGCCGGGCACTGCGACCCCATAAGGTTATCAGGTATTTTCCCAGTGCACACCGTCTACTAAGGATCTCAAGCTCTCCCACAGAGCATTTTAAAAAGGTTTCCAACCCTCCCACAGGCTGCTGCCTCTCTCACAGGTGGGGAAGTCCCCTTATGAGGCCAATCCTCCCAATGACTGCCTTATTCCTGACAGCCCGCGTAACACTGTACAGGATGGAAGGGTGGAGTTACTTGAAATGGTGCCTCAAAGTTGCCTGCCACCACTGTGCTGCCGGTTACATGTCTTTACACTGAATTCTTTTCACCTAAAGGATTTTTAATTGAAGTTGTTTTTTACCTAAAACTGTTTCACCTGATGTAGATACCAAAACTGTTACACTGAAAACCTGTACACTGAATTTCTGTTTTTTTTTTAATAGAGGGGTTTTCTGCCCTTAAAAACACACCAAACATTCCCAAATAAACGTAACCCTTTAACCCACCCAAACATACATACATGTATTTTTCACCTAAAACAATTCAGTGAATGATTCTTTCGATCAAAAAATCTTTCAACTAACATTTTTAGGTGAAAAGCTATTGATGAAAAATCTTTAGGTGAATAGTCTATATACCCTGCTGCCCAGCTCCCTAGCACTTGAGAACTTACTGAAACCCATCAATAAAGGCAATAGGTGTCTCCATGCCACATGATTGCATCCGGGGTATCCTACCCAAAGATGTGCACTGTCACTGGTGGTGAACCGCCCCCAACCACTTGCGTGAGGGCTCTGGTAAAAGGGGCTTGCCACTAGCCATAGCTGTCACTGGCAATTGGGCAGGATGGATGGGTGTGTGGGTTACGCCATGGCAAGCATGATGTTACGTTCATCCTGCACCACAGTCCTGGGACATGTTAGGACCCTCATTCTGTTCACTGACACTGGAGAGGTGGTGGTTCCGGATCCATGGTTGCTAGTCCAAGAGGGCATGTGTTCTTGTTGCACCCTCTTGCGCCACCAACACACATTGGCCCTCATTACGACCCTTGCGGAAATCAACCGACCGGACCGCCATAGCGTAAATAGCGTTTCCGCCATTGCACGACGGAGCAAAGTGCGGCTCATTCCGACCCATCGGGCACGAGCACCACGCCATGGCGGAAGTGCAAAGTCCGCGATGGCGGAAATGACCCCAAAACGGCCCACACCGCCGCCGTACGGCGCCCTAGGTGCAATACCGCCACCCATCTTAGCGGTCACCGCAGTGAGCGCCAACCGGAAAGTACGGTGACCGGAAATATACGGAAACGGAAGTAAAAGCATGGTCCCGGAACGGGAAACATCACGCCGTACACCTATAAAACCACAATTTCCACACAACCATTAAAAATACTACCCTGAGACACATCCCAACCCGTCATCCACCCTAGTGAAACCAAGAAAAATGGGAAAAGTAGCGAAGAAAGCGTGCGACCGCAAGCGGCAGGTCCACTTCTCCCATGAGGAACTCACCGTGCTCACAGAGACCCTCCAGGAGAATGCTGCCGCCGTCTTCTCCACGCAAATGACCAGGACGGCACTTGCGAACAAGAAGGCCATATGGGCCCTGGTGGCACAGCGGGTAAGTGCGGTGGGGACCGCACCCCGCAACCCACAGCAATGCAGAAAGCGATGGGACGACCTGCGGATACGCGTCCGTAGCATACTTTCTGCCAACCGCAACATTGCCACAGCTACCGGGGGAGGATCGGAATCACCCATCAAGTTGATCCCCTGGGAAGAAATCTGTGCCTCCACCATTGGAATGGAGAGCATAGAGGGAGTCGGAGGGATGGAGAAAGGAGTGCAGACATCCGAAGAATCAGGTAGGTGTCCCAAATAAAACAATGCCAAAACCACAATGTCCAATCATGTGAAGTACCACGTGTCCACATAGTGCAACAGTAACACATGTCCAGGAGAACGTCCACATACATAGGCCTGATAGCACACTTTAAAACTCACATCAAATACATAAATAATTAAAAATCCTAAAAACACCCTCTACACGTGCAGCAGGCACACCCTAACTGCAGGCTGCAAAACAACTGCACCCTCACTCCACACACAAATGAAACCACCTCCAAGGCCCCGACCCAAATCACCCTCAGGTACCACCCCAATGCATGTGATACATTGCCATTCCAATTTCCACATACCCATTAATAACGCTCGCCCTCCTTTACTCCACCACAGGGTCCGATTCAAACGACGAGCTCCAGGACACCCCTACCAGCACACCTGCAAAGAGGGCCAAGACCAACGGCCAAAGACCCTCCACCTCAGCTGCACGCATCAAGACACGGCAGCAGCACAAATCAAGTGGCAGCACACAGGAGGGAACTCCAACAGGCACCCCAGCAGCCAGCATGCCCACAACAGCACCACCACAGGTCCCCCCAATGGATGCCACAGTAGGCACTGCTTCTGGTGGCAGCAGCACCATAGGTGACACTGCATTAATGGCAGCATGCTCCGACACAGAAAACGGGGATGTCGAAGTTAGATCCATCCATGACCTGTCTCAATCCCCCTGTCTGTTCCATCCCGTACACCATGAGGATACCACGCAAGGGCACCCACAAGACGACGACTGGCCATCCCCCACAAGCCCTGTGGCAAGGCAACATGAGGTGACCAGCCACTCTGTGACACCACCGCAAATGGCCATGGCCCAGCAGAGGCAACAGTCCCTCGACCAGGTAATCGTGCAACAGCAGCAACTGGCCACGCTCCTCAAGGACCATGCCGATGAATGTGGGGGCACTAAGGCAGACATAGAAACATCAACTGAGACACTTAGGGCAGAAATGGAGAGAAGTACAGAGACACTAAGGGCACAAATGGAGAGTAGCACCGAGAGCCTGAGAGTAGAAATGGAGAGAAGCACCGAGAGCCTGAGAGTACAAATGGAGAGAAGCACCGAGAGCCTGAGGGGGGAACTGCATGCGACGTCCAAAGACGTATGTGCCGAACTTGCCGCAGTGCGCCGTGTGCTCACTGAGCTCTCACAAACCCTTAGGGACATGCATGGACGTGAGCAGGCAGAGACATCATCCGTTGCAAGTTCCGTCCAGGGCAGCCCCCAACGTAGATCTGGGAGGAACCTGCGCTCCACAGGCAGGGGTGCCCCTGATACCCGGAGAGGGGGCTTGCAATAGCGACTGCCCACTGACAATGAGCATCTTTGGACACTGGTGTTCGGGGGGGAGGTAGGAGGGTGGAGGGGGTGTGTTGGGCTCACTTGGGTGGCGGGTCGATAGGGTGTTTAACATGATATCACATATGCCATAAACAATGCACGATCATCCAATGAGATGTGTGGACATTGATCTTTGTGTACGAGGCCATTATAGGCGTACAGTCCATATTGTGCATGTTCCAGACACACACAGTGCCACGAGTCCCGTGTCCATGTATCAGCCACCAGGCGTGAGTGCTAGAAGCATGCATCTATGAGATGCTGACGAATGTCACGGCCCTCCTGTGCCTCGCAGACTCCTTGAGGTGCTGCCACATCCCCACCCTCATCATGACCATCTTCAGGTGCTTGCAGTTCTGCGTCAGGGGGCATGGGCACATTTCTACGTACGCACATGTTGTGGAGCATGACACATGCCATGACCATCTTTGCAACCTTCTCATGGCGGTACAGGAGTGCCCCGCCAGACCTGCTGAGGCAGCGGAAACGAGTCTTCAGTAGGCCGAATGCCTGTTCTATGACTACACGGGTACGTGAGTGGGCATGGTTGTAGTCCTCCTCATGCTGGTCCCGTGGGTTCCGGACTGGTGTGAGGAGCCATCTCTTCAGTGGATACCCGGCATCACCTGTATGTGGACAATAAAGGAATTTTGAGGAATGCCATTGCTACGTACGCACCCCCCACCCCTTACTGCCAGGTCATTGCCGCATCACATACCCCACATCATTATGCTTGAAATGAGACTCACCGAGTAGCCAGGATCTGTTCCCTGCGTGTCGCTCCATGTAGCGTGGTATTGTAGAGTTCCTCAAGACCATAGAATCATGGGTTGATCCAGGGAATCGGGCACAACAATGTGTAATGATCCTGTTGGAGTCACACACCATTTGTACATTCAGAGAATGAAATTGTTTTCGGTTGCGGTACTGGGCCTCCATGGCATGTGGGACGACCAATTCCACATGGGTGCAGTCGATGGCACCAATGCAACCCGGTATGCCGGCAAGTGCATGGAATCCCACTTTTGTGTTGGTAATTTCCTGCTCCGAGCGTGGTAGAGAGATGTAGTCGTCTGCGTGCTGCAGGAGGGCATCGAGCACTTGCAATAGTGTCCGTGAGAACAGTGGCTGTGATATGCCATGCAACTGTCCGACTGTGTGCTGGTAGGTGCCTGTGGCCAGGAAGTGGAGTACAGACACCACCTTCAGTAGGGGTGGGATGGCGGTTGGGCTATCTATCATGCTGACAAGGTCAGCCTGTGTCATGTCCACAATGGCGGTTATGGTGTCCCGGTCCAAACGGTAGAGGGTGTGGATCTGCTCATCAGTGAGGTTGAACGGATGTGCTCGGAGGCGTGGGATTGCGGGCTGCCTGCGTGGTGGTAGTGGCTGTGCTGGCGGCCCTTGCTGGCCCTGCCTTGCCCTCCTCCTCCTCCTGCGTCTCCTCCGTGCGGCCGGTTGTAGTTGGTGTTCGTCTTCTTCTTGAAGTTGGAGTACTTGCAGTGCTATCAGGTCCCCCAGGGCCAACATAGCTTGTCCTGCCGGTAGCATTTTGGAGTGGGTGTGGTTGTGGGAGGAGGCTGGGTGTGCAATTTATGTGTTTTCAGGCTGTATGGCCTCCACCTGTTGTGATTCATTCCACCTGTGCAAGCTCCTCTCCCCTTTGGGCGAGCACGTCCCGCACACAACGCTGCAATTCGACGAATGGCATCTTGCTATTACAATCATGTATTTGTACCCGATGGCAGTGTAACATTGGTTGATATGTTCATTCTGCTATGGTCCCATTGTTTCACATACTATCTTTGCAGTCGCGAACAGACTTGTGAAGGGTCAGTGGAACGTAGTACTCGAGTAACGGTGGACCCTCATGCAACACTGTACCGAGGTTCACCGACGGGCGGGGCGTCCCATTTGTGAGTGAAGGCAGTTGCCATTTTCACACACAGCCGCACTAGATGGATTAATTTGTGATTTCAAGCGGCCACAGATGCCTTTTCGACGTGATGTTGCAAATGAGGAATTCGAAGGGCGGCGCTTTCGGTTTTCAGCTAGCGGCGAGGAGATGCCCACAGGTCTGACTGCAAATATAACGTTCTATTGTTCAATGTCCTTGGGACAGGGGCCATGGCGAGGATGCAATGATTGATATGAATAGTTTGGGATGCGCAATAGCGAAGTGGCCGATAAGGCCGGACGTTCCCAAATACATGTTACTTCACAACACTGGAATTACGGGCTGGGGCACAGTGGATTTTGCAGGCTGCATAACGCACAGACTCAATGGAAATTTCACATGTTATGTGAGTATGGAAACAGGCGTTTTCATTACGGGATGAGGGAATGATGTATGGATGCATGGACAGATGATTTGATACAGAGTTTGCCATGTACAGGGCTTCTTGGAATCTATCCACCTCCCCTGCGCTATGTGATGCAGGGCTGCCATAGTGGGACCATCGTCTATCTGGCCTTGTTGAGCCCTCCCTGTCTCGACGCGCCTTCAGACACTTGTGTCTATGCACGTTACCAATCCCATCTGATGGATTCTGTTTTAACAGACGCATGCACAGGAAAACTCGTTTGTGATAGTGTTTTCACCTCGATATAGATAGTTATGATTCGCAAGTGGTTTTTGGGTGGTGATGATCCTTTGGAGTGGGCTAGCATGCATATGGCTGTGGATTTGGTGTGATCATTGAAGTGAGTAATTCAAATGTAGTTCTGATGGCCATACTATTCTTTTTCATTTCATTTGGTTGACAGGTATCTCCTCCCCTTTTGCCACTGCCATCTGTATGCCACTCCTGCAGATGGATTTTACTCCCGACACCTGCTGCTTCGTGTTAATCAGTGGAGCAGCATTACGATCTTATGGGACGATCGCCAATGGGCCACATGCCCTTACGCAGTACTACTGGCTAGGAGCAACATTTCGGCCTTTCAGCTGGACTAGTGCCTCCCTATTGGGACGGCCCTGCGGTTCTAGGCGCTTCCATGTTGCCTTTTCGTACGAGAATGTAGCCCCTGTGTACCATGAAGGAACAGGGCGTCACACAAGAAGTAGCTGGTCATTTATTGCGGATGCAGCCCACAATGGTGAAATGTATTTTGGAGTTCATGGCCTAATGGCTGTATGGGCTTGGTGAATTTGTTGTGCATTAAATTTCTATTCTGATATGAACCGTGTAGCGTTCTTCTTTGCAAGTGATGTGGCATATTCCTATTTGGGGAGCGATGTATTGTGAGGAGATCTGCATTGGGTTCCAGCTTCGGAGTATAGTTGCGTGGTACTGTGCTGGGCGCGTTTGCCTACGAAGCCCAGTGAGGTCAGGGATAAGGGCTGCCAATATGACTGTTTTGATGATGTCATGCTCAGGGGCGGGGGATTAGCTTTTGTGTAACAGATGCCGGTCAGCCAGTTGGATTGGTGGAATGATGTGATTATCGGAATATGGCTGGTCACAGGTCCCTGTGTTTGCGTGCGTTTCTTGGTGGGAGACTGAGGTCATGTCCATTTGTATAGCTTCTGTATTCGTGCCATCTGTGCCCTGCAGCTCCCATTGGCCCCTCTTGAGATTCATTTGTTCGTTGGCAGGCATGGATGACTAGTACATTTCACTGGTTGCATTGTGTGACTTCATTGCACCTACGGGGAGTTGTACAATGTGGCCAGGGAGCGGTGTACAGGCACTCAGTAGGGCCGTTTACGGTTGGTTCGCGATGCCGTACTTCTCACCATGGCGGAATGGTACTTTCCGCCGTGCTTGATGGCGTTAGGTGCATGTCCGCTAGGGTCAGAATTCGCGTACCGTTGCGCCATGGTGGTAATTACGGTTTGGCATGGCGCGCGCGCGCGTTCTTGGTGCAGTTAGCGTTGGCGTTCACTACGGTGTCGCTAATGGCATCGTACTTTGCGGTGACGGGTCATGATCGCACCGAGCGCTATTCGATGGCGGTATTGCATTTCCGCCATCGTTTTTCGATTTCCGCCAGGGTCGTAATGAGGGCCATTGTTGCCCATTGCTATGATGTCTTGCTGCTTGCCTTGTGACCCCACCTGACCCACTTCCCATAGCTTTCCCACCATGCAGAAAACATCAGGCTTCTCTCCCCGACAGTCTTTCCTTGTGTCAGGGCAAAATAGTCCCACACCCAAGGCTCTGTGGGATGTGTATGTGTGGGAGGTTGAGGTCACCGCTACCTGATGCTCCTTTTGGCTTTCCCCCTCTGCCACGGCAGGACTAGGCTCCTTCACTGTGACGTCATCCTGTACCCACCCCTCCCACTCCCTTCAGGTGGGTCCACCTCCTGACGTGACACCTCCCTCTGAGTTCCCCCCTGACAGTCCTACCCCTCGTCCGCAGCAGCACTCTCAGCCTTCTAGGTGCAAACAACTTCCTCCTCTCTGCCCCCCATCCGGGAAGGAACCAATCGAAACATCTCCTCCAGGGTGCTTGCTATGGCCATGCCCTCTTCCCACATGACAGACATGCCTTCCTGCCATATCAATGCAGGATTCGCCCGTGGAAGTTGTGGAATACATGGCGTCTCTGACTATCCAGTACACCTTCAGGTCTAGTCCTCACTCAACATGGCGGCCCTCTACTTTAAAACAGAACCACGCCCACTTTTCGGCACATTGTATCTGTTTCTCCTCAGTCTCATTCAATGCTGCTGCGCTTTCGGCAGAGTTACTCTCTCTTCTACGGATCCTTCCTTGATTCCAGCCTTGCCTCCCGTTTAATCGCTGCTGCTGCAGTTTTGCTCTTATTGTTCATTGTCCCTGTCTTTCTGTCCTTGCCAGCTTCTGTAGCCTTCCCCTTCGTTTCCGCCTGTTTTCTGTTAGCTTCCATGCCTTTACTCTTGTTATTCTTCCTTCTCCCCTTATACTATTGATCGCACTTACCTTGGTGGTGTTTCACAGCTGGCTTAGCTGTTCTGATTTATTTTCTCGTTCGCGGTTGCAGTTCAGCCTTTCCTTTCACAGCGCCGCGGCTCTTCGTTTCTGTTTGCGGTCATGGAGCTGTTTTCTCCATTTACTTCGACCGTGGCTCGGGTACCCTCACTCCCCAGGTTCTGTCAGTTTTCTAGGTAAGTGGGACTCTGCTGACAACTTTACTTGTTCTTTATTCCTTCGGTGTCTTAGCCCATACGTTCTCTTTTAAGAACCTCTTCTATATACTTTCTTTACCTGTGATCCTGTTACAAAGCGTCCAGTCTACTACTACCTACATACTATACCGCTCCCAAGTGGGCAGACCTCCATTAAGACTTCTAGTCTTCTACAGCCTTATACAGTCCCTTCTCGAGAACTACCATTGCCTGCAATACCAGGTTTTTTCTGCCTATCAGGCTTTTTCCCTGCAATTCGAGGTCTGGCTCCTCGAGGTTCCCCTTGGACAGGTGCCCCCTCGTGCCAAGGTGGCCTCTGAGGGAGCCAGGCCTTATTTACACGAAAAGAAGAAGAAGCCTTCCCAAAGGCGGTTGACTACCGAATCCAAGAAATCCAGAAGAAGACCTACCACGGAAACCAAGGACAGCTCATCAGAAGGCTCAGATGAGGAGGAGGTTGGGAAGCAAAGGAGCTTACCTGGCAGTCTTAACACTCAAGGGGGATTCCATGTGACACCCTCTACCTTGCCTCTGTGTTTCTCTCTCTCAGGGTTTCTTCTGATGGCCCTGCCTCTACTCCCACTCCCAAGGCCTTTCCCAAGGCCTCCACTTCTCACAACAACTCAGAGATTCGGCAGTGCTCTGTGGCTGCAAACTGGGACCCAACAAGAGCACGAGATTCCCCCTCCTGAGCAAACATGGGAGAATCCATTTCCTCTTCTGAGGAGAAATGCAGATCTTACTTCTTCTCTCCAGCATGCCTCTTGTTCCCCTCCTCCAGTGGCAGGTGGCGCGCCATAGAAATAGCCACAAAGGATTAGAACCGTATGAACCAAGTAAACCGGAGAACCAAAAGAACTCTAAGAACCACAAGCACAAAACACTTGGGAAAACAGGGAACGGGCAAAACTAAAACCTATGACTGCCTATGAGTCTCCTAACCCCCTGCGTCATCCCACTAAATGTCCCCTGAAGCAGACAAGGTCAATATAACATATGAATGGGGCTACTGTGTTTAGGCAAACTCTAACACTATTGTCTATCAGTGTTCACTCACTCTCTTGGATGTAATTCTTCATTTACTACTAAACTTTGCAGGTCTGGGAATGGGACTCTACAGCCAGCATGGGGTCCACACACTGGAATGCAGGGATGCTGTTCAGCGACATCCCTGCTCTCCCTCGTCCTACCTGCCTTCCCACTTTTAAACGCAGAGTCGCTGGGCAAGTGTGCGGTGGTGTGGCATGCAGCTGTGCTACTCTCCAAGGACCAGACCCTCCATTCTGCTGATCAGTGACAGAGGAGCACAGAGTCCCTGCTGCCCCTCGCGTGGATCCCCAAGAGAAGGGGATGGGAAGGCTAGTATTTGGGGCTCCATTGGGGAGAAAATGGTCTTGCCTCTCTACTCTCCCATGCTGGAACTAAAATGAAGCACCCTAATACATGTAATTCCTGTCAATGAACTGAGTGACTGGACTTTGGGCCTCATCACGAGTTGGGTGGTATCCCGGCGGTAATACCGCTGGGATATGCCGGGGATATTAGAGTTACCACCAAACCCCTGGGGCTATTAGTACCAGATCACGGGTTTGGCGGAACGGTAATTGCCCATTCCCCATTGGGCCCATTCCCAATTGAGTCCACTGGGATATTTTCGGCACTACTACCGTCGGTGGTATTAGCGTGCAGTAATAGTGCCGAGAATTGGAAAAATCGCCGCAGATTTACCGCCAGCTGTGGAGTCTTGGAACTATCAGGAGAGTTTGCAAGACTGATCGAAGAGCCCTAGATGCAACGTAAGGGGTCAGTTTAGGCTGAAGATACTCCGCAGCGGCTAGATGGCGTGCACGGTGAGTAAGGCAGAGGATCATGCACTGCGGGAGCCAGTGCAGCCGATGAAGAAGGTCCTGAGAATGGGGAACACGATTGGCTCCCAAAGCCAGCCTGGCTGCAGCATTTTGAAGTAGCTGTAAACTCTGAATTAGAAAAGCTGGCTGGCCTAGATAGATAGCGTGCGGAAATGTATGGGCCCGAGTATGGAGGTTGCTACAAGTATGGCTCTAGACTCCAGTGGAAAAAAAGGTAGAGTTTTAGGTGACAAGTGCTTAGTCTGTGGAAGAAGAAAGGGAAGCACAGAAAAAAGTGTTGGGGTGGCGGGGAGCACACATTTGATAGGAATGGATAGAACTAACAAATTCGAAAGGCACTTTAAGATTGTGGTAGAGGGAAAATGATTGTATAAGTATAGGTAAGATAGCTCAGCGGGTTGAGCGCGAGTTGCTGCGATCTGTATATGATGTGCAGACTCAAATCCTCGCAAGGTTGACTCAGGCTTTCATCCTTCTGAGGTCAACTAAACGAGTGCCAATTTCCGATTGGGTAATACACATTGTATTTAAAAAGGGTTCTATGTAAAGCGCTTTGGATGGAAGCGCTATACAAATAACAAGTCATTATTATAGAGGTGCATGTGTTATGGGAAGCAGTGGATCCATTGGAATGCTGATCCAAAAAGAGAGAAAATAAGAAAGCGCCTGGTATTGAGAGTTTTCCATCGATGGGGGTTCCTAGTGCCTTGGACGAGGCATTAGAGTTCGTGAAAGCAGGGTTTTGCCGTGACCCCGAGATGTGCTCGGAAGCCACTGAAGTGCAGAGGCGTGAACTGTGGCAGAGCATTTCTAGGCCCCCACTGAAAATCCCAGGCCAAGCCAACCCTTGCAGGCGATCGAGCCACGGATTGGCTGTTTGAAAAGGTGGCTGCAGGAAAGCCCACTGGGATGAAGGGGCCAGGGGAGAAGGAAGTGACAGCCGCCCTAGAGGAAGAAGGCACACTCACTGATGCCAGCTATGGCAGGTGTGGGCAGATTCATTGGCATCATTTAGGCCCCGCCACTGCATGCAGAATGCTTCATATAAGGGAGCACGCCACCTATACATGTTGCTATACTAGCAGACACCCAAGGGCAAAGACATCCAATAAGTCTTGACACGTATGGAAAGTATAAGAGCCTTCGGCCAACACTAGGAGGACAAGCAGGAGATTCTTTCATCCCCGGAAAGTCCATGATTCTTGCCTAACATTGGGATTGTGCAGTAAGTTCCAAATAATAATTTACATTTATATAGCGCTACGAACCCTCAGGCATCTGAGCGCTGTGAGCGCTCTACTCGCTGTGCTATCTGACCAGCTAGGATTAATTTAGGAACTTGGTGAGTGATAAGAATATCCATGTGATGTACACAGTAATATGATTTACCCATGACCCTGACATGTGATGTGAAATTTGTTTACATTTTCGGAGTTGCTATAAAATTCCCTGTAAGAAAATAGTTTGTCTGGCCCGTTAAGAGGAAGTACATTTTTATTTTGTTCATTTAGACTCCAGGCAAATAAAGCACATTTTACACTTCACCAAACCACATTTTCAAATGAGCATTCCTCATCGATATACTGCGCTGATAGTGTGGGGCATTTGGATCTTATATAGAGGCCTGTGAACGATGTATGTAATGTTGTGTTATGTTAGTCTCCTTTAATTGTACATTTTGAAGCTCACAGATTCACACTTTGAAGGTATCCTTCCTCATAGGTATGCTTTGCTGACAGTGGGGAGCTACTCTTGGACCTCACAGATTCACACTTTGAAGGTATCCTTCCTCATCGTTATGCTTTGCTGACAGTGGGGAGCTACTCTTGGACCTCACAGATTCACACTTTGAAGGTATCCTTCCTCATCGGTATGCTTTGCTGACAGTGGGGACCTATTCTTGGACCTCACAGATTCACACTTTGAAGGTATCCCTCCTCACGGGTATGCTTTGCTGACAGTGAGGAGCTACTCTTGGACCTCACAGATTCACACTTTGAAGGTATCCTTCCTCATCGGTATGCTTTGCTGACAGTGGGGAGCTATTCTTGGACCTCACAGATTCACACTTTGAAGGTATCCTTCCTCATCGGTATGCTTTGCTGACAGTGGGGAGCTATTCTTGGACCTCACAGATTCACACTTTGAAGGTATCCTTCCTCACTGGTATGCTTTGATGACAGTGGGGAGCTACTCTTGGACCTCACAGATTCACACTTTGAATGTTTCCTTTCTCATCGTTATGCTTTGCTGACAGTGGGGACCTATTCTTGGACCTCACAGATTCACACTTTGAAGGTATCCTTCCTCATCGGTATGCTTTGCTGACAGCGGGGACCTATTCTTGGACCTCACAGATTCACACTTTGAAGGTATCCTTCCTCACTGGTGTGCTTTGCTGACAGTGGGGAGCTATTCTTGGACCTCAAAGATTCACACTTTGAAGGTATCCTTCCTCATCGGTGTGCTTTGCTGACAGTGGGGAGCTACTCTTGGACCTCTCAAATGGAATCCTTCAGACTTCTGTGAACTTTTTAGATATGTTAAGTCATATCATGGCATTATCTGGCCAACTATGGAAGTAGCTGAGAAAAAGATTGCAACAACTGACATATGACAGCAATTCCTGACCAAGACAGGTCTTCCTGGGCGTTCACTGTCACATAGTGTAAGTACCAGGCATATAGCCGGAGCAACTGGGCATAACATGGCACATGGAGTCAGAGGTTGGTCATTTGATGGATCGTCGAACCTGCCACATAATGGTAATATCTGCCATATGATGAGAGTATCCAAGCATGTGAATGAAGGCAGTACCTGGGAATATGAAGCTAAGGGATGGGAAATGGAGTTAGGATCTGGCGATTTGATACTGCCCACTGGCAAATGAGGTGAGTACCTGGGTGTTTGCAGCCAAAACCTTATATGCCATGATTGCATACATATTTGATGCCAAAATATGGCAAATGTGTGATACCAGTCAAATGGCATGTGTAGCTCCACATATGATGGCAAAACCTGGCCTGTGGGGTGAGTACATGGACAAATGGTGGCAAAACCTGGCATACCTTGCAATTGGAGTCAGTATGTGGGCCTTTGAGGGCAGAATCTGGAATATGGTGTGAATTGCACTGAAAGTCCTAAGCCTCTCCCACAAATGCCTAGCCAACCAAGCCCCCCCGTATCTCTGCAGCCGGCTCTCCCGCCACGCACCGACCCACCCCCAAAGAACCAACCAAACTCATTGCTTAACTATTCCCAGGTTCAAACTACAAAAAGCGGGAAGATCCAGCTTCCCCGTCCTAGCCCCCAAGCTCTGGAATGCCCTTCCCCTCACCATCAGATCGGAAGAATGCTTTAGTACCTTCAAAGCCAAAACGAAATCTTGGCTCTTCAACCAGCCATAAACTCAGATTTCTTTGTACCTGAACCTGCCCCAGTAAATGTTTTTTTCTAACCTCTACTCTGTAAATGATGCATTTTACTGTATTCTGCTGTATATCGTTGTACATTGTATATTGTTGTGTACTGTGAATTACTTTGTCCTTCACCTATGCGTGTATTGTAACCCTGCTCTAAGTTGCGCCCTGATGCCCCCGGGCCTAATGGTGCGCGTTACAAATAAACAAAATACAAATACAAATACAAATATGAATACGTCCCATATTATGAAAATACCATGTCACGATGGATCACTTGGACACTAATGACAATACATGGCAAGTGGCCTAGATAATTAAGAAAATTAAGGAATACAATGTTAAATAGTGTTGATAGCTGGGATATTATGGGACTAATTCACAGAAGCGCTTTATAAAGGCAAAACCCCATTGGAAAATGCTCTGTGAATAAGGGCCTATGTACGTAGCTTGTCATATGAATACACTGATATATTCTTGAAAGACTTTGTACATGATATAAGTGATAGGCCATGTAATGCCAATACCTGGCATGTAATGGTAATAACTGGTGAATTATGTGTACACTAGAACATTTCATTTCATACTACTGGAATATGGGGTTATGCCAGGGCATTCAATGGCAGAACCTGGGTTATTATTATTTTTATGTTATTATTAATACATTATTATTTGTATTAATATTATCATATTTATTGAGCACAGCCCTAAGTTTAAGAAGCAACGGAGCGCCTTACAATCATAGAGGGAAGAACATCTTGAGCGGAGCAGAGAAACATGTGAGTAGGGAGCTACCAACAGGAGAGGGCAAGGATGGGCAATTTATCAACAAGGGATCTAGACTCAGCCACAGAGGAAACAGTGGGCATCAGATCACCCAGTCGCAGGGAAGGTGGGCAGTGGAGGGTGGGCAGTGGACTTAGGAGTTAGGAAGGAGCCATTCCTTGAAGAGGAGGGTCTTGAGCTCCTTCCTGAACTGTAGAAGCGCGGAAGGCAAGTCTGATGTTGATGTGGAGGAGGCTCCAGAGTCTTGGGGCATAGACAGAGAAGGCCTGTCTTCTGGTTGTTTCCTTTCTGAACCGGTGGAGTTGAAGTCTGCACATGTGCTTACTCCAGTGGATCGTAGGTCTCTCGAGATGCTGAGTTTCTCAGTGAGGTAGCTTGGGGACTTCATGGTGACAACCTTGTAGATGATGCAGAAGGATTTGAAGATGATACAGGCATGCAGCGGGAACCAGTGCAGTTTGATGAGGATCGGTTTTGATGTGGTTGAATCGGTGGAGTCCTTTGATGAAAGACAATGCAGCATGCAGGACACATATCAGGGGTGCCGGGGTAGTCCCTGGAAGGCCTTTGAAAGGGGGATTGCCACGATCCAGGTTGGAGAGGACCATGGCTTGGACAGCAGATCTGAAGTTGTTTTCTGTTATTATTACTATGATCAATTATTATTATTATTATTATTATTGTATTGATTGAGAGTGGACCTAGCTTCAAGAAGCAATGAAGCGCTTTACATAGGTATACAACAATGCAGATACACAGCGGAGCACTTTCAGAGGTATACAAGAGTACAGATATACAGCAGTGGGTAGGATACAGAGGGACACAAAGGAGGGGTACAGCTGTACAGGGTAGCAGGGAGGAGATGGGCAGATGGCGTCTAGCGAGTCAGGTGGCGTAGGGCGCAGCATGATGGCCTAAGTCTTGAGGAGGAGAGACTCCTTGAAGAGGTGGATCTTGAGCTATTTTCAGAATTGTAGGATCGTGGGGGCGGGTCTGATGCTGACGGGGAGGAGGTTCCCTAATCTGGGGGTCTGGGCAGGAAAAGCTTGTTTTCTGGCCCTTTCCTTTTTGCAGCAGCAGATTTCAAGTCTGCCCACGTCCTGGCTTCTGGTGGTGCGCTGTCCGCCAGAGATGCCGAGTTTCTCCACGAGGTAGCTGGGTGACTTGAGGGAGACTGCCTTGTAGATGATGCAGCAAGACTTGAAGGTGATTTCTGCATGCAGTTGGAGCCAGTGAAAGTCGATGAGGGCCGGGGTGATGTGGCCATATCGGTGCAGACCCTTGATGAGGCATGTGGCCGCGTTCAGAACACTTCTCAGGGGCACACGGGAAGACGACGGGTGGTCTTACAGGAGGGCATTGTCCCCATCCAGGTGGGATAGGACCATTGCTTGACAGTGGATCTAAAGCTATCCGGAGGGATGAAGGGCTCAAATTTCCACAGGAGGTAAAGCTGATACCAAGCTGTCTGAGTTTTCTAACCTGTGTATCTTGAAGGAGAGGTGTTTGTCAATGTGGAACCCGAGGGACTTGGCGCAGGAGGTGAGCTCAGGTGTGAAGCCCTCAGAGGATTAAGGGCTTTATTTTCTGCAGGAGAAAAAGTTGATACCAAGCTATTTGTATCTTCCTTGCTGTGTGCTGTCTGAAGGAGAGGTGTCTGCCGATGTTGAAACCAAGGGGCTTGGCGCAGGTGGCCACCTGTGGTGTGAAGCCCTTGAGGTGCATATCAGAGAACCAGGTGTTAATGTCAGGGTGCTCAGTGTTGTTGGTCAGCAGCAGGAATTCAGACTTGGCAGCGTTGAGCTACAGATAAGCACTGGACCTACACGACTGGATCAATGAGAGGCAGGCCTTGAGCCTGTGAATGCATTCGATGGAGGATATCGTGTGGGAGAGCTGCGTGTCATCTGCATATTGATGGATGTGAATGTTGTTTGGAGTGAGGAGGGTTCAAAGTGGCTCCAAGTAAAGGCTGAAGATCAAAGGGGAGAGGATGGATCCTTGTGGGTCTCCACAGGAGATGGGGAGAGTTTGTGATCTGGAGGAATTCATTTTTACAAACTGTTGGTGATTATCAAACTACGATTTGAACCAGCTGAGGCTGAGCTTGCTGATCCCCATGCAGCTATGTAGATTGTTGGTGAGTGCCTGGTGGTCTATTGTGTCAAATGCTGCTGAGAGGTCAAGGAGAAGCGGGGGGCAAGGATGGCCTTCATCAAGGATTTTAAGGGCATCGTTGCTCACCTTGATGGAAGCTATTTCTGTGCTACATCTGGGTCTGGAGCCAGATTGGTAGGACTGAAGGAGGTTGTTGGCTTCAATGTGTTGGAGAAGTTGTGTGGCTACTGCTTCTTAAGGATTTTAACTAAGAAGAGAAGATGGGTGATGCGGAGCTAGTTGCTGAGATAGTATGGGTTTGGTGTTGGTTTCTTGAGAAGTGTGAGGCTCTGTCCAGTCTTGAGGGTCATGGGGAAGGTGACTTGAATTAGGGAGCTCTTGTCAGGTAAGGGCGGAGTGCTTCAGTAGGAAAGGTGAGAGGCCCTGATTATGTGATGGCACTGGTATGAGTAGTTGAATGTATGGTTGCAATTACTTCCAAAGAAGTGAGTACCTGGACATTTGATGTCAGTATTTGGTACATGGAAAAAATAAAAAATAAAAAACGTACTTGAATCCCCGGTGGGGGAGAATGGCAGCCTCCAGCCGTGTGGCGGCTCGGAGTGGGGATGGCCCCATTCCGAGCCTCCTCATTGGTGGAGGGGCTGCCACGCCCCCCACCAGGAACAGAGGAATGGAATCCCGGCTGAGGGATTGCCGGTCAAGTAATGCCCCGGCGAGGGCCAATCAGAATGTTTGTTGCATTCTGGTTGATCCTCGCTGGGTACTAATAATGAGTATGGAATCCAATATCGGTTTGGGTCAAGCATAGCCAAAGCAACCTGTTTCTGCTTTTCTTGAGATGGGTATTTGCCAGAGAAATTTGAATTTTGAATTAGATCGGACACACAATACCATCACACGGTGGTGCATGGGGACTGACAGCATTTTTTCTAATCAGTCTTCTGAAATGAATGGCTTAACCATAGCTATAAACAACCTCCTGATGTAATAAAAATGTCTTTACCAAGTCTGCCTTCAGCCACTCTATCTGGAAGCAATGCATGAACACACACATCTGCTCCTAGCACTGAAGTCCTGTTAGAAACAAGCATTGGCAAAGCCGACCGCCTTGCCTCATGCATAGGTATTTAATAGGCATTTGCGAGGCACTGGCATCATATGCCCAGGTTCTCACTCCATTTTCCAGCTGTTGGCATTTTATGGCCAAGTAGTCTCATTCTCAACAAAAGCTGAAGCAGTTTGTTTTGCCTATGCTTGTTTTCTTTTGAAACCTCTTCCTCTTCCTTCATGAAACTCTAATATTCAGGATTGGGCTGCTCGCTTGCCTTTCTTGGTACTAAGGCGGAAACCGGATAGCACATGCATGCTACAAGTAGCTATCGGATACATGCCTCATTTCCATGTCTGAAGAAAGTGTCTTTTCTGCCATTGTGATCTGCTACATTTGGTCACCCTCCCCCCCTTGCATATTATGGTAGGTGCCAGGGATGAATTGAGCAGGTGTTATGCTGGGTAATAAATGAATGAATTGGAGCTGGATTTGGGTCAACTCACATCAACGCTTCTCAGAGCTCCCTTTCTTCCCTGGTGCCAGGTTCTTTTGTGTTGACTCAAACTGCCTTGATTTCATTGACTAAAACCCACATAAACAGGACCACGCTCTACTGTGCCCCCATCACCTATCCTTCTGCATCTCCCGCCTCCAAGAAAGCTCAGTTTCTCTTCCTCCGCCCTCACATGTCTCGTCCTTGCAAATGCACTGGCTGGCACCTGGAATAAACTGTTTCCGGCATCCACGCAGAGGGGGCAGGGACATAATTTCACCAAAATGCCAGGGGTAGCGAAAGTGACATCACACGACCCTTGACCCCTGATGACATCATAGGAAGTGATGTCATTTGACCCCACCCCGAAGTGATATCGCGGGTAGCGATGGAACATGACCTTTCACCCATTGACAAAACAGGAAGTGGCATCAAATTGCATTGTACACTACGAAAAATATGGTTACGATATCACTATAATGTGATGTTCATTTCATACAAGAATGGATTGCCATTTGTATCATTAAGATCAGTGTGTATAGGCCCATATTACCAAATTACTGTGACTGCAAGCAGACGTCCATGACCAAATGTGTTGGTACTCATTTATCGACCTCAGAAGGATGAAAGGCTGAGTTGAGGAGTTTAAGAAAAGACTATGGGCCTCATTACACGGTAGGCGGAGGACCAAGGTGCTATTAGAACCTTGGTCCATGCCGGTAAAATACCGGCACCGCCTTGGTGGAAAGGGGAATTACCGCCCTATTCCAAGGTTGGCGGGGCGGTAATTCCCCCTTCCCCCATTGCCCTTCCCCATTCCCATTTTTGCCCCATAGGGCTCTATGGGAATGGGGAAGGCGCTAAATACGGTGTCGCAAATTGCGGTACCGTAATTAGCACCGTGGTCCCTTTGCGGGTTGGTTTTTAACGCCTGCTGTTTAGCAGGCGTTAAAGTACCTACCTGCAAAGGGACCTCGTAGTAAGGCGGTAAGGGTTAGCGGTCACCGGTACCATTACCGGTGACCGTTAACCCTTACCGCCTTTTGTGTAATGATGCCTTAAATCAGTGACTCACCCCCTGAAGTGTGCCTGAAATAAACCTTTAATGGGCCGAGCAATTGTTGTATAGAATTCCAGAAAGACACATTAATTGGTATTCCTCTTCTTTCTTCTTTAGGGTCAGTGCTGAAAGTGTTAGACTTGTGGCACTCGTGTTCCTTATTTTTCTTCATTTTTTTAAGGGGCCTGAACAAGAAAGCCAGCCACCCCAGAAGTAAAGAGCCACAGCGCAGGAGCTTGCATTACCAAAAAAAAAAAAAAACTTTTTTATTTTTTAGTATTTTTTATTTTTTAGAGGTCGCAAGGGAGACCACAGAGGTCGCAGTTGCGACCTCTGGCGACCCCTAAATGACGTCCCTGAGAGGGGGTCCCTGCACCTGCTTTTTCTTTTGATGTCACTTCTTTATTAGTGAGTTTTCGGATGCACAACCTCGGTGACCTCCATTGTGTTATATTTGTGCATGTCCTTCCAGGTCCCTGTAATCCAGTGTGGCCTTTCCTCGCCAGGCTCCTCTTCTGCAATCACCTTTCTGCTGTGAATGGACACAAGGTTCAGCCCCACGGCATTGTGCTGAAATCGCCTGGTGCCTTGAGACCTGCCACCAGAGAGTGGGCATCTCTTAAGGCATGGAAAGAAAGCAGAGAACCCCTTTGAGAAATTCTGGGTTATGTGAGATTTCATCAATGAAAATCTCACATTAATCTCTGGGCCTACTCAGATCGTTGATTTGCTCTCCCCTGATCCCCTCCTGTGCCTTGTCGCGCTCTGAAACACTTGTGTACGAGCGCGATAGAAATAAAATATCAATATCAATGAACTTCATGGTTATGTTCCTCCGTCCTGGTCGAGGAATCAGCAGACAACTCAGGGCCATTCTCATAAGGTTTAATACTCATTCATAGAAAACAAAAGAAAGTTTCAGTGGGACTGTTAAAATGGGGTACCTTAAATAATGAGTAAGGCTTTCCTGTGGACTGCGGTCCATCAGTCTTTCCTGTCGCCCTTAGGCTCTGCCCCGTGAAAAAAAAGAATGAGTCACATTATTTTGAGTTTTTTAAGTATCCCAAATCTTATTTCTTGCTACTTTTAGTAGGAGGGTGTTCTTTCATCTCACGTGCCACGATGTTGTTGTCCTTGAGTTTGCAAGTGTCCAGAAACATCAGCCCATGGGCCCTGTGTAGACCTTGCTGATCCTTGGCCAGGACCTCAAAGTCCCCAGGGAGCAGCAAGCTCAGCTTGGTGGACACTGTTCTCAGAAACTGCCAGACTCTCCCCCGGCACCTTGGTCTTAATCACCAGGGCAGAAACATGCTAGTTGACGAAGGCCTCTAGCATGTCTCGCCTTGTAACCCCTTCTTCCCGTCTACTCCTCTCCTCTCAACTCATCATCTCTCCCCATTGCTTGGAACCCTTTGGGCCATACAACTGCTACTCCTACTCTCATCTTCATCCGGTTGCTAGCCACCATTTTAATTGTTCTCCTCAGTTGTTGCTGTCAAGCTATTTTAATTGGCTCCCTCCAACTCCGCTGTTCCCCTCACCTCCATTTCCCATTTCTCTGTGTCTACCCCTCGCTCTCTCTCGCTATCATTGTCTTAGCTGCTGGATTTCCTACCACCTCCTCTCTTGTACATCTCGCCACCGTGTGTTAATTCGCCTCATTCTCCTTTGTCTCTGTCCTCTTCCATTGTACCTCTTGAAGCTTCATTTTTCCTTGACCTCGTTATCCTCTCTCCTTTCTTTCGCCATTGTCTCTTATGAGCTCATCAGCAAGTCCCTCTATTGTTTTCATGTCCACATCCGCCGCCTCTGCAGCAGTACTCTCCTCTCTGCTTTGTCACCCAGCCTATGGCTCATTCTGCCACTGACTTCTAACTCCAAAGCCAATCTCAGGTCCAATGGCCTTTTAATAGTTGAGTGGGACATCCTGCAAACAAGAAAATCGTGTGATATCTTCCTGGTAGGACATTGCCAAAGTCCTGTTCTTGAACTATGAAACCCTCACATGTTTTCCGTCCTTTAGCATCTACCAAAATGGTCCTGTGACCCATGTCTTCATATCAGGAGGCCACCATCTTGTTTTCACTCACTTGATGCCCCGGTGTCTGTTTGCGGCTCTGTGGTCCCTTGCTTTGCCTTTGGGCAAGCATTCCCACGACCGTGCTTACTGTGGGCATCCCTCTTTGGTGACTCGTGAACACCAGCAAGGTGTGCCGTGAAGCAGAATGTGTTGTGAGTGGGCATTCTTTTCAGAAAACCAGGTGCACTCCTTTGAATAGTTGAATTCACTGGGTCCTGCAGTGGTGGTCCTGTCGACAAGCAAAGGCTGACATTTGCAGCCACAGGTAAAATCTGGGTCCTGCAGTGGTGGTCCTGTCGACAAGCAAATGCTGACAGTTGCAGCCATAGGTAAAATCTGGGTCCTACAGTGGTGGTCCTGTCGACAAGCAAATGCTGACAGTTGCAGCCATAGGTAAAATCTGGGTCCTACAGTGGTGGTCCTGTCGACAAGCAAATGCTGACAGTTGCAGCCATAGGTAAAATCTGGTTCCTACAGTGGTGGTCCTGTCGACAAGCAAATGCTGACAGTTGCAGCCATAGGTAAAATCTGGTTCCTACAGTGGTGGTCCTGTCGACAAGCAAATGCTGACAGTTGCAAGCATAGGTAAAATCTGGGTCCTACAGTGGTGGTCCTGTCGACAAGCAAATGCTGACATTTGAAGCCATAGGTAAAATCTGGGTCCTGCAGTGGTGGTCCTGTCGACAAGCAAATGCTGACATTTGAAGCCATAGGTCAAATCTCGGTCCTGCAGTGGTGGTCCTGTCAACAAACAAATGCTGGCATTTGAAGCCATAGGTAAAATCATCGCCAGTATTGTCAAATAATGCAGCTTTAGTCAGTGGCACAAAGTACTATCTTCATGGGTCTTGATTTAAAGGAATCAGCCCACCATTTTCCTTTACCATTGGGACTGACCACCGTAGTAAAACTCTGAGGGTTCCTATGAATAGGATTGGGGTTCCCCATTGGCAGAATTACGTTTGACTCTACTCTGGCATTCTGATGATCTGTAGGTATCTCGTTTTCTTTTCCAGGAACGCAACTGAGTGAGAAGTGCCCATGTCCTCTACCTAGTTCCCCGGTAGCTGGCCCTATTAGGAGTCTAGGATCTTGGAAAGGTGGCAGAATTGTCCTTGGGATGACTTGAGAAAAGATCCTCAAAAAGTACCCTGGAGCTGGTTATGAGCTGGGGAGACTGGGGGATCCCAGGCGTAAATCCTCCGGCCCCAACATCAGGGACTGGGTGGTGTTGTCTGGCCACCCGAGTCACCCCAGTTCCATCACCCATACACCAACATGTCTCACAGATGAAATGGCAAAATAAATAATATAGTGATTTTCTTTCAAAAGGTGTTGTCTAATCTCATTGCTGTGTGTGTCTGTTTTGTGTCATGTCTGTTTCTTTGTGCCTTTATCTATAAGGTCTTGCTTTCCTAATAAGGCAACAGAACCCGAGGACGGGGGACATTACCAGCCTGCTAATGCCCCCGGGGTGATAGTTGCAAACCGAGCGAAGGGATCTATTGCTATTAGTAGCCCAGCACGTCATATTGGAGTTCTAATAGCATTTTTTCCTCGAGTTGAGAAACATCTTTGAAACTGTTTCTCAACTCGAGAAAAAAAAGCAAAAGTAATGGTTGCCAGGAATTGGGGATAAGGGACTACACGTAGACCTTTCCCACTTTCTATGGCTGCCATTAAAAAAACAGAAAAAAAAGTAAACAAACCAAATGGCCGCTGTGGAACAGTGAAAAGGGACTACATGTAGTCTCTTCTCCCTTTCCATGGCGTCGGGGAGTGAAAGGAAAGGAACTCCATGGGACTCTGCGCTCTGAAAGGAAGCTTTTCAGGTGAGTCTTTCCCAGCCAGGTAGCAACATGGCGAGGGCCAATCAGATCGTTTGTAACAATCTGATTGTCCCTTGCAGGGTACTAATACTATATATTTCATGGAATCTTCTGTAAATGCTTTAAAATGTTTTGTAAAAAAAAGTGGCACAAGGAACCCCTATCTGTATACACAGTGGTATCAAACACTAATGTGCAACAATATGTAATCGTATGCGTTTTAGTCTGCTTTCTATACTTGATGAATGCTATGCTGGATGCTTCCTCGTCTCTATGATGCAGTGAGAGCCTGTGTATAGAATGTCAGTTTTCTTAGAAGGACAGTTACTGAGAGGCTAGCTAGGAGTGAGGATGCACCGTGGTTGCCGTTGTTCTGGGCCTATTCCTATTGCTACCACAGCCAAGAATAAAGCCTTCCTGCTGTTGTACCTGTGACTCCTGTGATTCCTGGCCTGGCATCCACCTCCTTAACAATAGGCTTTCTGATTACTTGTAAAACCTATGTGCTTCACGAGAAGAGCGTATGCACGTTGTGTCTGCAGTGTCATAAACATGCGTTCAAACATACCAAGCCATACAGGGATGGTTAATCGCTTCAACCAATTTACCTGGAATTATTCACATCGAAACAATTCAAATTTACATGGAAATCTCTGCTCACTGTCTTCATCACATTACTGATCAATTTATGTCTGCTTTAGAAGGCCTTTAATGTGAAATGCCCACCTCCCTGGAACTCTACTCACAAAGAATATGATTTTAGCAATTTCGCATTCATAACATTTGCCCTTACGTTGAGATTTATTTATAAATGAGCACTATCTGAGGGAGGATTTCATGTAGATCCAATAGCTGCCACTTTTCACTCCTTGGTCTGTTCTTCTCGTCTTTCATTCAGTTTTATGCCTCAACATAGTAGGGTAACCCCAGCTATGCTCAGACCTTCCTGAAGGCCAAATCCCTCTGTGAAGAACCTCAGATCAGAACATGAGTACTCTCTGCAGCTGCTGCATCACACAGGGAGGGAAAGAAAGTGTCCCGTACACAGAGCAACACATGCAAGTCATATTGACTGTGTTTTTCCTTCAAAAAAGAGAAGCAAATAATATATATGCTTGTTTTGGTGAAGGCATCTTTGTAGGCATCTGCCATCTACACCATCCTGTACTTGAATGAGGTCAACAATTAACATGAGTGTTGAAATTCTTTAATATTTATTTAATAGCGTATTTAAGTTGTCTCATTCCTGCTGAGTGTACGTTTCATGAGACAGGCCATGTCGCCGGCCGCACTGAAAACAATCACAGCTCTCTGAGCGGTCGATCTACTTTAATTTTTTGTAATAACAATACAATAAGTTACGGGTAAGATGTTTCACTTTCATGAATACCACAGTGTAACGATTGGCATAGCTTATACATCAACCCCTCAGCGGCCACAACTCTGCCAGGAAGTCACAGGAGTCACTCGGACTATTGACTAACCATCTACATGTGCAATACTCTGATCTGCAGTGGCGCGTGCGCCTGTTGCTCAACCCATCAGATGGATAGTCACTGACACAAGCCAGACTGGGTTGCTTGGCTTTCCGCTTGCCCGAGCCAAGGTCTTCTTATCCATTGCGCTCCTTGGGGCATCACTTGCACTCCTTGAACACAATCAGGCACCCGTTGACATGTTCATCCACTTTTTCTTGCTGGAATAGTGTGTACCATTTCTGTCCGCATTTCAGAGAGTTTAGTTGACAAATAATTTAAAATACTTTATAGACATTTTTCAATCATATATAGAAATACAAAATAATTGTTAATGACTTAAGCGTACAGTGTGTTACTGCTGTTCCTAAGGGGAGTTTGGCAGCCTCAGTTCCTTCCAAATAAATGATTATACAAGAGAGTGTGCTTATATGAAAAAGAAAATGGCATCGTACATGTGATATCACGATCCTCATCGCTACTGACCAATGGGCAGGCAGTGAGAAGTCAACCGTAAAAATGAATGTACGTGGGTACATACAATGCTCCAACCATATTGAATCAGATGAGTGTAGATGTACCACAACAGTCTATCATTATTGCATATTGCAGTGGCTCACGCGTATTCTCTCCAGCCAGACCTGTGTTAATATTGCTGAGCTGACAATTTCATATTGGCTAATTATCATTGACATAGTCCAAAAAAGATTGCTGTGGGGACCAAAGGCCAGACAATCGGGTTCTCCTGTAAGAGACATGCTCTGTGGTTCACAGTGTGTTTTTATTGTGTCTGTCCACTTTTTCTTTCCAGTTTCTCTTCCTACACTTCATGAACAATACAGCAAAGAGCTCTGAACCGCCATCAATGCAGTCAGTCATTACGCGTGCCTCGATGACACCAGGACCGGACTGGCCAATAGGGCAATAGGCCCATGGCCGAACCAAAAACACAAAATCCTGGTGTGGGCCAGTTTTCTGGTCAAAGTGGGTCATTTTTTGGCCCAATTTGTGCCAGTTTCGTGAGTTATTTCACTTTGTGGCTAGTAGTTTTGACCGTTGTTGCTGAATAAATATTCTTTAAAATGCACAATTTGCATCACACTTTATCAAAAACTCCCCCTTGGTCACTTGTCAAACAGTGTCACTAAAGGAATGAACAGCCATTTGCAACTGTGGGTCATTTTTTCATTGGTGCCCGAGACAATTTTATGGCCCAGTCCAACCTGGATGACACTTAAATAATGTCCTCATAACTCAAGCTGAGATTGTCATTGCGGCAGAGTGCAATTTATTGAGAATGCAAACTTTCTCTCTTCAGCAGCCCTTTGACACAGGGTCAACAGATGTCCATTGAAGACATCGAAAACCAAATGAGCATCATTTGCAAACCCACAGGTTCTGGAGTGACAGGGCAGACCACTTTCCATTTTTTTGTGTGGTTTGGAAGGGGTTCAACTGCCAACCAGCTAGAGGTCGTGCTGTGTTAATGAGCTGCATTTGACTTTCTTACTTTTTTATTAACAAAGACATCTTCTTTTGTATCAAAAATAATTGTCTATAAAATATAAATGTGTTTGTGTGTGACACTTTACCAATTAGTCAGAGAGTTGTTGCAAATGGAAGCCATGCTGAGTGCAGTCCATGACTCTGACATGGCTGCTGGTTTGGCCACACCCCTGTAAGTGATCAGCTTATGGCGAATGGCTTAGTTAAACTGAAAACAGCCCACCAATTGTCCTTCCTAATGAAACACCATACTATGTTGCATTTTCAGTTCTTGAACATACCTCTCTTTGATTCGGTGGTGAGCCCAGCCATCCCCTAATATTGAAGTCATTACATCCATTGTACTACTGCCCCTAAACACTGCAATGTGGACCAACTTCAACTTAAAGATGTGTGAAATTGATCCAACCTCATTTCATTGCTGGTTTTGAAGTTGAGCGTGAAACTTCACAAAAGAACGATAAGACTGCGCATGTTTTACTCCACATGACGTAAAGGAATTATTGTTTCTAATGAGAGTTCATAGACTTTGTAATCTAAATATCTAGTCATCGGGAAAAGGAAAGGTTTGCCATTCGCTTAATTTTGCCATTGTATCATGAACAACTTTAATGACAATTCAATTAACAGTTCCGCCTTTTCAAGACTCCTAGTAATGTTTATAGCATTTGCTTGATGAATAAAATCTCCTAAGCCACTTTAAAGCATTTTCAAAAGTAAAACATTGTTGTAGGTTATTTAAAATTATTTGTTCAAGGACCAAAAAAAAAATCCCAGCAAATCCTTTTCTTTGGCCGATATTATTGCAAACTGAATTGGAGCAATTTAGTCACTGGAAGAGGAAGAAATTACGTCACCTGTGGAAAAAACATAATGTCCCAGTTCTCTGACTTCCAACATTGGATTTTTTGTGGTTGAGAATAGCGGCAGGATCATGTCAATATAGATTTACATTGCTGGTCCCATTTTGTCCCTCAGGGAAAATATATTGATGGGCCAATTAACAACATCTTTTTCCTCATTACAAGGTTGCCGGCGACCTCGTAACACCGTTTCCGTCGCCTGATATGCCAGTGCCACCTGGATATTACGAGTCCCGGCCGGGGATGTCAGGCGGCGGGAACTGCAAGTCCCCAATCCCGTGGAGTCCCATAGTCCCATAGGACTCCACGGGAATGGGGACACATAATCATTGGCATTGTTGCTAATAGTGCGTCCGTGAAAAGCATGCCTGCAGGGGCCGGCGCTCCAGCCCTGCAGGTGTTCTCGGAGTGTGGCGGTCCAGAAAGGGTGCTGTTACGTTGCTACCGGCACCCTTATTTCCAGACCGTCAGACTTGTAATGAGGCCTATTGTCTGGCAACTAAAACAACACAGTACACATATTATTTTCAAGCCTTGCAGCCTTTTATGTTTTCAAATGAGATATTGAAGGGCAGAGCTATGGAAATGTAACAGCAGATCAGGTGAGATCAGAATGAAAGCATTTCTTTGAAAACCATTGGAAGAGCACAGGTGAACAGTATCTGTCGGAACATAGCAGGTATATTTGCAAATCGCAATATTCGCCCCCAGGAGTAGTCATTTGACGCAAGAGACTAATAACAGGTGTGTATGGTTCCCCAGCACAATAGTACTCAATTTCTTGATCTCGAAATGGTGAATTCCTTCGAAGCTGTGACCATGAGATCAAAAACAAACTGCTTAAGTGGATGCATTACTTTATTCAGCCACAGGTGTTACAACAGACATGCCTACTTTTCCAAAATTCGCAAATAATTAATTAAACATTCTGAAAATGTTTGGGCTCAGTGATGCTGCTTTTTGTGTCCAAGTGCAGTCCTGAACCTTTTTAGACCCCATGATGGTTTTGCAAAATATGTTGTAGAGATCAGAGTAGAAAGCATGTTGGTGTCGGCTCTGTGTTTATTCGTATAGGATTGAATAGCACTACAGCTTTTTTTCCATGATATTAAATATATTAATATTAATATGATAGGTTATTTAAAACAAGTTTAGTACCCAGAGGTTTCTAAGCGCGGCCCCGGGATCGAACATGTGGTGCTCGTTGTCATCTTGCTTCCAAGGCAATCATGTTGCCCCTGAACTATCCTCCCGAGACAATGCAACTATCTGCTTGGTGAAATCGTTGCATGCAGTCCTCTTTTTTTTAATGTCTGCTGCATTTCTGTGCCTTTCTAATTTTTTCTGTGCCTGCTATTTCTAGGCCTTTCCTGGGTGGGTACCATGGTTCTCAACAGAGGTATGGGTTTTGAAGCGTTTAATTGATCGTGATAACATCAGGAAAACAGAGCATTTTGAGAAAGAGAAAACGAATATACTAATTTCCAGGCACAGAAATTAACGATTGCATAAGCGGGAGCTCAAAGTAGCTCAAAGTAGCTCAAGGGTATCCACTGGGGAACAAGGAGCTAGTACATACCGTTCCGCAAATCTAACTTCCACATAAAATGCACACATATACTTGCGTTCATTCCAGCCCAAAGTGGGACGGGCAGTGTGGGATGCTGGATCCGCCTAACTCTGCCTTTGTTGCCACCAGCCTCACACCAGCCAGCATGGAAGTAAAGGGGATGTGATGGGCTGAATGGCCGCGAGAGAGGGCACTGAAGGATGAAAGAATGCAAAGAGCCGCAGATCTCATGTATATACATTGGCCTCATTAGGAGTTTGAAGGTAGCCATGCAGTTCTTAGCGGCATGGCTGGCTCCAAACTCGTGTCCGGGTCCGGGTCCGGGTCCCGAAAAAAAGGGAATTACCGGGCCATTCCGACATTTTGCGGGCTCGGTAATTCCCTTTTCTCAGGACCCGGACCTGGTACATCCCTGTTCCCATTCAAGCCCCCATAGGGCTCAATCGGAATAGGGAGGATGCTAACAACGGACCCCTTAATGACGGGTCCGTTGTTAGCATCCTGGTCTGCTCACGGGTGGCGGTATGCACGTCTGGTCTGGCCCAGACGTGCATACCGCCACCCACGAGCAAACTCGTAATGTGGCGGACCGGAATGAACGGTGCCGGTATCTTACAGGCACTGTTCACTCCGTGGGCGCCAGCCTCATAACGAGGCCCATTGTTTCCCTGCGGTACGACGTTGTGACATCGTCAGGCTTTTTTCACCGAGTTTTTTGACGAAAATGTTCAGCCGAAAAAACATTTAAAAATATGGGTGGGGGAGATCTAGGGGGATATAAGCAGTAGGAGTGTATGGGGAATAGGGACTAGATAATAGGGAAGACGGGGGATTAAATGGAACCCCCCCAAATAAAACTTGAAAAGATGCTGATTCGTTTTTTCACCCGCAAATATTCAGCAAAAAACTCTGTGAAAAAAGACCTGCCGATCTAAGAACATGGAACCTACCCTGCAGCCATGCACCAGCATCAAACAGGAAAAAAGGCAAGCGTGTGTCCCCTTGTACATTTGGGACCTGGTTCACAAAGATCTGCACTGGGGAAAATCAAGGGAGGACTGAGAGCATCTCAGATTTGCACTTGCCTCATTGCAGGGCCCTCACAAAGCCAAGCACTGAGGCAATTCTGCAGAGGCCTGAAGCATCTCCACAAACACCAACATGCAAATGCACCGGACAGAGGGCCCAAAGGATGCCCGTGGGGGTGGGGGGATTATGGTGACTGCCTATAATAGAAAATATAGCAGATGTGGTATGAGGGAGCAGCAGCAACAGTTGTACTCAAGGGGGGCTCAGCATAAAAAGCTTGAACACCACTGTTCTCGAGTCAGGATTGGAAGTGCCTTGTGGGACAGGGGGCAGCCTGCACAATAGAGGACAATGTTTTGTGACAGCCCAGGGAGCAGGCAAATCCTTAGGCAAGTGGCCGTCCGATTGGCTAGAACCCGTGGATGAACATATATAGTGAAATAACTACATTGCGATAACACACAGCACTGTCATTCAACTGCAGCTTTATGTACCAGAGGACGCAGACACCTTTGCATTGCCTATAAAAAAACACTTGGAGAAACACAGAAGGGACACCTCTGTCACTTGCAAGGATGAGTACCTCATTTCCTTTATATTTTATCATTTGATCACTTTCACTTTCTTCTCAGGTGATACCAAAATAGATTCATAAATTGCAACATTCTTGTTTAAGGCACTTAATTCCTATTTGTTTACACAACTTGACTTGCTAATCAGCATCAAGACTCAGCATTTGATAACCAAAAGGGCAAGCAATATTATAAATGGGTTCCATCATCAGTCGGTCTACAGTGCACTGTGCTGCCAAATGTGCACAGTGATAGCAAGTGGCCTGGGGCTGAATGGGGGACCCCTAGGGTTGTGCTAAGAGTCACACAGTCCTAGCTATCACTGGGGCAGATGACAGTTGTTAGCAGCAAAACGTTTGAAAACACCCTCAACACGAAAGGGCTCCCAAAAATGCAAGGCAACGCTAGTAAGACTCACTACATGAGTATGGGAACATTAGATCACCACACTGTGAAAGGGGAGTGATATATGTTTGGGGGGAAAAGGATGAGATTTCTCTTATAAAGCCACATCTAATTGTCAGATGCTTTTCACGCAAGTAACCATTGTCTACATGAAGGATGCATAATGAACAGACCAAGGTAAAAAGCAGTCTCCCAGTTTCACTTCTCAGCTCTCAATTCCGTATACTAGTGGTTAAGGCACTGTGTTCAGATAAAGGACTGATTCGGTTAATCCCGGCTTGCCCACTGATGCACTCCGCAACGCCAGGCTTTTTGCTTTTTCTCCGCAAACTTCACTAACGTAAACTGAATGTGCTATCATTGGCGCTTCCCATTTCCACCATAAGCGCTATATGTATATATATATATATATATATATATATATATATATATATATATATATATATTTTAAAAAAGTACAGACTAATTCTGTGTCTAATCCAAGGCTCTGGGAATATCAACAGCAGCAAGAGCAGGTGACCACAGCATTGTGTGATCTTTTTGTTATGTTGTGATAAATAAGGCCCATTTCTGTTAAGAGCTCAGTAGCACTGAAATACTTAGGGATAACCAACAAGAATAAACAGAAAATCCGACTTCTAATAAGTTTACATTTAGTACAGAATTAAGACGTAGCTACCCGTTAGTGCTTAGACTTTTGATGCTAATAGACATAAATAATATTTTTTTAAATGTTCTTTAAAACCATTCCAGTGTTACTGGCAGCTCATATAAACTGTGAATTGTATCCCCCAAACGTGTTCTCCTAAAACTAGAAATCAAGTTTCCGCTAAATCCTTTAATATTTTTTGATTGTCCACATGAGTTCCTTTGACTCGCGCAAGTTCATGCGTGTGAAAAAGTTGTAGTCTTTTCCCTGTAGAATTAGCAAAAAGGCGTCACATTCCTTTTCAGCATCCTGTAACCCGCTATTTCTGTCAGCATCTCCAATGTGGGCCAAAATTCCAATGAGGAGATTTTTGTGAGTTAACCCACAATGGCATGTGGAAGTCATAGGCCTTTGTGTTTACCGGCTCCACCAACCTGCACCGTTTCCCCCATTGTGGTTCCACCAGCAAGTTAAGATGCATCATCATTGTATCTGTAAGTGGGGGTGGGGGACAACAATTAAGGGCAGAGTCCAATATTTTCCAGTAGAAAATTCAAGATGTGCAAAATGATGCCGTAGTCCTTTATTGTACTCCACGCTCTCATCTGGTCCGCTGGGAATTGTATTCCCTGCATGTGCTTCATTTGCAGGTGAACACCTCTGTCCGCTCGCTGCACGTGTTGCATTTCACAAAGCAGCACCAGTGGAACTTGCAGTTGCACTGCCACACTTTTGTGTACTGGTGTGTGTTGTAGCCCCGCCCGCAGCACATGAGGTCGCAGCCATCTGCGTGCGGGGACGTGCGGTTGCAGAGCCGCCCCTGGGTTCCCACGCTGCCCGTGGAAGAGTCTTCCTCGCAGTAGTTGGGCGAGCGTTCAATGAAGACCAGGTCCGTCTCCATCGGCTTCTGGTAGCTCTTAGTCTTCTTGATCTTGAGGAAGGTGGGCTGCCGGAGTCGGCTGGCCCGCATCACCTCCACGTGCACTGCGTCGTTGTACTTCTCCTTTAAAATGTATCCGATCTCTCTGAATTTGGGAAGTGTAGTCCAGCAGGTCTTTGTGGTGCAGGAGCCTGAAACTCCATGGCATTTACATTCCAGTTTCATTCTATCCTCCAGGGCCTGTAGTGTAAACAGAAACACATTGTATCAGATACAAAGCAGACAAGGGCATTCCATGCAGAGTAAGGAAGGCACTGGCATTGGAAACAGCCACACACTTCAGAAGATGTTTCAATGGCAACATGATCAGAATGACGCAACGCAACACCACCCTCAATGACCTGCTCCCGGGGCAAGTCGTTTCTCTAACATTTGAGTTAAGGGCCCCATTAACTTCACTTTCAAACAGTACAACACAAGGCGGGGGTGTATGACTGCAAAGGCGTGTGACTCCAACCATCACTGAGAGTAGTGAGTTTGCATTTTAATTAAGATTTGTTAGACAAATTGAAAATGTCTTGTTCAAATACATGGGAAACTGCAGCAGTTGCTTCTACTGAGTCCTGTGCTTATGGCAAAGCTTTCAAAGATCATCTAATCAAATGTCAAGGGAGTGGAGTGCAAAGGTTTGCATAAAAGGAGGGTGTTAGCCATGTATGCCTCACGCTATTGCCCACTTAGATCTAATGCCAAATTGATCTACTCCGAACTGACCACATTTTGTTGGTCGAATTCGGTAGGTCATTGGTGCATTTTAGTTAAAAAATAGATGTTGGGTGGGGTAAGGGAATATGGGGGGCAGCAGGGGGTCTCCACCCGCAATAGGTCAAAAGAGATGGCGACACAAATATAGGCCATTTCGGGTCTAGGTCATTTTCTTTCGGTCAAACAACCCATATCCATGCCTTACACTCCAGGGTCTTTCCGAGACTTTCCAAGGTGTAGAAAGGGAACAAAGCGAAGTCTGCGACTCCGCTTTGCTGTCTTATACAGTCTTGGAAGGGCACCCTGTTTTATATTGGCATGGGATTTACATGCTGGCATAACACCAGTGGGAGTACAATGGAATTAGCCCCACATTTACACCAGGCAAAGGGCAGGTGGATTCCATAGGGAGCCATTACACAACACAGCCCACCAAGCGGAATTTACAGGCAGCATTTTATTTTAGCATAAAAGTAAAGAATAAAAGTGATCGCACCGTGATTTACCCTTCACAATTACCCCAGAATTTGTAAATGTGTAGAATTGCATGTAGAGGACCAGCAACAAGTGCAAGTGTTAGTGGTCCCACGCATGTGATTAGCATATACTCTAAAATGCCCCCCCCCCCTTAGTGTTTATTTGATGATTGATAACAATAATCAGAAGTGACCTGTATCCGAAGCAGCGGTCATTAGTCTGTCAATCGTCCATCACAGCGAGGTCATTCAGGCTCAGAATTGCACTTGGAAGCCATTGGAAGCGTGGGGCAAGAAGAAGAAACAAAAAGGGATCCTGCAGCGTCAGCTCTGACACACGTTAGTGGGAGGGAACTGATGCCGCAGCGGTACAGGAGTGTCGGCGACACATTGCTGTGTGTGCCACAGAAAACGGTAAGTGGGGAGGTTGTAGGGGGATTGCGGGATGGCGGAAGGTTTTGAAATCCACTCTTTTCTTAACTGTTCACTCCGTCAAGTTGTTGTGTTGGTTGATTGGAATTTTAGGGTTAGCAGGTCCGGTGGAGTCATTATGCGCTCAAAACAGGAAAGGTAAGACTTTCATGGTTCATCATGGTCAAATCCTTGGAACACCAGGATGCAGTGTATGTGTGTCCCCCCTTTTGAGCAGGAGAATTCCCTACTTGCTTAACTTCCCTCTAATTCGTGCTTGTTCTCTTTATAATCAATCAACAGATGGAAGCATTCTGATCAGAATATATTTGTGGGTACTGGTTTTCTTGTTGATCTATTTTTATTTTGTATTGCGTCACAGCTTAAACCAACAAAAGGCGATACTGTTATCAGCATATACATTTGGGAGGTAGCATTTCAGCATTGCATCACTGAGGACATAGAACAAAACAAGGATTCGCACAATTTTATCCCTGGCCTCTTAGTCCCTCCTGCCAACTCCTTCGCTGCATCTGCAGGATGACCTTACCCACGTAATCCACATCATCTTCCACCATTCGCATTACCGCTCTTCCCCGCCTCTCTGTCTCTCCGTCTATACCTAACTGTCTACGTGGCCAACTTAACTGGGTTAAGACACGCTCCAGAAAACAGTGCTGCATTGTAAATTGATGTTTTTTTCTCCACCCTTTGTGCAACATTACTGTTTGGATACAAAATATAACAATAAGGCTGCCAATGCATAAATACTGGCCCATGATGTCAAGAGTGCCTTAGAGTGCGTTATTGGATCATAGCTGAAGCAGTGTTTTGAAATGTTACATCTTGGAATTGTAGGACTCAATATGCTTGCTAATGTCTGTGTGGTAGTGCTGTGCGACTGCTTCTACTCAGTGGGGCTCAGTTTCCGTGAGCCGTAACGTAAATGTAAGACGTAAAAGCCTTGCATTTAACACCTTCCATTCACACCACGGGCCATTTTCATTCATTTGTATGGCAGAGACGAGGGACGGAATGCAGCTTGCGTTTCCACCGCTCCCTTCCTCTCCACCATACAAATGCCTCAGTATTTGGGCCCTCATGCATTTTCAAATGGGGTGTAAATTCTGGCTATCCCTATGGAGCCCGCCGGCTTTATACACCAGCAAATATCAGGCAGGCACCATAGAGATATATTGTAAACGCTGCCTGCCATGTGAGCATGGCAGGCAGTGTTTACTAATTTGCATGGCGGAGTGCAAAACATGAGGGCAAAAGGTGGCGTACATGCCCTCACCTTCTGCACTGTGCCGTACAAAGGATGAAAAATGTGTGGCAAGGACACTCCTTGAGCTGTAGCATGCAATGTTATGATCAAAGGGTTCTAAAGCTAAACGAATTGATTTAAACATCACTTTTTTGTATACACCTCAAAATTAGGTTGACCAGGTCTATTTGAACACTACTCCGTATTCATTCAACACTTTCTAGTTTGGCGAAACCCCCTGCAATCCATCCTGTCTGCAAATATAACATTATTTTCAGTGAAATCGCAGCAGTTTCTATTGCAAGCCACAGCGCTTCCTGGGTATGCAAATGAGACGTGACTGAATTCCTTGAACATGCGTGATCAGCGCTGGCCAGAGAAATATGAACTCTAATAAGGCTGCACTGCACACAGGGTACCTGGCAGACATTATGAAGCAGAAGCAATGTGAACACTCCTCACGTGCAAATCCACAATGTTAAGATTGACAAAGCAAAAAGTTCTGGCTTCAGTGACCTGTGTGGGCTTTACGCTATCCAACCCTCTACATTTACAAAGCCAGGCCCACTGGCAGTGCCAATGATTGTTCATTTTGCTTTCATATTCGTATGTGCAGATTTTCAGTTTTCTTGTTGTCTGATTGGCCTACACATGTAGGCCAATCACGTGACCGTGTCACCAGGTACGTTAAGACAGTTTGTATCTCTTTCTTCTTCAGGGGTGGACTAGGAACCAAAAGAGGCCCTGGAAATAACTTTCAAAGTGGCCCCAAATTACTCATTTTCAGCAAGGCCAACCTTTTTCTTATGGAAAAATGTGGAAATATCACACAAAAGCGTCCCATGTGCAGAGGCCTACCGGGAAATCTCCAGAGTTTCCTATAGGCCAGTCCCGCCCTGCCGAGGGTGCAGAGGCCTACCGGGAAATCTCCAGAGTTTCCCATAGGCCAGTCCCCCCCTGCCGAGGGTGCAGAGGCCTCCCGCGAAATCTTCATAGTTTCCCAAAGGCCAGTCCCCCCTGCCGAGGGTGCAGAGGCCTACCGGGAAATCTCCAGAGTTTCCCATAGGCCAGTCCCCCCCTGCCGAGGGTGCAGAGGCCTGCCGGGAAATCTCCAGAGTTTCCCATAGGCCAGTCCCCCCCTGCCGAGGGTGCAGGGGCCTACCGGGAAATCTCCAGAGTTTCCCATAGGCCAGTCCCCCCCTGCCGAGGGTGCAGAGGCCTACCGTGAAATCTCCAGAGTTTCCCATAGGACAGTCCCCCCCTGCCGAGGGTGCAGAGGCCTACCGGGAAATCTCCAGAGTTTCCTGTAGGCCGCTCCACCCCTGTTCCTCTCTAATGACCAGTCAAGGGAACTATGCGACTCATGCATTTACATACTGCATTTGTTGCATTAACAAGCCTTTTTGTGTGATCACAGAAATGCGTGCCACCCACATTTGGCCACTGGGATGGACTGGCTAAAACATTTCTCAGATTTTGTCACCCAGGACCCCCTTGTTATTTGCATATTTCAAGTAACTTTGGGTTACTCACCCTAAATTACTAGGGGAATCCAGACGTGGACCCCTTGCTCACTATTCTTAGAGAGACACAGCTCCTCCCTACTGATGAGGTCCAACCAGACCGAAACACGTGTTTGGGGTTGCTGTTGGTCCTCTTGTTCAGAGGAGAATTGCCTAGCATTTCGGTAATGTACTGCCCCAGGGCAGGGGCAGGACCCAGACTGATATGTTTGGGATATTTCTTCTCTGTGAAAGATAGTGAGCTGAAGGCTGTGGGTAAGTCTCTCGAAACGAGGACTAATGTCTGGCAGAGGGACTCCCAGGACCCCCCTTGTTATCTGCGCCTTTCATAAGCCTTTGTCTTCGCTTGGGTGTAGATTCCAAGCTGGTGTCACTAGACAGGCTGCAGCAGGGCTTATGAATGCTGGCCCACTTCACCAAGGCCTCTGCATATCTCCGCAGAGGGCATTTAGCATTGTGCCCAGATGAACACTTGACCATCTCTCAACAAACTATTAGCACTGGGTCATAAGAGCCATTTTTGTGAAAGAGATTTACTTAATTGGTGGTTAACAGCTACTCTGTGTGACTATTTGTCTATATATTGCGGTGCATTTGTCATCATGCATATTATCTATTCAGATACGTTATATTTGTTCTTTTTAAAATTGTATTTAAGATTTGATCTGAAGTAGCTGTTTCTTTTTTAAGCTGTATAGACTCGGCCCGAGGGCCGTACTGCGAGTATAGGGCCCTGAAGACCACGTTACAGACCTGAGACAGGTCCATCCTGTTGAAGGCTGTAGGCATTAAGGGGGCCTGCCATTCCACCCCACGCTGCCATGGTAAGGAGTGGAGGAGGTGGGCGGGTGATTTTATGTGCCCGGGCAGCGTCTGTCAGGTGCAGCCCGGGTGAGAAAGAGAGCAGCCTTGTCATGAGCCCCCCACCACAAGCAGTTAAGGATCGAGGGGCTGGGGATTTAGTTGCCCGGGCCCCCCATCCGTCAGGTGAGACCCATGCAAGGAGAGCCACACTGACACCATGGCTGTTAACGTGGCACTCGTGTGAAGAGGGCAATGGCCGTTTAGCTGTCAGCACGGCGCTCCTGTGACGAGAAGGAGCACCACTCTAAGAGCCACGGGGTACTACTGGCAGCATGGCCGTCCGCGCGGCGCTCCCTCTCACTGGGAGCCATGCCCTCAGCGCGCCCCGGTCAGGGACACACTGCCAGTGCAGAGAGCCCAGAGAATGGCAAGGCTTCCCTCATTGGCCAGTTTCTCAGCTATATGGATGTTCGGAGCCATAGCGGCTCATTCAGCCCGGAAATCAGCCAATGGTTGAGTCCCACATCCCTCCCCCGGGGGACTTAGATTAAGGTATTTGAGATTTTATTTGCTGTCGTTATGAGCACCTTAGGAACAAATAGAGTTGAAAGTAACACATATTATTTTCATGTCGTTTAAAACTGTTTACCCCTTACTCTGCTACACAATAAAGGTGCGGATAAACTATTAAATACTGGTAAACAAACAAATAAATAAAATAAACATTGTTGCAAATCTTCTCAGGAAACGAAGTGAATATAATTTGATGGGAAGCGATGTGTTCAAGGTAATGATATTGGAAAGAGGGGCTATGCCAGGGTCAGAGGTTCCCGGGGATGGCGAGAGACGGCGAGTTGCAGAGAGTGGAACTCGTTGCTATCTGTGGATCTTTTCTGCATTTGGGTTCCAAATGTCCACCCCATTTTTAGTCCGAGAAGGCCTGTCTCTAAAAGCCGTCATTATGCAGTGGGTCTCTCCAGTGCATCAAGGCAACCTGTTGTCCAATGACCTTCAGCAGCTGCATCTCCCACTTTCTCTAGATATGATATGCTACGATTGGTTATTTATAACGCGCTTAATACCCAGAGGTTTCTAAGCGCGGACCCAGGGATCGAACCTGTGGTGCTCCATGTTGTCTTGCTTCCAATGCAAGAGCATTGCCCCTGAGCTATCCTCATCAGTATTTTGATAAGCGCATACGAAAGCAAATGCCATAGCTTTCGTAAATAGGCCAACTAGCGCTGCAGGGGTTCACACTATTCATGTGTATATTTTTACATTTATAGCAGCGCACGAAACCCAAGAGCATCTTGGCACTGGTTACGACACACAGTTAGATTACCCAATTGCCGTCAGTAAGAAGTTCACAGAACGACAGGGACTGGCATGGTGGGCTTTAGGCGAAGAGTCAGGTTCCAAGAGTTTGCGGAAGGTCCAATAGGATTGTTCAGATCCCAAGGTCATATGTAAGGTGTTCCATAGTTTAGTTGCAATGACTGGGAAACTGGATCCACCAGCCCTGATCTGGATCCACCAGCCCTGATCAGTATTCAGAAAGGAGACCATTCATGATATAAGGTACCTCTGACTGGGACACTGGATCCACCAGCCCTGATCTGGATCCACCAGCCCAGATCAGTATTCAGAAAGGAGACCATTCATGATATAAGGTACCTCTGACTGGGACACTGGATCCAGCCCTGATCAGTATTCAGAAAGGAGACCATGCATGATATAAGGTACCTCTGACTGGGAAACTGGATCCACCAGCCCTGATCTGGATCCACCAGCCCTGATCAGTATTCAGAAAGGAGACCATGCATGATATAATGTACCTCTGACTGGGACACTGGATCCACCAGCCCTGATCAGTATTCAGAAAGGAGACCATGCATGATATAAGGTACCTCTGACTGGGAAACTGGATCCACCAGCCCTGATCAGTATTCAGAAAGGAGACCATGCATGATATAAGGTACCTCTGACTGGGAAACTGGATCCACCAGCCCTGATCAGTATTCAGAAAGGAGACCATGCATGATTTAAGGTACCTCTGACTGGGAAACTGGATCCACCAGCCCTGATCAGTATTCAGAAAGGAGACCATGCATGATATAAGGTACCTCTGACTAGGACACTGGATCCACCAGCCCTGTTCAGTATTCAGAAAGGAGACCATGCATGATATAAGGTACCTCTGACTGGGACACTGGATCCACCAGCCCTGATCAGTATTCAGAAAGGAGACCATGCATGATATAAGGTACCTCTGACTGGGAAACTGGATCCAGCAGCCCTGATCAGTATTCAGAAAGGAGCCCATGCATGATATAAGGTACCTCTGACTGGGACACTGGATCCACCAGCCCTGATCAGTATTCAGAAAGGAGACCATGCATGATATAAGGTTCCTCTGACTGGGAAACTGGATCCACCAGCCCTGATCAGTATTCAGAAAGGAGACCATGCATGATATAAGGTACCTCTGACTGGGACACTGGATCCACCAGCCCTGATCAGTATTCAGAAAGGAGACCATGCATGATATAAGGTACCTCTGACTGGGAAACTGGATCCACCAGCCCTGATCAGTATTCAGAAAGGAGACCATGCATGATATAAGGTTCCTCTGACTGGGACACTGGATCCACCAGCCCTGATCAGTATTCAGAAAGGAGACCATGCATGATATAAGGTACCTCTGACTGGGACACTGGATCCAGCAGCCCTGATCAGTATTCAGTAAGGAGACCATGCATGATATAAGGTACCTCTGACTGGGACACTGGATCCACCAGCCCTGATCAGTATTCAGAAAGGAGACCATGCATGATATAAGGTACCTCTGACTGGGAAACTGGATCCAGCATCCCTGATCAGTATTCAGAAAGGAGACCATGCATGATATAAGGTTCCTCTGACTGGGAAACTGGATCCACCAGCCCTGATCAGTATTCAGAAAGGAGACCATGCATGATATAAGGTACCGCCTATCGTGCATTGTCTCATTTCTGAACACTTGTGTTAACGAGCTTCACTTTCTGCAACTAGCCATCACCGAGAACTTCTCCACCTGGCATAGCCCCTCTTTCCGATATCATTAGGTGGAACATGACGGTTCATTAGAATAATAAAAGGCCCCTTTTCATTCTGAGCAACTGCTATGTCTTTCGTTCTTGGACGAGATCATTGAGGCTTTGTGCCCAGCGGGGAGCCGCATGTGCCCGCGGTGCTAGGATGCATTGGCTTCAAGGATGTAGCGTAAAGTTGTGCTATGCCTATTATAATCAAATCAACTAATTAAAACACAACTTTATTATCAAATTAAAAACATATATAAGCATGCATTGGTAACGTACCACACACTGGCATGTTTCCTTTATGTAAATTACAATATTAAGTCATGTGAATAATATGTTATGGCCACTGCACTCTCTGAAAAGCGGCCACCCTTGCAAAACTACGTAGGCACAGTGGCGCAGAGGGCACAGTAGCACCCACAGGGTTCCTACTGGAGCAGCGCTTGCTTTTTGATACCCATACCTTCCCTTACTGTGGGGCGGTCTCCCCGGTGCACCATGTTCACCCACGGATGGGGTATTACCCAAATTGACCTTTTACAATTGACCTTTTGCACAATTGACCTAATTATAGTGGTCCTAATTGACCTTCTCCACTATTGACCTTTATATTATTTTAGTTATTTTATATATGTATTGGGTTGGTTTTGGATTATAAATAATGTAAGGGGATTGAGTGGGGGGTTGTGGAGGGTTGCGGGGGGGTTCCCCCGCATATATGTCCTAATTGACCTTCTAAATCAGGTCAATTCTCCAGAGGTCAATTGTGAAAAAGTCAATTGTATACAACCACGGACGGTGTGTGGGCAACATCGCACTTGCCCGTTGTGACCTAGCTTGAGCTGGGTAGCACATGAAGCAAGACTCAGAAAAGGACACACATGTGCATACTTGCAAATTAACAAAGGGGAGAGAAGTACACATGCGTCCACACATAGTGGGAACACTGTATGTGCCCTTTTACAGTTGTAATCGAACTACTAAACTTAGTGATGCAATTGTCTACTTACTGCTTCGTACCAACTAAAACTATTGTGGACCTGTGTTAAAGCCATTAGAGCGGCCTACATCCACAACAAGCCAACAATTTTGGCTTTTGCCTAGGCATCGGATAGGCATTTGTCTGACACTGCCATAATGGTATTACCTGGCAATAGCTGGAAAACGGTGTCAGCCCCTTAGGGCCTGATAGCAGGGCCTAGGAAATGCTTGTTTAGTACCCATACACAAGCCTATACACAAGCCAACATTTTTGGTTTGGACAATGCTTGCTTTCAACAGGACTTAACGGCAAGGAATAGATATGAGGACAATCAAGTGGCTGAAGGCACACTCGGGTAAAGCCTTTTTATTACACTGGAAAGTATTAACAACTTCAATTACTTCATTAACTTCAAGAATGCTTTGAAATAACAATGGCAGGCCCTTTACAACACAAAGGCTGATGTTATTGCTTGATAGGACTAGCCCGGAAAGATTCCAGGAGGATCTGTTTCAGGTGGGAAGGGGCAGGCAGTGTATAGGAATGGCCATAGGGTTTCTCATGGCCATACCCAGTCAAAGGGTGAGTAAATAACCAAATAACAGCCACACGCTCTGTGTTCCTACTCACAGCCCATATCCCTCCTATCTGTACTTCGGCGCATACGTTTTGGCTTATAAGTGTGCTTAAGCATCACCTGATAGCCAAAACAAAAAATGAGAGTCCTGAGCACTAAGGCAAAAGGACTAGCTGTCAGTCGCTTACTGAATTTGTGTTCAGAGAAAATACCCCTTCCTGCCTAGCCCATCAGTGAGCTCCAAGCACTGAGACTTAACCTCCTTGTGAGAGACATAAGTGCTCAGTGAGATTGAAACGTGCAAAGGTTTATGGGTATTTCACAGTCTATGCTCACATCCCTCTGGAGTTACCTGATGGGTTATATCATGAAACATTTTGCAGCAAGGGAACTATAGTAAATGGTCATGTCTTAGTTTGTTGCTGGCCTTCGCATCATGGCGGAATCATGGAAACAAGCACTGTCCGTTACTATATACGTGTTGTGAACACTTCTCCAAGTTTCATTTTATGTAGCAATGTTCACGGCACATGCGTGGAAAAGCAGGCATAGTCTGGTAAAGTCCATGACCTGAAGAAAGTATCTGTTTGGGTGTACACACGCAAAGGACTTTTCGGGCAAACCGCACAAGAATCCCAGACTTGCCTGAAGTGCAAAAGGTCACTTTAATGTGACAGACCGCACCTCACAAATACACGCTAACCTGCCTCCCTCGCCTCACAGACTACATATCAAATAACAATCAGCAAACAATTAATTAATGAAACAATGAAACAGTTCATCACTTCCTGCCCCTTGTTCCCTCCCCTGCCCCTCAATTCCTCTCAACCTTCATTCCCGCGTTCTCCCCCCATCTTCTCCTTGAGACCCGGCCCCTCTTTCTTCAATACGTCTTCCCCCTCTTTGTACCACGCTACTACCCCTTTTTGCTTCTCCCAACCATCCTCCAAAGAGCCATGTCCCTGGTAACCCCTTGCCCCTAGTCAACCTTCCTCCACCATGCTCCCCTCAACACCAAGCTCACCTCTGACTTACTCTATGGCCCGTAGCCAGGCTGACATGGCACATCAGCAACAATTTAAACCAAATAACAATAAACATTGCTCAAATCTTAATGCCATAGCTTGTCACACCAACGCCACCATCACCGCCACACCAATGCCACCACCCCACCATTTAATAGGCCACCCTGCATCCTTCAAAATCATCTCCAAAACAAAAAGGGCGAGAGGGAGGGGGACACTTGAATTGCCACCAACCGTTGTTTGCTCCTGAACCTTTCATGTCCCCTTTAAAGCCCCCAGACAAGAGGCGCACTATCCAGGCCAACTCACTGGCCTATGCAGAGCCCCAAAAAACTCTGGGGGGAAACGCTTGCACGTACCCCCCGGACCCTTCTTTGGGATAACTGCAAAACAATCCAAGACTTGCTTGAAGTGGAAAAGGTCGATTTCATGTGATGGGCCACAGCTTAAAAATACACGCTAACCTGCCTCCCTGGCCTCAATGACCACAGATCAAATAACAACCACCAAACAATGAATTAATTATTTAAACAATTAATTACTTCCTGCCCCGTATTCCCTCCCCTCCCATCAATTCCTCTCAACTTTGATTCGTGCTTTCTCCCCCCATCTTCTACCTTAGGCCAGGCCCCTCCTTCTTCAATACCTCTTTCCCCTCTTTGTACCTCCCAGGCTAGCCTGTTTGTGCAAACAGCTCTACCCTCTCCTTTACTGCGCTACTAACCCTTTTTGCTTCCCCCAGCCATCCTCCAAAGGGCCATGTCCCCAGCACCAGAAAAACCTTCCACCAAGGTGTTCTTTTTGTCCCATCCCCTAACTCCCCCCTCTCCCTTCTACCGTCACCCCTTTATGATAACCTCCACATTCACCCTAATGTTGAACAGATAGTACTGGTTCCCCATAAGTGACAAATGAACGCCATCCTCCCGAAACACATCAAAAGCTGCATATTTGATATCCAGCGCGCGAGTGTCTGCACCCCCAGCACCTGCAAAACCTCAACATCTCCCTTTTAATCTTCTTCCTTGTCCGTTCCACCGCCCCCTCCTTCACAGCTCCCCTCCATAGCCTCCTTGGCATCAACTCGGTCCAAACCAAAACAACCCCCCGGCCACATCTTCGTCAGCCAACTAAGGTCCCTCTTCATCTTTTTTAACAGAGCCACACCTGTCTCCTTAACCAGATACTCCCCTGCGTGTAACACCAGAGACGCTTAAACCCCATGAAGCTCTCTCATACCCGCCAGCATAGGCAAAGGTTGGCCCCCCTTACCCCCCTCCGCCCTAGACCATCTCAGAAAAGCCAAACCATAACTACATCCTAACTGGGTACCAAAAACCCTTTTTGCCACAGCTTTCCCAGCCCATACCACTCTGGAGTGTCTGCATATCCATATCTGAGGCAATTCACCACTCCTCCGAGCCGAATCTGAAAAAGACAAAGACAATGAGCCTCCCCTCTGATAATCCCCTCGCCCCAACCCTTTTCTTTCTTTTTTCTTAAGAGACCCCTTCTCCTATACCTCTTATTTACCCTTTATACTTTGCCGATCTCCAGCACTCCACCTCCTCACATTCTCCTCAGACAAACCCAGCCTGCTCCCTTCGGAATGCAGCCCCCATCCTAAAAGAATGAGTGCCGAACTCCTCCGCCTTCTCGCCCACTACCAACAGAACCCTCCTCATCACCCACAAAACCTGAGTCCCAATTCCCCCCGCGAGCTTCCCCTCTATTGTTGCCCTGGCCCAACCCTTACCGATACAGCTCAATATAAAGTCAATCACAACCTCCCTCCTTCTCTCCTACGCATCATGCGCTCCCCGCTCCAGAAACTCCATCCATGCTCTCCTGTATGTATCCCGCGATGCTGGGGCCAGTGAACCCTTTACTAAATGCAGGGCTCCCAATCTCCTAGCCGTCACAGCTCCTCTGGGATTCAGTGCCCCTCCACCTCTGCATCCGGTGCCAGCCCACAGAATCTATGCCACGGAACATTAGATAATGTGTCAGCAATGCGTTATTCTTTCCTGGCACGTACATCGCACTGCATTTCATTTCAGGCACCTTAGCACAAATTCCCTCATTAGCCTGAACACACTGTGGTCCGTGGGGGATTGTTTGTTCACAATGTTAACCACTGCCTCGTTATCCACATTGAAATTCACTTGGTTATTCTACAACTCTCTACCCCACAAGTCCAAAGCCACCAGCAACGGGAAGAATTCCAGGAATGCTATGCTCCTCTCCCCTCTTCCACTGCTCAGGCCACCAACTTCTGTGCACCAACTTCCCCTCCAGTACACACCAAATCCTACAGCGCCCAATGCACCAGAGAAAACCTGCACCTCCAAAGCCACTGGATCCCCTTGCAGCCACATAGACACACCAGTAAATTTCTCCAAAAGTCTCAGCCACACCCTGCAATTCTCCCTGACAGCTCCTGAAACCTTCACCCTGTTTTGTGGGTGCCACCATAGAACGGGCCATATTTCTACAAAAAGTGCAACCCAGAACCACAACACGACATGCATAATTGAGATGCCCACCAACCTCTGCATGCCTGCCAGAGTCATCTTGTGCACCGCTACTGCCCTCTCCAACAACTGTTCCAGCTTGCTCACCTTGTCGACCGGCAAGCGTGAGGTCATAGTCACGGAATCCAGTTAAATTCACAGAAAAGTCAAAACCACTGCCGGCCCCTCAGTCTTATCCTCCACCAATGGCGCTCCCAACTCAAGCATCAACGATTGAAAAACCTCCAGCATCCGTTGGCACGCCTCCTCTTCATCCACCCCACTGATGAACAAGAAATCATCCAAATAGTGAAAACCTCCCCCAAAACCAGAACTGTAAGTGAAAACCCACTGCAGAAAAGAGCTAAAACACTCAAACAATGCACAAGACACTGCACAACCCACCAGCAAAGCTTTGTCCACATAAATTTGACCCTCAAACTGCATCCCCAGCCACCAAAAATCCTGTGGATGCACCGGCAACAACCGAAAAGCGGACTTGATGTTACACTTGGCCATAAAAGCACCACACCATTTCTCCAGCACCAAACCTACTGCCTGATCCATACTTCACAGGAAACCCTGCAATCCTCGGGGCAATGAAATCATTCACTGACATGCCTTCTGGTCATGATAAGTGGCGAATCAAACTAAACTCACTGGGCCTCATTACGACCCTGGCGGAAATCGAAAAACGATGGCGGAAATGCAATACCGCCATCGAATAGCGCTCAGTGCGATCATGACCCGTCACCGCAAAGTACGATGCCATTAGCGACACCGTAGTGAACGCCAACGCTAACTGCACCAAGTACGCGCGCGCGCGCCATGCCAAACCGTAATTAGCACCATGGCGCAACGGTACGCGAATTCCGACCCTAGCGGACATGCACCTAACGCCATGAAGCACGGCGGAAAGTACCATTCCGCCATGGTGAGAAGTACGGCATCGCGAACCAACTGTAAACGGCCCTACTGAGTGCTTGTACACCGCTCCCTGGCCACATTGTACAACCCCCCGTAGGTGCAATGAAGTCACACAATGCAACCAGTGAAATGTACTAGTCATCCATGCCTGCCAACGAACAAATGAATCTCAAGAGGGCCCAATGGGAGCTGCAGGGCACAGATGGCACGAATACAGAAGCCATACAAATGGACATGACCTCAGTCTCCCACCAAGAAACGCACGCAAACACAGGCACCTGTGACCAGCAATATTCCGATAATCACATCATTCCACCTATCCAACTGGCTGACCGGCATCTGTTACACAAAAGCTAATCCCCCGCCCCTGAGCATGACATCATCAAAACAGTCATAATGGCAGCCCTCATCCCTGACCTCACTGGGCTTCGTAGGCAAACGCGCCCAGCACAGTACCACGCAACTATACCCCGAAGCTGGAACCCAATGCAGATCTCCTCACAATACATCGCTCCCCAAATAGGAATATGCCACATCACTTGCAAAGAAGAACGCTACACGGTTCATATCAGAATAGAAATTTAATGCACAACAAATTCTCCAAGCCCATACAGCCATTAGGCCATGAACTCCAAAATATATTTCATTATTGTGGGCTGCATCCGCAATAAATGACCAGCTACTTCTTGTGTGACGCCCTGTTCCTTCATGGTACACAGGGGCTACATTCCCGTACGAAAAGGCAACATGGAAGCGCCTAGAACCGCAGGGCCGTCCCAATAGGGAGGCACTAGTCCAGCTGAAAGGCCGAAATGTTGCTCCTAGCCACTAGTACTGCGTAAGGGCATGTGGCCCATTGGCGATCGTCCCATAAGATCGTAATGCTGCTCCACTGATTAACACGAAGCAGCAGGTGTCGGGAGTAAAATCCATCTGCAGGAGTGGCATACAGATGGCAGTGGCAAAAGGGGAGGAGATACCTGTCAACCAAATGAAATGAAAAAGAATAGTATGGCCATCAGAACTACATTTGAATTACTCACTTCAATGATCACACCAAATCCACAGCCATATGCATGCTAGCCCACTCCAAAGGATCATCACCACCCAAAAACCACTTGCGAATCATAACTATCTATATCGAGGTGAAAACACTATCACAAAAGAGTGTACCTGTGCATGCGTCTGTTAAAACAGAATCCATCTGATGGGATTGGTAACGTGCATAGACACAAGTGTCTGAAGGCGCGTCGAGACAGGGAGGGCTCAACAAGGCCAGATAGACGATGGTCCCACTGTGGCAGCCCTGCATCACATAGCGCAGGGGAGGCGGATAGATTCCAAGAAGCCCTGTACATGGCAAACTCTGTATCAAATCATCTGTCCATGCACCCATACATCATTCCCTCATCCCGTAATGAAAACGCCTGTTTCCATACTCACATAACATGTGAAATTTCCATTGAGTCTGTGCGTTATGCAGCCTGCAAAATCCACTGTGCCCCAGCCCGTAATTCCAGTGTTGTGAAGTAACATGTATTTGGGAACGTCCGGCCTCATCGCCCACGTCGCTATTGCGCATCCCAAACTATTCATATCAATCATTGCATCCTCGCCATGGCCCCTGTCCCAAGGACATTGAACAATAGAACGTTATATTTGCAGTCAGACCTGTGGGCATCTCCTCGCCGCTAGCTGAAAACCGAAAGCGCCGCCCTTCGAATTCCTCATTTGCAACATCACGTCGAAAAGGCATCTGTGGCCGCTTGAAATCACAAATTAATCCATCTAGTGCGGCTGTGTGTGAAAATGGCAACTGCCTTCACTCACAAATGGGACGCCCCGCCCGTCGGTGAAGCTCGGTACAGTGTTGCATGAGGGTCCACCGTTACTCGAGTACTACGTTCCACTGACCCTTCACAAGTCTGTTCGCGACTGCAAAGATAGTATGTGAAACAATGGGACCATAGCCGAATGAACATATCAACCAATGTTACACTGCCATCGGGTACAAATACATGATTGCAATAGCAAGATGCCATTCGTCGAATTGCAGCGTTGTGTGCGGGACGTGCTCGCCCAAAGGGGAGTGCAGCTTGCACAGGTGGAATGAATCACCACAGGTGGAGGCCATACAGCCTGAAAACACATAAATTGCACACCCAGTCTCCTCCCACAACCACACCCACTCCGAAATGCTACCGGCAGGACTAGCTATGTTGGCCCTGGGGGACCTGATAGCACTGCAAGTACTCCAACTTCAAGAAGAAGACGAACACCAACTACAACCGGCCGCACGGCGGAGACGCAGGAGGAGGAGGAGGGCAAGGCAGGGCCAGCAAGGGCCGCCAGCACAGCCACTACCACCACGCAGGCAGCCCGCAATCCCACGCCTCCGAGCACATCCGTTCAACCTCACTGATGAGCAGATCCACACTCTCTACCGTTTGGACCGGGACACCATAACCGCCATTGTGGACATGACACAGGCTGACCTTGTCAGCATGATAGATAGCCCAACCGCCATTCCACCCCTACTGAAGGTGGTGTCTGTACTCCACTTCCTGGCCACAGGCACCTACCAGCACACAGTCGGACAGTTGCATGGCATATCACAGCCACTGTTCTCACGGACACTATTGCAAGTGCTCGATGCCCTCCTGAAGCACGCAGACGACTGCATCTCTCTACCACGCTCGGAGCAGGAAATTACCAACACAAAAGTGGGATTCCATGCACTTGCCGGCATACCGGGTTGCATTGGTGCCATCGACTGCACCCATGTGGAATTGGTCGTCCCACATGCCATGGAGGCCCAGTACCGCAACCGAAAACAATTTCATTCTCTGAATGTACAAATGGTGTGTGACTCCAACAGGATCATTACACATTGTTGTGCCCGATTTCCTGGATCAACCCATGATTCTATGGTCTTGAGGAACTCTACTATACCACGCTACATGGAGCGACACGCAGGGAACAGATCCTGGCTACTCGGTGAGTCTCATTTCATGCATGATGATGTGGGGTATGTGATGCGGCAATGACCTGGCAGGAAGGGGGGGGGTGCGTACGTAGCAATGGCATTCCTCAAAATTCCTTACTTGTCCACATACAGGTGATGCCGGGTATCCACTGAAGAGATGGCTCCTCACACCAGTCCGGAACCCACGGGACCAGCATGAGGAGGACTACAACCATGCCCACTCACGTACCCGTGTAGTCATAGAACAGGCATTCGGCCTACTGAAGACTCGTTTCCGCTGCCTCAGCAGGTCTGGCGGGGCACTCCTGTACCGCCATGTGAAGGTTGCAAAGATGGTCATGGCATGTGTCATGCTACACAACATGTGCGTACGTAGAAATGTGCCCATGCCCCCTGACGCAGAACTGCAAGCACCTGATGATGGTCATGATGAGGGTGGGGATGTGGCAGCACCTCAAGGAGTCTGCGAGGCACAGGAGGGCCGTGACATTCGTCAGCATCTCATAGATGCATGCTTCTAGCACTCACGCCTGGTGGCTGATACATGGACACGGGACTCGTGGCACTGTGTGTGTCTGGAACATGCACAATATGGACTGTACGCCTATAATGGCCTCGTACACAAAGATCAATGTCCACACATCTCATTGCATGATCGTGCATTGTTTATGGCATATGTGATATGTTAAACACCCTATCGACCCGCCACCCAAGTGAGCCCAACACACCCCCTCCACCCTCCTACCTCCCCCCCGAACACCAGTGTCCAAAGATGATCATTGTCAGTGGGCAGTCGCTATTGCAAGCCCCCTCTGCGGGTATCAGGGGCACCCCTGCCTGTGGAGCGCAGGTTCCTCCCAGATCTACGTTGGGGGCTGCCCTGGACGGAACTTGCAACGGATGATGTCTCTGCCTGCTCACGTCCATGCATGTCCCTAAGGGTTTGTGAGAGCTCAGTGAGCACACGGCGCACTGCGGCAAGTTCGGCACATACGTCTTTGGACGTCGCATGCAGTTCCCCCCTCAGGCTCTCGGTGCTTCTCTCCATTTGTACTCTCAGGCTCTCGGTGCTTCTCTCCATTTGTACTCTCAGGCTCTCGGTGCTACTCTCCATTTGTGCCCTTAGTGTCTCTGTACTTCTCTCCATTTCTGCCCTAAGTGTCTCAGTTGATGTTTCTATGTCTGCCTTAGTGCCCCCACATTCATCGGCATGGTCCTTGAGGAGCGTGGCCAGTTGCTGCTGTTGCACGATTACCTGGTCGAGGGACTGTTGCCTCTGCTGGGCCATGGCCATTTGCGGTGGTGTCACAGAGGGGCTGGTCACCTCATGTTGCCTTGCCACAGGGCTTGTGGGGGATGGCCAGTCGTCGTCTTGTGGGTGCCCCTGCGTGGTATCCTCATGGTGTACGGGATGGAACAGACAGGGGGATTGAGACAGGTCATGGATGGATCTAACTTCGACATCCCCGTTTTCTGTGTCGGAGCATGCTGCCATTAATGCAGTATCACCTATGGTGCTGCTGCCACCAGAAGCAGTGCCTACTGTGGCATCCATTGGGGGGACCTGTGGTGGTGGTGTTGTGGGCATGCTGGCTGCTGGGGTGCCTGTTGAAGTCCCCTCCTGTGTGCTGCCACTTGATTTGTGCTGCTGCCGTGTCTTGATCCGTGCAGCTGAGGTGGAGGGTCTTTGGCCGTTGGTCTTGGCCCTCTTTGCAGGTGTGCTGGTAGGGGTGTCCTGGAGCTCGTCGTTTGGATCGGACCCTTTGGTGGAGTAAAGGAGGGCGAGCGTTATTAATGGGTCTGTGGGAATTGGAATGGCAATGTATCACATGCATTGGGGTGGTACCTGAGGGTGATTTGGGTCGGGGCCTTGGAGGTGGTTTCATTTGTGTGTGGAGTGTGGGTGCAGTTGTTTGGCAGCCTGCAGTTAGGGTGTGCCTGCTGCACGTGTAGAGGGTGTTTTTAGGATTTTTAATTATTTATGTATTTGATGTGAGTTTTAAAGTGTGCTATCAGGCCTATGTATGTGGACGTTCTCCTGGACATGTGTTCCTGTTGCACTATGTGGGCACGTGGTACTTCACATGATTGGACGTTGTGGTTTTGGCATTGTTTTATTTGGGACACCTACCTGAATCTTCGGATGTCTGCACTCCTTTCTCCATCCCTCCGACTCCCTCTATGCTCTCCATTCCAATGGTGGAGGCACATATTTCTTCCCAGGGGGTCAACTTGATGGGTGATTCCGATCCTCCCCCGGTAGCTGTGGCAATGTTGCGGTTGGCAGAAAGTATGCTACGGACGCGTATCCGCAGGTCGTCCCATCGCTTTCTGCATTGCTGTGGGTTGCGGGGTGCGGTCCCCACCGCACTTACCCGCTGTGCCACCAGGACCCATATGGCCTTCTTGTTCGCAATTGCCGTCTTGGTCATTTGCGTGGAGAAGACGGCGGCAGCATTCTCCTGGAGGGTCTCCGTGAGCACGGTGAGTTCCTCACGGGAGAAGTGGACCTGCCGCTTGCGGTCGCACGCTTTCTTCGCTACTTTTCCCATTTTTCTTGGTTTCACTAGGGTGGATGACGGGTTGGGATGTGTCTCAGGGTAGTATTTTTAATGGTTGTGTGGAATTTGTGGTTTTATAGGTGTACGGCGGGATGTTTCCCGTTCCGGAACCATGCTTTTACTTCCGTTTCCGTATATTTACGGTCACCGTACTTTCCGGTTGGCGCTCACTGCGGTGTCCGCTGAGATGGGTGGCGGTATTGCACCTAGGGCGCCGTACGGCGGCGGTGTGGGCCGTTTTGGGGTCATTTCCGCAATCGCGGACTTTGCACTTCCGCCATGGCGTGGTGCTCGTGCCCGATGGGTCGGAATGAGCCGCACTTTGCTCCATCGTGCAATGGCGGAAACGCTATTTACGCTATGGCGGTCCGGTCGGTTGATTTCCGCAAGGGTCGTAATGAGGGCCACTGTCTACTATTCTAGGCACAACCCCTAAGGGGGACATCACCAGGTCGCCCGGCAAATCTGAAAATGGTCCAACCACCCTTCCCTCCGCCACCTCCTTCTGCAACTTCGCCCCCTTAGCACCTCTAGAGTCTCCTGTGCCAACTTTAGGTTTTCTGCCCACCGTCTCTTCCTCGGCCCCCTGTTACCCCAACTTAAAACCCTCCTGTAAACCCCAGCCCAAAGTCCTGGCCCCTTCCTTGTCTGGGCAAAAACAGAACCGTTCCTCCAGCACCTCCACCTTAACTGGATTATAGGCCTTTCCCCACAACCCTCGCCCCACTCCCTGACCCCTCCCTCTCTCTCCTGTTGCTAAACATTGCATAGCGGGAAGCCACCCTGCACATCTGCTGCACGCATGTCTGAATTTACACACCGGCCTAATGCATCCCTCCTTATTAAAGGCCCAGCATGCCGCTGACGGCTGTCCCCTGCCTCCTCACCCCAACCCACCAAGGGTGGAGCAACCAAGAAAGGGCCAGAAAGGCACGGGTAAACCGCTCGTTGTATGAAGTGTTGGGGCTGGGCGCATGGGCGCCATCCACTGCAACCACAAGTCCTTGTCAATGTCCCCCCACACTGCCTGCTTGTCCTCCCCATCCTTGCCCTGAACTCTTCGTCGCACCTCACACAAGCAAAACCTATGAAACTTGTAAAAGCTTTCCTAATCACATTCATATACTTAAACAAAGCTACACACCTCTCAGGGTACTTCTCGCAGTAGACGCTAGCGTGTATTAAAAATGCTGATGTCCAATTATGAATTGTAACTGGCACCTGAGGTCTTGCCCCCAGCTCCTGTTCCTCCTCCTTCGACCCTTCTTTAGCTCTCACTTCCCTGTGTAAAAGCTTGAATACATGAACAAACTCTCCAGCCCAAATTGTATCCTTTGTCACCACCATGAAATGCACGCCCAACGGCTTCATAATACCCATATATGCCCATATAGGGTAGCTTCTTAGCCTTTTCCATGCTCTCTCACTTGCCTGCAGCAGGCACCTCTGCCCCATGTGCCACAGGATCCGAAACCTTATCCGTCTGTACCTCAACCGAGGCTACACCTCTCCCTTCCACCCTCACAGGGACCCTGCTGTCACACCCTGCCCACCCCCCCGGCCCCAGGTGCCCCAACCCCCTTTCCTGCACCCGCCACTTAGCCTCCAACCTGACCAATGCCGCAGACCATTCCCTGCCCTGATCACCTCTTGCCGCCCTGTCTTCGATCAGCCGCATCATCCTTGCCTCCACACCGCTACTCCTCATCTCTATCCTCGACGGGCTTCTACTGCGGGGACGAAAAATATCAGCAGTGTCTCCAGCCTTCTTCCCTGCATTCTCCTCATATTCCCCCTACCCCTAGGCCCCACCTTCCCCCCAAACACCCCCTGTCGTCTCCTTTCTCCTCCAAACCATTCCCATCGGCCCATCTCCTCCCACAGCAACCAGTCCTCCCCACCCCCCTCATCATCCCAGGCTCTTCTGTTACTTTCTTCATGAGCCTGTATGGTCTTCTTACTATATATATATATATATATATATATACATATATATATATATATATATATATATATATATATATATATATATATATATATATGTATATATATATATATATATATAATTTATAAATTTATTTATTTATTATTTCTTTTTGAGGCCCCCCTCACTGCTCCCTTATAACGGCCACCTGTGCACATGCTGTGCAGGCCGTGCACTTCCCTGCCCCCTGGTGGCTCCAACTGCACACTGCACTCTCTAACCGACAGCGGAGAAGCCAGCACTTGCCCTGGCCCCGCCGCACCTCCTCCGCTGTACGCGGCCACCACCACAGGTGCTCCCAGCTCACCCACAACCTCTGACACCCCTGCAAGGGGAAAAGCTTCCGGCCCTGTCCTACTACACCACCCGATGGCAGCCAAGTGGTGATTTATCTACAAAACCACTTCAGCTAGATATAATGTTGTTATTATTATCTCCTATTATACCACCCGCCCCTAACCACCAGCTAACTCTGATACAAACTGCTGACACCAACCAGGCCCTACATGACAGGGAAGGCTTGGGAGCAGCGACTGGACGCGTGAAACGCCAACAACCGTCGCTTGCTCCCGAACCTTCCCTGCCCCTTTTTAAGGCCCCAGGAAAGAGGTGCACTATGCAGGCCAGCTCGCTGGCCTGAGCAGTGCCCAAAAACACCCCTGAGGAAAAGCTTGCGCGTACCCACCTTCTGCATTTGGCAACATCCTGGCACCTCCTCTATTTTTCGGAATGCACCACGCGCAAATCCTGACATAACATCAGTTTAGGATTTTAAAATCAAATCTGTGTTTAATTCTTTTCAGGCTGTTGGTTATTAAGCACCTGTTATCACTGTCTACTTAGAACTGTGGGTGGGCTATTCGCTTTATTTATGTTTTCTGCTTCCCTTGAAAAGATCCCGGGCCTGACCACAGAGTTGTCACTACTTTTAAAACATCCAGTATTGAGGTGTCGTCTAAATCACGTGCCTTGTTACCAAACCTCTTTTTTTCTGCCTGACTTTGGAGGACATTAAGGGCTACCTCTACTTAATGGCATGAAAAGTGAATATTGTTAGTAGACACACATTTGACCTCCAATGGCCTCCCAGTTACTTCTGTGTGATGAGTATTGATTGCTACACTGGGTCATTACGAGGTTGGAGGTAAGGGGTTAACGGCGCCGGTAAAGGTGCCGGTTCCGTTAACCCCTTACCGCCGCATTACGAGGTCCTTTAGTGGGTACCGTTAAGGGCGGCTAGTTTTACCAGAGGCCCTTAGTGGGAGCCGCTAAAGGACCAGCATGCTAACAACAGGCCCGTAATTAACGGGCCCGTTGTTATCATGGTCCCCATTCCCATTGAGCCCTATGGGGGCTTAAATGGGAATGGGGATGGGTTCCCTAAATGGGGAAATACCGGGTCCTCCAAGGATGGAATGGCCCGGTAATTCCCCATTCAGGGAACCCGGACCCGGCATGCGGTAAGGGGGTAGCCATGGCGCTAATAGCGCCATGGCTACTTCCAACCTCGTAATGACCCCCTAATTATCCTTGTGGTAGGTGACAACCAGCCTTCCCTTTTGGAGTAGTTAATAAGTGCCTTGAGGTGGCAGGTTTGTAAAGAGATCTCTTCGTTTTCACACTGTACTGTGGTGTGATGTGTCTGGGCAATAACTTAGAATGCTGCTGCTGTTTCCCACAACAATAGGTATGTTATAGAATCTTTCAGTTGCAATATCCCACTGATGAGATCTCTGATCAAATTAGCCAGATGTGATACTGGGCAAGTTCCTGCATAAGGCCAATTGCATTATCCTTTCAGTGTGTACAGGAGGTATTTTATTCCTTATAATATATGGCCACACACAGTCATCCCTTTTTCTCAATCTTAGTCTTCCATTTGCTGATCATATAATCAAGGAAGAATCTGCTGTGATTTCATTTATAACAAAAATAATTTCGGTTTCTAAGCGCAAATCAGGGATTCGAACCTCTGTTGCTGTGCGTGGTCTTTATATCCTCCGTTCTCAAGATATGAGGCTCCTAATGTGTTGTGTCTCAGAACAATAATATGAGTAGCTTAATCAAATGAATTGAAATACGTTTTTATTCAGTGCTTTAAAATAGGTCAAGCAGATTGTGATCAAATGTGTGAAACTTCAGGAAGTGCACAAATTAAACATTCCACCATAAACAGTTTTTTTTTCAATTAATGGCTGAAATGGGTCACAGAAAACCATTTTACAAGCGAGAAATGTGAAAAGCTTGTCATGTTTTTAATTAAGTGCTTCATTGACAGCTGGAATTCTGCTCTCTGCTGGCTCAGGCAGCAGGCATTGTGACGTCACAACTGAAGCGTAATAGCTGATTACATAGTCAATGGGGAGTCATTATGAGTTTGGAGGTAGCCATGGCTGCCTCCAAACCCGTATCCGGGTCCGTGGTGTCGGAATGTGGACTTACCGGGACATTCCGACCTATGCGGACCCGGAAATTCCCCATTTCGAAAACCATTCCCCATTCCCATTCAAGCCCCCCTAGGGCTCAGTGGGAAGGGGGAAGGAGCTAATAACGGGCCCGCAAATAGCAGGCCGTTATTAGCTCCATGGTCCCATAACGGGTCCCGCTAAGGGCGGCTGGTAAAACCAGCCGGCCCTAGTGGGACCCGTTAAAGGACCTCGGAATGCGGCCATCAGGGGAGTTGCTAGGTCTGGAAAAGACCAGAGGCTACACTCATGTCGGAAGTGTTGGGACTGGGGGCTAGCTAGTCTTTTGGCTGTAGCTCCTAAGATTATATCCGGGGCTACAATCAAAAGATCAGGGGCTACAGCCCCCTTAGCCCCCCCTAGCAACGCCCCTGGCGGCCGTAGTGGGTTAATGGCACCGGCATCCTTACCGGTGCCGTTAACCCCCTACCGCCGAACTCGGAATGACCCCCCAATGTCATTTTCTGATTACAGGTCAGTTGTGATGTTCAACTAGCCTGTAATAAGAACATTATTTCCCGACGTTAATACAGATATTGCAGGCTGCCAAGTATTATAAAGGGATGAATCCAAGGAATAATAATAGTACTTGTATTGTCATTCAATAAGTAGCTATCCAAAAACATAGGCTTTCCAAAGCAACATCAGTCCTGTTACTGCGCTTCCAAAACTCGCTCAGCTTTGGGAAAAACAGTGGCCAGCGCTGAGTTTACACCATGTGATCTGCTGATCAAGTCCCTGTTACCTTCCTTAATTAAGTCACTGAAAGGAGTCCCATTCACAGTCTTGGCTTTCAGCTAATCCAGCATGAATATGCATGAGATAAATTGGCATGCAATTCATCGAAAAAAAGGAAGTCATTTGCATATTTATAAGCTAGCCACAAAAGTGTCAGACCGGCTGGTGGACCTTAAGGACCCGGCAAGGAGACCACCGGACTTAACAATTTCTGATGCTTTGTGTTGGCGGCAGTGTCCCCCTCTGAATATGGATCTGCCTCATTATCTGCTTCTTGTTCCCACTGTTTTCCTCTTTGGAAACTAGACAAAGCGAGCCAATGAGTAGCCGACTGATTGGTGACATTCCGCCAAGTGGGTCGGAGCACAGAGGGGGGCCTGAAGACACTGATCTAATTACTTGGGGTCTGATCAGCTGGAGGCAGGCGGGAGGTCGGCCACTTGTTTGCGCAATGCTTGATCTGGCCCTCCAGACCAGTGGATTAATTTGAAAAGACGCCGGGCGTGCGTCATGACCGAACAAGCTAGCTTCTGAAATAAAAAATAAAAAATCCAATCAGACTGAAATATGCAAAATGTAATAGCAAACATTTTTGGCTTTGTTTGTTTTGGGTTGGGCAGCTGGCCCAGCCTATGTGGAAATGCACATTTCTTAACCAGATGTCGGCTGTAATCGAAGCCATATTTTTTGGTAAGTGCAGGGCAGGAAAAAAATAGCAGACCTCAATTATATGTCCATCAACGTTTGTATGGGATCAGTCCTCAAATCAAATAAATAATAATAACGGGCGGCCTCTGTACAGCACTTCTGAGATGGAGGGCATCACTGCGCACTGTGAAGTTATGGCTGGGAGTAAGCAATCCCGGATGGGCGGAACAAAGCAGTTTCTGGTCAAGGCGACCAATTAGTGCCATTGCGATGAAAAATTGGAAGCTTTGTTACTTTTGATACGGTTTTAAATAATTGGCAGAAAAACAGTAGCATGAGTGACCACTCTCATCAGAGAGTTCAAGGTGTGTCTGGGTAAGAGGCACAACCACTACAAGCCTGGCGGCAATGGCTGCTCATCCAACACCAACCATCGTCAGTTTCCACAAACCATGTGCAGGTAACCAGGTCTTCTCTGTCCAAGAGGTAGAACTCTATGGTAGCTGCCATCCAAGCCATAATAGACAGACTGTCCTCCAGAAACGCTGTGAAAACCTGGATCAGTGCCCAGCAGCCTCCTGCTGCTGCCCTCGTTAGCTCAGTCATTCCTCAGCAGAATGTGGCTATTTTTTTAATGTTATCTTTTCATTTCTGTTTTTATTTTAAAGTGCATTTTTGGTTCACATAAAACCTTAAGACACTATCCAAAAATATAAAAATATACAACATAACATATTTAATTGCAATAATATAGATGTTTATGTTTTGAAGCGTTGCTTTAAGCCTGCATACAGCATGCTTTACGCAGAGCTCATATCGTAAGAAGACAGCAATATGACCGGGTACTATTGCCGGGGACGTAAAGGATTGAATGACCGAGCAATGTACCTCCTGTGAGTCTAAACACAACCTCTCCTTTCCCAGTGCTGACATTCTTCTGATGCCACGATAGGACAATAGACAGGCAGCCAAGTCTCCTCTGTGCCAGCTGCCCCACTCTGGAACGTGCTGTCACCCACGGTATGTGCCACATAAGACGCAATCCCCATCAGAAAAGGCTATGCTATTTAATCAATAAACCCGACGTGCGGGACATTACCAAAGTTACAGGCCTGAGCGAAACAAGAGCCTTACAGTGAACCCCAGGGCATTATCACATCTGGTAATGCCAACGCAAGCCGGGATTTATTCCTATTAGCACCTTGGCATGCTTTCCGGGGCTCTAATCGTTTTTTTAAAGTTGAGAAACGGCATGATGGCCGCTTCTCAACTTTGAAAAAACTACAAAACAAGATGGCAACCATGGAAAAGGGAGCAGACAACTACATGTAGTCCTTTCTCCCTTTAAATGCAGGCCATTGTCATGGCAGAGGAGGTCAGAACACTGAGTGTTCCAGGCCCCGGCAACAGACGACGCAGTAGCAGGTATGTGGTAGTGGGGTTGGGTGACATTTCGGGCAGGAGACAGAGGGAAGGGCGCCCAGCAACTTATGTGTTGTCTGGAACTGAAGATGGCAGAATCCCGCTGCTCAGAGGGCTTTCAACCTGGGCAATACCATGCGGTATAGCTTGCATTCTGAGCTCCCTGGTTGGCTGGAAGGCTGTATGGCATCTCTTCTGGGGTGCTTATAAGCTAATGTATTACTTTCCTACATTTACTTTGGATATTTATACAGAGCGGACCTAGTGTCGGGAAGCAGCAGAGTGCTGTGCAACAGTGGGTTAATAGGAATGTGGGCACAGAGGCATACATTGCAGCTGAGCTGTGCTGCACAGAATTAAGCAACACATCAGCAATATGTGTGCCTTTCCTAGAGCCAAAAGGATTTATCAGGGATACACTGCACACAGTCTACATAGCTTGTGCTATTTTACCACACTGTGGTTGAATTAGGCTTGTGGACAGTCGGGGTCGGGAGCCCAAGTTCTAAGGACTTCACTGCGCCGGGCTGGGGAACATATGTACCAGCCCAGTGCAGTGCGCGCTACTGGCCTCCCCAGAGGCTAGTCTACCCTGCAATGTAATGTTCAACTCACGACCTCATCACTCGTTACCCGAGGGCTCAAGCTGTGTGAAGAGGGGGAACCTCCCTCTGTTTTTCAGATAAACGCGTTCTTCTTGAAGGCGAGGTTCTCCCTGTTTAACTCATACCTCATTTGCTCCAAAGGCCGGAGGTTTGTGGGGATGGAGGGGAGGAGCACATGGTCACGTGCAGGTCAGCCTTTGTCATACTCGCATTCTGCACTGATTGTACTCTTTTGCACAGGCCGTGCGTGTGACCCATCAGGTAGCCTGTGGTCTTGTACGCGTATTTGGGTGAAAAGGCGGCATGGCCTGACGTCTCCGTAGTTGTGTGCAAAATCATCTTTACCCAGTGGTGCAAGTGTGTGAACGGAAGTAGTGAAACTATGTTCCCTGCTGGCCTGTCCCCGCTCCCCACAAAGCCCATCGCCACGCCCCCGCCCACGCGCCTCCAACCCCCCCAACACACCTGCTGTTTAAGGAGAATGTTCAGTGCAGTGCACGTAAGGGCACGTTTCAACTTCACCCTACACTATTATTGTGATGCGAAACCATTCCGGAACGGTTTCTTTTTTAAATAAAAGTGTAGGAGCACCGCGCCAAACCACTCCCGCCCACTTCGGTCACGGTCTTTACTCATTAATTTCAAGGAATGCTCTCAGGATGGGGGAAGCTATGGTGTGGCAAGATAGTGGGGCGATAATCGCATCTCCTATAATGCCGCAACCTTCCTACTATGAGTAAACCTCCCTAAACCACAGCCATGGTATCGTCCAGACAGCAATTCCTTTCTCTACTTGACGTTTAATATGCCTAGTGCTGGTACGCCCAAATAAGGTCACTTAGGAGCATTGTGTATCGAGCGCCATGTCTGATCAGACCTGAGAGTCAGTCTGGTAAGGGGTCGAGTGAGGCTGGTAGTGTCATTTTACCCTGCTAGTGCTAATGGCTTAGAGCATCTTAAACATGTAGGTGTGTTCCAAAGGCCCAACTATTAGCAGTGTCCCACAGCCTGTTGTCGTCAGTGTCCCTGGTATGAGGTTTTTTTTTTAATGTAAGGATGGGTAAGTCCCAAAACTGACGGCTATGCACTAAAGCCCAGTATCAAAAAGCCTAGCCTCCAGCCGTCGTCTCAATGGAAGGTAGCCCTACTGGGCCCTGGGGGCCCTGGGTGCAGTCTATCCCCAACACTCTGTGCTTCCGTCCTTCATATTTTGGGGACATTGACCGCAGAATGGGGATTGGGCCTGAGGCTCCTGGGCGGAGTGAAGCGTGATGCGGGTTTTGCATCTATTTCAGTGCCCGACCCTAACGTACTCTCTGCTTCATCAATACAGCCTGGAATTTGATTCTATACTCCAGTGGAGAGTGCAGCAGTGTTACAGTTGTGGTGAAGTGGTGGGGCTTTTAAAACCCAGTCATGGCCTGACTACTTGGCTCCGAAGGTTCTGCTGTTTCCTGATCTCTGGTCATGGAAGAGTCATGCACACAATTACAATTGCAAAGCATCTGGTGATCTCTGCGTGCTGGTCCCATTGCAAACGAGCGGGGCAACCTTCTTTGCTTGCATATCACTCTTCGTTGAACTATGCATAGGACTGTAATTGAATACGGCGAACAAGCTCATACATAAGATAATGTGTGGTTCTAGTGTACTTTCCTCCATTCGCTTCAAAATGGCTGCCCTTTTACATGGGCAGAAGAAGCAGTGCAATCTGAGTACTTAACCACTTTCCACCCATCCTTAGACTCTTAAGTTGGCCCAACTCTGTAGACAGGCAGTACCACCCTAAAAGAAGCGCTAGGAGAAAGGCAAGCTCAACTCCCAACACCCCAGAGGGAAAAATAAATCCCTTCAACATGTTGTACTCTTTGGGATTCATACTGTGCGCCACTACCATTTGCATGCACTCCACACTCTCTGGCTGATCTGAAACAGAGGGGGTTGGGCTAGGGTGGTTAGGTTACTGAGAGATAAAAGGCCAGATTACTTTGCTGACGCGGTGATGCGTGCAGACTGGAAGTACCCTGAGCTCTGCATTCAGGTCTGTTTCGAGGTGTCCTGTGTCGAGATAATCGATGCTTTGTGACCAGAGTGGAGTCCCATGCAGTGGAGTAACTTTGCTGAAAAAGTTTGGGGGGGACGTGACATCTGAAGAAAAGGTGCCCCAGACAAATGAATGGGGACAAAATGGTGTGCCATGAAAGTTGGGGGGGGGGAACACCCCTGCCCCCCCCTAAAATGATGCCCATTGTCCCATGTGCCGTGGTGCTAGAATGCATTAGTGGGTTTTGTGACATTTAAGCAGGCTGCTATGATGCATCCTTATATGTCTTTTTTTAATCGAATCAGCTATTTAAACACATCTATTTTTATCAAATTAAAAAAAAAATAATAAACATGCATTGGCGACACACCACACATTGGCATGCTTCCCTTAGCTGTGGCAACACACCACACACTGGCATGCTTCCCGCAGCATTGGAAACACCCCCCACAATGGAATGCTTCCCGCAGCATTGGAAACACACCACACAAGGGAATGCTTCCCTTAGCATTGGAAACATACCACACACTGGCATGCTTCCCGCAGCATTGGCAACACACCACACACTGGCATGCTTCCCGCAGCATTGGCAACCCACCACCCAATGGAATGCTTCCCTTAGCATTGGAAACACACCACAGAATGGAATGCTTCCATTAGCATTGGAAACACACCACACAATGGAATGCTCCCCTTAGCATTGGAAACAAACCACACACTGGCATGCTTCCCTTAGCATTGGAAACACACCACACAATGGAATGTTTCCCTCAGCATTGGCAACCCACCACACACTGGAATGCTTCCCTTAGCATTAGAAACACACCACGCAATGGAATGCTTCCCTTAGCATTGGAAACACACCACACAATGGAATGCTCCCCTTAGCAATGGAAACACACCACACACTGGCATCCAAATTAAAAAACAATAATAAACATGCATTGGCGACACACCACACATTGGCATGCTTCCCTTAGCAGTGGCAACACACCACACACTGGCATGCTTCCCGCAGCATTGGAAACACACCACACAATGGAATGCTTCCCTTAGCATTGGAAACATACCACACAATGGAATGCTTCCCTTAGTATTGGAAACATACCACACACTGGCATACTTCCCGCAGCATTGACAACACACCACACATTGGCATGCTTCCCTTAGCAGTGGCAACACACCACACAATGGAATGCTTCCCTTAGCATTGGAAACATACCACACAATGGAATGCTTCCCTTAGCATTGGAAACATACCACACACTGGCATGCTTCCCGTAGCATTGACAACACACCACACACTGGTATGCTTCCCTTAGCATTGGCAACACATCACACACTAGCATGCTTCCCACAGCATTGGCAACCCACCACACAATGGAATGCTTCCCTTAGCATTGGAAACGCACCACACAATGTAATGCTCCCCTTAGCAGTGGAAACACACCACACACTGGCATGCTTCCCGCAGCATTGGAAACACACCACACAATGGAATGCTTCCCTTAGCATTGGAAACACACCACACACTGGCATGCTTCCCGCAGCATTGGAAACACACCACACAATGGAATGCTTCCCTTAGCATTGGAAACACACCACACACTAGCATGCTTCCCGCAGCATTGGAAACACACCACACAATGGAATGCTTCCCTTAGCATTGGAAACACACCACACAATGGAATGCTCCCCTTAGCATTGGAAACACACCACACACTGGCATGCTTCCCTTCGCATTGGAAACACACCACACAACGGAATGCTTCCCTTAGCATTGGAAACACACCACACCTGGCATGCTTCCCGCAGCATTGGAAACACACCACACACTGGCATGCTTCCCGCAGCATTGGAAACACACCACACAATGGAATGCTTCCCTTAGCATTGGAAACACACCACACACTGGCATGCTTCCCGCAGCATTGGAAATATACCAAACAATGGAATGTTTCCCTTAGCATTGGAAACACACCACACAATGGAATGCTTCCCTCAGCATTGGAAACACACCACACACTGGCATGCTTCCCGCAGCATTGGAAACACACCACACAATGGAATGCTTCCCTTAGCATTGGAAACACACCACACACTGGCATGCTTCCCCCAGCATTGAAATATACCACACAATGGAATGCTTCCCTTAGCATTGGAAACACACCACACACTGGCATGCTTCCCCCAGCATTGGAAATATACCACACAATGGAATGCTTCCCTTAGCATTGGAAACACACCACACACTGGCATGCTTCCTGCAGCATTGGAAATATACCACACACTGGCATGCTTCCCCCAGCATTGGAAATATACCACACAATGGAATGCTTCCCTTAGCATTGGAAACACACCACACACTGGCATGCTTCCCTTAGCATTGGAAACACACCACACACTGGCATGCTTCCTGCAGCATTGGAAATATACCACACACTGGCATGCTTCCAGCAGCATTGGAAATATAACGTACATATATTCCAATATGAAACACCTCCACAACTATGCAAGCCCTGTAGCTCTAGTTTTTCGAAGCTCCTTCCCCGTAACACCACCAGAGGGTCCAACAGTACCAACCGGGTTAATACTGGCGGAACACAAAGTTAGTGAATTAGCTGGGCATCAGAACAATAAAACTGATGTAAAAAAAGGGTACCATTTTTGTTGGATTGGGTTTGTGGAGGGGAGGGAGTCACGATCCCATCGGTCTTGTCAGTGAACAAATGAGCATGTGTTTCTGATTGAGCAAATTCCCTGCAGTTTCTGTACATGTCCGTGGAAGCAGGGAAGCCCTTCACAGGGGCACCCAAAGTCACTTTGCACTAGTGCAACGACCCTTTGCACTGCCAACAAACACCCTGATTCACAGAGCGGTGCAAAGTGTATTTTTGCGGTACAAAGTCACTTTGCACTGCAAAAGCACTCTTTGTACCGCGTAAAATGGGCCGAATTCACAGCGCAAAGAGTACTTTTGCAATGCAAAGTGACATTGCACTGCAAAAATCCACTTTGCACCGCTCTGTGAATCGGGGTGCTTGTTGGCAGTGAAAAGTCGCTTTGCACCAGTGCAAATAAATCCCATGAATCAGGCCCTAAGTATATAATGTTACCCCATCCAACTGCACATTGCACACGCTATTGAAATCCTCTTGTGTGAGGCCACGTGATATTCCTTAATAAGAGAATTCGTGTAGGGAAAGAAAATAAATTTATTTGGATTTCTCCGCCGGATCTTCTCCCATGTGCCAAGCTGTTCTATCCCATTAGCTTGAAGCATGTCAGAAACTAACTTGGCTGCATACATTGTGTTTTCAGGGTTAGACTGGTAGAAAATTGCATGTCTCCTTTCAAAGAATGTTCCATCAACTGCAGCGGCTGCTTCACCACCCACAGCCCTGTGTTAAGGACACCCGCTGGCAATGTGCAGTGATGTCACGGTAACCCAGGACTGCAGGTGACGGCGACACGTCTGATTAACTGCGGCCATATCAGCGCGACCCGCATCCTCACTGTAGTCCATCCCCGGGAACAGCTCTGGTGTCGGTGTGCAGCCTCATTGTAGTCCATCCCGGTGAACTGCTCTGGTGTCGGTGTGCAGCCTCATTGTAGTCCATCCCGGTGAACTGCTCTGGTGTCGGTGTGCAGCTTCATTGTAGTCCATCCCCGGGAACAGCTCTGGTGTCGGTGTGCAGCCTCATTGTAGTCCATCCCGGTGAACTGCTCTGGTGTCGGTGTGCAGCCTCATTGTAGTCCATCCCGGTGAACTGCTCTGGTGTCGGTGTGCAGCCTCATTGTAGTCCATATCGGTGAACTGCTCTGTTGTCGGTCTGCAGCCTCATTGTAGTCCATATCGGTGAACTGCTCTGGTGTCGGTGTGCAGCCTCATTGTAGTCCATTTCGGTGAACTGCTCTGGTGTCGGTGTGCAGCCTCATTGTAGTCCATCCCGGTGAACTGCTCTGGTGTCGGTGTGCAGCCTCATTGTAGTCCATCCCTGTGAACTGCTCTGGTGTCGGTGTGCAGCCTCATTGTAGTCCATTCCGGTGAACTGCTCTGGTGTCGGTGTGCAGCCTCATTGTAGTCCATCCCGGTGAACTGCTCTGGTGTCGGTGTCCAGCATCATTGTAGTCCATCCCGGTGAACTACTTAGCCGTTATCAAGCCTAATCCTAACAAGCTACCCTACTTCTATTTAAGACAATTTAAGCAACTATCCACCTTCAAATAACTTGCAACTAGAAGGACCAAAACCTTTCTCAGCACTAGTTGCTGATCATTGGCCAGCACCGGATAACTTGCACTTACCACCTTCACCTAATTATCCACATATCCTTCCATTAAAGCATGAAACACTCTATGATTGGAAATGTATGGAAAAACCCTCCCGATGAGCCAAATAAAATAATTTGGAGAACACGTGTTGAGGGTAAAACAACAAGAAAGTAAAACGAAAATAAAACTATTATTCATACAGCAAATGACATCAAGAACTTTCATTTGATTTAAGAGGGCGAAAGCAAAGGTGTTTTCTCAGTCATACCGGTGAACTGCTCTGGTGTCGGTGTGCAGCCTCATTGTAGTCCATCCCGGTGAACTGCTCTGGTGTCGGTGTGCAGCCTCATTGTAGTCTATCCCGGTGAACTGCTCTGGTGTCGGTGTGCAGCCTCATTGTAGTCCATATCGGTGAACTGCTCTGGTGTCGGTGTGCAGCCTCATTGTAGTCCATCCCGGTGAACTGCTCTGGTGTCGGTGTGCAGCCTCATTGTAGTCCATCCCGGTGAACTGCTCTGTTGTCGGTGTGCAGCCTCATTGTAGTCCATCCCGGTGAACTGCTCTGGTGTCGGTGTGCAGCCTCATTTTAGTCCATCCCGGTGAACTGCTCTGGTGTCGGTGTGCAGCCTCATTGTAGTCCATCCCGGTGAACTGCTCTGGTGTCGGTGTGCAGTCTCATTGTAGTCCATCCCGGTGAACTGCTCTGGTGTCGGTGTGCAGCATCATTGTAGTCCATCCCGGTGAACTGCTCTGGTGTCAGTGTGCAGCAGTACCTTATGTTACTTCTGTCTCCCGGTGCATTGCAGTGATGTCACTATAGAACAATTCATGTGATGTTTTTTCACTACACTTCATTGACGGCCGTGTACTCACTTCTATGGGCTACTCAATGGACGGCTCCATTGCCCATGCTACACATTGCCCTAGCTTTCCACAGCTTAGATTCAGAACTACATTGATGTCTTTGAGAAGCACAACCGAAAGATTCAAAACATTTTATTGTGCTTTTTGTGTAATAACAAATATGTATGTTATTGTATTGTAGTCATCATTTACATAGCGCCATTTTCCCCATTTGTATGGCCTCACTGCGATTTGTGGTTGGAACGTCCTTGGGGACCGAAGACCAGGTATGGAAAAACGTTCTAAGAGTAGACTTTAAGATGTGTGTGTGTGCATTTGGCCAAGAATAAGACTTAGGAGGGCTGGATAGGCTCCAATAAGCAACCCAAGAGATCAGGTATGTGGGAGGGTCTGTCGGTGGTCATGACAGAGCGCTAGTGCAGGAGACTCGATGTGTACTCAGATAGACCAAATTTGTCATAGGTTGTCGCTGTATACTACTGGCAGAGGTGTTAAGGAAAGTGTGGGGTTTCAGTGCGAAAAGTTATGTTACAAGATAGACCAACTTTGTCAAAGCGGTAGCTGCATTGTAAAGTGCCTAAATGGAGAGCTGTGCCTGCGGCAGATGGGCACAGAAATGCTGCGTTTATGCATACCTTAAACTCAGACTGAGGTTATCTTCGATGTCGCTTTGTCCAATTTTCTGGCACCGTATGCTGGCTACCCTAAGTCTCCCAAGGCATGTGGCTGGTTGTCAGAGAGAATCTTCTTGTAGGGGTAGAATGCTGCATGTCCTTGTCACAAACAAACGGGAAGATGGAATCAAATAAGACTCCAACATTGAATACAACCTCCGTGGGCACTGAGGTATATGACAATTCAATGGCCCGGAAAAAGGGGAGAGTCCTAGTATTGGCTCCGTTGCCCATAAGCAGAATTTGAGATTAATTGGCATTAAGATAATGGCATTTGTACTGAGTCCCAGAATTATCACTCAGCGGGCTCTCTGTGATCATAACCGGGTGAGATGAGTTGCCTTTGAGGTCAAGCAATATTTGGATGTCGTCAGCATACACTTGAAACACAATCCGAAGAGTTGGGGGCAGCATGTAGACATTGAAAAGCAGTGGCTAGAGACACGAACCCTAGGGCGCTCCACATGTTCCCCCTCCTCAACCTCGGACTAATTCCCTCCAACGCTGCCCTGCTGTAAAGACTTTGAGTAGAAAGACCTGATGCAGGCCAAAGCGGGGCCTGCGTTTCCAACCTACCGTGTCAAAAGATGGAGCACAATATTATAGTTAATTTTGTCAAATGGAACCGAAATTTCCAACAGAACCAAGGTGCGATGACATTCTTCTCTGGTGCGAAGATGAACAAGAGGGCTGGAGCAAAGGATGTTAAGCGCTATGCCGAAACTTACCCCCAAACAGAGCAGAGAGGTGCTACATTCATAAAGACATAAAGATGTAACAGAAAAAAGTATTAGAAATTCTTTGCCTCTATTTTGGTCGTACCGGATGAGGGTAGGCTCTCCGGAGATGTGGATTAGCAGTGGAGGCTCTATGAAAATAGCAGTCTTTACTAAAACAGAGACCCACTATACACACTAACCACTAACCCGCTGCAAGGGAAATCAAACTGAATGCATCTTATCCGCAGGCAGGGAAATTGACAACTGTACTGCAGGAGGGATATCAAAAAATACTAAAATAGTTCAAGGGAAAAGGGAAACACAAAAAGAAAATAATCACTTAAATATCTTTTGCCTAGGTTGGGGACCTAATCGGTATCTATTGCCCAATGTTATACCAGGGAGACTGGCAGCCTAGGGTGCCTGCGAAACGACACTCAGCCCACACAGTCTCTACCCTAGTCTCTTTGTAACGCAGCGCAGAATCAAGCAGGTCTTTCAAGTGGTCCTATTGGGTTTGGATTGGAGCAAAAGGATCAGTCCAGATGTCCGGAAGTTAGTGAGTGGCTTGGAGATGCTCGGTCTCAGCAGGAATGACTTGGAACAAGCTAGCATGACTGGCTGTCTCTGGGAGCTTTGACAGGCACAGGAGCAACTCTGAACCAGAAAGCAGTCTTTCAGCTAGATCATAGTTCAACCTGGCTCAATATCTCAAAACAGGCTCAAAACCATGTCTTTGTCTGCCGAGCAACAAGCGGTTGCCAAAGGTATTGCCTCTGGTCCTCAGGATACTTGCAGTCTACTCATGTTTACTACACAGAGTTGGAGCACTGTTCTGTATTTCTACATGTTATATTAAGTTATGCTATTGCCATTTGTTACGCGCACGTTCAACCCGAAGGGCATCTTGGCGTGAGGATTACGAGATCACAGCTCAAAGCAGGAGGCTAAATCAGAAACCTTTTCAGAGCCTGCCGGAATAGGAGATGATTTTCCATTCCTCTCAGTGTCACCGGCAGTTCATTCCACAGTTTGGTGGCCGCAAATGAGAGGGCACGGCCACCCACGCGGGAGGGACACATTTTGGGAATGACCAAAAGGTTGGCCTCGCTAGAGTGAAGTGAACGAACCGGTATATAGCAGTGGAATTTTTTCCTAAGGTATTCTGCCCCCTGCCCATGCAGGGCCCGGTGAACCAGGCAAAGGGTTTTGAATTGTATTCTTTGGGCTATCGGAAGCAAGTGCATGCCCGTAGCACAGGACTAATGTGGGCTTCATACATGGGAAGGCGCATGCTGTGGCACCTCCAGGCATACTACCTACCCACTATGTACTTTGGTGTACTAATCTCTGGTCCTCGGATCAGGCAAGCTCCGAAGCTGTTTAAGCGATTTTCCTTACGGCCGAATGGATACAAGGGAAGGGTCGCTCTCCATTCCTGATACAGCGGCCTTCAACTTTATGAAAGGGGACACTCGATGGTCAACAACTCCAGCAGACAATCAACACAGTGGAGGATTTCCACTGTATGCAAAAGCAAGAGCTTGCAAGGGATTGCTTATTTCAAATCCTCATGCTAGGATTCAATTGGAATTTCTCCAAGTGGAGTGTCCATCCTCTTTTTTAGCCTGCTACCAGAGGATCTTCTTCAGAGCAGAAAGCTAGCATCTAAGGAGAATCCAAAACGTTACCTTAGATTTGATCATATCCTGCACTCTAGAGAAAACGAAGGTGACTGCAAACTACCTAATCACCCACTGCTGTCTAAATCACAATGGTCTGTTAACTGGCTCCAGCCAGTCTTTGAAGGTCTCACCCTTACATATGAATGAAACTGGCCATAACTTCAGTTCTGTGCACACTACATCAGAGTCCTTTATTGCTTATCTTTGTCTGGCCAGCATCACAATGTCAGCCTACTAGGACACTTCCACCAGATGTGAAATGTAACCAACATGCTTTTACCAGGATGCTGTATGTTTTGTCCCTGTGAGAGTCTGTTTACCCTCTCATTCGTTTGAAGATGGAATGCGGAGTAGAGCAGAGTCGGGCAGTCTTGCAGTCTGTGCAGCTGCGTGGCTGTGTGGCGGGCGACCCAAGAAAAGGGATTCATCAGTGAAGCCCGAAACCTTGAGTTTGCACATCTAAATCATCTAAATCACCACTAAGCTGCTGTCTCCTACAATACATTCTCCGGTGAGTGATCCCAGCTTGGCACTCCGCGTACTTTGTTGTTTGCTACTTCGCTCACATTTGCTGCTGGCACTTTAAAGGCTTGATCTTATGCAGATGCTTGGATAGCCAGCTCTATTATCCCAGCATTGCTAGAGTGCTTGGCACGCCCCTCTGCTCGATCTTTAATTGATCTTGCTCGGCCCGCTCCCTCTACCGGGTTCTTTGCCATGGAACTGTTCATACGGTTGGAGGGAAGAGAGTAATCAGCACCATGCAAAGTCATCTAAGCGGCCATGCACTCGAAGGCAGGGGGGAATCGTGAGGAAACCCCCTCCTCTTTACAAGCCCCATGATGGTCAGTGAAACTGGGACTCTTCCCCTTAACCAATTGGAGGTTCTGGACACCGACTCCGAGGCACCTAAGATGACAAACAAGGGCATTGCAGTGGCCGCCGAAGGCACGGTTAAGCTTCCCTTACTACCCTTCATGAAAGCCTGCAGCACTGAAAACTTAAAACATGGGGAAAAACTACCTCTGAATAAAATAGCTGCACAGATTCGGAAGAGACACTTGATGTTAGATCTAGGTCACGACTAAGCTTCGATTGGAGAGGGGAGGGTAAGGCTGCTGAGACTCTGAATAAAACATCTGAAGGAGGGATAGTGGATCCTAATCCACAATCCTGGTATGACACCTTTGAGTATGAAATGGTCCCCAATTACCTGGAAGACATTTTTACATCTCCAGAATCTCCTGACTATGCAACTCCAAAGATTCAAAAGGAAATCAATCTCCAGGACGATTTGATCTTTGAAAATATACCCGTGAAGGCCTGGAGTCGCAGCACTCAGCCATAGTTGAAAAACTGATTAGAGACAGGGAGGTCATAAAGAACGCCATGCAAGGAAAGAGAAAACAGCGATATTTACAATCAGCTCCCCTCGACTCGGGCTCCAATTAAAAGCAGTATAGAAGGAGGAATTCTGCATAGTTGCGCGAGTACAAAATTATGGTACCAAGACAAATCCTTGTTGACGAAGGTAGAACTATCTATTACCCCCGATGAGAGCAACAGCGAGTGTGAATCAACTTGAGGATGGGCCTACAGATATTCCTCCCATGACTGACATCATCACAGAGAGGCTGCCAAACCGATTAGCCTCTGATACATCATGCTCCTCAGACTCCAGGCGAGCGGATGGCTCTGTTGTTAGCCATAACTCGTCCTCCAGGAATTACCATCACACCAATCCATCAATGGAATATATCCAATCGATCATAATGTCTACATTAACAGTGGGCCTCATTAGGGGTCCGGCTGTAGCCGTGCTGGTAAAACTGGCAGGCTGCTGCTGGACTAGTGGGGATTTACCGGCTCTGGACTTGCCGGAATTACCGGGGCATTACAGCCCCAGTGATCCGGTAATTCTGGAGCCGGCATTCTGTAAATCCCCATTCCCTTGGAGTCCAGTACGTGTATCCGCGTCTGTCTGTGGCCGTGTGGCGTTACGCCCACCAGGTCAGACCTGGCGGGTGTACCACCACACAGTTATAGAAAACTCGTAGTTAGACGGTCTGGAAAACGGTGCCGGTACGGTTTTACTGGCACGGTTATATCCGGACCGGCTAACTTGTAATGAGACCCAGTGTCTCTTAGACCATTTACCAAGCTCTATGAATGCTTAAATGACACCATTAAAGATCAAGCTTCCCTACTAACAGCAGCCAATACAAAATTATTGCTCTTGACATAGTAAGAGGCCGTCTGGACAGAGAGGCAGAAACCTCTCGACAAAGGGAGACTGTTCGCCTTGGCAAGAGGAGAATCTAATTAAATATTTTTTCTCATGAGTGCAATTCTGGAACTGTTGAACTGGACACGGAAGTCAAAAGAAATGTCTCATAAACCAAATTACCAATGAACTGGCAATGAAACTGATAAAAGGGCTCCCCACCATGTTGAGTTGATAGCAAAAACGCCAGAGACAACCACTGTGTACAGTGAAGACACCTCTGAGACCTACCCTCTACAAACAGTTGATTTAACAGAGCCTGAAAGAACCCTAAGGCCGAAGAAATCCTTGGAGACTAAATCTACCATAGGGACATCAGATACAGCTCTAGGTGCTAAACCCTATGTGATCTTTGAGAAATCGAAAAGTAAAGAAAGAACGAAAAAGGTCGAAGACGGCCCACAAAAAAAAAAAAAAAACAGGTTACTATGAATAAGCATAAATCCAATGGATCAAGATCATTTTGTGTAAATTGACAGTACCACCGTTGATGAAACCAACGCAATCAAGAGCTCTATATACAACTACCGTAATGACAAACCTAAAAAAAGTAGTTGGCGAGGGCACAACGTCTTAGTCTGTTAAAGTAGACATGGCCATGGATGATGAGATGCTTCGTTGCTTGGATCTTTCTACATACTCTGATAACTAAATCTATGAGGAAGTCAGGTCTGAAGAAACAGCTCAAGTTGATGAACATCCGGCCCAGCCGATTGCTTCAAACCATGGAACAACATCTCCCCCTTTAGTCATCTAAATGTCTCTCTAGAAATAAATAAAGAGTATGACTTGCCCTTGCAGAACTTTTTTACCCTGGAAGAAATAAGAAGAAGGGCTCTCGCTAGCCCCAAGGAAAATGAGAGACCCTCTGATGGAAACCATCCCAGATGTTACTTGAGGTGGGATTTAAGGGAAAAAAACTTCCAGTCTAATGGTCAATGAGGGTTACCCTAATCCAGTAGTCTTCAAACTTTTTAGGCCTGGGCCCCCCTGAGCAAAATGTGGGCAGGCCGGGCCCCCCAAAAATGCCATATGGACAGTAAGTCCAAATGGCTATGAACTATCGTGCGGCATCATCACACCCTACTCCCAGTATAGTCCCAGTGCTCCCCCACCTGCTCCCATCACAGTCTCTGGCCTCCCTCATCCCACTCCTAGCCTAGTCCCTGGGCTCTGCCCCCCACCACAGACCCGTGGCTCTCCCACTCTGCTCCTAACACTATGCCATGGCTCCCCCCATACTGCTCCCACCACAGTCCATGGGCTCGCCGACCAACTCACACCAAGCACAGTCCCAGGGTCAGTGGGGGCTGGTGAATTGTTTAAGTGGAGGGGCATAAATATTTCCAGCAGATATGCCATAGCGACCGAGCGCATCGAGGGTCCCAAACCAATCAAGGGGAGCACAGGGGTTTATCCCCCGTGATTTTTAAAAAAGAATGGATTAAAATGTTGCATTTTAGAACATACTTTAAAAAAAGAATTGGTAAAAAGCCAAACAGTTTGCAATTGGTGCTGGGGGGCCCAGGGGACAGGCATGATATTTTGTACTGGACATCTACGATAGATGTCCAGTAAAAAGATACAATCCCTGTCCCCTGGGCCCCACAGTGCCTAAAATAATCAACATGATTATGTGTGTATGCAAGGCGCTGGGGGGGAGGAGGGACAAGGGGAAATGCATGGTATTTTTAACTGGACATCTATGATAGATATCCAGTAATAAAAAAATCTCCCTGCCCCCTGGGCTCCACAGCGCCTCAGAAGGAGAGCTGATTTTGGCAGATGGGTTGGGGGATTGTGCAACAAAGGCATTTTTAAAATGCCTTTGTTGTATAACCCTCCATCCCCTCTTCCCCCCCACTCGCCAAAATAAGCTCAATGGACCAAAACAAATACACACACACACATTCACACAGCAATCACTGTTTCATCATCACCATACACTCACTCAAAACACAATCATACACACATACGTACACCTATTTAAATAACAAATAAATGAACATAAACATACCTTCTGCAGGGGCCTGCGCATGGGTGCTGAAACGCCCCGCTCCAGGATACTCTGTCCTTATGTGCAAGGAGGCACAGGAGCTCCCCCTCGCGGATACAGATATGCAGTACACCAGCCAGCATTTCCAATGAGCTATGCAAGGCTGGCGAAGCAAAAAGCCCCCAGGCTTGCACGGCTCAGTGAACATGTGCGGCTGGTGAACTGAACTTTCAAAGGGAAACATTGTTTCCCTTTGACAGTTCAGACAGCCCAGGAGCACTCACTCAGCTGGAAAAAGCTGTTGAGGGAGTGCTCAGTGTTTCACTGGGCTGGCCCCTCTGCTCCTCCATAATGGGTGAGGGGGCTACTGGGTGGACGCCCCTCACCCGTTATGGATGAGCCACCAGGCTCAGACTGGCCTCTAGGGCAAAAGGGCAATGGCCATACCAAAAATGCAAAATGCTAGTGTGGGCCAGTCAAAAAGTGCCACTCTTTTGGCCAATGTGGGCCAGTTTGATGAGCTACTTCACTATGCAGTTAGTAGTTTCGACCATTGTTGCTGAATAGATATTCTTTAAATATCACAAATGGCTTACATTTTAACAAAAAAAACCCTTGTGTACTATTCAAACAGTCTGTGACTAAAGGAATGAATATCAATTTTGCAACTGCGGGATGCTTTTTCATTGGTGTCTAAGACACTTTTATGCTCCAGTCTGACCACGTGGCCCCCCCCCTGCCATTTTCCATCAATCTTAAAAAAATAAGTATATTTTTTTTAAATTTGATGCTGGTTTCTCGCCCCACCCCTCCACCCCCCAGGATGCGCTGCGGCCCCTGGGGAGGGGGGGCACCCCACAGTTTGAAGACCTCTGCCCTAATCTCATGGTAGCAACTGAAAGATTGATCACTACTGATGATGGTTTAGTCTTATACCGAGAAAATGTCCTGAGACTTTTGCATGAGTCGTGGAAACCTGAACCCACTGACTTCCGCCAAAAAAGAATCCAAAATATAAGTGGTCAATGGGACCTCTAGAGGCATTAAAGATCTAAGTCCACTACAGATCAACTTAACGGCCAAGACTAAGATTACATCACAAACCAAGCAAGTTAAGGACCTCAGTTAATTAGAAATAGCTACAGACTGCTCGAGGCAAAGCAAACGATCGATCAAGATGGGCCAGGAACATAACCTGCAAATGAAAGCGAATCAAGGCTGGTGATGGTAGGCGGGAGCCCTACCACAAAATCTAGGAGATTAATGCTTGAAGGAGGAGGAGGGATCTCAGTTACTTTTGTGCTCATGGAATACTAGGGGCCATGATCACATGTTCCAAATGAAAAGCCTGGAATTTGATAAATACAACGTTATTTGTTTACAAGAGACCTGACTTTCTGTTGCCCCAATTTGCGATGGATATGAAGTCCAATGCAATCCAGCGAAGAAAAATCCCTTGGGGTTCCCTACGTCGGGTCCCCTGACTATGGTTAAGATGGAAAGGGGGTTGACCATAGTGGCGAGTATAAAGCCAAACCCATATGTCCAAATTACCACGCTAACCTGGGAACAACCAGAGGGTTTAATCAAAATGTGTCCTGTGGTTCTTAATATTTATTAGAACCCAGTCTCCATGAATGATGGCTCCTTCATTGCCCTAAACATGACTTTAATTGACGAAATATTTTTGCAAAACAGTCTAACCCCTATATTATCATCTGTGGAGACCTTAATATAAGATGCTTTGATGTCAAAGGTAAGATGCTCTCTCCCTCCGATCTTGAGAAAATGACCAGATATGGACAACATAACTTAAAGAGCGTAATATACTTATGCTGAATGGACATATCCAGGGAGATACACCGGCCAATTACACATGGGGTCGAGGTTGCCAACGTTCCTGCATAGACTATTTCTTTGTTTCTACTAGCATCCATAAGTGGATAACTGAGCCAATTGTTCTACCCATGGTTCAGTCAGAGTGACCATAGTCTGCTCCAGCTAAAATGGAGCTGGGTGGGAAGCCCCAGACCTATGAAGGGAACTGAAATAGTGCAGGTTAACCAAGCAGGTACTAGATTGAGAATTCAGCATAAGGAAGTGCCCAGGGTGGTAGAGGATCTGAAACAGTTGGCTCAGACTAAGGTAGCCCCTCTACACTATGAAGTGATATTATCCCAGTTCCAAGCAAAAACTACACTAGGTCCTCACCATGGAATAACGTGTCTCCACTATTATAAGAAAGCACTAGTGGAGAAAAAGAAAATCTATTGCGCTGACTTAAGAAAATTGCTTTCATCGAAGTCAAAGGATAGGTCTTGATAAAACGAAGGAAACAACAGTATCACAATTGGCTCCTTTCCTCTAAGGCTTCTCGTCTTCAGCATGACACAGAAGAAATGTTTAAAGCCATGGCGAAAAGGAATACTAGAGATCTGTGAGCCCTTCTTAACAACAATGAGGTTTTACAACCAGCAAGTATGCTATCAGCTGTGTAGGAGGTTAGTTGGTTCAACAACTTTTCCCAGCTTTTTGCGAGAAGGACATTAAAGGGGCCTGATCCTAGGGGATGTAACATCTCTATCCCAATAGAACAGCTCGAAGTGGATAAGAACCCTCGTGAAAAAAGAGAGGATGACCATGAGTGGGCAATTGAATTTGATAAAGATCTTCTAATGTTCCTAATTAAAAAATGTAATTCTTCCAGGGCAGCTGGGCCGGATGGCCTGACTAATGAAATATTAAAGCAGAGCCCTTAGGACTGGGGGGATTTTTGTTTAATATTATTCAACAAAAGCCTAGAACTTACAGTGGGCCCAGTATCTTGGACATCTGCCCTATTAATACCAATCTTAAAAAAGGCTGCAGAGAGGACCAAAAATAGTTATAGGCCCATTGCCCTTCTGGACACGCTGTAGGAGTTGTTTTCTTCCATTCTCCTCTGGCACTTGCTGAAATGGTCAAGAGAGGCTGGGTACCTTTTGCCGAGACAAACTGGATTTGTAAAAGGGATGGAAACTAACCTCAACCTGTTTCTGCTCAATACTCTGAGGAATAAAACCATGGGGGCAAATTCCAGACTGTTTGTGGCCTTTATCGACCTCGAAGAGGTGTTTGATAGCATCAGCAGAGAAAGGCCATGTGGAAAGCTCATAGCTTAAGGTGGCCTGGGAGATTTAATTGAAACTATTATAGCCCTATACTCAAACACAAGTGTGAGGGTTAGACTATCCACTCAAGGTCTTCTCTCAGGAAAAATCTCCACCTTTCGAGGTTTGAAACAAGGATGCTCACTGGCGCTGGCCTTATTCAATCTCTATCTAGCTGATATCATGGAGGGCCAAGATACTGTCCAATCCTTTCCCCCTAAAATAAACAACCAGCCGGTCCCAAAACTTCTCTTTGCAGATGACATAGTTATTTTAGACCAACACAAATTGGCCTCCAGCGACGTCTTAATGAACTGGTCAAATACCTCGAGCTGAATGCGTTAAAGATAAATGCAAAAAAGACAAAAATATTGATGCTGGAATGTAAAAAGGGGAAAAGAGCCACAGCATTTAGGTGGTATGAGGGCAAGGAGTTCTTGCATCCGGTAAACTCCCTCCCTTATTTGGGAATAATAGTAAATAACAGCATCATTTAAACCCATTGGTTGGAAAATATCAAACTCAAGTGGAAGCGCCTCACATCCCAGGGGATACTCCTGCATGAAAGATAGTTATCACCTTCTTTAAATTGAAGGTGATTCCTATTTTGATCTATGGAGCTGAAATTAAATGAAATTGGCCAAATAATGTCTGGGAATACACTGAGGGTTATTTCTGGAAAAGAGTGTTGTGCTTGCCTAATTCTCTCCCAAATGTAATGGTTAGGTTTGAGCTGGGCCTACAATCCATGCGTTCAATGATCAAATGGAAATCTCTTGCATTCTACGCCAAGTCTATGGGCGAGGAGGCAATTCGACTCCTTTTGATATACTGAAACAAGATACCAGACATGTGGGAGAGAAGTGCCTGGCCTCAGGGAATCTTTTCAACATGGCCAGATGGGGCAGCATTTTTTCCACTTCCACAGATAAACCAAAGCTGACACTGGGATTGACCTAATGTAAATGAGATGTGTGTGTGGAGGTGTCATTCAAGGATCTTGACCTCCATGGTGTGATTTAAACAGGATGCAAGGGAGTGGGTCAGATGTAGAGATTGCGGAAAATGGTGCTGCCCCTGAGAAGCAACTTGGTTTACCCTGGATTTGGTCCCATGCGGTTTCAGGCAACAAGCAGGTGGCGCATTGTTTTTTACATTGACAAAAACAACTGGAGTTGAAGTGCCCCATGTTGTCGAGTCCAAGAGTAAAAGGAGATCATGGACAATGAAATTAGTGGACATCGGGTCAACTGTAAATGTGTACCAGCATGCGTGGCCATGATTAATGCCGTAGAAGATCACAGAACAGTGATGCGTGAAGGCATAGGAAAAGTGTGCATGATGTCACACAAGAAGGAGGAGACCTGGGATCCCACTGTGTTTTCAACATGGTGGACCTTTTAGAGTTGGGAAGGTAAAGTGCCAATAGCCATCTTCTCAGAGTTTTGGTAGGTCATCCATCACAGAGATAAGGACTGACTGGGCGCATCTTGAGGTGCATACATCATGTTGGAAGGCAAGCTCGCACTACGTAACTTTTGCTGACTGAGACAGATTTGATATCACACTTTAGATTGTGGTCCATATGGGTTGAAAGGGGATTTTGTGAGCTAGGAGTCATGGCAACTCACTCGAGCAGATAGTGTGGAGTGAGCAGTAGACCATTTGAAGTATAACGGTGCACATGGAGCGCCATGCTGGTCGACTTGTGTCGGAGGATCTAGCCCAATTTCTTGGTGGGGCTCAAGTGAGTCTGGAATTTGGTGGGTCTGATGGGGGAAGAAGAGGAAGAACTTGTAGGAGCTGCGCGATGAGTGGTGTTCGAGTGGGATAGATAGAGGATATCTCTGCAAATGGAGGGGGCTCTTGTCTGTAAAGAAATCTCCATTGGAAGACAAAGGAAAGGCCTAACAAAGGGTTATACTAAAGGGTTAAAACAGAAAGGGGTCAGTAGAGAAATGGGGATGCAATGTGGAGGTCGCCCCCCACGACACACAGGGATGTAAAGGGGACAAATGGGAAAAGAAGGGCAAAGGTATACAACAAATTCTGGCACTATAAAAAAAAAACAGACATTGGGCAATAAGTAATTCAATGATACATTTAACATAACACACCCGTATCAAATAATCAAAAAACATACATAAAAATAACCTGTCAAACAGATAGGCAGCCTTAAAAACATGCAACCAGATATATTCATTCAGGCCTTCTGTTGACCTCGTATGCCCAAGGATGGTATGGGAGCAGGCGTGTTAGAACATTGTAGCCATGTTTAATGACTTCTATTTCAGTTCATATGAAAATTGATCCAAACGGTCCTCCAAATACCCACATTGCATCGACACCTGTGCTAGCGTACCTTTCTTCCGGCCTCATTGTTGTGCAGGTTCATCAGCCTCCGTGCATTCTTTCTGATTTCGCGTGCGTCGACGAACCGCCGGGAAAATTCGATGCCGTATTTGACGTCGGCAGAGCAGCCTCCCCATTTCCATCCTTCCTCCTGGTTGTAATAGCCCTGTTTCTCTCGGTCGCAGCCACAGTTGCTGAGGTTGCCCTGGCTGCAGGCAGAGGTGACCGCGTGGGCGACACCGGCAGCGGTAATGGCGTAGGTGAACGCGGCTTCCCTACTTCCTGTGGAGAAAAGCCAGAGAGCTGATGGGTTGGAACCATGGCAATGACACGTAAAGATAACAATGCCACAGAGAGCAGCAACATCAGTTTCTCCTTGGACATGTTAGGGTAACTTGCCAGTGTAAGTGCTTTAGATTGATTTTGGCTGTATTTTTATTTTAAATCCAGTGGCTTGTCCATGCAACCATATTGCAATTGTATGGCAAGTCCATTTCATAAAGTGATGCTGGGAAAAGTAGCTAAATTGTGATCTTCCAGTTGTGTCAGAAACACAGAGGGGGAGGGGGAATTTTGCTAATTGCATGTTAGTGACCGGCAATGTTGGCCCTTGCACGCTATCGGGACCCCTGCACGCAATTTTAAACATTCACAAACGTTTAGTGCAAAACTGAAGAGTACAATTAGGGAAAATCACCTTCTCCGCTTTGTAAAAAAAGTAAATGCCGCCTGTACGTTTATTTATTGATTCCTATGGAATCTGCCAGCTCAGGAGCAGGCGCTAATCTGAGGTGGATTCCATTAGAATCCATTTGTTTTACGCCTGCATGAAAATGCACCTATGGAACATTGCGCTCTATGAAGGTGGAGCAGGGCAGCAAAGTGGAGATGCAAACCCTGCTTTGCTGCCTTCCTTTGCCTTGGAAGGGCCTGAAAATGAGCCAGAGAGCAAAATCATGACGTAGAAGCATTACACCTCGCTTTAAATCTTTGTTTTGAACTCCGCTCAATTTCAAATGGGTGCTGGCCATGAGGCGAACTTGTCGTGGCCATTTGGCCACATTTCTTCGCTGCATTTCCAAAAAGGGGGTGTGAGCTGAATGTACATTTATATAACATTTTGGGAGTTGGGGAAGGGCTGGGGGTGCACAGGGGAGTGGATGGGGGGTTAGCCCCCATAAAAATGCCTCAGAAAATGCGGGGAAACAGCCACAAGGATTTTGCCTACTGAGAGTTGAACCACATCTGTAAAATGACACCCATAGAGGTATTTTCCTGGAAACCATTTCTCGCTGCTTTCAATCATTGTTGCCGAATCAAACTGTGGTTCATCACTCAACATGAAACAGTGGCTTATGACTGCAGGAAGAGAAAGTGCAGTGATTAAAACTCAGAAAAGCTATCATACTGGTTCTGAAGAGCACAGAATATCCCCCAAAATAGCCTGATGGATACTGGGGCACAGTGGAGCTATGCAGCGGTGCACACCTTTTCAAACCCTCCCCCGCTCCAGTGCAAGTCCGTGAATTGTGCATGGTCTAACCTGGCTAATTTAAACCTGGCACTATCTGACAAGTTGTACTGATAGGGTGGCAGTGCTGGAAATTGAAAAGGATTTACCCTGGGAACCCCCTCCTCTTTGATGAGGCGGAGGGGGCATGGCCACAAGCCACGTCGCGCAAAACACAGTGGGCCTCATTACATGTTTGCCGCTCCGGAAACAAGGGTGCCGATAAGCTCACTGACACCCTTGTTTCCGGAACGGCAAACTACAAGTCTGCCTGCCAGAGCTGCTGTGCCTGACAGGTCTGTCCCTGCCGGGCGCAGCGGCCATGGTAGGCAGACTTGTCACGGGAGCACAGGCACTGTTGCTAACGGTACCGGTGCTCTCGTGTCACCACTCCCATAGAGTCCAATAGGAATCTATGGGAATGGGGATTAACAAATGTAGCAGCGCCTGACTTCCCGACCGCCGGACTTGTAATAGCCCACTGGCACCGGGAAGTCAGGCGCCAGTAAATTATTACGTGTCCGGCTGCAACCTGCCGGTAGTACTGGCAGGGTTACCACCGGACCCGTAACGAGGCCCACTGTTTTCATGGAACCCAAGCATGGCGATTTGCATAAAAGCAAAGAGCTTTTTGGGAGCACAAGAATGGCGACAATTTAAAATTTGAAACATGTTTGTGATAGTGATTTAGCAAGAAATCTTTTTGAACGAATGACGGAAATCTGACACTGCTATTTTCATTGGTCACAATACCCACCCTAACAAAAAATATCTGTGCATTGCAAGGCATGTATAAAAATGTGGGCAGCTTCTGAACAGAATGCGGGGATTTGACAGTCTCTGCATCTAGTCTTGTGTGCTGTGTGGGAGAGAGCTTCCTTGGGAACCTACTTTAGAGTTGTGTGTGCTAGTCCTGGCCCTCAGGACGTTCCCATTTTCTACTGGGCTCGTGGGCAGTCGAATCATGTGCAACACCACATGGCGTAGCAGTTGCATACTTGTGGTAATCCACTATATTTTAACACATGGAGCCCGCACTAGCACAAAATATCCAGGCAGAGCCATTATGCCTTGAACTTCTCTGCTATTACATCCATCCAAATGAGGGCTTATATAGACTGTACAATGACTACTATTCCCAGCAGGTACTTCCATATTATCCTCAACTTTTAAATTATTATTATTATAATTATTAGTATTATTGATGGCGGACCTAACTTCTAGAAGCAACGTAGCACTTTACAGAGGCATACAACTGTACAGATACACAACATAATGCTTTACAGAGGGATACAACAGTACAGATGCATAGCAGAGCGATTTACAGAGTTAACAGAACAGATATACAGAGGGGTGATACAGAGGTGCACAGAGGAGGGGTACAGCTGTACCGGGTGGCAAGGAGGAGATCGGCGGGTGCGGTCTAGCGAGTCAGGTAGCAAAAGGGACATTGTGATGAGGTAAATGGAGACCATTCAATGTATTTTATATGCAACACAAATTACTCCTTTGCTTAATCTTCAGAAGGTGTGTAAAATACATGTTTTTTATTATAATATTTTCATGCATAGCATAAAAAACCTTTAAAGTGCATCTGAACAGGTCATATGGTGTCATGTATACTAATTGGCGTCTATGTACATATTTTGCACCCCTTGTAGTAGCGCACAAACCACTTAAATTCTTGCCGTCCTAACACCATACCCATTTCTCAGCACTTGCATATTTACAATTTTATCATTTTTCATTTGTTTCGGAGTCTCCTGACCCAGAGTGCGATCTGGCTTCCGCTGGCAGGTTTCTATCTGTTTTTTTTAATTTATATACATATATATATATATATATATATATATATATATATATATATATATATATATATATATATAAAACAAAACAGAGACTGGAATTCAGTCTTGGGCGCAACGCAACGGCACTCCGGCTGTAATTGTAATTGTCTTGAAAAACTTCATTAGTCCTCATAAATCCACACGCAGACCGTGTTTGCTGTGCAGCCAGAAAATCCTTTATTAGTAAAAAAAGGTATGTGGACAAGGAAGGCAGCAGCAGCTTGCAAGAAAGAACGACGCGTTTGACCCTACTCGGGCTTCGTCTGGTATGTGCAATGGAGAGAGGACTGCGTTATTATAGACAAATGGTATAAGTCCATCTTTAATGTTTAGCATTCTTGTGTGTTGGTATAGTGTCCAAACCTTTTCTATAGAAAACAGACGGCCATTTTTAAATGTTTTTTGTCAATGCTTTCGTTCTATTTTAATGCCTCACATTTAAACAATACACATGATGAATACATGTTATACATATCCCATGATTTTCACCAAACTTCACTATCCCAGTGGATTCGTACTAAAGTGCTCGGAGCTATTGATAACAATGTTATATGGGATTATTAACAATGCATTCATTCTATTCGAGTATTTATCAGTAAATGATGAAAGCAAAAATAATTTCTTTGCATTTGTTATAGTATTCACTGAGTTTCACTGTCCCTAGTGGGTATAATAAAGTGCTCAGTGCTACTAATCACATCTTGATGACCCTTAGAAGCCCTATGTTTATATAACTATATTAAAGTGCACAGTGCCTTATTATTGCAATTGATGTTATATACTAAAGTGCTATGTGCTATGTGCTATAGAAACACTGTTGGGCTGCTAAACATTAAAGTGCTCTGTGCTTATGCTATGAATATTGTAAATCTGTGTATAAATCACAAATTGGGATGGGAGACTGTATGTTACCCTTACGGGTGCCTCTATGATATTGTTGGACCAACTAGATTGGAACAATTAAAGGAAAAAGATCTATAAATAGATCATTAATTTAAAATAGAGACTGTGTGTTGCCCTTGCGGGTGCCTCTATGAGCTAGCTAGCCCAACTTAGTTTTAACATGGAAAGACAGGAGGATTTTATAAAAAGATAATTAAATCTAATTAGAGACTGTGAGTTACCCTTGTGGGTGCCTCTATAATATAGATTGACCAACTTGTATTTTATCATTACCAAATCAGGGGAGATTGTACAAAAATCATGAATTCAAATGGGAGACTGTGTGTTACCCTTGCGAGTGTCTCGCTTGAATTATATATTTTAAAAAATATTTTAAAAAATATTTCTATAGGTGGCAATGTAAAATGGGAGACTATATGTTGCCTTTGCAGGTTATCCCTGTTATACATAGGGCATGCAGAAGTCCCCAGTAGATTATTTTATAGTCAAAAATCTTAAAGTGCATTGTGCTATATACCCGGATCACATGTTACTACCAACAGGTAAAACATACTTATTCGTTTAACTCACAATATCATAAATGGAGTCACTTTATAGTAAAAAAGGGTGAAAAGTTAAAGTGCATAGTGCTTGGTAAACAAATCACATGGTAAAACCAAAGAGTAAACATTATGACAAATGGTCTCCAAAAGTAGAATTGCCACTATTTCATGATGATATTGGTCATGATTTTTAAAATCCCATCAAATCTATTTGTATTGTTGTTAAAAAATATTTCCCTTTGAATTTCACAGATGTAAGATTCTGGCACATTGTGAACCTGCAAATGCAGCATACTTTGTGTATAAGTGCAAATTATTCTCTCCTATTTACAAGTGATAAAGCAATAAATTGAAAAAACTTTAAAGAAAAACCAATAAGTAAACAAATTCAAAAACTGCAAACAGATGCTTAGACGTCTGATTCATACTTAGTGTACTATACACCCCTACTAATTTTTTATGCACACAAAAATATATACAGAAAGAGAACATTTTAAATCTGATGGTAGGAACACAGTCTATTCTTCATGGTGGTCATATTTTTAGGATCCCAAGAATACATATAATTCTTCATCACGATTGTGGCCTCCCGGAAACTTGGTGTTAAAATCCACTATGTATCGAGATTCCATTTGCCTCAATTTTCGTAATCTATCCCCACCTCTTGGGTGTACCTTCACTGTGTCAATGCCAAAATATTTGAATGTTCCAATATCATTCTGATTAATGTCAATATATATATGGTAGCGGCCGTGTAGGTATGGTTAAGTTGCTCAACTCATAGGAAGAGCATTTTTTGGGCGGCTTATAACTTTGCATTGCCTGGACGAATCCTCACCAAAATTTGCAAAAAAGTATATGGCCCGGTCTGAATTTTTTCGGCAAGTTTGGTGAGGTTTCGTCAAGGGGGGGCAAAGTTATAGACTGAATGGAAAAAATGTAGCTCACGCCTACAGCCCAAACTGCTGGACTGATTTCCACCAATATTTGCGGCAGGAGCGGTTCATTGGTCTCGAAAGCGTGCATTTGTATATATGGTGGAAATCCATCCAGTAGTATTTTCCTAAATCAGCCTCTTGTGTCTCGTGGATAGTGTACAGTAGTGGTCCGCACCGCTACGCTGCATGTTGTTTAGGGTTCAAAAATAACCACTTTCACCCCTTTTAAGCACTGCGTGGAGCTGTTTTGTCAAAAGGTAACACATTTAGAGGGGCGTCCCAAAATATTGTAAAGGCTTATAAATGTGGTGCCATTTGACGAATCTACACAAAAGTTTGCAAAAAGATTTTAGATCTAGATATAAATGCTTTTGTAAATTTTGGTTGGATTTTGTCAGGAGGCGCCTAAATTAGAGGGGGGCTATCAACCTTTTTACATGGCCTATAACTTTGTTGCCATTTGACGAATCGGGACAAACATTTCTGAAAGATTATAGACCGAGCCTTCAATGTTTGTGTCTGAATGGATTTCGTCAAGTGCGGGCTAAGTTATATGACTATTGTATGTACATACATTTTGACACTTTTGAACAAATAAAACATGGATGGATTTCAAGCAAACTCTGGGTGTTTAAGCGCGTTATAAATATGCAACTAAGACAAAAAAAAAAACAATTACGCAACTGAAAAAACAAACAATTCCTGTAACAGCGCCTCGATGCCCGCGGGTTGTGTGAGCGCTTTAAAAATGCAAACAAAAATATATATAAAATAACAATGTGAAAGTCAAACAAGCGGATGATGATGCCCGCTCGCAGTGGGTATAGGCCCTCTTTTTTAGCCAGAGAGCTATCTATAGATAGAGGTAAGAACAAAAGTATAAAAGTATAATGATATGATAAGGAGTGAGATGTTTTGCACATGTGTTTCTGAAATGCTCCGAAAAGACATTAACATTTTTTTGACGCACACACTTGCAAGCCTATGTTAAGGTGGGGGTTTAGTTGTGCATACCATATAGGCGGAGCACCCCACTTTGTGCTCTGGCATATTTCCTACTTCTGCGGAATACCACAGCAAACTCAATCCTTTGGTTGTTAGAAGTGAGATGAAGACACACAAACCATAGTGCATATAAAAAAGTATTGAAATGTTTCCATTATTTCAGTTTTTGGAACAATAACCGTGATGGGTCTGCAATGCTTTTTTAAGGTGAAGGATCACCTGACATCAGTACCTTGAAGTGGTTGTTTTGGCTTCAAAGTAGGCCACAGATGTGGTGTATTGCTTGTAATCAGAAGAAGGTACTGTTTCCATATAGAAATGGCGGCACAGAATTGATGGGCGTCTCTAAATCCCTTAGTACTCGAGTCACCACATGCGGAAATCATGCCCAGCGCCGGCTCAAGGTGTGCTCAGGGGAAGAGGCTGCTCAGGGGAAGAGGCTGCACAAGGCCGCCACCCCTCCCGGCGGCACAGCAAATAACGGGTGCCTTACCTCGAGTTTACAAGACAATGGGCCTCATTATGAGTCAGGCGTTAAGGGGTTAACGGTGACGTAAACGGCGCCGACCCATAACGCCTGATTACAAGGTCCCTTAGCGCCATGGTGATTTTAACGCCTGCTTTTTGCAGGCGTTAAAATCATGGCGCTAAGGGACCATGGTGCTAATTACGCCACCGTAATTTACGGTGGCGTAATTAGCGCCTTCCCCACTCCCATTATGCCCTACGGGGCAAAAATGGGAATGGGGAAGGGTAAAATGGGAAATGGGGATTTACCGCCCCACTCACCTTGGAATGGGGCGGTAAATCCGCCATCCACCATGGTGTAAACGTAGGTAACTTACCGCCTGGGTCGTAATGAGGCCCAATGAACTGGACACTCCAGCTCAGTGTCATATAAACTTAAGTGTTGGTCTGGGCCAGCGCATATTAAAGAATCACACTTTGCAAGAACCGCAGGGGGCTCGGTTCTGTTGGTCGGCTGATACTTGTTCGATACCACTGCTGTTCTGCATTCGTGATGGGTTGGGGCGATTAGTGCCGGACCCAGGACTCATCGGCTGAGGGGATCCTGAGGCGTCACTCATTGTGCCAAAAAAAGGAGAGGCACGCACTGAAAAACCTCGCACAGGGCACTGGCAGGCCTGGGATCATGCCACTCAGCCCATGAATTGCCCTATGCAGAAGCTTTATACTGACTCGCAAAGAGATTCTTTCTGCAACCTCCGAGTCGCCCGTCTAATCCTAAATCAGCCTCTTGTGTCTCGTGGATAGTGTACAGTAGTGGTCCGCACCACTACGCTGCATGTTGTTTAGGGTTTAAAAGAACCACTTTCACCCCTTTTAAGCACTGCGTGGGAATGCTCTTGCAGCAGTGGGTATCAGTGGTGCTCACTTTTGCACCATCATCCAATGTCCCCATTCAAGACGTGGCTTCCCCTGTATTCAAGGGAAGGTTTTGGGATTGCCTCCTGCACACACAAATGTCTAACTCTACCTCTGGAGGGGAGGCAGAAACAGGCAGATTATCAAGTGAAATACTTCCTTGCAATATGGTGGTGTTTACAGCCATGCCCATCATGAGAGGTAGCTCCCAGGAGGTATTTTGCAAGCATCGCCTGTTTTATTGTTACCTCAATGCTGTAATGAGGCCCTACGGATCAGAGGCGTTGCTAGGAGGGGGCTGAGTGGGCTATAGCCGCGGGTCTTTTGGTGTAGCCCCGGATAGAAGCTCAGGGGTTACAACCAAAAGGCTAGCTAGCCCCCAGTCCCGACAGTCCCAAAATTAGCGTAGCCCCAGATCTTTTCCCGACCTAGCAACACCGCTTCTATGGATAGTCTTTTCATTTGCCAAGTTACTGTGGGAAAACCATGACTGATTGCGGAATCCTGACAGAAGATGGATGCCCAAAACCTGTATATTTGAAAACCACATTTCATTTTACCCATGAGCAGTTGGTGATTTGGCTGTTGAAATAAGTTTGGAAAGTTACTGAACAGTGCTCTCGTGGAAATTGTTCATCTTCCCTACACTGCTTTTGGTTGTTTTTGGAAGCCAATATTATAACTGTGTGCCCTATGTGTTGCCGGGACTCCGCCTCCAGGGTCTACCCAGAAAAACCGGGCTGGAGAGCACGGAGTACCCCGGGTCTCTAGGCACTGGATGAATAGTGCCCATTGCTCTTTCCATTCACCTTCGCAATGGTCTCACTCTAACATCTTGTGCATCACAGAATGAAAGCCGCAGATATTGGAATGGCCCCCATGCGGTCGCGGGGGCGGTTATTGGTGCCAGAGGGTTAAAGGGCTCCATGAGGGGCATTGCTCAATATCATGTTATGACTCTGCGGCAGGGGACGGGTCAATCGCTTCCATAGCCCCTTCACTGTCTCCATCAATGGCATCCTTCCCACTGACTCAAATGGAGAGTTAGCACGTGTTGCAGCTTCTCCTTGGGTTTATGTATGAGCGTCCTGAGCAGATGCGAACTATAGACACATTGGAAGCCACTTGAGATGAAGCAGTTCCAGTTTGCCCTACTGGGGGATGCAGACAGCAAAAAGCCCCTACTAATCGTATGCCGAGAAAATGAGCTCCAACAGTTGGCAATTCCATTACATAACCCAACGGGGAGAACTCACAACCTCGACTCACACGCAATCAGTTGACGTCACAGGGAAATGTGTGTGTGGGGGGGGAACATTTTAGTCCAAGCGAGTTCTAATTGTCCCTATTAGAGAAACAGGCTCTACTGTTATGTTTCTCTAAGAGTCCCTCTTGTTGGAAAAGTCCTACGAGGGAAAGAAAAGGGATGTAGAAAGGATTGGATCTGGGTGGTATTTCTGCTGGAGTACGGGGTCCACAGGCGAGCAAGGGGGATCGTTTGCATAGCCAAGAATGCCTTAGTAGTTTGCACTCAGTGAGTACAGCCTTCATCCCTTCTGTCTTCTATACCTCTTTCTTTTGTCTTGCTTTAGAGGATTTTTCTTACAAAAGGGCTTGTTAGAAAGGAGGAGCACCAGGGAAGCCGAGGGACAGACACTGTTTCTCTAATACGGATAATGAGGGCCCTCTTAGGAGAAACCTTTTATTGTTCCTCCTCCTCCCCACAACTCCCTGTGATTTCAACTGGATACCCTTGAGTTAGGTCCTGGATTCTCCCACGTGGTGTTACGCATTCTCTTTCGATCGGTGGGCCCAGAAGTGAAGCATTCAGCAATATGATTAAAGGGAGATGCATTGCAAATGGGAGCCTCAACTGGATACCCTTGAGTTAGGTCCTGGATTCTCCCACGTGGTGTTACGCATTCTCTTTCGATCGCTGGGCCCAGAAGTGAAGCATTCAGCAATATGATTAAAGGGAGGTGCATTGCAAATGGGAGCCTCAACTGGATACCCTTGAGTTAGGTCCTGGATTCTCCCACGTGGTGTTACGCATTCTCTTTCGATCGCTGGGCCCAGAAGTGAAGCATTCAGCAATATGATTAAAGGGAGGTGCATTGCAAATGGGAGCCTTAACTGGATACCCTTGAGTTAGGCCCTGGATTCTCCCACGTGGTGTTACGCATTCTCTTTTTCGATCGCTGGGCCCAGAAGTGAAGCATTCAGCAATATGATTAAAGGGAGGTGCATTGCAAATGGGAGCCTCAACTGGATACCCTTGAGTTAGGTCCTGGATTCTACCATGTGGTGTTACGCATTCTCTTTCGATCGCTGGGCCCAAAAGTGAAGCATTCAGCAATATGATTAAAGGGAGGTGCATTGCAAATGGGAGCCTCAACTGGATACCCTTGAGTTGGGTCCATTCCAATTGGGAGCCTTGGCATCAACAGTGAGCTCAATTGGCAATGCAGCATTTCCACCCTGGACAGAGAGGTGCCAGGACCAACACAGGCAAGGTGCGGAGGGTAAGGGTGAGGGTCGGGGGAATGGAGGCTTCAAGCTTCAGGTTTTTCAAAAATTCCAAAATGTAAGTGTATGAGACGGTAAACACAGAGGACACCTATGAACTGTCTGGTCCGTTGAAACTGCGCCCATTTTAGAGAAGTCCACACCATTTGGAAATATGGTGCAAAGTGGCCCAGAAGGGCAGATGCCGCGTGGTGTCCTTGCGAGGCCAGCCTGTTCTCTTCCTAAGTCCCTGCAATGAGTAGACTGTCCTCTTATGTTACACCGGTGTCGAGGATTGCAACATACATGCTTTTCAGTTAACATCTGCTACGGGTACAGCTGTAATTGGATGCTACTCTCGCAGGTGGATGTTTGCAGTAGGGAAATAGTTGAAATACCTCACATTGTGTCGCAACAAGAAAGGTAAGAGCAACTTCGCGCTGAATCGGAGAACCACAAATCGGCATACACGCGCACGCCCAGTATTGTGTTGCAATAATCAAACTGGGTGATACATAAGGGAGGCTGGAACCCTGGCAGGTGGTAATTATTAAAATTATTTATAGACTTTTTCTTGAGCAGTGATCAGTCCTGGGAGGTTATCAGATCACCACATATAGGTTGTGACAATGGGAATTAAAGCTGGATGTCATCACATTGAACAAATATACATACAACTGACACATATAGACGATGCTTCCGCTAGGCGGGCGGAACGGGTGACCTGACAAAGTCTGAATGCTTTAACCAGCAGAATCTTCTTGGAAGAACGTATGGGAAGGGGATGAGTGACACTGCAAATCTCTCATCTTGGCAAAGACCAGCATTCCGAGCGCGCAGATTGGCCCAGCACAGCACCTGTCTCACCTCTTCTTTAATTGCCATCTGTGCTTCACCTCCCTACCACCCATGAGCTGCATTCCACCCTCCATCCCCAAATACACTTACCAGCTACATTCCCTCTGCTGTCGTCATACTGCTTCCTCTCCCAAGCCACTCATGAAAATGGAGGACGGACCTCCCGGGAGTTTCGTCCACCATTTTCATGGTGGCCATCTTAATGCATGTCCTCTCTGAACCTGACATTTCTTATGCCAAAAACACAATGCCCTTTTCATCCCGGACACTACACCTGTGTATTAATAGCAATAAAACCCTCCCTTGCCAGTTTTCCCAAGTGTAAACAGTATATTTCACCACATTAAAGCACAATACATGCTTAGAAAAACCTGCAAGCTTCAGTATTATTACTTAATAGGTACATGTGCGAATACGTACAAAATACAACACAGTTTGAGCAAAGAAACACAGTACAGCGTGTCAGGTGACATGGAGGTTTAGGTCAGGAAATTTGCCGGGCATAAGGTGAGGTGGGCGTGCAAGGGGAGGGACAACTCGAAGCCCCAGCCTGTGTTTGATCATAAGGTTGATATGAAAAGTGGGGGATGGCACATGCAAGGCCCGCGTTGTCTGCACAGCCAAAGCAAGACAGCACATGACACTATGGGTGTAGGCTGTGGAGGAAAAAAAAAACAGGGCAAGGCCAGAGAATGGGACAGTGAAGAGCAGGAGTCTACAGAGTTAACAGACATGTGGCATTCTAAGGAGCTGATAACTACATGCTTAGCCGTGAACGGGAGAAACAAAACGGGGTACAACATATTAAACACTGAATTGTGTACTTTGCACTTATTCGTACAAAACAGAAAGAACGGTGCCAGTAAGAGAACGTTCCAGAGCCTGTTAATAGTCCTTTCGCAATAATGCTCTCTTGTGACCAGTTAATGCCGCCTTCTAAAACTATAATTTAATGTCATCAGGGGCCGCAGAGGGCATATGCAGGGGCATGAATTGCCCTCGCTCCACCCCCTCCGCTAGCCCAGGAATTGTGGGGCTGCCCTATCAGGAACAGCCTTATAGTATATGAGTTCGACGTCATGTTGACCGCGGCCTTAAGTGTCTCTAGAGTGGGTACGTAAAGGAGAAGGAATCTCTTGCCTCAATCAAGTAGTGAAGACCTGTGTTGCTGCCACCTCTACAGTTGCCCACTTCCTGTGGTGGGTGAAGACCTACAGCAGGGTATACAATGGCCAAACACTGCAAAGGCACCTCGTTTGCATCTGCTCGGCACAGTGGATGTAGACGTACACTTCTGGGTTGGGGACTCCCAGTTGGATAAAGCGTGCATCTATGCAACAGTGGGAAAGGACATCGTTCCTTTCCAGCCCTGCAGACCCTTCCAACGCAGGTTCGAATCCCGGCAGGGCCAAACTCAGCCTTTCATCCTTCTGAGGACGATAAATGAGCACCACACATCATCGGTAATAATAAGCAGCGCTCAGATGCCTGAGGGTTCGTAGCGCTATATAAATGCAAATTATTATTATTATTATTCCTGGGCGGGGTTGTGACAGGATAATGGTCTGTACGGAACACAATATGACCTTCCTTTACCCTGTGCACCACACATTTCAGCTTTGTGGTGTTGTACATGTTGGACTTTGTTCGGTCGCGGCTGTCAAGGTATTCAATAGGCTGTTTCTGAATTTGCAAAGGTTCCCCATATTTGCACCTACCACAATCCAGCCCGAGCCTGGAGGGATTGTGGTTCCCTCATCATATTGGATAAGCCTCCTATAGAAAAGAAGGGACAGCTGGAGGCAGATCTGTGAAGCGCATCCCTCTGCAACGGCAGTAGCTGGCGCACTCAACACCGGTGCACAATAGCATCTGCTATAACCTGGAATAAGACTTGTACTTACTGCACAAATGTCTGCATTGGGTGACACATTCTCACTGATTCCTCCAGAAAACCTTTATAATAACTCATCACACTAAATTAAGGGGCAACTGTGTGTTAGGTGAATGGACATGTGTGCCACCTTTTGAGTGGCCTACATGTCACTTTGAGGTGGGAACAGTGATGTGGGCACAGAGGTAAGGTGGGACGGAAAGTGGCATCTGCCCAGTTAAAAAAAGTCAGCAAAATTGGTAGACCGCTCCCTGAGATGTTGAGCAGCCAAAATAACTTGTCTCCCTTTTTCGGAGCGTCCATCAGCAGTGGAAAGTGAGGGGTGACTTATAAAAAAAAAAAAGTAAGTGCTATGAAGATGAAAAGAATGGGATCTTGGGTGCAATAGGAAACAACAATTTATCATGATTATCCGCACGCCCGCCCACATTTACTAGTTGTCGAATTAGTCCCAAAAAAAGCCATTCCATCGTGGTGGATTATCTTAAGCAATGACTGCCTGGACCATGGCAATTCCTTTTCTGTCAGATGTTGCAGTTCATTAGGCAGTCACACTCAACTCTGGGAGTTCCTCCCCCACTCCCCTCAAGCAAGGTGGCACACAATAAACCACTTTGGTCAGGCATCCAACCCATCTCGCACCCAACCCCAACAAATACCCTGTGTCACTAATGGACTTGGAACCAGGCCAATGTATAGTAAGAATATATATATATATATATATATATATATATATATATATATATATATATATATATATATTTATTTATTTAAGGTCTGACAAAGAAAACTAGCAGCCAATATCAGCCACCAATGCTGTGAAAACACCTAATATCACAGCAATAACTCGGTTATGATCAACACAGGTACTATTTTGAAACAGGCAGTCACAATTTACAACAAATTTAATTTCAATTTAACCAATAGAAAACATTCACAATACAATGGAAACATTGTTTTCCAACACACATTCAATGGACAGGCAAGGCTTTGGAATTCCGGTTTGGGAGGCAAGGACCTCAATGGAAAAAATCATTTTTAGGCTTTCACTTGAAAGGCACGGTTAGGAAAAAAAACCTCAAAGGGGAATCGTTTTTCAACACACATTCAAATGAGAAGCAAGGCTTTGTAATTCTGAGTTGGAATACAAGAGGTCCATTGTTATTCAGACATAAAGATACCAGTCAGAGCATTTTTACAGAGTTTGACATCGTTTTTCTCCAAGAAACATGGTTCAGGAGTGAAATACACTTGGATGGATTTACCTCGATTTTCCAACATGCAACTAGTTCAAAGCAAGAACGGCCACCTGGCGGTCTATTAGTCGCAATTCGAAACACCACGGGACACGATGTACAGTGCTTATGTAATGATATTTCCAGTATTTTGGCAATTAGGTGCAGCATTAGATGGATTGCTGGGGTCAGAGGTCTCCAATTGATAAATATTTACTGGAATCCTGAAAACTGAGAACTACCTCTTTTTTCTTGAAGATCTCTTGTTCATCCTTACCGATCTAAATGTTCATTTTCCGGATGACTTATTACTGATTGGTGGAGATTTTAATGCATGTTGTTCCCCTATAGCCAGGCTAACCCTGAAATCCAGGGTTAATAATTCTCATGGAGTAATGTGGGAAAATATGTTTGCAGATTGGAATTTAAAGATCACTAATGGTAACATTGAGTCCTTTACTTTACTTTATTACATTTGTATGGCGCAACCATAAACCCGTAGGTGTGAGGGCGCAGACAAGACAAGACAGAACACAAAAAGAGAAGGCAGGAGAGTCCATAGGGAGAAAGCTGCAAACTAAGGATGACGATTTGAAGACTATTGAGTGTCCAACGGCAGTGACAAGGTTGAATGGAAAAAAGCACATCTTCAATAGATTACCTAATAGTCTCCCCTGAACTGTTTCAAAATTGTGTGTGGTCAAATGTTGTTCCAATGCAGCAAAGTGATCATAATTCATTACAAATTGCCTTTTCTCTGGAAAAACATGAGATTAAAAACACATATGTTTCCAAATTACAGGTTAACTCACAAGGGAATCGTATTGTTTGTTTTAGCAACATGGGTCGTAAATTGAATGACAAATTGGAACACAAAGTCAGGCATGGTCTTGAATACGAATTACAAATGTTATGCTCTCTCGGCAGTTTTGTGGTATTTGTAGCTCTCTTTGTCTCTCTGCTAGTTGTTCCTTGCAAGAGTCCAGCAGCAGGCTATCTCCCAGAATAAGTCAAAAAGCCCTGTTTTGATGCAAACATACCCTCTAATAAGGCTGATAACACTCCAACATGGTCATAATTCCCAAGGTCAGGATTGGCTAGCTCGCTCCCTTCCACTCCCCCACCACACCCCCTGCCTGCTGATAGGGTCAGGAATTGAGAGGATTGTATGATGTAGGCTGAGGGAGGAGAAAAGATACATCATTTCAAAATGACAGGGAGTTTGACATTTTGTGTTCTGTTAATTCTCATAATGTGATAACTCCCTTAAAGTTTCAGATAACCACATGAATATAGATATATTTTTTAGTTCTATCTTTTATGGCGAGTCGGGCTATAATAATTTTATTTCGGCATGCCCTTCCTGGGGAGAGCTACCATTTTTGTCACGGTTTGCTGCTGTGCCGAAACAGCTAAAAATGGGAACATTTCCAATTTAAACCTTACTTTCTTGATCTATCACTTTGCCAACTTTCCCATTTCCCAGGTGTATGAAAATGGCAGAATCATAATTTTTCCCATAACTAAATTTGTGTGCATCACACAAATTCCATTTTTACAGGGTCCCAATGGGCTTTTTATCCCCTTTAAATTGAACCCGGGGTGAGCTCGATAGGACACATGATGCTACATTTATTTAGGAAAAATGTGTTCAATGTTTAATCAACGCAGGGTATAACATGGCCCCCAGTTTCACATTCAAATCAGACCCCAAACACTTTCCATTTCTATGAAAATATACGACCAGCCATCTGGTTTATCCATGTATATCTGAACCTTTTTCTCCTTGGCTTCAAATGGTCCTTGCTTGGAGCTTAATGCACTATTTATGGGAGTGCCTAACCCTAAGGTCACTTCTGCAGGACATGTTATCAGCAACTCCCATAATGTACTTCTTTGTATATCTTAGCATTTAAATTGACAGTTAGACCTGTTTCCTTGGTGGGCCCAGCCAACGGTCTTTAGTTCAGATTTGCAAAGGGTCTTTGTTCAGAGCTAATGCACTTTTTATGTGAAATCTGACCTTAAAGGTAATTTCTTTTGGCCATGTTATCACTAGTTCACCACAATTCCGATTTCTTTCTCTGTATATTTAAGCATTCTCTTGAAACCAGCCTTTAATACTTGGCATGCATCAAACCAAAGGGCTGCAAGGTCAGGATCCAGATATACTATTCAGTTCACAGTTCGGTTGGGGATTTCAGCTCAGCGAGAACAACACGTTGCAGTTTACCATTCTGAAAGGCTAGCATATTACTTTTACCCACCGCATATCTGTAAATTTCAATGCTGCACCAGGGTCTGTTGTCCATAAATACAATCTTTTCTTTATATACTGTATAAACAGAAATAAGTTCACTCTAGCCACATAGATAAGCCATAGTTACTTCAGGAATTAGTATTCAAATCTACACCAAACAAAATAAGCCCTTCTTTGGCTATGCTGTCATTTCATATAATTAAATTAAGCCTCTTTCTTCCTGATGAATGTAATCTGTTCTTCAACTTTATTTCTTAATTGAATGGCATCATCCCTCCTTTTTTTTATCTTCCAAATACGCAACTATTTATTTTCATCCAATGTGCACTGCTGCAGTTTTTTAAATCTGCCCATGTGTAATTTATTTGTTTAATATAACAGTTGAAATGACACGTGTATCCCTTCGGTATTGTCCACGCATAATCCATTATTTACCATGGAAAACATATGTCCCCTTTATTACTCCAATAGGCCTTTTCATTAAAATGTCCATTCATTTGTGAAAAGTATCTGTCTTTCTCGCTTGTGCACTTGTCTATTTTAGTAGAATTTAACTAGGCCCATTTCTTTCCATGTCACTAGGCCTTAAGTCAGAAAAGAAGTGTTTTGGACCGGCCTGCATTTCCAGTGGCTTTCCAATGGATAATACCAGCCAGCTTCACTCTTAAATCCTGGCCTCGCATGGCCTCTTCATTTCTGACATTCAGGGGCCATCTTTTACCCCACACAGACTGACTGACCTCACAACACAAAAAGGTCAGACAGTGGATAATTAGGCAATATATGTGATTTTTGCATGGAAAAATGCTACATTTTATCGTGTCATCTCAAACCCCTTTTTTGGCTACCAGTCCACTTAAGGGCCAACATCACGTGCTCTGCTCTACAAAATCCTTGCTACCCTGATCTGGGACCAAATACTTGCAATCTATAACCATATGAAATGTATTGCTACTTTCTGACATGTCCACTGAGATCTTAAAATGGCGATCTTCTGGTTTCCTGCTGCTAAACTGCATCGTCAGGAGTGATCAGTGGCTTTGTGTACTAGGACCTCAACTCAGAAACTCGTTCCCATTCTTCAAGTTCACTCCAATTCTCCCTCTCTAGAGCCAAACTGAAAACTCACTTGTTTAAAGATTTTCCTCTCCCTCGTCTTTACATGCCCTACCCCGCGTAAGTCTTCACAAAAAACATTTACAAACTGTTTTCCCTATCATTCCAAGATTTTTTTCCTTCACATAGCCCTTCTTACACTCAAACATTCGCATACATTTGCATACACCTTTTCACTTTCACAATTCACATCCAAATCATACGCGTGGAACATTCAGGTGTAACATAAGTGTGTTCTCAAATGTTCCTAACACAGTGTTGAACTTTTTTGAACACACGTAAAGTTAACTGAGAGTAATTTACTACTTCCTCCACAAGTACCTAACATTTATTCTTGGAAACAGAATTGTAAATCCACCCACTTTGTTTATGAACCTACTCTGTTCCAATAATTTAATGAACTATGAGGCAGACACATAAATATTTCTGACATGGCATTGAGCCGGACACTGCATCCTGTGGAATTTGTCAATATACCTGAGAGTACTCAGAACTCAGAGGAAGTACCACTTACTGCCATCTCAAGGTTGCTTCTCAGCCAATGTGTACTCTCTTTGCACATCGGATTTACGAATCTCACTTGGCATGACTTAAAGTGTTGTCTTTCAAGAATCATTAATATTTGGTTTTATGTGATTTTACAGACGGAAAATTCAGAGTGATGCATTTCATCGCGACCAAAATACTGATTTTCTTTTTTATTAATTTGGGGGGGGGAATCCCCTCCAAACCCCTGTTTTTTATCCTTACAATGCCACCTGACCTCATCCCGACCTATTTTAACCCCTTACCCCACTACACTATATATATTTATTTAATTTTTCGGAATTATGGTCTGCAGTGAAATGTACCACTCTGATTTGTTTTCGGTAAATTGACGACTGGCTACCCAATATTTCAGTGAGACCAAGCCTCCTCTCTGCTTCCTTGACCTAGAGCACAAAGGAAAAGCCAACACAACCTACTGTCCGAAGATAACTCAGCGGTTTATTTTGGCAAGACACATTATGCCTCAATCCATTATGATTTCTTACTAAGTCCTGTGTGAGTACTTATTAGCAAGGAATTTGCAAGATCTGCTCTGCTTGTCATGCCACACACATCGTGTGGTCTCCCACGAGGGTGGGTGTTTTCCGAGACTTCACTATCCATTCAGGGGTCATCAGGTAGCCTGAAAGGTTTGGCTTGTGGGTATGCATGCACAAACACTAGCCACCTTTCACAGTCTGGCTTTACATCTATAGAAAGAGGAAAGGGCAAATACCACCAGCCCACAATGCATAACATCAAAGAAAATGTGGGGAACATATGACCAAAAATCTTTATATGTGACAAATATGTCAGTGATAAAATAGCTGTATTCTTAAATCACTAAGTCCACAGTGAACACTGGGCATGGCACTAATTTCAAAACACTCACAATAGCCACAACATGCCTCAGGATCTCGCTGTGCCGTTAGAATGGTCGTGACATCAGTCACGTGATTGGAGTCTAAAGGTAATGCCACCTTGTGCAGGGTTTTAGCTGGGTCTCAGGGCATGGGTGGCTCTGCATAAGCTATGTCCTGAGAGCATTTTTCCTCTCTCTTTCTCTCTCTCTTTATATATATATATATATACATATATATATATATATATATATATATATATATATATATGAGTCGAGGGGGTGTCAGAGACTTGGTGTTGTGAGCACCACGCGGCAAGGTTGTCGCGAAAAGCGTTAACTTTTTGGGGAGAGCCGGGATGAATGGCGGCTGCACATTGTTGCGTCGTGATGTGCTGCATGATTTTGGGAAATAAAATAAAGAAGAAATGTGAACTAAACTGGTGTTCTGACTTGAGTGAATAAGGCACTGGAAGGAGAGTGCTCCTCGACGACTGCCGGTCTGTCCGTTTTTGGAAAAATATATATAAATATATATATATATATATATACACACATTCGTATTATTGAAGACAAAATGTGCAATGTACAACCACGGTTAGCTTGTTGATGTACATTGAAACAAAGCACTCCCTCATTTACATGAAGGCCTACCTCATGCAAATGAGAGAACCCCTAGTGCCCGTGTCCATATTTCATATTTACTATTTACAAAGGAAGTGCACAGACAATCAGGCGTTATGTGAGAGTGTTGGCTATGCCTCACTTGGAAGATGAACATCCCAGGCACAAGGTGCTGTCATAGGGTAAATCGACTCTTCCCACCTTGGCCAGGCAGCGGCGCTCTTCCAAAGGCCTGTACGGCTTTGTGCCCTAAGAGTTTGGGTGTGGCAGGAGCTATGCGGCCAGTATTAACACAGGGAGCTCCTTAGCACACTCTTGTGGATCATGGCATTAGTCGCCTCTCTATCATAGTGTGCCGCTCCATCCCCGAGCACTCCATCTGTACCCAGTTGTTTGGGCCCACATTTTACCTTTATTTTCTGTTACATATCACACACTAGTGTAAACATTGGCAGTATAGCTGTTTTGCTCCTGTTCAACGATGAAGATTTGTTTTTCACTATTTCATCAGTATATTTTCCTTTCATTGCTTCAGTTATGTGACTTAGCCCGACGCTGAATGTAGATACAGATCCAGAAGAAGGGCAACCCTAGGGCACCAGTGTGTAGTGCCCATTGATATAGAGCATCTTTGGAGGTGGCAACATTTAATAGCGGGCATCTCAGATGACTAGCCGAGAGGGCACTGGCAAGGTCATCAGTGTGCGGCCTCTGCTTTTCAATGCCAGCAGAGGGCTGTCACTGAATCCAAGCACTGCCGTGGTCCTTTCTGCTTCATCGCATGCCGCCACCTAAGATTAGTCCCTTCATCGCCTTATGACAGGCCAAGGGAAGCCCACTCAAAATCAGCAGTGGCAAGCATTAGATGGCTACCATTTGCCATCCATTCAGCACAAAGAACCGGTTTCCAGTAAAATTGTTGCCAGCAGAAATGTAGTCAGTGAAAAAGTTGCGGTGAAAATACCTCTGCAGTGAAGACCTCACCAAGCAAAAAGTAGTTAAAAAATGAAGATGAAAAGTAGCCAAAATATTGGGGTTTGTAAGTCGTTAGGGTAGATTAAGGCCCTCATTACGACCCTGGCGGATTTCGCGGTGCTAAATGCACCGCGAAGCACGGCGGAAAGCCGTCGATAGCGCCATGGGGGTTGGCGGATTTACCACCCCATGCCGACCTTGGCGGAGCGGTAAATCCCCAATCCCCATTTTACCCTTCCCCATTCCCATTCTTGCCCCATAGGGTATAATGGGAGTGGGGAAGGAGTTAATTACGCCGCCGTAAAGTACGGCGGCGTAATTAACAATGAGGTCCCTTAGCGCCATGGTTTTCTCCGCCCGGTAAAACCAGGTGGAGAAAACCTCCATGGCGCTAAGGGAACTCGTAGTACGGCGGACGGGTCCGCCGCGATTAGCGCTGGCGGAAACCCACTCCGCCAGGGTCCTAATGAGGGCCTAAGTGTCTTTGAAGTATTAGGGTAGGGTTTATGGTATGTTTAGGGCAAATAGAGTAATGGTTTGGGTCAGTGTAAAAGAAAGGGATAGGGAAGTTGGGGGAGTTGGTGATTTTGGCATAGGATATGGATTAGGATAAACCTAGAGGTTAGAGCAAAGCAATCATTAGGGTACATGTTAGAGTTGCAGTTAGTGTAAGGCTAAGGTTAGGATTAGAGTATGGGTTCGGGTTAGGGCAAGGGCCATGTCATTTGTGGTGAGCTGGTGAGCTGGTTATGGGGATGGGGTTAGGTTCACTGTTCATTTTCTATTGATTTTTTATTGAGTAACATGTAAATAAAATGCTTTATAGCGCTAAAGGATTATTGTTCTTTAAGACTTCAGGGTAGTAATTAGAATTAGCAGAAGGTTTAGGAATTGAGTTATGGTGATTGTGAAGGTTTTATTAAAGGTTTGAGTCATTGTTGGAGTTATAGTTCTGTACGTGCGTTTATTTAAAAATGGTTTTTTGGGGTGACCTTATTACTGGCAACATTTTCTTAATTTGCATTTATTGTATTGAATGGCTACATTTTGTTAAACGACTTTTTCATGGCTACATTTTCACATGGAACTGACTACAATTTCCCCAGGGACATGTTCACATAGAACCAAAGAACCCATTATATCTCTTTTTTCAAATGCATAGAAAAATCAGAAATCAATTTGCTTTCCACAATGAAAACATTTGGTCACAAAGTGTTGCTCTACTAATAAAAATATACCGGCTATCAGAGGCTGACTAATAAGCATACACATAGATGTGTGCCTTTGTACAACAGATTAGGGCCATGTTGAAGGCTTTCTTCACCATTGATATTATCAGTCCTCTTTTTTAAAAAACATTTCTTTTTATTGTATTTTCATCAAACAAAACTGTTATCACACATCAATTCTCCCCCAACCCCCCAACCCACAGGTGCAAGAAAATCCTTGGGGCCTCCCTCTTTTCCAGGATATTGTTAAACAATTTAGTGATATAGTTGGCATCAATACTTTTGGATAATTTTTATGAAACCCTATTTTGAATCCGTCTTGACCCAGGGATAATCATCCTATGGCTGCCTTTATCTCTTCCCCCGTAATCTGTAATGTTAGGCAGAACCCTTTGCCCTGTTAGTTTGGGAAGCTCCAGTTTATCCAACGTCCATCCCACCAGCGGCATTCTGCATCTCAGAGCCCTCCCCTCTGTCCCCTTACTTGACAACAAATAATCAATCCTAGTGTCGTTTGGGGTGGAATGGAAAGCGTAACCTCTCGCCTCCGGATTCCTTGGTCTCCAAATGACTACCAATCTCTGCATGCTGAGGATCTTAGCGCAGACCCGTTCCCTCTTGTGGTGCGCTATTCTCTCCTGTCTTCTTTAGCGAGAGCCTATCCCTTCTTGGGTCCTCCCACATTTTGAGATCACCTCTAGCTATGGTTAAACCCTCTGCAGCACCAATTAAGTGATCCTTTGCTTGTTTGCAGAATGCTGTCTGACCTTGTTTCGGGCAATAGAGTGTCAGCACCATGATTCTGTTTTGCCCCAGAGTTTGCCGGCCCATGAGGGCCCTCCCTGCCATGGCCCAGTCATTTTTGACACCTTAAATGCTATGGATTTAGGAAAAATGATCCTTACTCCGATGACCAAAAAGTCTGACCCTCCGTTGCCCCTGAAATGTGGTGTTCCTCCCCCTCCCTTTGACTCCTCATTTCTTGCAGGAGCAATATATCCAAGCTCATGTTCCTAATTTCCCTGACCACTAGGGATCTCTTAGTTGGGGGGTTTATTCCCTTGACATAAAGAGCCCCACCCTGAAAGGCCTCCTCCACCAGCCTGCACCACCTATCCTGCACCATCAAGTCACCCCTCTCTTCTTACCACAAGACATCTATGTACAGCTACAACCTGACTCCTTTGTTCCGACATCATCGTAAACATCCTGTTCAGTTTTCGTACCTTGCACCCCCTTCCCTCGCATCCCATTCCTACACCCCAACAAACCAACAAAACGCCTGATAGCATGACAATCCTGAAATGCCCATCTTAGTCTGGACCACTAGGATCAGCTCACTGCATCCTGCCCGGGTCTGAATTTGACATCTTCTTATCTGAAATGTCTGTGTCTATTATATGGCGAAAGCCACACTCGTGGAAATCCTGCTGGCAAGAGTTTCCAAGGCAAATTTCTCTTCTTAGGATAAGGCGTGGTGAGTCAGAAGAATTTCCTACCACCTGGTACTTTCCTCCTGGATGCACAGCCATGTGGGGGTTCTCGTTCTGTATCAAAAGCCCCCCCCCACTCCTCTGCACCTAATCTACTCTCCCTCAGCAGTGTTGGAGAGCTGTTGAAGCACTGTATCAACCTTCTCCCCCGTCGTACTATGGAAGTCCTCCTGCCCAAATTCAAATATCAATGCAAGGGGTAAGGCCCACTGGTATCTCGCTCCCTTTTTTGTGAGCCATTGCATAAGATGGCGACATTCTTTTTGTCTGGTGAGGGTGCAACTAGATAGATCTTGATAAATCCTTACTTGGTCGCCCTCAAATTGAAATTCATTCAACTGCTCAACCTTTGTCAGAACGTCTGCCGTGTCTTTGTAATGGTGGAACTTTGCTACAACAGATCTGGGCCTACCAGCTCTATTCGCTCCCACCCTGTGCACTCTATCAATTGTGATGTCTTTTCCTCCTACCTTCTCGCACAGGGCATTAAACATCTCTTTCAGCTTTTTCTTACCACATCCTTGTTTTCCCTTTGGTTCCTTCAGGCCCATTAGCTGTACATTATTCCTCTTTTCTCTGTTTTCCAAATTGTCCACCTTTAAGAACATGTCAGCCTCCTTCGCCTCTAGGTCATCCACATGGCATCGTATCTCATAGCCACAATGTCTCCATTGAGTTGATTGTTATCTAGCCTTTCACATTTCTGCCAGTAGCTCCACTCTGCGTCTCAGGTCCACTATACAGACCTATATATCCCCCCAGAGTTCCTTAATATCTAGTATTATGTCTGTTACATCTTTGGTGGCCAGGTGGTTGCACACTTTGCTGTCCACTCCACATGGGGGAGGGATCTCTTCCCTACCCTCCATTCTGTCCATCCCACTGTACTGCTGCAGTGCCTGGATGCACTCCCTTCCTTGCCTTTCCTGGCCGCCAGCATACTTGATGCAAGCTCTGGTCTGCTACTAAGCTGTCCTTCTTCTTTCCGAGGCTTGCCCCATCAATCATAAAAGGGGGATGCCAATAGCTCCTGGTGCAACCATAAGAGGGAGGACCTCTTCTTCATTCCTCTGTCTGGGTAATTGCTTTCTCCCCCTGTGCCCTGTTGCCTCCTCTTTCTGCCAATCACAGGCTATTCAAACCATCCATCGGTTGCCAGCAAAAAAGCCCCCACAATGTAGTCCACCTTTAACACCTGTGCCTCAGAGCTCTGTCTGCAAAGTGCTATACTCCACAACCTACTCGGCTCTCATGCCTTGCGAGTTCTCTTGTGGACCGTGGGTGTACAGCGTTATGATTTTTCCAGTCTCACCTCCATAGCATTCTCGGGAGCCTTCCAGCATTCCCAATGTTTCCATCTGCCTTGCATACTGGCCGTGCAGCTCATACGATGCACCATCCAGGGGGCCCGTGTTGCCTCTGCCCATGTGCCACTCAAAACCCAGGCATCTTCTTGTTCCAGAGCTGAAGTCGACTCACCCAGTTGTCAGCCTCCCTGTCCTTATGCATTTCTTGCCGTCCAGGTCTTTGCACCCCACAGCCTCTCCTCTTCTCACTTCCCTTCAAGTTGGTGGTTAGTTCTCCACCGATACCCGGATCAGTCGGCCTTCAGCACAGACTCCTCCTCGGTCTGTCGTGAGCTCCGGGGGAGCACCTTTGCATGCCTCTCTCTGGAAGATGTGTATTATGCCCCTGCCTTCACCTTGCCACCACTCCCCGGTCCTTACAGCTCAGCAGCCGCTGCAGATAGGCAGTGTCCATGGCTCCCCTCTGGGTACGCTCCTGCCCGTCCATGGTATCGGGCTTGCCTGCACTTTCAAGGCCTGGCTGTCTCTGGCCTTGTCTTATGCAGGTCTGCCATTCACTCTCACGGCCGATTGTTCTTGCTCCACTGCATCGGCAGCCTTGTTACTCATGTAGAAACTCAGGGGGGGGGGCGCTCCACCGCTTCTTTCTCCGCAAGGGGGCTCTGTAGTCTTCACCTAATCACACCATTTTGCTCAATATTGGACAAGGCGACACAGATCTGAATAACACACAGCCATCTTGGTCTGCACCCCCTAGTGGTCGCCTAACAGGCCTCTTCTAAACAATGAGAGGCTAAGTGCTGTCCTCATGCCTTTGTTCAAGCAGTTCCGGAGATGGTTACCCTGCCCACTGATAGGCAAACCTTCAAGCCTCTTATAATTTAATTGAAGTGAGGAGCTAGATCAGGAAGTAGACTGAGCTTGACCCTTAGATGGCTATCTAATAGCAGCATAGAGTGTTGTTGTCTATTCCCTGCTCTGCTCCTCTGCTAGGCAGCAGAGCTCATTCAGGACTGGCACGGCCCGGTGGTGTTGGCTCTTTTCCCTTCAGGTTGAAGCAAAGCCTGGCTGCCTGGCTCTGAGTTCTCTGAAGCCTGTTCGCTACTTTCTTAAACTTCCAGCACAGACATGCCATAACAATCCAAGCACAGAGGATGCCGAGGCGTTGCTGGGGGGGGGGGTGGGGGATAAGGGGACTATAACCCTGGGTCTTTCGGTTGTAGCCCTGGATAGAATCTCAGGAGATACAGCCAAAAGGCTAGCTAGCCCCCAGACCCGACAGTTCCGACATTAGCATAGCCCCGGGGCTTTTCCAGACCTAACAACACTAATACCCCAATGGATGAGTTGAGTTTAGAGTAGCGTGGAGAGCCAACCTACGCAACATTACCTAAAGGCTGAGGCTCTTCACAACCGTTCACATCAAGTGGGAGGAGGAGGGCTCCAAGTCAACCAAAACCGTGCAGGTTTTTAACTTATGACTTTGGCAGGATTTGTGTAGTCAGTGATTCCAGGCCTCAATAGAATATTTATTCCAGCGTGATATCTGGTTTGTTGAAAACTTACCAATAGGTCTATCAGTAATAAAGGGTTGGTTGTGCAGTTGCCCCAGGAATCAACTTAGAAGCCTCCCTTCTTCTCTGTTGGCACCCAATTGATGCACACCACACAGCAGGATTGTTGAGATTTGCTTAGCCCCCTGTTTCATCCATATCTGTGGCAGGCAGCAATGTGCTTGCTGGGGAAATACTGTGGAATGTAAACAGTGACACATTATCAGTGTTTCACTCAGTCAATGATTTCTGGATTTATTTAACTGGGAAATATGGGATCCCAAACCTCACTCTCTTGGCACCTGAGCACATATGTGTGGTGCCAATACGGGGTGCCCCGGTGCATATTCCCACGTGTATCAACTGGATCATGGCCTGCTACCCAATCACTGTGTTTCACTCTAAAGCACCCCGAAAGGGGCTACCTGTGCTCACCGGTGTGATTAGTTCCCCTAAAAGCCTTCACCTTCCTCTTTAGCAAATGCAAACATATAAAGAGGAAGAGGCGAAGATAATCTCAGATAAAATTGCAAATGCAGAAAAAAAAACATTGAAACAGGAACAAAAGTGGGAATGCGGGTTTACGGTACAGAATGGAGAGTCCCCAAATATTTGAGAAAGAACCTGAAGAAGGGAAGGGAAAACATGCCCACCGAGTTGAAAGGCCAAAAAATTAAATATCATAGAGACAAAACCAATGAAAAACATTTTCAGTACAGAGGGTTTTTCAGCTTAAAGTAGTAACAAAGAAGCCAAATATACGTTGAGATAATGGTCTGCTCTTTCAATATTTATGTATTTATTATACATGTAGCAATTAAGCTTTGTATAATCAATATTGGCACACATTTGAAATGATACGGCCATTTCTGGGCATCTTTTAATGATTTTAAAATAAGGCATGCATTGGAGAACAAGGGGATGGATGCAGAAACTCTACATTTACCGGCCATGGTGGTGAGTTTTTTTTTAGAAAAACCTCACAATAAAAAAGCACCGGCTGACGACACAGTATTGTCATTTGCCTCTATAACAGCAGTGCCGCTTTGATTTGTGTTCTCGGATTTTGTGCCTGGCCGCGCCATTTTGTAGCAAGGGATTCTCAGCTGTTTGTGCGCGCGAGACAGCGAATTGATGCTGCAAAGCTGATACGGATCAAGCCACCCTTTCTCTTTTCTCCCTCGCATCATCACATGACACCGGTTTCCCTGAGTGAGACATTCGCTAATGCTCGGGGATTACCGCAGCGGGTCCATTATTTGATGTTGTTGGTTGCTCTGGTTGTATTTTAGAGGGATTAGCTGTTGCCCAAACGGCAGAGGCACACTGTCCCCCCCACAACGGTGTGCTGATGTCGCATCACCAATAAAAGGAGTGATTGCGGCACGATGTTCTGCAGGAATGTCAGCTTTGGAGAGCACACTATTTCCACAGCATGGGCTGCACATGCTCCTGGTCTAGGCTGCCTGTGGGTGAGATGTTGTTGATGCTGCCAAACCTAATTGAACAGCCAATAAACCCAGTGCTCTTGCTGCGGAAGAACAGCTTTTTTGAGATCAGCCTGAAACTTGCTTCCTCGCACTTCCTCTTCAAGCTAAGTGCACTGGAGTCCATTAACCCTGCCATTTTAAGACAAGATTCAGAAGTGTGAAGTGGTTTTCCAAACCTGTTGCTTGAGTCAATGATTCAAATCCTGCCAATGTTGGCAGCATTTGAAAGCGATTGCGGTACAGTGCCTTCACGATACTGCGGCTGTACGCAGTCATCAGTGGTCCTCTTGGTATCTGGTCATTGCATTGAATGAAATAGCATCGAATTCCATACCAGAGAAAAAAAAGCATCGAAAAAAAGCAGTGAATGCTTTTTTTAAAGGTAAGGGTTTAGTTTAATTAAAATGGGGTTTAAAGGTTAAAAAGGTGGGTTTAGGGGGGACCCCCCATTAAAAATAAAACAAGAAAAAAATGCATTCAATGCTTTTTTTCGATGCATTTTTTTCTCTGGTATGGCATTCGATGCAATATCTATAAAGCGGTCCTCTTCCTACCATCTTTGAAACCAGTCAACACATGTATTGGCAATCGTGTGAGTGGACATAGTGATTAAGGGAAAAGTGGATTTGGACAGCCATTTTGCAGGTTGGAAAAGGTCTCCCTGGGGGTGAGGCTCCTCGGTGTGGTTTGGACAGCGCACACTGCCGGTGCATGTCACCAGCCCACCAGGTGGACACATTAAACATTATATCCTCTAATCACATTTAAATTCAGAGAAAGTCATGGAGGGAAAGTGACCGATTGTAAAATCAGACACACCTGCCTTTGCAGGGTAGCCTTGATTAGCACGATTCATGGGGGGGTCAGGGGGGCGTGGGCAAGGTGGAAGCCAATGTTGTTGACGCCCAGGATGAGGAAGGTGATGGAACACTCGGGAAACACTCCGCTCCGAAAGTGTTGGTGTTAAATAGGATGGAGCCCAATTTGAGACACCGACATTTTAAAGGGCCCCATGATCAGCAAATGCTAAAGCTGCCTTTTAACTACAGTCCGAACTCTCGTCCGTCCCTGCCTGGCAATCAGTGGAATTTCTCCCAATGAAGTCCCATCACCAAAGCATCTGCCAAGTATCACTGGTAGCTATCATGGAAGATGGGGCGGAAGATTGGGGCTCCCTGGTATCCCATGACGAATACATCTGCCAAGTATCACTGGTAGCTATCGTGGAAGATGGGCGGAAGATTGGGGCTCCCTGGTATCCCATGACGAATACATCTGCCAAGTATCACTGGTAGCTATCGTGGAAGATGGGCGGAAGATTGGGGCTCCCTGGTATCCCATGACGAATACATCTGCCAAGTATCACTGGTAGCTATCGTGGAAGATGGGCGGAAGATTGGGGCTCCCTGGTATCCCATGACGAATACATCTGCCAAGTATCACTGGTAGCCATCGTGGAAGATGGGGCGGAAGATTGGGGCTCCCTGGTATCCCATGATGAATACATCTGCCAAGTATCACTGGTAGCTATCGTGGAAGATGGGCGGAAGATTGGGGCTCCCTGGTATCCCATGACGAATACATCTGCCAAGTATCACTGGTAGCTATCATGGAAGATGGGGCGGAAGATTGGGGCTCCCTGGTATCCCATGATGAACACATCTGCCAAGTATCACTGGTAGCTATCGTGGAAGATGGGGCGGAAGATTGGGGCTCCCTGGTACCCCATGATGAATACATCTGCCAACTATCACTGGTAGCTATCATGGAAGATGGGGCGGAAGATTGGGGCTCCCTGGTATCCCATGATGAATACATCTGCCAAGTATCACTGGTAGCTATCGTGGAAGATGGGGCGGAAGATTGGGGCTCCCTGGTATCCCATGATGAATACATCTGCCAAGTATCACTGGTAGCTATCGTGGAAGATGGGCGGAAGATTGGGGCTCCCTGGTATCTCATGATGAATACATCTGGGGTGGTGCTAAATTACCTTATATCCTGTAGAGAGCTTCATTTAAATGCGATGTTCAGAAAACAAGCTTCCTCGTTGTGAGACTGAATACTTAGGAGTGCCCTTTAGGGTTGCCTTTAAGTCCAGGAATAGGGTCAGGGATCTTCCCTGAAAAGAGAGAGCCTGTTTTGGAGGTGCACATTTTGGACTCTGTTGATGGCCATCCCTAGTCACACACGGCAACCTTACATCAGTGAGGGAGCACAAGGATGAGGAGGCCCCCCACATGCGTGTTGGTAGAGGGACTGGTGGGGAGCGGCACAGGAACTGGGGACCTGGACACATGTGGAGGTCATGCTCTTCAGCTTAGGGGGTGCTGCAGAGAGCAAATGCCAATGTCACTAGGTAAAGGCAGACAGGTAAGAGACAGCGACGGAGAGAGGTATGTCATGAAAGGAACAGCTGGGCTGGGTGATACCATCACATTTATCTCCAAGGGTAACCGTAGTCCATTGCTTGGTAGAAGGATAGATTGAGAAGCCCTACCCCTGCAGCTCTTCACCCCCTTCTAGGAACAGGTGGGAAACTCCTTATGCAGCCACAGGCCCCCAGACGGTTTTTCGAGCAGAGAGCAAAGCGTGGCATATGTTGCAATAGCGACCTATGTACAGTGTCGCTATCTTCAGGCCCGGGTTTTCTGCTCTACACATTTTTAAAATAAAATAAAATACAACCGCATGGTATCTGACAGAAGTGAAGTGAAGAGGACTACTTTCATCAAAATGTACACATTTCTGCTCAGGTACGGGCAGAGTTAAGGTTTATTGAAGGTTTTTCTTCCAACGGGTGTTCTGCTATGGGAGTTTTGCCAAAAAAGTTAATCGACATTTTTTTGACATTATTTTTGGGGGGTCCCCCCCCCCCCGAACCTCCCTTATTTTAATTATTTTTTTTATTTCCCTTCCCCCAACCCTTTATTTACCCTTTCCCCCACCCCCAAATAAAAGTCAATGGCCATTTTCAGCAAAACTCTCGCGCCAAAACACCCAACGGAAAAACGGGTGGCAAAAGGACACAATACCTTATTAAAAACCATTTTGAACTATAGCCGCCTTTGACTAATTCCTGGCTGGTTTGTTCACTCTCTGTATGGGTCTGTAACGCAGATGTTTGTAGTCATGGCCTCGTTGGTGGTTTTTAGGGGATTGATACATACATGACTGTCCAATGAACGAACAGAAATCGCAGATTGACCACAGGCCTGACCTTTCTATGAACTTGAAATTGACAGAGCTATCCGAGATTTTAAAAGCAGTCATTCAACTATACTATTGGATCACTGTTGCTTTTCCAGCATTGCTTTCTGTAGACACACAGCAACGAGCAGCAAGTTCCATTGACTATTCTCACTGTACACACACTCAATGGGGGAGCATGCAGCAAAATACATATTCCCAGTGAGAGAATGGGCCTCATTACAACTCTGGTGGTAGCCGTGCCTTTATTAAGGGCATGGCTGCCGGCAGAGTTGCATTTGTTCCGGCACCCGCGAATGGGCAAGAACCGGTTCATGCCGAGCTCGTTAGTGGGGGTGGCGCACATTCAATTGCAATATGCCTCTTGCCTCCTCCCAAAACCCTCACACTTGAACTGCAGAGTTACCAAGTTTCCTGATGCCATGCGTGCGAAGAAGGCCACCCAGTTCTGTTTTGCTCCACTTTTTGGGTCTTGTGGGAAAGAAAAAAATTACAAGCCCCACAACCCGAAGGGGACGTCTAGCACTGCGTGGCCTTCTCACCCATGGCCAAGGGAAACTCGAGCGCTCTGGAACTAAATTACCATTCGCTTGCTAGCCAAATGAAACACTTCCGGGTCTCTCCACCCCTCTCCTTCAACATCAAACCCATGACAATAAGGATTCCAGAATGTTCCTGTGTATGACGATGCCTGTTTGCATGCTGAGACATCATTCACCAAATACCCCATCTAAATCTGGACGCCTGTGCTTACATCAACCAATGTTTTAGGTTTGGGTGATGGCACAATATTGGCATGAGGGGAGACTGGCGCTGTAAATGACATCTGCAGACTGCCAGTGATTTCTGTTGTCAGCCCCATTTGCATTTTTTGAAACTGCTTTCAACACTTTGGCTTCCATGCAAAGAATGTAAATAGTTGCTGCATCACTGGACTTGAGGTACCATGAATCCTTGCCATGTGACAGTATGGCTTAAGGTCATCACGCAACATAAAGACGTCATCTCCATGGATCCCCCATGAGTTGCTCACGTGCGTATTTCTCGTTAACGGGCATTTTTTTAAGTTAGTGTCAAGTTACGTGGCTAAACTTTGTTCCAAACCTTTCAGGGTCTGGGGGTTTTGTGTGATTGGCTGATTTTGAAAAAGGGCAATTATGTGCGTGGGACTAGGGCTCCAAAGGTAAAAATATTGGCGTATCAAATCTGATCCCTTTGCAAGAGAGGAGGTAATGGGGAGCAGGCACTATAATGGCTATTGGCCCGCTGTGGCACACATCTTGGCCCCAGGTGTGTAGAGCCCGGGATTCAGGGCAGGCAGGTGGTAGAAATAAATAAAATTAAACACATTGGAAAAAGTAGGCTTTTCAAAAAGTTGTTAGGGGGAAATAGGTGGCACAGCCCAGTTATAGTTATCAAAGGAAGGCAAGCATGCCGAATGGTACTTGCTCAGGAGGGATCAAGTTGATGCCCAGTCTTTAGGGCGAGAAAAGCCCAAATTCATAAAACTAGAAAAAGGATCCCAACAGGATCAGCACAGTTTCTGGTATATCCTATCCAGGATTGGTACATTGTTTTCATTTTAGGCTTTCCAAAAGCACTTGTTTCCATAAAGTTCCCTGTAAATAACAGATGCGCCTATCAGTTTCTGCGATCGGACAAGTTAAGCTTGAAGTGAGCCTGTTCAAGGACACTGTCAGGGCACTCGCAGGCCAACAAGGTTGATTACAGCTCAAGAGGCCTGGCTGCTTTCACAACATGCCGTCATTTGATTAATTAGTAATAAGGTACCTGGGCCATCCAAGACGATGAAAGTAAAGGCATAGTTCTTTCAACTACCCCAAGGCACGCTGGAACGGAAAGCTCCAGGTCAGGAAGGTACTAGTGCCACCTCCTAAACTACGGTTGTCCAACTCCGTGGATCCATGTCGGATTTTCAGGATGTCCCTCATCAATATAAATGAGATAAATGTGCATACAATGATTATAAATGTATGCACATTTTTCCTCATGAATATTGAGGGATATCCTAAAAACCGTCAGGATCCCGGCCATCGAGGCCTGGAGTTGGATAACCCTGTGCTAAACAAACTGCCTGAGCAAAGGACAGCACACAGTACTGAAGAGAGACATGAAACTGCAGAAAACCTATTCGAGAAAATGTAGAGAATGCTGAATTCACTTAATCCTCAATGTAAATGAGGGCCCAGCATAAGAGGAGAATAAACCATTTGAATGTTGGGAAAACATAGCGGTAGGCATGGCTTTGATTTACTTTTACAGAGAGCAAAGTAACTTATAGTATAAAAAGATGAAGACAGTAGTGTGAGGTGGTCATCCACGTTGGCGTCGCTCTGGACAGCAGAGTCAGCAGTGATCAAGCGACCACAACCAGATCACTTGCAGGAGAAGCAGGGCCAGACCCACCAGTAAGTGAAAAGACAGCAGAACATGCTGCCTCTGGAAATCGTGGCGCGTTGATGGCAAAGTCTCTGCAAAATGCTTGCTGGACCAAAACATAAGGCTGGTGAGGTCTCTACGGGCCACACTTTCTTGATGACGTCAAGAATTTACAGAAGACTAATGCAAAGCCAAGAGTCTGGCAAAGATTCCAAGCAAGACACGCTGGAAAAAATCAAGAGAATGGTGACATCTCTGACAAAATGTTTGCCAGAAGAAGCCAAGACACCAGTGAAGTGGCTTATGCAGGCTTGCTTGACAAACAGGAGGCTGGCTCAATGTCTCTGAAGGCCGTTTGCCTGATAAAACGAAAGGTTGCAGGAAGTTGCATGGTCCTAGGTTTCGGAGGTAGACAAGAGGTACATGAGAGTGTCTAGTTGATAAGTTAATAGCACAGTCGAGAGACTAGGAAAAGAGTTTTCCAGATCATTCTTTTGTGACCACCAGACGGTGACTTACCAACTCTGAGAAGGCAAGATAGGAACATACTGTGAAGTGGAGAAGACACGAAAGAACAACCTCTTTTAGATAGACCCAATTAGTAATAACCAAGGAACATGTACTTTTTCGTAGTTTACTCTCGACTTACTGACTATGATTCTACACAGTATCCTCTTCTTGCCCAAGTGATGGGTATCTTGCACCAATACTTTGTGGAGGGGGATCCTGCGGCCTTGGAAGGTAAGCTTAGAACAAGTAGCCAACAGCAATGTGGCCCTCTAGCATAGACTAAAAGAGCCCTCTAAATAGGGAGCCCCTTATAGCACATTTAGGATGCTGAAGTGAGAATAGAAATAGAATGTACTCTGCACCTTTTAACATGCCACAAACATCTGTTGTCTGGATAGAGTTGTGGAGGCTCCACATGACGAAAAGCTGGGCATAGCTTCAGAGTTCAAAATGTAGGAAGCCTCGTCGATGCTGCCAATAGTTCAGGAACCGTCCTGCACTTAGGCAGACCCGGGCTCTGTCATTTGTGGGGTTTAATAAAACACTCTTCGTATTGCTTTCCACAACATTACTTCTTCAAATATAAAAAGTGATTGACAGCTTCCTATGCCCTGTTATTCATTATTTTCACAGTCACGCGTTTCTGATCAGCGGCGCTGTACTGAGGGAATTTAATAACCACCTTGATTTGATCCACACTTTTGCCAGTCGCGTTTCCCCTTCCGTGCTCCAGTGTGAAGTCGTCAGAGACCACCTGTGCAGTTCATCCACAATCCCACTGATAACACCATAAGCAGGCTATGTGATGCTCCCCATCCAAGATGGTCTTGTTGTCCTTGTTTTCATCATTGTCATCAGTATCCCGAAAGATAACTACACAATATGTTCAGATTTCATAGTTCCGACCTGTGCTACTATCTTGGAGTGTTTCTTGGGATACAGAGTGATGATGCATTTGAAATTTCTCCTCCTTCTCCTCCTCCATCTCCTGCTCCTCCGCCTCCTTTGCCGAAGCCTCCGGAGCACCTTCACAAGATAAAACAAACTAGCCTTTGCACAACCTGGCACCAGTGAGTAACACATATGTTATTCATTATCCAAGACTCAATAGGCTTTGTTGGCAAACTTCAATAGGGTAGCATCCTCCTAACATCATTGCCACAACAGATGTCAGTGCACAAACCACAATGACCCCCCTCCCCCAACACACACACACACACACACACACACATATAGGGCCTCATTACGAGGTTGGAGGTAGCCATGGTGCTATTAGCGCCACGGCTGCCTCCAAAATCGTTAAGACTCCGGTCTGGTGGATGGAGCAATTACCGGTCCATTCCGAGGTCGGCGGTACCCGTAATTCCCCATTCACCAGAGCAATTCCCCATTCCCATTTGAGCCCCCATAGGGCTCAATGGGAAGGCGGCAATAACAGTACCGCAAATTGCGGTACCGTTATTGACCCCGGTATCCCTTTGCAGGTCCCGTCCTTAATGCCTGGTAAAACCAGGTGTTAAGGAAGGACCCGCAAAGAGAACTCGCAGTAGGGCGGGAAGGGATTAGTGGCACCGGTGCCCTTAACGGTGCCGGTAATCCCTTATCACCCACCTCGTAATGAGGCCCATAGTCTATTTTGGATATTACGTTATCAGAACACATTACTACAGCTTACACGTGATGATTCCACACTTACCGACAGACACCACACAGACAACTTTGTGAATGTCGCACAGTGCCGAAATATGCAAACCTTCTCATAGCAAATATCATCATTTTGAAAGACGCAAAGCGTACTCTAGAGATGGGGTGTGCAACCTTTGTCTCTGGGGTTCTATCGGAATACAGCTTCTGTCGGGCCCAGTCAGTATAGCCAGTGCTGAGGGATTATGCGAGCTGTAGAACATCAAAGCATCTGCAGAGCTGCTGGATTTAGATGCCGGCTCTAGCACAGTGGCATGCACATTGACACAACTTCCATCTATCCACGCACCTCAGCTTTGGGGGTGCAGGGCTCTGAGAGCAATGCAGGGCCCCTGCAGGGCTCCTGGGAGATAGTATGAGTCTTAGGGGACATATTAAAGCCCAGTCGCTGTTGGAAATTGCTCAACCTCTGTGGGCATTTCCATGACGGGAGCCAGGAGGGTGAAGTAGCAAAACTAGAAGGCAGTCCAAGAGGAGAAAGCAAATATTTAGGCTGAGGGGAGCATGCAAGAGCATAGTGCCAGGGAGCCCCTAACAGGAGTTAGATTACGCAAGGTAGGGGGGATAGCCTAAGGATGCTGTTAATCACGAGAGGAAGAAATTTCAATATGGTGTCCTTTTGCATCGATAGCCACCCCTCTTGAAGCTGGTGTGCGGATGCGGGTAAGGATTTTGGGAGGTTTTGGATGCTATGGGTGCCACACTTCAATACCTGGCTTAGAGAGGGTGTTCCAAGAGGTGGCTATGGCAGTCATCCTGCCCGATGGGGACCAGCTGGTGTGGTAGAGTAACAGGTGAGATGGGAACACATTTCTACAAAGTTCCAGGACTTGACTTCTTGCAGCCACAGAATTAGAATTGATGAAGTGCTGACGTTTTAGCTCACTCTCCAAGAGAACTGCTCTACTGCGAGACCTGACAAGGGGTTAAGGTGGTCATGCAGAAAGGATTTAGGAGAGGGGAGAAGGGGCCTGATATCGAGGTTGAGAGAAATGTCTCTTGGGTTTCAGAGGAGGTGAGCATCAAGAAACACAGTACCATCCTTCAATGGATACAGGCAGCTCAGTGGCAAAGGAGGAGAAGATTTGAGTATCATCAGCAAATAGATAATATGAGAAGTCAGAGGAGGAGACGAGTTTCCAGAGAGACATGGTGTATTGGGAGGTGAGTGACAAAGAAGGACTCAGTGTTATTTGAAATAAATTCCTGAGCTCAACTTCCACCTTCAACTTCACGAAACTGGATTATTGTAACAGTCTTCTGCTAGGTGCATCTCAAGGCAATATTAAGAGACGGCAGGTGTCACAAAATGGAGCAGTTTCTGCGGTTTGTGGACTTGATCGTCGATCTCAGGTCTCGAAATCTCGCAGGAAATTGCATGGACTCTCGGTTGAGCAGCGCGTTCAGTTCAAAGGCTCTGTCTTGGTGTTCAAATGTTTGGTGGGGGAAGCACCGAGATATCTCTATTCTAGAGTGAAAAGAACTCCTGTTCGACTGCCTTGCAATCTAGCAATAGGATAACCTTGAGTAAGCCACGTGTAACTTTGAAAAAGATCGGCAGAGCAAGCTTTAATGCTTGGGCTGCGTCCCTATGGAACTCGCTCCCACGGGATATTAGAGGTTGTGTTTCTACTCTACTTTTTAGAAAACGTTAAAAGACATTCATTCCTCTTTGATAAGAAGTTGGACTAGGTTAAGTAGATAATTACAGGTTCGGATGAGGCTTACATTCATCTCTCTGCGTGTGTTCCCTTACACTCTCTCTTTTTCATGTTTTTATGTGTGTCTGTCTTGTGAGCGCCCCGAGGCCTTTGGGCGAGTGACGCAATATAAAAAACGTTTAGATAAATAGACCTAGAATTCAAGATTCATTATGGAAATATTTGATGGCCAGCCTTTTGCCTCAATTTCTTATGCCCATATTATTAAGATTGACATGGTCGTAGGTCTTGCCACATTCGGTCAATGGATCAATCGAACAAAAAATCAGTTGAAATCTCCTTCAAATCTATCTGATCATTACTTTAGTGATTGGTTCGTTTCACGTCCTACGATGCGCAGCGTGCAGAAAAACAACTGCGTCAGAGTGCCACAAGGAAAGGGAGCGAGAGATCCATTGGGTGAGCAAGCGGGGCACGGATCAGTTCACTCCTGGGAGCCAAAGCGCGGACTGTCCTGGAGGTCCAGATGCTCATTATGTTTCTCATGAACTTTCACATTACAAACCATCACCCGCCAGTATACGCTACATTGTTCAGCTACGTAATGCCTTTGAACAGGCTTCTTCTCCGAGACTGGGGACCCGATTCATGGAATGTTTGCCCGGTTCAAAGTGAATTTGCACTGCTTAAGAGTGACTTTGCACTGCCGACACAAACCCTGATTCATGGAACCGTGCAAAGTGTATTTGTGCAGTGCAAGTCCGGGCAAAGTCAGCGCATAGCCATTTTTGCTCTACAAAACGACTTTGCCCGGACTTTGCACTGCAAAAATACACTGTGCACGGTTCCTTGAATCAGGGTTTGTGTCGGCAGTGCAAAGTCACTCTTTAGCAGTGCAAAGTCACTTTGAACCGGGCAAATATTTCATGAATCGGGCTCAATAGGCAAAGCACCATTAATACAACATTTCATTATTCCCACTTGCATGAATGACTGCCCACACTCCAAATGACATTCTTCACCATGGACAACACCAATCACTCAAACATCACCCGGACACTCAGTCTCCCAGTGACATGAGACATAAGTTGCTGACTAATGACGTCGATATGCATTTAACCAACAGTCATCTGGGGTTCATTACTGCTGGTACATCAACACAAATTGATTAATTTTGCACAAAAACTTTAGAGGGTCCAGACTACCACAAACAAAATCGCAGGACCCCTCATATAGTTTGTGCATGCGCAAACCAATTTTCACATCTGCTATTGCATGGACACAAGTGAAATCAGCATTTGCACTAGCACTAATGCAGTTTTGCAACCTCAAAAGTCGTTTGCATGTTCGCAAAATGCATTTAAGCGCATGTGATTGTTTGATGTATGCGGCCGCTGAAGCATAAATGCTTCCACGAGCTTAGGTCTGTCTATCCCAGAACTTCAAGGCACTCGCCAGCTCTGCGATTGTTGACGACCGGGATGGCTGGAGCTGATGCGATTGCCGCCCATCTTTTCCCAGGAAGGGCCTTTCCTATCCTGCCGACACACCAGATGTAGCCAAATGAAGAAAAGCATGGACTATCATTGATGTGGGGGCAGTGTTTTGCATCAAGCATCATGGCATGTGAGCTGCTATCAGTAAAAGACCAACTCCTTCAAGGGCGGTGCCCTGCTTCGATTTTGTGCTTTCTTCCATGAATGTCTCGCAAGGTAAGACGACCATTTTTCTGTCCTTAGAGCATGAATCTTGAATTGCTGAAATATGTAGTCACCTCATTAACTTCCACATCTTCAGCAAACTTACTGAAAGGAAAACTATGGCCCTCATTACAGAAACTGCCTTAGCGGCTCTTCCCCCTGATATCCCGGTACTACCGGGATATTACGGGCGGCGGAGACAACGGTAAGTTCCCATTCCATGGAGTCCAAGAGGACTCCCTGGGATGGGATTGCCTGAATCACCGGCACGTGATTCAGGCATGTATTTGACGATAGGGGCCTGATCTACCAGCAGGTCAGGCCTGGCCGGAGATCCGTGGACCCCACCGACAAACGTGTGTTTTGCCGTTCTGGAAAAAATACCGGTGCCGGAATTACCAAAATCTTTTATGGACCGGCAAAGTCATAATGAAGGCGTATTTCTCTTTGTGGAATCAGTAAACCAGCGTTGGCGTCTGTGCCAAGACTGGGGGCAATAAGCACCTAATTATAATGTGTTGATCTTTCCCAATGTATGCATTAAACAAGTAGAAGAGGCCCGGCGGGGGCATGGGAGGGAAGTACCCTAGGTAGAGGATGAAGCGGGGTTTAGGACCCCCCGCACAGTTAATCCTGAGCTATGAGAGGGCATGGAGCGATAGGCGCAACGCCCTAGCAACCTTAGGTGCTTGGGCCCTCCTCGGGATCGAAGTTGAATTCATGTTAATAGTTGGGGGGGAGTTGGGAAGTTGGTGGGGGGAGCAGGGTGAGGGACAATCCGGAAGAGGGAAGGGATCACAGTATACGGGAACGATAATTGTACAAGCAGAGTAGAAGAGATGGGGAAGCTCAGAATTTTTTCACAAAATATAAGGGGGCTGAACTCACCGGTGAAAAGGAAAAAAATGGAGGCCCTGCTGAGAAGGGAAAAGGCGGACATTTTGCTCCTCCAGGAGACACACATTAAGGCACAGGACAAAAAGAAAGTACACCTCAGAGGATATACGATCTGGGCGCAGGCGAATGCTGGGGAAAAAAGAGCAGGAGTACTGATTGCTGCGAAAGGGGGTCTAACGGCAAACCTCATAGACACTCGAGTAGACAGGGAAGGGAGGTTTGCATTTGTTAATATCTCCTTAGAAGGCTATAGACTCACCCTAGCGGCAATATACTCGCCGAACACTGGGCAGGATGGATTTCTCCGGGATACTCTGGGGAAACTGGAGGAATTTGCGAAGGGAGAGATAATCCTGGGAGGAGACTTGAACTTGGCCTGGCAACCTCACATAGATAGGAGTGCGGGGGGAACGCAGCCACATGGGACCCCTTCCAAACGATTAAAGCAAAGGATGGAACAGATGGCACTACGAGACGCATGGAGGGAAATAAGGGACAAGATGCAGGATTCACCTACTACTCGCACGTGCACAACACGATGTTGAGGATTGACTATTTCTGGGTGTCGGTGGGACTGATGGGTAGGATCCAGGATATCGAAAAGGGAGCGATAGCGTTGTCAGATCACGCCCCGCTATGGCTCGATGTACAGGCCCCCGGAAGGGGAAGAGGTCTCTGGAGATGGAGAATGCCGTCCGACATTCTAACGGACCAGGTGCAGGGAGAGGATCTAAGGGACAAAATCAGGGAATACTTTGACCTAAACGACAATGGAGAAGTTCCACTGGGAACAGTATGGGAAGCCTTTAAGGCAGTAACCCGGGGACATGTCATAGCACAAAAGGCAGCCAAAGACAAACAACATCAAGAATGGGAAAGAACGCTCGAAAAGAAACTAATAGACATACAGGAGGAGCTAACACTTCATCCCACTAGAACTCTCAAGAAAGCAATGAAACACGTGCATGGTCAACTAGAGATGCTCCGCAACCAAAAAGCAGAGAGTTCCCTACTTTATTTAAAACAGCGACACTACATCAAGGCCAACAAAGCGGACAAATATCTAGCAAGACAACTTAGAGAAAAACAGAAAGCAATGACGATCTTGAACATCAAGGATGCGCAAGGCATACCTCATACAAACTCAAAGGACATAGGGCGGGCCTTTAAGGCGTTCTACCAAGATCTATATGCAACAGAACACCCGGACGAAAAGAAACAAGACAAGTTCCTGCAATCTATTCCCATTCAGACAATACCAGAAGAAGACAAACAGGCTTTAGAATCAAGGATTACAGAGGAAGAGGTCCACAGGGCAATAGCGGGCCTCCCTATGTCAAAGGCACCAGGCCCGGATGGCTTCACGGCCCAATTTTACCAAAAATATGCGGACACTTTAGTTCCATTCCTGACGAGGCTGCTAAACACATTCAAGGACAGTGGGAACGTCACTTTCTCCATGAATGAGGCAAAAGTCCTTGTGTTCCACAAAAAAGGTAAAGATCCCACTCTCCCGGCCTCATACCGCCCGATAGCCTTAATAAACCTAGACGCCAAAATCTACACTAGAGTATTTGCTGCCAGACTATCACCACTCCTCCCGACCCTAATAAACACAGATCAATCAGGCTTCATCCCAGGTAGGCAAACACACGACAATCTAAGAAGAGTCATCCACCTTATAGAAAAAATAGGCATCACCCACACACCAGCATTCCTACTTTCACTAGACGCCGAGAAGGCCTTTGACCGGGTTGAATGGTCCTTCCTCCTTAAAACGTTGAAGCATATGGGGTTCGGAGAGCAGTTTATAAATATGGTTAAGGCCAACTACAATTCCCCATCGATAAGAATAGCAATAAACTGAGAGGTCACTGGGAAGGTGGAGATCACGAGGGGTACGAAACAGGGATGCCCCCTATCACCTCTGCTATATGCCATATTTTTGGAGCCTCTCCTAATCAAGATAAGGGAAACGGTGGGGGTAAGAGGGATCGAGATGGCGGGCAGGCAACATAAAGTTATTGCATATGCAGACGACATGCTATTGGCCCTGGAAGACTCTGTGAACTCCCTGACAAGATCCATAGAAATATTGGAGGAATTTGGGTTGATCTCAGGCCTGAACATTAACAAGAATAAATCAGAGATTATGCTCCTTGCCGGAGACAAGGAGACAACAGAAACAGTTGCAGGCATGCTAAGTCTAAAAATAGTGGAAGAGGGTATCAAATACCTGGGGGTGACGGTAACACAAAGAGTAGACATGATTTATAAGAACAACTACACACATCTCCTGGCTAAAGTCAGACAGGATCTAGAAAGATGGTCCCCGCTTAGGATTTCGTGGTGGGGCAGAATCCAAGCAGTAAAAATGAATATACTCCCCAGGGTGCTATACCACTTCCATGCTCTCCCAGTGACAGTCCCTAACTCCTTCTTCAAAGCACTCTCCAAAGCCATATCCCAATATGTTGGAATAGGAAACCACCGAGGATCTCCAGAGCCATCCTCACGGCACCTACCAAGGCAGGCGGTATGTCCCTCCCCCACTTCAAAAAATATTATCAGGCAGCCCAACTCTGGATCCTCAAGGAATGGTTAGGGGGGGACCAACAGACAATCTGGGCAACACAAGACAGGGCAGTGGCCAGGACCCCCCTTGAGGACCTACTATGGAAACAAAAACAACACAGACACCAGAACCTAAGAGTTAGTGAGGTCATGAAAGCCACCCTCAACGCATGGGACGATCAAACAAGGCAGGGAATCATGACCACCCCACTGGCCGCCTTCACGCCAATCTGCCGAAACCCTCAGTTCCCCCCGGGACAGGAATTCGGCGCCTTTGAGAAATGGGAGCCAGCCGGATGCAGGAAAATAGGCGAAATGATCCAGGATAATGAAATACGATCGTTCGAGGAATGCAAAAACATGTGGAAACTAACAGAGACCGACCGCTATAGATACAAGCAATTAAAACACTGGCTAAGTACACCAGAGATCTTCCAGGCGGCCTCAAGGGACCTTACACCATTTGAACAGTACATAATTTCCAACCCAGGAGACAAAAAACTGGTGTCAACCCTATATACCCACATTAACACACAATGAGAGGAAATAAAATGGGCATACATGAGGAGATGGGAAGCCACGCTGGGGGAAGAAATAACCAGGCAGCAATGGGAAGAACTCTGGGCGGGCATCCCAAAACTCACCAGGGCAGTCCAAACCAGAGAAATGTGGTTGAAAATAACCACACAATGGCACTACACCCCAGAGAGGCTCAAATCAATGTACCCGGCAATGTTGGATCGCTGCTGGAGGGGGTGCCCGGACGCAGAAACTTGGAGGCATATCTGGGGGGACTGCCAGGGGGTACAGGGCTTCTGGAAGGAAGTGCGACTGGAAATCCAGAAAATGTTCCCAGAGGCAGACCAAATGGGGGAAAGAGTGTGGTTGTGCGGATTTAAAGACCCACAGGCCAAGAGATGCCACAAAGCACAATGGAGGAGCTTCATGGGTTTAGTCATTGTAGCCTGGGCAACGATAGCCCAAAGTTGGAAGAAATGAGACTCTCCGCTGGTATTCACCTGGCTGCAAAAGGTGTGGTCCCAAATGACCATGGAAAAGATTACGCACCATCTCCAGGACCAAAACAACACGTTCATGAAGGAATGAAAGTCCTAGAATATTTGAAATCAGACTACATGGACCAATGGTGTCCACATAACATTAAAATTTCACACATGTTCAGTACGTAAATGTTCCAGAACTGAAAACTGATGAGGACCCACTCTTCCGGGGAGGGAGGGAGGGAAGTTGGGAGAAATAATTGTGTTAATGTTTATTATTGCATCAGAAAATAATAAAAATATGTTTAAAAAAAAATATGCATAACCATAAGCCAAAGCCTATGTAATGGTGGTGCAAACTCTGGCTAGCGTTGATTCAACGGAATGGCCAAGAGTTATAGACGTACAAGCATGTTACTCATTTGCTATAGTAAATATAGTAAATATATATTGACCCTATTCTCACATACTTCAGAGACACCCCAAAGGGCAGATTAAATGGCCTGAGCAACAAACCCAGTCATCAAATGTTTTCTAAATGAATGCGTGTGGGCTATAAAGGCCTGTGAGATAGTCAACCAATCTCGGGGAACCACTGAGTATCATGCAAAAGCTTACCCTGGATCGACTAGTACATCAGCCGCGGGATCCTAAGCACCTACAAAATGGATTCTAGCGGCGCAATAAAAATGGGTCCACTTGCCCGGAGCTCGGACAGACCGTCTTGCTGTTCCTTTTGGAATCAGGTTTTACATCATGAAGAACATATTCTCAGTCAGATGCTGGGAAACTCTGCCCCTCTCCTCAGATTCCAACATTTATCGGAAAACACCCCTCTGACCCAGAGTGGGTGACAGACATTTTTAGAAACTGGGTATGTGGAGCCAGCAGCAAATTAACCCCAATTAATTATAACTTTCATCAATAGAGCTGAATGACTCAGTGATTTAGTCCACACAAAGGGCCGCTTTCCTCCTTATTCTTCAAATGGAATTAGTTGCACATCTTTAATGATATTGAGAAGTGTTGAGGTCCGCAAAAAGGCTCATTTCAAAGATATCGACCTTTATTACCCAAAATCTCAAAAGTAAATGTCAGCAGGTGTTTATTACAAAACCACCACCCCAAGTTCACCAACCCTCAGGTTGTGTGACGAGTTATCAACATGCTTTTATACTATGGAGCACGTTTATATTTGGGACTGCATCGCATCCTGCATTCATCTTCAGAATGTGGCAGTCGGCCAATGATGCACGACAATCGAAAGCCCACTCCGTCTTCCTGCCCTGAAAGAGCTGTCAATCCCTGCTTCCTGAACGAATGCTGCAGAATGCTCTCTGTGCCTCCAGCTGTGCCTGCCCTAGCCATGCTTACTAATTGTTTGCAAAAAGGTTTGCACGCTGCCATCCATCCCGTAATAATTGACCATCTCCTTCCACCTGTTGGTGGGTCCACCGTTTAAGACAACCTGCTCTTGTAACAATGGTTGCTCTTTTTGGGCGGCCCAGTTATGACACTGGCTTTGCTGGTCAAGCATTCCACAGGAGACCACCAAGCAAAATACATTCAGCAGTTTAAGTTGGAAGCTTGAACGAAATGGTAGTTCAAGCACCCTGAGGCCACCACGGTGGCGGACAATTTTCTGCACCGTCACATAGATGTATTTCCTTCTGCCAAAGTCTAAAGAGTGTGGGTACTGTGCCGAAGCATGTGTGGGGTTATTTCAGGAGCCCTTTAACCAGGCACGATGCTCTAAAACCTAACACATTCCAGCCGACACAATACCACATTTAAAGGCATTGTTGAGCTCTATCTTTTCAATGGTGTCTTGACGGCGAGGAGCCCTTGTTGGAAAGTCTTGACTCATTCACTAATTTCTCGCACTAAAAACTTTGGCTATTTGGAACTCCTAGGTCTTGTGGGCCCAAGGTTATTTGGCAGAAAATTGAATCCTACCGCAAGTGACAAATGTGGCTCTGTGATTACTGGGAACCTTCCAAGGTTTCGTACTAGGCCTGTCTAAGTTATATGCATTGCCGGTGTGCGCGTCTCCTGGAGTATCATTGTGCACAATTAGCCGCTGCACATTCACGATCTACTATCCGAAATATTCCTGTCTCCCTAATGACACGGTTCAGTTTGATGTGTTTTCACACCTGCTGCATGTTATTATTTCTTACGCTCCATAAACACGAACCCACACTGCAGGCTTCTGTTAATGGCTCCGGTACAGCTCTGACTGCTGATGCATGCAGAGGAATAGGCCGTCGGGCCTTTGTGCTGATTACATCACCAGGGCTCCGAAAGAACATATCCTGGCCATTTGAATGACTGGAGCCACTTTGGATCACCGATTTGTGCAGCCAGCATTGTTCATAATAGCCAAGCCGAAACAAATATCTGGGGAATGTGCTTATTAATGCTGTAACCAAGAGGAATCCAAAGCTCAGATGTTGAGGCGCGCGTGCCGCGACTGCTTCAGTCAAGGAGCACACAGAGGTGAGCATGTGAACGCTACTAGAAAAGATAAGTACCCCCTTAATCCGTGCTTGATTTGTGGGGGTGTTTGCCAGGGCTCAGCCCTGGCACTTATTTCTGAGCCCCGGCACTTATTTTCTCAGACTCAGATTGATTATGAAGTAATGATAGCCATGGCATCCATCAACCCCAATGGGCAGGTGCAAGATGTAGTTTAACCCCAAATGTGTTGACACTGTGGGGAGCAGCTGTGGGTGGTGGCAGCAATGGCGGGGAACTGCCCCCCACCCCGCAGTGTCCCAAGCGTGTTAGAAAATACCTTCATACAAATTAGGCACTGCTCTTAATTTCTGAATGTGTCCACCACTTTATGCATGTAATGCCTTGATTGGTTAAGCACTGCCTGTTATAGGGATCCTAGTTACAAGCAGGTATTGGGGGATCATTGAACATAAATTGAAAGATCTTAAAGAAGAGGGCATTGACCTCATTGCCCAACCCTAGAAGGGAGAGCATGTCTACCTTAACAGTCATGAATAAGGAAGGCTGGCCAGGGTCCAGGAGGATCACTGATTGGAGAGATGCCGCTAAGCCATTGACCCCCAAATGCCCAAACCACTGTTGTCCATTGGTGTTACCCCAAACCGGGGCTGCTCGCGCACACCGGGCCTTAAAAACCCAGAGGAAACAATGCCGATACTATGGTAATGTTGACTGAGTGTGTTTCTCTGCAGAGTGTCTTGCCTCAGGGTAAGCCAGGCGTCCCAATCAGAAGCAAGGGCTCTGAATGTTGCCTAGTTCTGCTCCTTGGAAGAAAGTGGGATTTTCCATTTAATATTCGATTCCTACAGGCTCCAGTTTTCCGAGTGAAATGTCGGCTATGCACTCGCTGGGACGTCACATTGAATCATAAAACAACCTTATAACTTTTCTGACGAACAATTGCCTTTTGAAACTCTTTGAAATTTCGAATTGCTATCGTGCTTCAAAAGACATTAATAATTGTACACAATGATCATGATTTTTGTTTAAAGGCTGTAAAACATGTACTTAGAAGTTTCAGAACAGTTGGGAATGTTCTATGGAGAGTCATAAAAGCTTTTTTTTATTTTAAAGTTTGACATTTTACACGTTCATAACAAGCTATTCATATTTTGAAGGTACAAAAGTTGTCATTTATTTATTTTACTTGTTTCATATAATAGCAACATATCACATTATAGCCACTTGTGAGTGCTTTGTGTATCCTAGTGCAAGGGTCTGCAACTTGTGGCGCTCTAGATATTTTGGGCTGCAAATGCCATGATCCCTTATCATTGACTATACTGTTTAAGGCTGATGGGATTTGTAGTCTAAAACATCTGCAGAGTCGAACATTCCAGACCCCGGGCCTAGGGTATTTTGACTCTAGCCCGCTGGTAAGCCTTGCCAGCAAGCCAGAGGGGGGGAACACTTCATACCCTTCCCAAGAACAGCTGAAAGTGAGAAGCCTGTTAGTTCAGCCTGCGTAAGAAATGCATGAACAGGAGTAGGCTGCTTCCCTGAGTCCCAAAGCAGCAAGAGGACCCTGTGCACCCTCTCACCTGTACATTAAACTTTCAGGTCAGCCCTTGTGGCTTTAATGGAGACATTGCGGCAGACACAAGCAGCTTTTCTGAACAACCACAGCAGAAGCCTCTTTTTACTTCATTGGAACACAACATCAATACCAAGATTGTATCAAAGCTCATAGGGCCACAACATGAATGTCCAGAATTGTTCCAGCTCTTGCCCTCAAGAAAATAAACAATTTGTGAGTCATAATATAGCTGTATCACTTTATAAACAACTCATGGGGGGGGCCTTCTCTTGGCAGTGCCCAAATTGCTTGGTCATATCCCTTCCGCATGAGACTGCAAGCATCCCCAAACATATTCCGGCCTTATTGGGCCTCATCAGTGAGGATCAGCTTGGGCCCGATCGAGTTGCGGTAATGGAATTTGGGATCGAGTTGCAGTAATGGAATTTGTGTTGGGTTGTATGCCAGCGCATTTACCGCCAGGACACTCAGACAGGGACCTTTCTCAACTAGACTCTGACCTGAGGCTCAAGCCTACTCGGGATCTATGTCTTGAGCAAAACCTTGCGGTCGGGTCCTGAATCGGTAATGAAATACACCCTGCCAGCCTGTTTACATTGAACCGGCATTGTGATCTGTGTGCCCCAGTTGGGCTGTCCTCCCACACTCCACCATCTATCAGGGATTGGGTGCAACATTAGATCTTCACCAGGGGTGCCACCCGACTTGGGCCCCTTACCGCTGCCTCCTCCAAATCCCTGGCCGCTCTGCTTATGCGGCCATGGCTGTATATGCCCGGGAACCACCCTTCAGTGGGGTGGAATGAAAAAAGTCACATGTAGCCAACATCACCCTAGGGGTCCGACTGAGGTGACAGCCCCTTGGGAGTACCACAAAATCCTCCTTGGCCCTCTATCTCCCGTCGAAACTATCATATATTTACAACAACCGTTGCTCCAGGCTATGTCCATTGTAACAGTGCAGCTATAGGGTGAGTAGGGTAATTTGCACTGCCACAGACAATATTCCAGACCACCCCAATATAGCAAGATACCCCCATATCCTGCACCATCAACTCCATAGTAATCGTAACAGCCAGATAATGAACATCTTCAGTGCTTTTGGCACAAGGTTTAAGATAATAAGAAAGTGTGTGTGTGTGTGCACACGCATGCGTGCGTGCATGCGTGTGTGTGTGTGTGTGTGTCTCTCTCTCTCACTGCTTATTTTGCCAGGTGTAAATGCCTCATACTCCTCATTGCATTAGGCTCAATTGTTCCAGGGGCTACATGATCTGCGTGATTTTACCGAACCCAAAGGTTCGACTCCCAAAAGTTCGAATTTTTTTTTCTTTTTTAAATTTTCTGCAAATATATATGTGGGGGAGACACTCCTAGCCCCCCACCTTACCCCTATACATTTTTTATACACTTTACCCCCCCACATATATATATGCGGAAAATTGGGGGTCGGACTTTTGGGAGTCGAACTTTTGGTATTCGGTCCTTTTGTACAATACCGGGGCTACATTTGTTGCAAATCAAGTGGATTCATCTTTATAGGAGTTAGAGGTAGAATATGGAGTGTATTTCCAGCTCAAACCACATTAAACAGAGTGTATTATTATTTCGCTCTGTGGATTCGTTGTTTAATTCCAAGATACAATGAGCCTCATCAGAAATTGGCAGGTGTCCCAGCGGTAAATGCGCTGGCATACCGCCCAATGCAAATTCTAGTACCGCAACTCGACCCGGCCCACACTGCTCCTCACTGATGAGGCCCAATAATGCCAAATTATGTTTGGGGATGCTTGCGGTCTCATGCAGAAGGGATGTGACCAACAAATTCGGGCTGGACTGCCCCTTTTGGGGCGGGGCCAAGCCTGATTTGCATATGGACTTTCCCCTTTTGTAATGGCTTGGCAGGCGAAGAATGATGGTCCGGAGGGTTGCCCAGAGCAATGCCAGAAGTTAGGATTAATTCCAAACCTTCCATCCATCATCTCTTTTGTTTTGCCCACGATACAATGTGCCAGGTGTGGGAGTGTTTGCCTAAATATTATAAATGACTTTTTAAATTAACAATATTGCCAGTATAAAAGGTGCATTTCTTACTTATAGATTCTAAAACCGTCCATCAAGGGCCATACAATTCTGACACTAACTTTATTTTGCAAAAAGAAGAATCGACTCCCCCAAAGAAGTCTGATTAACGTTGCTAAAGGTAGGCATATCGTTTTTAGAAAGCTGATCACTTAAAACTTAGCAACTACACAGACCCTGGGTCACATAGCCTAGATTTTAAGAGAGGAAGAAACAAGTCAATGGTACACAAAGGCAGCATGGGAAGGCAGTGGAGGAGCAAGAAAGGGGATGGCTTGTGGGTGGACAAGGCAAGTGTGGTTCAGTGAGGGTGCGTGTGCCGGATAAGAAAGGTAACACACAGGCATGGGATCTGAACTAGGCAGAAATGAAGAGTAAAACAGTTGGAGGGAGCAGCAGGAGGAAAAAAAGCTAGCCCGGATGGAGGGAGGCGTGGGGGCAAAGTGGGACAGGAACTGGAAGCAGCATGGAAACCTAACAGGGTTGCGAGCTAGGTGAGTAGGGGTTTGTGGGATCTGGGGGCTCCCCCAATTAAAAACAAGGCGGGAAATTCACTCTACAACAAAAACAAACAACAATAACGCATCGTTCAGATTGCGGTTAGTTGAGGCAAGATGGAGCTCAAAGGTGGCTTAAAATATATTTCAAAGGGGAACACACAGACAAGGGATACGAAACTGAGTGTGGCCAGGGGGAAATAGACAGAGAAAGGGGGAAAAGATAGATTATCCAGAAAGATTTAAACAACAGACTCAGGCTGGCAAGAGAGAAAAAAACAGTGAGTCAGAATTCAGACTTCACCGGGGCAGGGGCAAGGTATTTCGATCAGAGGAATGCAGGATTCATGGAGGCATACATGATTTAAGAAATACGAACCACACTTGGGGTGCAAAAAACGGATACGGCTCCCCGACTAGATAAGATCCCCACCAATCTTTTTAAGGACGATGATAGCATTTGGGGCCAAATTTTTGGCCGCATCTTCAATTGCCTGAATACAATTGACTACATCCCCTTCAGCTGGAAGCAGGCAGAGATTGCCCCCATTAACAAAAAAGGTCGATAGCCAAGCACGGAGTAATCCCAGGCCTATTTGCCTGATAGGTGGGCTTTTTACGGTATATGGAAAATTGCTTCTCTCTCGCTTGGAGAGTTGGGTGGAGGGAAAAAGTATTATCTCCGACCTCTCAGCAGGCTTCAAAAGGTGGTCGGATACAAGTGAGAAACCTGCCTATTCTTCTTTTGTAAGCAAATATGTGGTATTAAAAAACGAAACCCTTTTCTTGGTCTTTGTTGATTTGAAATGTGTGTTTGATTCTATTGATAAAAACACTTTATGGATATATTTGATATGATCTTAAAATCCCGCAGGCAATCTTAAACCCTATAAGAAAACTTTACAAAAATTATTCCACACAGTCGGATTTGGCCAGGAGGGCGAAAGAACAAATCCTGTTTCTGTCGAAAAAGGAGTGCGCTAGGGCTGTTTGCTCACCCCTCTTCTGTTCTTAACGGATGGTAATGATTTAATTCTAAGAGTCTTAGACATAAATTCAGATGATCCAATTATCACCAAACGTAAAGTGGGCATTCTTATGTACGCAGGCGACACCATTTTGGGCATTTTAAAACAGCTATCTGTACTAACAGATATTTGCGGTGAAAAAAAGCCTTCAAATACACAACTGTAAGACAGTAGTTATGATGTTCAATGCCTCACCGAAAATCCAAACCAATATCTGCATTGAAGTTCTTGGTAGGATAGCTCAGGGGCAACACATTCGTCTTGGAAGCAAGACAGCGCAGAGCAACACAGGTTCGATCCCGGGTCCATGGTTAGAAACCTCTGGGTATTACACGTGTTATAAATAACCCATTACAAGGTGAACGGCTCCAGTAGGTCAATTTCGAGTAGTATTTGGGGGTTCTAGACCAACCTTACCCATAAAAGGCTTTCTGGAGCAATACCCACAATCAAGTCTAATATATTTTTAGAGATAGAAAGAGGGTATAGCATTGTGAAAAGAGTAAAAAAAAGCGATATGAGTCAAATAGTGTACAATGTACCAGTCCTATAACAACTCAACCCTGGTTTTAACGCTGTCGACTAGTGTAAAAGTTGCCATTCTTACCTCTGAGAGAATGTTGAGAGGATGTATTCCGCTGAAAAATATGCTCACCTGAATTAACATTTTTCATAAACGTTCAGCTTTTAAGTTGTGAAAATATATTGAAAGTTGTAAAAAATGGATTGCTTACTAAAAGTTAAAGGTTGGTATTGTTAACATGCTGCAAACATCAATTTCACTTTTTAATGGACACAACAAACATTATGCATAGCCTATTAACAAAAAAGTACACTTTTTAGAAATGTGATATAAGTTACTTGTTCAACTGAGGTATATCTTCAGATACAGAGCAAGAAGGTTAAAGTAAGCTAAATGGCCACGTCCTGATAGTCCTAAAAGTTGCTGGTTCGAGTCCTCTCTCCGACTGGCCCTGAGGAATATCCCTAATCCATTACATTCGTTGGATTCTAAATCCTGCAGAATCCGGGATGAACAAAATAAGAAGGACATCACGGAACAAAGACTGATTAACCAACTCTTCAGACGTTTTTTTAGTAGAGGAATGTGAAGTCGCTCATTTCAAGTAGTACCTGACCTGAGTGTTTCAGGATCAAAGAACCTAAAGTGGCATTCGTAGGGCCTTGATATGAGTTCCACTTTCCACATAAAAATCAACCTCAGAACTCAAAAGAAAGGTTATTGAAGGTGGTCGCCATTGTGGCAGCTCGATAAGCAGTGAGAGGCAGGAAATGCTTGCAAGTAGATGAGCAAGAAAAGAAAATTGCAGGGCTTTAGTCTGCTACGAGTGTGATACAGGGGTCAAGTCCTAAGTAAAAAGTGGGGGGACTCATTAACATACCAATTGAATGCGATCTCACCAGAAATGTTCATATCAAGGTGATCTCTGAAAACACTGGAGGGACTTCCGAAAAAAGTGGAGGGAGGCTTGGTCCACCCGCGTGTACCCTCAACTTGAGCCCTCGTGTGATATTGGTCTTTAAAAGCTAAAGAGGAGAGAGGCTAGAGTGACAAAGGGACAATGTAGCAATTGGTGGATTAATGCCCTAAAAACAAAGGTCAGAGAGTGTCATAAGTGCACAGCTTTCAATGTCAAAAAAGTGACTGCATCTCTCTACTCAAGAGCATTTAAAGCTCTGAAAGAAGACTGACACTCGACCAGGGCTTTGAGAGAAGTGGCCTGTGGAAGGAAACCCTCATAGACTTCCCTGACAAAAAACAGGCCAACTTTTTATACCAACTAAACACTTCTGTAACTTACAGCTTTCGTATGGGATTTTCTTTGCCAGTGGGGATTTCACCAATTTAGTTAATATTTCCATAGCTACTCCTGATGGAAAATGTCCATCCGCATTTGGGCAGCTGGCATGGCGTGGCATGGATGCTCCAATAATCTGGTAGTCACTCCCTCTCGTGAACTTGTCATACCTTATTACAAGGAAAGTCACCCCGGGCCACAGACTGTGCTACTGGATCAGTTCTCTATGGAATGCAGACTGTGTCTAGGTCTATTCTAAGGCCTTGCTAAATCCAAGCCCGTCGTCATATTTCTATTCTTCGTCTTAGAGGGTGATGTCAACAGCCAGACGGTGGAAGCTTTTGTGATGCCGTATCAGAATAATCTACTTATAAAGCAAGTGGTGTATTTGGTACATGTACCCAGCAGATCCTTGTGTAGGTTGCATGCATGTGCAACACTGCACAGTCTTCGTCAATTGAGAAGAGAAGCGTTGCGTGTTGCAACCTGTCCAAATGGAACACTTCTGTATTGTCCCTTCCTTGAAATTGAGATGATGAGCAGTTGTAAGTCAATAATTAACATCTGACAAAAACAGCACATTGAAGAATGCTATGGTATCAAACATACATATTGCTGGAATGAGGCTGGAAGGTGGCTCAGGGGGGAGGCAAGAAAACAATGCTATCCTGGTTGTGGCTATTTTTCTGTTGATACAATTGAATGGGATTCTGAATGGAACTTGTACCTTCTAAATCTGTGTTTTTTGGGAGGAACTGTACAAAAAGCTGTATGCCTCTTATACAGTGATCATCAACTATGCTCAGTGTTTGGGTTTTAGAGGTTCTGATATTTTGCATGGATAAGTTGAAGGAAATCAATTGATTAATTCATTGATAAATTGATAAATAATTTGATTAATCTCAAGGAAGAGGGGCAGCAGCAGCCCGCTTGGCATTTAACTCTCTTTCATGGCCAGAGTTCTTATGGGAAAGGAATTCATAGAAGTTAGAAACTGCAGTTTATGCAAAGCAGTGCATCAGACCTTTAATAATATCCCTTTAAACCCACCAGGATATGACAGTCTGAAACCACATTCAAGCTTTAGGCCAGATTCCTCCCACTTCTGAGTTCTGTAATAATAGTTGTTGCAATGAACCATTCTTATGGTGTTCAGTCTGTCGACCTCGGAGGGATGAAGGGTTGACTAGGCCAAGCACTTAACTTGCAGGTCTGTCATGCAGGCAAGATATTAGTTCGTGTGATTTCCTTTTTAAAGGGAAGTGACATTGTGATGAACAACATACACTAGGTTACCTGTATAAGCATTACTTTGAGCAGTTACACAGATGGGCAGAAAGTTCAGCATATTGACGCGTGTGGAATATTTTATCCACGCCAATGCGCCACACTGCACCCCTTTGCCAATGGGGAAAGAAAACTGCCAAAAATGGAGGCACTAACCCACATGCGCACCCAAATCTGCAAAACTACGCATGGTTCATAAACCACAAAAGAGATGCACACCCTGCCACACACAGGCAAAGTTGGTGTAAAAACAGGAATCACTTTTGTCACCTGTCACCTGAAGCAAGGCTACAAAAGTGGGTTAAAATCCAAAAATGTTCTTTAATACAGCTTTCTAATCAATGGCAAACTTCAAAATGTTGTTTTGGTGCAATCCAGTCATTTGCCCAGTGAATTATTGAAATGAAAAGTTGCTGAAATAAAAGATTCTCCAGGCAGTCAGAGGAATCCAGGCATCAATGCCTGACAGCTGCTTAAGGAAATTAGCTGTCAAATTCAGTTTAAATGTGTTTTCTTATTCCTGAAGAAGTGAAAAATCTGCCTGTTTAAAGCATTTTTCTGTGAAAGGCTTAATTCCTTTAAAATGTCATAATCCATTATAAACTCTGTTCATTTTTTATCTTTTAAATAAAAGATTGTAGGTGAATCGTACACTAACCCAGTGGAAGTAACTGCTAAATTCTGATTGGGCAGTGCATGGCCTGGGAAAGTTGACATCTCAGCTTGACACTCCCTTGAAAACAGCAAGGCTAATGGCTGCTAATGGTTCCCGCATAATGACAAGGAGAACAATGGGACCTCAGTAGACTTTCGTCTGGGGCTGAGCCAAGGACAATGACAAGCTGCCCAACTGATCTCTACAGGGGAGCTTCTCTCCAGGAAGGGGACCTAACCACCTGATCAAAGGACTGGACAGCTGCTGCCTGGGAAGGGGGGGTTACAAAGGAGAACTTTGATGTTGAATCCTTATTTTTGATTAAAGTTTCAAAATCTTTAACTGAGCAACCTAAAGGGGCATAAATCTGAAAATTGGTAGACATTAACCTAATTTCAGGCTCTTGATTTGAAGACATTGATGAAACGTGTAACATTTAAGTCACCAAAATTATGAGAAAAGTCTTATTATAGCAGAACAATTAATGTTGCAAACCCAAGATTGTATGTACATGGTCCACTGATAAGCGCCCAGAGATGTACTGAGTTAGAAATGATTAATCCAAACTGTGATGTTTAGAATTGGTAAAAATCCGTAGAATGAGAAAGACAGCTCGCACAAGGATGGGGATTGAATGGGAATATAGACAATGAAATATGAAATGTATGGGCAATTTTATTAGGGTACATAATTGTAGAAATGTACATGTGTGCAAAAGTTATGTTTTGGTAAAAATCAATGTGGGAGATCCTAAATCACTTCATAAAGATGACAGCTCTGTTCTGACTGCCAACCAAAACAAAGCACTTGCCTACAGCCACTCACAGCCGTGGGGGTGTGTTTCTGAAAATCTGCCCATACCATAAACTGGGGGATGGTATTTGACAGTATAAATATAGTGTCACAAGTTTCTCTTTTCCTCACCTGTTTCTCCTTGCTTGCGACCTTCTTGGAAGCGACTACTTTCTTTCTCACTGTCCGAGACTTGTATAGGCCGCGGTGTGGGTCTTCGGGTTTCAGCATGAGATAGCCGGCTCTCTTAGCTGGATAACATTCAGTTTCCAGGAGCGTGAATCCAGGAAGGAAATAAGAGTTCCATGCTTGGAGGAGTCCGGAATACCGTGGAATGAAGTGCAGGCAAATCCAGGAGGAGGCACGGGTAAGAAGGTAATAGGGAAAACGAACGGGGCTCCAGGAAACAAGAAAAGGGAAAGATAAGAGAACTGGGATAAACTCAGAAGCGGACTCGAAAAGCACACGTCTAACAACTCCAAGCAGTTGTGTTGAGATGCGCAGAGCCGCGGGGGCATGTCAGTTTTCTAGAAAGTTGCGCGTTGCGCGCAGCGGCTAGAGCGCACCGTTTCACGCCCGGCGGCAATGTTGGAAGGATCACTGAGTTCATGCCGTGATGCATCATGGACCATGAAGTCCAGAACGGACGAATTTGGTGGTTCATGACATATAGGAACTGCACAACACATAACACACACTATTTCCAGAACCCATCCAGATTTCACCACAGCACCTGGTTCCAGAACTCTTCATCTTGTTGCAGAATCTAGACTTTAGCATTGCAGAACTCTTGCTAGTTAGACCCAATTGCAACCTCCAAAACTTGAAAGAATAATTCTGATTCAGCGTGGCTTGCTACCATTAAGGCTTGCCCGCTGAATTTGTATCCTGTAATCTGACGTGTCCAGCGACCAGAAGGCCCCATCCAAATCCCGTCTGAGGCGCAGTCCAAAATTGACCAGAACCGCGCCACTGATCTGTTCCTTCCAGAGGTGCCCTGCTGCCGGTAGACCTGACCCGATTTATTAACCAGAGCTGATGGTTCAATTAACAGTGTATTTGCAAAGTTTAAAAGTTTACATGTATCTTTGTCCCATTTTAAAGTGCGTCTTCCATCCAATTCTGATCTACAGTGTGTACTGTTGTTTATATTATAGCTCATGTGTGTTAGGACTTGTTAGTGTTGCTTTCCTCAGAAAGTGTATCCTTTTAATCATTTTTGCACCCTTTTGCAGTATTTCACAAAGTCATTTTTCACCTGTCATTTTAAAAGAGTCAATTTCCAAAATTGGTTTTCTCTCTTGTTTGGTGCGGGAAGATCACTTTTAAACTCTAAACATTGTCTCTCATTCCTGAAATACCTGCTGATTACTTCCATCTGTGTAGGATTGCTCATTTGTATTTAAAAGACTGTGCCGGAGGAATATGAACTTAACGCTATCTGTTCACAAACCAAAACTGTTCTTTTTCCTGTGTTTTCTCTGCTGCATCATTATAAGTGAATTCAATTGCTTGACTTATATTTCTAAAGGTATTGTCACCGTTAGGTGATTGCTGTCCCATATATATATATATATATATATAAAACTTATGTGTGATTTCAATATTAAATAAACAAGATAAATATTTACCTTTACATACTAGCCTGATTCCTGGTTCAGTGTGACCTAGGGGGTATTTTTAGATGGGTGTGATATGAGTGGTATATCATTCAGAATATTGAACTTATAGACACAAATAAATAAGGTTTTTTTGCGCACTACATGATAGGTGAGACTTGGGTGTGTGCCTGATTGAAATCCCTTACACGTGTCAGTATGTCTTCAGGGAGGCACTCGGTTTGTAACCTCAGAAAGAGAGTCTTAAAGAATGGTCTGCTATGTCTTGGTGTTTGCACCTTGTGTTTATGGATGTACAGCTTGGTGTGTTCTCCAGATTAGCAGCCAATGAGGTTGTACTTTACTAGTAGAGCCTTCATTTCCTTTCTGAACTTCATGAGGAGGGTGAACCTTACTGGTGTGTGTCGGAATCTTGTTCCAGACTCCAGGCGCGTAGCAGGTGAAGGCTTGTTTTGATTGTCCTGCAATTTTTGCTTTACCACCTGACACTGGTGTGGTTTCATGTGTGGCAATGGCCTACGAAGATGGTGAGTTTAGTCAAGCTGAAAATCTTAAAGGTGATTTGGGTCTGTGATGGCAGCCAGAGAAGCTCCAGGTCAATGAGTAGGATGCGGTTGAATTTGTTGTCCTTTGATGAGAAAGGCCTGCTAGTGTGGTTTGATCTGTGCCGGTTAGGAGGCTGGACACCAGTAAGAATGGTGTTGGCCCCATTCAGGTGGACGAGGGCAAGGATTTGTTGGCAGTCTTGAAGAATGATACTGGGAATTGAAGCTTGAGCGTACATAGAAGTTCAAGCTAGTTCCAGACCATTTGAGCTCTCCTTGAATCTTGCTTAAAAGGCAGCATTTGTCTGAAGTCATCCATTCATTATTAACTGATGATAGTGGTGTGTGTGGGCTACACAGTAAAGGGGCAGTAACTCTTCATGATATGTTGCCAGGAGATCACCAACTACATGCTTATGGAGGCTGTGGAAACAAGCAAGTCGCTGATGTTTCCCCTTCACATAACTCTTAACCTGTTACGCCCTCTTGTTAAAATTGTTGGTGTGTTAAATGGAGGTGTGAAAACAAGGCATATTTCTTCCATGCCTAAATGTAATGCTCTCGATCCCATTTTTAAGCAGCAGTGATGAGGCAGAGAAGGGGCACGGTGTGAAGATAACGGCCCTCATTATGAGGTTCCTGGTAGGCCGCCCGTAGTACCAGCAACCTAGGCTTACTGTTTCCGCCGCCTGATATCCCGGTAATAACAGGATATTACAAGCGCCGGCGGAACGGTAAGTTCCCATTCCCGTCGACTCCACGAGAATGGGAACACTGAAGCACCGGCAGCATTAGTAATGGTATCAGTGCTTCATTAATTTATCTTCCGGTAGGGGACTGAACTACGGGCAAGTCAGGCCTGCCGTTATGTCACTGACCCTATGCCGGTACGGAGAAGGTGCCGGTAACCGCTTTTTCTGTACCTGCATGCTCTTAGTGAGGGGGCCACATCTCTGCCATGCATTCCTACTCCATCTCATCAGTCTGTTCCCTTGTACACCGGCATGACCCTTTCATGCAGGCATACAACAAATGGATTTCTATTGAATCCGCCTCAGCGCTGTACCTGGTCCAGACCAGACAGATTCCAAAGGAATCGGTTAGTAAACGCTGCCTGAAAAGCATATTTCCAGGCGGCATTTGCTTTTTCACGAGGCAGATGGGCTAAAGAAACAGTACAAGCAAATCTGCCTCCCTTTTATTCTTTCCTTTTCCCCTTCGAAATTTCAGGCAGGGGAACGTACAGCACCAAGTGCTAATCTTGGTGGTCTCAGGCAGGTGAACATACAGCACTAAGTGCTAATCTTGGTGGTCTCAGGCAGGAAAACATACAGCACGAAGTGCTAATCTTGGTGGTCTCAGGCAGGGGAACATACATCGCTAATCTTGGTGGTCTCAGGTAGGGGAACATACAGCACTAAATGTTAATCTTGGTGGTCTCAGGCAGGTGAAAATACAGCACTAAGTGCTAATCTTGGTGGTCTCAGGCAGGAAAACATACAGCGCTAATCTTGGTGGTCTCAGGCAGGGGAACATACAGTGCTAAGTGCTAATCTTGGTGGTCTCAGGCATGGGAACATACAGCGCTAATCTTGGTGGTCTCAGGCAGGGGAACATACAGTCTAAGTGCTAATCTTGGTCGTCTCAGGCAGGGGAACATACAGCGCTAAATGCTAATCTTGGTGGTCTCAGGCAGGTGAACATACAGCACTAAGTGCTAATCTTGGTGGTCTCAGGCAGGAAAACATACAGCGCTAATATTGGTGGTCTCAGGCAGGTGAACATACAGTGCTAAGTGCTAATCTTGGTGGTCTCAGGCAGGGGAACATACAGCGCTAATCTTGGTGGTCTCAGGCAGGGGAACATACACTGCTAAGTGCTAATCTTCGTCGTCTCAGGCAGGGGAACATACAGCACTAATCTTGGTGGTCTCAGGCAGGGGAACATACAGTGCTAAGTGCTAATCTTGGTGGTCTCAGGCAGGGGAACATACAGCATTGAGTGCTAATCTTAGCGGTCTCAGGCAGGGGAACATACAGCACTAAGTGCTCATCTTGGTGGTCTCCTGAATGCAATTAAGGACTTTTATTAACTTAGGCTGTTAGCCTCAGAAAGACCAAGACCTGGTTTGACCATTTTTTGTGCCATATTTGTCTGTGTACATGTTCTTCTAAGCTGCTAAGAGTTTGTTCTACATGGCTAGACCTCCTACCTTTCTCTGACATTGTTTTGCTTGTGCTATATAGCATGTTGTATCACCATGCATCTACTGCAGAGATAGTCCTTGAGGTTCTACATCTGCTTACTTAACCTCAGACATGCAGCATTCAGGGGCAGTGCTGGTGCAAGGAGGTAAGACACCCACACAATGCAGCAGAGCAAGAGTTCATGTTTTATAGGAACAATTGTACCACGCGTCTGCTGTTGCTTTTAAATATTCCTATGGGACTCCCCGGTCCTGGTTGGCATTGGGGGAAGTGGGGGAGGGGGCCCAGCTGCCTACAGCTTCTCTCATAACATTAGGAAAGTAGATTAAAAGCCTGTCACTGGTTGGGAGGTCCTTTTCCTCTCTAGGTTTTTGCGTTGATGAATTTCTCCTTCCTGAATTCCTCTAATCACCCATTTCAGTAACACCAAAAGCTCTCAAGCAATCGCATCGCAGAGAGTACCATGTGACCTTGGCACCGTCTCAACGCGAGCGAAACCCCTCAAACCCGCAGCTCTGACAGATCACCAAAGGCAACTAAAACCTTTTCCTTTATGCCTGCCGGCAGAGTCGGACTGGGGCATAAAATTGTCTCGGGCACCAATGAAAAAGTGGCTCACAGTTGCAAAGGGCAATTCATTCCTTTGTGACAGAGTGTTTGAATAGTACCCAAGGGGGAGTTTTTGATGTGCCATTTAAAGAATATGTATTCAGCAACAATGGTCAAAATGACTAGCCGCATAGTGAAGTCATTTATCAAACTGGCCCACATTGGCCCAAAAACGTGGGTTCCCTGTGCTGCGTACTACTGCTCTCTGCATTCCAAGCCCACAAAATACCTTCTTTGCTGTGGTCTGAGTGGTGTCTCTTGAAATGTGGGCACTTCTGTTTACACCTTTAAGCAGTTAAATATGCAAATAACCATGAATCCCGAAAATAGATCTGCAAAAAGCCTCATTCAGAGTTTAGTGGTAATTCAGCGATAAATCCACTGGATTACTGCTAAACTTGATTACCGTTACTGCCCCTTAGTACCGTGGCATTACCAGGGGCTTACAAGTGGTAGTAATTCCTCATTTTCGGAGTCCATCTCAACCCATGGAGATTTTTGCCAGATTTACCGCTGGTGGAATTACTGCATTGTAAATCCACCGTTTTTTGTCAATAAAGTAGTGGATTCCCCTCGAGCTTTTTGCTGGAGGTAAATCCTCCATTTTACCTCCAAATGTATAATATGGCAGTGCAGAGAAAATGGCAGTCATTCCATTGACACCAAAATAAGTGATGCTAATGGAATTTCCACCACTTTTTCCCGCGCACAACCAAACTTTAAATGATGCCTATAGAGCTATTTAAAAAAAAAAAACTTCAAAGTCGCTATTTTAATGGAACCATGCAGTATGGATAACTTAAATTGGTTCTGTGTGGTAATATTCCCGCAAAAATATCACCATACAAGAATATGACCATATTTTTGCGGAGGTATTAAGCCATGGAACCGCCGGGGGACAACCCTGCAACCCACATAATTTTTTTAATGGAGCGGGGGACAACCCCGCAACCTGGGTCCCAATAACCCCATATATTATCCCCACTAATAATATCGCCTGTGGCCTTACCCCATAACCATACATATGGCAATATTATTGGTGGGGATAATATTATCTGATACTCTTAAATCATAGTGGTTCGTGACAGATTCCTCATGCCTGTGAGGTGAGAACTGCAATAATAGGTGTTATTAATACTAAACTGAGAATCCATTTGCAAGACTGACAATACAGTCACTGGTCTAACTCAGCGATGGAAGAGGAAGACTATTTTAATGTGGCTTCCAACTACAGCATAAAGAATGGTAATGATGGCCTACCAGTTCCTACCTAGATGTATTAGTTACTTGAAATCCTTATTACTTTGAGTCCTAATCTTCCTTGTGCACATGCTCACTCAATGATGTATCCGCCCCTCAGAGGCGGGCCTGCCAATGCCCCCAATGTTAAGGAATACAGCATTTTTCAATTCTTTTCAACCCCTCCCTTTATTGGGAAGAGTACAAAGAGAGAGAACCAATCCAGCACAACCTGCAACCCAACAGTAGACATAAAGTCATTGCCACCTACAAGGAGTGAGGGTGTGGTCATACGACTGGGACGAGGAACAGTGGGACCCAGAGGAATAAGGATTACCCATAGATTATCTAGGCATTATCACCTCTTCATTCTTCCTTGTCCATGTCCTGAGTCAATGAGGATGTAACAAGCAGCACAATAGATATTGCCCGAACACTATTCAAATATTCAAACTAACAACAACCTTTCTGTGCATGGAGAGTATGGGTTTAATCTAAGTCGAGTAAATGTACAAATCATTTACACATGATACAACAGCAGAGCCAAAGGCCTGCACAGGTACACCCACATGTAACCGGTAGTGAGGTATGATATGGTGTTAACCCCCCGTTCCTAGGGCTGGAACAGGGTTAACGGCCAAGCAGCCGAGGTATTGATCCGAGCGAAGCGAGGGCCAATAACGAGGAAACTGGGCCATTATCCCCGTTCCAGCCCTTGCTACTGGGGGTTAAGGCTATTACCACCAGTGGTCGAAGTGAGTGGGAGCGGTCGGAAGCGGTGATCCTGTACTTTTTTAAATTACCTTTTACAGCTCCTATACTTTTATTTTAAAAAGAAACCGTTCCGGAATGGATTCATTTTAAAATAAAAGTGTAGGAAGAAGTTGAAACTTGCACTTTCAGTCCACTGCACAGAACATTCCCTTAAACAGCAAGTGCAAGTGTTTGGGGGTGTGTATTGTGTGTGGGAGGCGGCGTGGCAATGGGGTTTGTGGGGAGCGGGGGCAGGCCAGCAGGGAACATAGTTCCACTACTTCTTTTCGTACACTTCGACCACTGATTAGCACCTGTCCCAGGGGCTGGTACGGGCTAAATAGAAGTATTTTTCTACCGTGAATGGGACGCCAGTCCAAGATGACTACCATGGAAAGGGAAGGCAGGGCTATGTATGGAACCACTCTTCCCTTTTCATGGTAGCCTGTGGGAGCCGAGATGAAGGAGTGGCAGTGACACTCGCCGCTGCCGAAATAAGGTATGCAGGGGATAAAAAGGGGAAGGATGGTGGGGGGGAGGATGACAGCGAGAGGAACCACCCATCAGGAGGCATGGAACGCAGGCTGAGATCGCTGGTTTCAGCCTGTGTTCTAGCCACCTGATTGGCTGGCTCCCCCCATCAGGGTGCTAATAAATGTACTTGGAGAGGCCTACTATTTGGAAACAGTACTGGTAGGTCCACCCTGGACACCAGGAGCAAGCACAAACTTAGAAGCAAGATATGCCGAGGAAAGAACCAACGATTAATTGGCTATGGGCAGAGGAGGAAGGCTTTCATCTGAATGAAAAGTCCCAATGGCCAGAAAAAAGAAATTCAATGTTAGAGAATTGTCAGAAGGACCACCCTACCAACACCTAATGTGTGAATGTGAAGCACACCCACTGACTTAACAATGTAAGAAGCACCCAACTCTGCCAATCTTTGTGTAGACGTCCTAGAGGGTAAACATTGATATTTGAATGCAACAATGTTAATTGGGACATCCTCCAGAAACTAAAAGGGAGGACCTTGTATAGCCCTGAGAATCAGAAGGTGGTCCTTCTTCAGAAAGAGAGATAAAATCCAAGGTTTTGAAAATGAAAACCCCCATACGTATGGAGACACCAAAATCTGAATTGGAGCAAATGCTACTGCAGGGAGCTGAAATGCCCTTATGGCTACACACTGCACCTTAAAAGAAGAGATGGCAGCCCCAAACTGAAGCCACCCTGCAAGTATTCAATCACTGGAACAGTATCATTAGATAAAGGATTGAGGTTTATTCTGGAATACCAAGAAGAGAATGTCTTCCAGTGGTGGAAGTAGTTTGCCTATGAGAAAGACGTATGGCAGCAGCAAGGCCAGGAGATGAACTAACTTTTTCCAGAGCTTGGTGTTCAATAGCCTAAGTGTCAACTGCAACTGACTCAATAACAGAGAAGGAACAATTGGCCAATTGAGAGGAAGCGGCAACAGTGATCTGGAGGAGATCTGAGGGAGTTACAGTAACCAAGGTCTCTGACCCCAATGGGAAGTCAATATGAACAACACTGCACCTTCCACCTCATGTGAAGAAAGGCTCTGGAGAGGAGGGGAAATGGAGAGAAGGCAAAGAAAAGAGGTCACGGTTATTTGGGAATAAAAAATAATCTGTGCCCATTGCCAATGTGTCCCTTGTGCTGAGATAGAAAGAGTGTGGAGAGCCTTCAACCTCTGGCAATCTTTTCCAGAATGTGACACTCAAGAGGTTTACAGATGAGCGAAAATCCCTCCTCAAAGCATCTAATCTCACATTCTCCTACCCAGGAGTGCAGGAGGTCTGAGGTGGAAATGGTTCAGCTTTGCCCAGAACAGAAACCTGGTCACTGTCCACTTCAGAGAGCAAGAACTTGTTGCCCTGCCTGTTTATACTGATCTCTATAATTGTTGATGCACACTGTACTAGGCTGAGCAGTTAAGACACAAGTCACAAACTATGGTTCAACTAACTCTTTTAATGGTGTTGTTCTATGGAAAGTAGCATTGGGTTAATGCTCTTCTAACATAGGAGTGTAACTGCAACATAATGTATCTGATTAAATAAGGTGAGTGCCAGTATAACTAATGAAGTGATCTTGATAACGGCCTTTCTATAAATGTGCCTAGACTTAAATCCACATTTCGGTTGTAGACGCCCCAATGTAGAAACTCAATTGGATCAAAAGTTGGTCAACAGAAACACAAAACTCTATTCTTGATAAGACCATAGCCTTCTGGCTATCCTACTGTACAATGAAAAGATCCAAGGCTCAGCTAAAACAATAGTCCAAAACCTACTCTGAAAAGTCATTTCATAATCTAACATCATGCACCAAGATAGTTCCAGACGAAAGGATCTCCTAGCCCTTAGGCCCAGTCTGGTCCCCCTTCATTCCTCTTTACTTTCACATCAGCTTCTTAACCCTTGCCAAAGACTTCTGGTTTGGATGGTCCCAATTGTTCTGAGTCGCTGATGACCTTTGTCCAGGTGACTTCTAAGGCTTCCTGGGTTCTGGGATGGCCCACACCAGAATACCAGCATTAGTCTTGTCTCCTGTTCTCCTCAACTCCTCTTCCAGTCCCTTCCAGACCTTCACATTTCATAGCAGGTCTTACACCTACATACCTTAGCTGTGGCCTTGTTCTTCCTCCAGATCATGCTTGCACTATTCCGCTGTAGGTCTTCTCTCAGATGACAGGTTCAGTGTACTTGACTTGTGGAAACCTAAACCTTGATTGTCAGGATTCTGCCATAATCCCCATCTGCCGATGCCTCCAGCCTCTGGCTTTTTACAGAGTCCCCTTGTAATTCTCCTTCTCTAGCTCCACAGCCAGTCTTCCACCAGATCAAGCTTTTCAGGTTGTGGATAGGTCTTTCTCAATACTAACAGAAACAGTTTGGATAAAATTATTCAAATCCACACCGCGGGACATCACCTGTGGAGTACCGCAAGGATCCTCACTAGCCACACTCCTCTTCAACATCTACATGATACCACCAAATAACCTCATCAAAAGACACAGCTTCACATGCTTCAACTATGCAGATGACACCACAAATCATCTATAAAATTGGCAATGAACAAGAAGATAACACCACGCGAATAGACTGCCTCAAGGAACTCTACCAATGAATGAATACTAAACACCTCAAAATCAACCCGGGCAAGACAGAGATCAAGATTACATCCAACAACCCAGGAAGCAACCAGTAAATCCTATGGCCCACCAAACTGGGAACAGCAGCCACACCATCCAAAGTTGTCAAAAACCTTTGATTCCTTATGGACAATGAGCTAACCTTAGAATCGCAAGTAAACGCGATAATCAAGAAATGCATCTTCCATCTACACACAATCAAAAAGATTCTACCATTCCTCTGCTTGAAGCACAACACACTGCCCATCATCTCGCTCATTGTGTCCAGGATAGACTATGCCAACTGTCAATACCTCGGTATGCTGGACTATTTACTGAAGAAACTCCAATGTATACAAAACGCAGCTGCCAAACTACTCCTGAAACTCTCATTAAGGGACCACATCACTCCAGCCATAAAGATGCTACACTGGCTGCCAGTCAAAAAATAAATCACCTTCAAAACAATGTTCATAACACACAGAGCAATCCTCAACCAAGGAGTAGAAATCATACAAAAGAAAATCACCATCGACCAGCCGACTAGAACATTCAGATCCAGTGACGACATCCGCCTAGAACCTAAACCCTACACGATGAAAAAATGTGGTGGATGAGCATTCTGCTGCGTAGCGGTTAAACTCTGGAACTCCCTCCCGAGAGAAATAGGATCCATGAAGCACCATCTAAAATTCAGAAAACTTCTAACAACCTGGCTCTTAAACTCAGAACAGGGCAAAAACAAATATACAACACCCATGCTCCATGAAACAAACACAGTTAGAAAACCAGCGGAGTAGGCCTACCCAGATCGAAGCACAGGAAAGTAGAGAGCGTCCAAATTGGAGGTGAAACCCAGGTGTACCCACTTCCCATAGAGGGTCAAACTGGAAATAGGGGAGAGAGATTGGACTGACTTAAGTGGACCACAGATAGAGGTAATTAGATTAAAAGGGAGAGATGGGTGCCCCATAATCAGATCTGATGGAACACAGGTAGTAGCTGCCCTCTGGGGGCGGCCATGGGGATGGTGATTGCTGCACACCAGGCTGTGCTAAGGGTAAAAGGAGGCAGGCGGCTATTAGTTGAAACACCGGGGGGTGGAGAGGATGCCAACACTAAACAACCCTGTTGACGACCCACAACCCTGCACCCAACATAGGTGTGGTAATTGTATCAGACCACACTGTATGACAGGGGGAGGGACATACGCAGCAGACAAAATGGAGGGGGTAGGACCGGGTACCTCCACTGCTGCATTGGTTCAGATTCACATTACAGAACGTTTGCTGTGGTAGCTCATCTTTCTAGATGGGTGGAGGGTGCCATCTACCGAAGCATAAGGCACACGTTGCGTGCCCCACCCTGGCCCTTTGGCAGTGGACAAGGTGGTCACATCTCAGGGGAGCAAAGGCATACATTAGAGAGGGTGGAACCTGAAACCGTGCAGAAGTGAAACCATGGGGGCTAGGGAGGTTTTGCCACGGCAAATTTAATCGAATTCAATTTCATTTAATTTATTTTAACGAATTTTGCTGCAAATATATGTGGGAGGAGGTGGGTTTAGGTGAATAAATAATATAGTGGGCTTATGAGGGAGTCTCCCCCGCATATATTCGTGGCAAAATCTACCACATAAAAACATTTGATAAAATCTTTTCGACAAAATCACATAGAACCAGACCATGGTGCCCACAGCACAAAGTCAGGCTGTGCCGCATGGATAGGTGTCAGAGAAAGTCTGCACGAAGCCTGAGGGACTCTGCAAAGCCAGATGAAATCAGAGACAGCAACCTCCGCTCTTAAAGCCCTCAGCACTCCCTGCTAGCCGGTGAGACCCTAAGAGACACCTCGGAGAGTGGCAGGTGACAGGGTGGGAACCTGCAGGGTGAAGCGAGGTGACACTGACAGGAGCGGGGAGTCCTGTCCTAGAAGATTTCAAAGAAAGCCATTGATAAGACATTCAAGCCTGCGTGCCTACAAGGCAACTACGATCCTGAGACGAGGAAGCATAAGGCCCACGGGTGATGGATGTGCTAATCTGGGTGTCAGGTGCACAGCAGAGCAGGAGTCCACAGGAGCTTATTTGTTTCGGAACAGTCCGATTTGTTTGCAGATACCATTGTGCAGATGTCAGGAGCACTGTGGACTCTACTGTAGCGGCACCAACATGGCCCCATTATCGAGCTAGTCAACCACCTGGAGAAAAAAAAACTCCGGCTTTCAAGTTCAAGTATTTCCTCTGGGCCTGTGTGACCCAGTAATGCTAGAAATGTGGACTGGTCGATCTGTTTGCCCATCGGAAACCTCTTTTCAGGGCTGAAATAGAATGTTGCCAGTGACACTGTTTATATTAGTGAGAATGCACAAGCATCAGTTTAGTGATTTCGAACTGGGTTGTCCAACTCCAGGCTTCGAGGGCCCTATCCATGCCGGGTTTTCATAATACCCCTCATTAATGTTCATGAGATCTATTTGAAAAAAATCATAATATTAATAAGGGATATCCTGAAAAAATGTCAGGATTCCGGGAACCTCGAGGCCCGGAGTTGCACAACCCTGTTTGCCTCAGTCATTTGGATATTCAAGAGAACCCAGGATACATTGTTTAGCTTCCATTTAGAGTAGGGGTCCATTTAGAATAGGGGGTCTTCAACCTTTGGCTCTCCAGATATTTTGGACTACAAATACCATCCGCACTAGCCAGCATAGTTAATGGTGAGGGATCATGGAAGTCAGTCAAAAACATCTTGCGAGCCACATGTTGCAGACCCTAGATTTGAGGTTCTAATTGCACATCGTCCTGCCTATCTTGTCTCCTCCATTTGATATAGAGGCAGAGCAACCAACTGTGCTGCTGGTAACTCTGCATCTGCCCTCCCATTGCCCTGCCCACTCTGTTTCCCTCCATCATCTCTAAACCGATAGGTGTAAACTGATACTCAATGCACTTAGACAAAGGGAGCTTGGGACTTGTGTCAGCAAAGTTACTGCCCCTGCCAGCATATTCTAAGGTGCCATTAACCTCCACCCGGCCCCCAGCCTGGAGACCATCAATCCTGGACATGCAGGTTCTGCAGTCTGGGGGAATCCTTGGTAGATCCATATAGGAGACACTGCTAGATTGCCACCAGAAACCACCTGGCACTGTAGGAATCCACCAAGTGGCAGCTTTTTTGCCAGGCTAATTCCCAGCAGCAACACCTCCAATGAAACCAATTGGAGGATCTCCACACAACACAATATTGCGAAGAAAAAAATGTTCAAACTCTCAGTACCACAAAAGGATTTTATTACACATGGACTAACCGGTTGAGTACAGGAGACAGCCTAAGAGAACTCCATAAAGAGAAAATCCTGCAGCCATAAGGGTAGCAGCAAGACTGCAGTACCAACCAAGCTCCTCCCAGCCCCATACGGAAAGCAATCCAAAATGGTGGATGACCTATTTAAAGGATTCTATCCGAGACTCAGAACTACAACCAACCCTCCAATGATCAGGCTCAGACAAGTCATCTGGCCTTTGCGTCTACTTAGGACGAAGCAAGTCAGTCCAAGCCATATATGAAGGCCAGATCAAGGACAGCAATAAAGGGGATTTTTTGGGGGCAGAGCTGGCAAAGTGTTATATTCGAGAGATGAAGATCTGCTGAATAAGGAGGAAATGACTGTAGCGTGATGGAATGAACCAACAGGGAGTGAGGAGGAAGCAGCCTGTAAAACCTCGGGTAAGCAGGAAGGTGGAGTGAAAGAAAACAACACGAACGGGTGGACGAAGATATAACCTGGAGAGTGGCAGAAGGAGGAGTGAAAGAGAAAACCCAGAGTGTAGAGGAAGAAATAGAGCAAGAGAACATGTGCAACATAAAGAAAGGTGGAAGAGGGGAACATCAAAAAGGAGAAGAAGAGACTGAGCAGGGTATCCTGTGAAGTGAAGATGGTGAGCGATTCTCCTTCTGTCCAGGGAAGAAAGATGTGTGCTGTGGCCCATCAGTAGAGACATTCTGTGGCTCATGAAAAGACAGAAAAGGTAAAAGCTTGGACTGTGGTGGAGAGAGAAAAGGCTGCACACCAACCCAAAAAGGGAAAAGAAAGAGCAGAGGTAGAAGCCATGACCAAAGAGAAAGTGGCGTAGGAAAAGGCTGAACCAGTGCCCAAGGAAAGGACACAGTAAGAAAATGTTCAAGCTCCAGCCCAGGAAAAAAAGGAGAAAGGAAAGGCTGAGTCAGGCCCTGGCCAGGTAAAAGAAGAGTAAGCCGGAAGAGAAGTGTGGCATGTCATGGACACTAACAAAGGGAGTAGACAAGCAGGAAGAGTGGCATGGCCACTAACCAAGGGAGAAGACAAGCAGGAAGAGTGGCATGGGCACTAACCAAGGGAGAAGACAAGCAGGAAGAGTGGCATGGGCACTAACCAAGCGAGAAGACAAGCAGGAAGAGTGCCATGGCCACTAACCAAGGGAGAAGACAAGCACGAAGAGTGGCATGGGCACTAACCAAGGGAGAAGACAAGCACGAAGAGTGGCATGGGCACTAACCAAGGGAGAGGACAAGCAGGAAGAGTTCCATGGGCACTAACCAAGGGAGAAGACAAGCACGAAGAGTGGCATGGGCACTAACCAAGGGAGAGGACAAGCAGGAAGAGTTCCATGGGCACTAACCAAGGGAGAAGACAAGCAGGAAGAGTGGCGTGGCCACTAACCAAGGGAGAAGACAAGCAGGAAGAGTGGCATGGGCACTAACCAAGCGAGAAGACAAGCAGGAAGAGTGGCATGGCCACTAACCAAGGGAGAAGACAAGCACGAAGAGTGGCATGGGCACTAACCAAGGGAGAGGACAAGCAGGAAGAGTTCCATGGGCACTAACCGAGGGAGAAGACAAGCAGGAAGAGTGGCATGGGCACTAACCAAGGGAGAAGACAAGCACGAAGAGTGGCATGGGCACTAACCAAGCGAGAAGACAAGCAGGAAGAGTGGCATGGCCACTAACCAAGGGAGAAGACAAGCACGAAGAGTGGCATGGGCACTAACCAAGGGAGAGGACAAGCAGGAAGAGTTCCATGGGCACTAACCGAGGGAGAAGACAAGCAGGAAGAGTGGCATGGGCACTAACCAAGGGAGAAGACAAGCAGGAAGAGTGGCATGGGCACTAACCAAGCGAGAAGACAAGCAGGAAGAGTGGCATGGCCACTAACCAAGGGAGAAGACAAGCACGAAGAGTGGCATGGGCGCTAACCGAGGGAGAAGACAAGCAGGAAGAGTTCCATGGGCACTAACCAAGGGAGAAGACAAGCAGGAAGAGTGGCATGGGTGCTAACCAAGCGAGAAGACAAGCAGGAAGAGTAGCATGGGCACTAACCAAGGGAGAAGACAAGCAGGAAGAGTGGCATGGGCACTAACCAAGGGAGAAGACAAGCAGGAAGAGTTCCATGGGCATTAACCAAGGGATAAGACAAGCAGGAAGAGTGGCATGGGCACTAACCAAGCGAGAAGACAAGCAGGAAGAGTGGCATGGGCACTAACCAAGGGAGACGACAAGCAGAAAGAGTGGCATGGGCACTAACCACGGGAGAGGACATGCAGGAAGAGTGCCATGGGCACTAACCAAGGGAGAAGACAAGCAGGAAGAGTAGCATGGGCACTAACCACGGGACAGAACAAGCAGGAAGAGTGGCATGGCCACTAGCCAAGGGAGAGGATAAGCAGAAAGAGTGGCATGGGCACTAACCAAGCGAGAAGACAAGCAGGAAAAGTGGCATGGCAACTAACCAAGGGAGAGGATAAGCAGAAAGAGTGGCATGGGCACTAACCAAGCGAGAGGACAAGCAGGAAGAGTGGCATGGGCACTAACCAAGCGAGAAGACAAGCAGGAAGAGTGGCATGGCCACTAACCAAGGGAGAAGACAAGCAGGAAGTGTGGCATGGGCACTAACCATGGGAGAGGACATGCAGGAAGAGTGGCATGGGCACTAACCACGGGAGAGTACAAGCAGGAAGAGTGGCATGGGCACTAACCAAGGGAGAAGACAAGCAGGAAGAGCGGCATGGCCACTAGCCAAGGGAGAGGACAAGCAGGAAGAGTGGCATGGGCACTAACCAAGCGAGAATACAGAGTGGCATGGCCACTAGCCAAGGGAGAAGACAAGCAGGAAGAGCGGCATGGCCACTAGCCAAGGGAGAGGACAAGCAGGAAGAGTGGCATGGGCACTAACCAAGCGAGAAGACAAGCAGGAAGAGCGGCATGGGCACTAGCCAAGGGAGAGGACAAGCAGGAAGAGCGGCATGGCCACTAGCCAAGGGAGAAGACAAGCAGGAAGAGCGGCATGGCCACTAGCCAAGGGAGAGGACAAGCAGGAAGAGCGGCATGGCCACTAACCAAGGGAGAAGACAAGCAGGAAGTGTGGCATGGGCACTAACCTCGGGAGAGGACATGCAGGAAGAGCGGCATGGGCACTAACCACGGGAGAGGACAAGCAGGAAGAGTGGCATGGGCACTAACCAAGGGAGAAGACAAGCAGGAAGAGCGGCATGGCCACTAGCCAAGGGAGAGGACAAGCAGGAAGAGTGGCATGGGCACTAACCAAGCGAGAAGACAAGCAGGAAGAGTGGCATGGCCACTAGCCAAGGGAGAAGACAAGAAGGAAGAGCGGCATGGCCACTAGCCAAGGGAGAGGACAAGCAGGAAGAGTGGCATGGGCACTAACCAAGCGAGAAGACAAGCAGGAAGAGTGGCATGGGCACTAACCAAGGGAGAAGACAAGCAGGAAGAGCGGCATGGCCACTAGCCAAGGGAGAGGACAAGCAGGAAGAGTGGCCTGGCCACTAGCCAAGGGAGAGGACAAGCAGGAAGAGCGGCATGGGCACTAACCAAGCGAGAAGACAAGCAGGAAGAGTGGCATGGCCACTAGCCAAGGGAGAGGACAAGCAGGAAGAGTGGCATGGGCACTAACCAAGCGAGAAGACAAGCAGGAAGAGCAGCATGGGCACTAACCAAGCGAGAAGACCAAAAGGAAGAGTGGTTTGGGAACCAACAGTGGCAGAAGACAAGATCCTGGCAGACACCTTGAGAAGCATCCTGACAAATATGCTGTTTAAACCTTTACTGTACATTTGTAATGCTTTGTTACAGGCCGCAGACGGAGCAAGACACAATAAATCAGCCCCCTTACACACGGAAGGACAAGACGCAAATTCCTTCTCACTTTACATAATGAAGACACATTTCATAAAAGCAACTCAAGTCCCTGGAAGTTGAAATCGGAAACACCAGGAAGGAGATGATGGTTAAGGAGACACACCCATATAGGATCAGCTTTACTGGCAACCTAAGGTCATAGCCAAGCCTGTAACTAGCCACACATCAACTATAACTCTGCTGTACAATCAAGAAGTCTTCCCTCAAGATTCAGAAGGAAGTATGATGCCCTTTCCATAAGGTAACACTCCTGCAGCGCTGTTGCATCCTTGCTTGCTCCTGCGTCAGCACGGCTTACAGGCGGAACCTGCGGTTATGCCGGCCACATTCTACTCAAGGAAGAATTGCAACACTGCTCTGCATAAGCATGTTGGTTTGTGCCAAGGGTTGATTATGCTTGTAATGTGGACTTTTGTATGAATAAACATGCAAAAACCTACGAAAATATTACAGCGGGAGCCATGAGTGTTGGGCAAAAGTGCCCTTCTTCAGGACCCAAGCTGCCTTGTTTATCGGGCCACATGCGCTTCCACTCATGTGGTTAGAGATGGAGGAACGCAAACTGCATTGGTTATGCCATCGGTCTATCGAATCGTTACGTTGTTCCTCATATAGCAAGGTTTTTAAATGTGACCCCGTTGATGTATCCACACTGGGGTACCCTAGAAGGGTAAGCAGCTGTTGGAATCATTCTTCCACCCACATGCACAGGAAAAAATAAATAATAATAAGTGAAATGATTATATTCATCCCTATCATTCTAAAGGGTGTGCAGGTAATTGACATCATTTATATCAAGTAAACAGTATCCCTTTTATCCATCCTGCAAATACGATTCTTTCTGTCAAACCTCAAAGATGCTGACAGTGGCACATACCATTGCTGCGCCATGTCTTGGGAGGCCCATCAAGCTTCTGAAGGAAATCCTTTCTTTCTGAAGTCAGAGTGCATCCGAGTCCAGGCGCTCTGACTTCAAAAAGAAAAGATTTCTTTCTGAAGTCAGATCATTTCTTTCTGAAGCACTAACGTTTCTGAGTGCATGCTCCCCAACTTCAGAAAGAAAGACATCATTTCATCGTGGTCCAGTCCGGCACAGAGTGTGGCGCAACCCGTGTTTTGTTGCCAAGCATGGCTCACAGGAGGGGCCCCAAATGTTGTGTTACGCCATTGACTGCTGCTGCTGAGGCATGAATGCATTACTCATTTTACTGAATATTTTGGTTTGTGTTTGCTTCTCAGACTATCGGCGACCTCCCATGTCCATCTTACCTTCCAGGCAGGGTGTGAACCAGGGATCGATCACAGACCACGTGGCCCTTAAGAAGTGACCCACTGAGTGGTGAGTACTGAATACACATGAGGGAGTACCAGGTCCATGTGACATGCAATATCATGTGCGTGCACACCGGCAAACAGTCCTCTGGGAGAGCTTAATGTTCTGGGAAGTGGTGACAATTCAGAATGCACCCTGAGGGCGCCCCTTGGCAGGGGAGGAGGATGTGAATGACCCTTTGGGCACACACCCTTATGTGGTGCAGGCGCAGATGGCCACGCGTTGATCCGCATGCCGCAGCCGGTTAAGATGTGCTCCTTCCCAGTACCCTGCTCTCTATGCACCACAGAGCTGCACAATCCAAGACTTCTCGGCTCCAACAGAGGCCAAGCTATTCCTTCTGGAATCCGATGCAAGGTGCTGGTGGGTGTCCTGTGTTGGCCCCTTTCACGGGCCAATGCGCAAGCCTGATTGGTAAAGTCTGAGGATTGCAGTTCAGAGGAGGGTAAGGCACAATCAACCTTCCACCCATAAATTCCGCATGCTAACTGGCTGCTGTGAATAAGCACGAGCCCTTGATATTGTCCCCAATCTACCATGAAGGCAAAGGCCAGGGTCAGACTGGGGCAAAACATTGTCTCGGGCATCATGAAAAAATGGCCCACAGTTGCAAATGGCAATTCTTTCCTTTTGTGACAGACTGTTTGAATAGTACCCAAGGGAGAGTTTTGGGAAAAATGTGATGCAAATTGTTCATTTCAATAATATTTATTCAGCAAAACCGGTCAAACTACTAGCTGCATAGTGAACTAACTCAACAGACTAGCCCACGTTAGCCAAAAAAGTGGCCCACTTTGACCAGAAAATCTGGCCCGCACCAACATTTTGCGCTTTTGGTTCGGGCACTGCCCTATGGGCCAGTCCGAGGCTGCCAGAGGCCCACTCACTTAGTGCACTCCCCCATCCTTGGATTCTGCATCTTGATTCTAGGATGTGGTGCTGCTTGTAAGTTTGCACAGGCATCCCCCAACCCCACATCTGTGGTAAGCAGGCGCTTCTTTCCTTGGCTGTGTTCCGGTAGCAACGATTTGCAGCATCCGGTCTGTGCAAGTGAATGTTGGGTCTTTTGACACGTAATGTTTTGGAAACTGGATTTCATGTCTGCAAACCGTGGGATGGAGATCTGTGGTTTCTCAGAGCGGCGTGCAATAGTCCGCCCCACATTTTGGAATCGAGCTTCAAAAATAACTGCGGTCACCAAGAAATTAAAATGGCGGGAATCCTATTAGTGAGGATGCACGCTTGGGTTTGTTTGAGATTGTGATATCTTTTCAGTGGCCCAACATAAATATTACGCACGGCTGATGTGCTGGCACGGTGGTGTGGCTTCGGCTGTGGGAAGGAGGCCTCCTTATTTTCAGTACCAGGAAGGCTGCAAGCAGCCGCCTGTAACGGTCCAGCGTCCCCAGCCCAAAGCATCCACTAATAAAATGAGGGTTACTGTTGCTAGAATAGCTCAGGGGTAACACACTTGTCTTGGAAACAAGAAAACGCAAAAACAGCACGGGTCCGATACCCGTCCCGCGCATAGAGGCTTTAAGCGCGATATAAGAATACATCTTATTTATTTAAGATCCAGTGATGAAGATGTGTTACTTCATTAAGTGTTCGCTTAATGAACTTGGCAAATGACTGATGGGCCCAGCTCCTACAGCTTGGGTTGATATCCTCAAAGTTGAATGAATGAGCATGTTTTAAAACCTAATCTTACGACTGTGTTTGCCAAATAAAGCTCTACAACAGGGGTCTGCAACATGTGGCTTTCCAGATGTTTTGGACTACAGCTGCCATGATCCCTCGTCATTGACTATGCTGCTTAGGGCTGATGGGAGTTATAGTCCCAAACATCTGGAGAGCCAAAGGTTGCAGACCCATGCTCTACAAAGTTTGTGTCATTTAATAAGGTTTAAAAACCAAGAGATCGTAAAATGTGCCTTTCTTCACTAAAATATGATGCTTACTGTTGCTCTGTTTCTTTTTTTCTCTAGGCCATCTTTTCACCCCCTCTGCTAATACAGTGGGCCTCATTACGAGTTTGCCGGTAACCGCCAGGAAACTGGCAAAAGGAATTGCTGTTACCTGCACTTGGTCTGCCAGAGTTGCCAGCCGATTACTAGTGTTGGTAATGTCAGTAAATCCCTATTCCTGGGAGTCGCAGGGATTTTGATGCTATTACCGGCAACGGTATTACTGTGCCGGTAATACAGGCCATTCTCTGCCGGTATGGGTCAGATTTGTCTGGGGGTAAACCCTTAACCCCTACCGGCAAAGTTGTAGATTGCCAGTCTGGTAAACGTGCCAGTAAATGTTATTACCGGCACTTCTACCATCTACCGGCTAACTTGTAATGAAGCCAACTATCTTTTATTTGCACCCAGGCAAGGGGCGCTCAGCAAATCGGGTGGCTGGAAATATGGGCAACGCAACACAGTGTAAACTGTGTTTTTCAAGCCACCTGAGGCCATTCCCCGGGTGCCCCTATTCCATGGGTGCCCCTGGCCACTCCCCAAACTCACAATTTCTCCATACTCCCCACTCCCACCCACCCCGCACATCTTCCCCAAACTGCCCCACCCCACCCCAATTGCCTGCCGGGGCTCTGCACTCCCTATCCGCGCTCCTTCCCATTGCTGTTGCCTCCATCGAAATAGAAAAGGGACATAATAATTTTTCTGTGGCAATGGGCATGTTGCTTTTCAAATTATTTTCACGGGATATTGGGCTTGCACAATACACGAGGAGCCCATCTCTTGTAAAAAATAAATACAGCTATTCACACTCCGGACGAAGCCCCAGAGTGCAAATAGCAATCACAATTTCGGTAATGGCCCTGACCCCTCGCCGAGTCCCTCGCTTTCCTCAGAACTGCCTAGTTTCGGACCAGCAGACAATTACCGGCCCTGTGTATCCCTGTCCCCCCAGCAGTAGGCTGATAGCCATATTCACTTATTTACAGTAGTGATGTTATTAAGAAGTACCTGTTTGATCAGTAGCACCATGGTATCAACGGATTGCAGTGTTTCCATTTTTTTAATTCTTTATACAGGGTCCGTTTACTACAGTTCAATGTATTTGTATCTGGAGAACTTTTGTCTTTGTACTTTGAAAATAAAACTTTCCTTTCAATGGATGTTCCCCAGTAGCAGTCATGTGCAGCAAACTGTGTGCAGATATATGCGTGGATCTCAAGGCGCACTGTTGTGGAAGCGGGGCTCCATTATAGTTGATGAAAAGAAGCAACCTGCATGGTCATCCCGCATTCCAACCAGAAACATGAGCATTGCAGCATAGGCACTGAGGGGAGGCAGAGAGGGCTTTGGACTGAGGAAGAATATTGCACTCTCCCTTTTCCTCCCCCCTGGCACTTCTCCTCTCCCTTCCCCTTGCACGATCTGAATGACACAAGGCCTTGCTCCTCTGTGTCTTCCCCTTCCTTGTCTTGTCAGGCCTAGAAACACTTGTGTAGAGGTGCGTTATAAATGACTTATTACATCATATCATAACTGTGGGCATGCAGAAATTACAAATATGGGGATCTTGATATCAAGGTTGCAAGAGTGGGCTAGCAGAGGAGTGGGGTGCTGGTCATTGCACCATATTAAATATTATACAGAAATGTCATAGAACTTTGGCTTTTAGTTCTACACACATCACTGGACACAGTCATTGTTGTGTGATTTTTACATATATATATATATATATATATATATATATATATACGTATATATATACGTATATATATATATATCACTGGGAACAAATAAGAATAGCTTCCAGCATTAAAGAAAAAATCTGAAGCAACCTTCAGATGTCCAAGGAGCGTACACACTGTGAATTGCACTTAAAGTACAGGGTTATCCCAATTAAACCTAACTCATGTCGGGTTTGAGAGAAACAAAAATGACTACCCACCCTCTTGGCAAGACTTGTGGTAAGGAATTGCCATCTGGCAAGTAGGCAGATGCCCTGGCTGGTTTGATTTTTAATAAATCCTAGAAGAAGTACCCGTTCTCCAAACAAGTTCTGTAGACAGACATGATAATACTCTCATCAATTGTTGAAAAATAATGATCCTGTAGGTCGCTGTTCCGCCTCACCCTTGCGTGGTGCAGTTCATTGAGGTTTCATTGAGGTGCATTGCTGTGCAAATATATCGGAAACTGTGCATCCTGGGCCCTTAAAACGCGATATTATTTTGTTTCTCATGTCGGGACCAGTTGAGAAACAGCATTTTTTGTTTCCCTTCCTGGTGAGCATGTTTAACTCCTCTGTCGACAGGCACCATCTCGCAAAAATCCTCTGGAAAAGTAATTTCGCCTGATGCAGCAACAGTTTTGTTTCCCTTTCCGGTGAACATGGTTTACAGCTTTGTTGGCAGGCACCATCTTGCAAAAATCCTCTGGAAAAGTAATCACCTCATGCAGCAAACATATGGAAACTTATGCAATGCTACTTGTCTTTACCTTCCCCTCTCAGGTCCATTCGCCTCCCATTGATCATGGTTTGTGGTTTTGTCAGGCAGGCCACAAACCCACAAACACATTTTTACTTTTGCCTAAATCTGGGGAAAGGGGTGGTGTGTCCAAATGTAATGTAGGTAGTAATGTCTGGAGGGTCCTAACCGGTAACGATGCAACATTTGGTGCAGATTGATATAACTGTGTGGAATTGTATAAGGAACGATGCTTTCGCCAAGCCACAAACCCACAAACAAATTTTAACTTTCAGTGAAATTCGGGCAAATGGGTGTCGGCTGTCCAAATGTCATGTATTCAGTAATGTCCGGGGGGTCCTAACAGATAAGTATGCAAAATGTGTTGCCGATTGGTAAAACGGTGTGTAATTGTATAAGAAACAATCCTTCACCAATCCACAAACCCACCAACACATTTTGACATGTGCTGAACTCTGTGGAACGGGGTGGGGTGTCCAAATGTCACATATCCAGTAATGTCCGGAGGGTCCTAATAGTTATCTATGCAAAATGTGTGGCAGATTGGTGAAATGGTGTGGAATTGTATAAGGAGCAACGCTTCACCAAGCAACAAACCCACAAACCCACAAATCCTGCCACAAACCCACAGACAAATTTAGACTTTTCTATATATAGATAAATAAATAGATTGGTGCAGATAATTCCATCTCAGAAAGGGTGGTCTTCTAGACAGACCCCCCTTTCATCAAACTCCATGCCAAACAATAGTTTACATCTGTGCCTTTCTGCATCAGTACCCTGCTCTGCAGCACCTGCTCCAGTGGCTGAGAGCAGGTTCCGAGGTCGCCGAATTGATTTTAAAGTTCTCTGTCTCACATTTAAATGCCTAAAAACTTTGGTTGCAGCTTCTCTGCAGATAAAATCCACAGATATCTTCAGACCCGCTCCCTCAGGTCTGAGGATAAACTGTTATTGAGAATTCCACCACCCTCTTGCGTTTCCAGGGGCGATCAGAGATTTGCAGTCTACGGGCAATCATTATGGAACAGACTGCCCTTGGAAATTCGGGCAGTGACAGTGTTGTTTCAATTCCAAAAAGCATTAAATACCCATTTATTTAAATGAAGACATCCTTGATTTTGGGAGTTTTAACTTTTTTTGACTCTGTAGCCCACTCTTCATTTCAGAATTCCTATGTCTCCATGTGCATCTGTTTTTGCCTCTGCGCCTAAACACGATAAGGTTCACGTTGCCAGTGGCATGGCGCTCGGTGGACTATTTGAGAAAGGCCTGGCATCGGAGAACTAAAATCATCCCTCAGAATGTGCCTGAACATTGACAATCTAACGACTATTCAGGCATCCCCTTGGAGGATATTAATCGGCAGTCACACACGCACCTTTAAAGTTCTGTCATTTTTATCCAATGTGTTTCTTTTTTATGGCATGTATTTCTTATTGTATTTTATCTTGTATTGCTGTTTATGGAAATTTGTTTGCGAATAAACGTATTGATGATAATAAGGTTCATCAGGTGCGTGGTACAAGTAATTCAAAATTCAAATCGCCTGTTTGACAGCTGCTTTGTAATGATCTCTATGACAGCCTGGCTCACAAAGGAGCTGATTTGCCTCAAATTGGGCTCATGCCGATACCCGTCCTGGCATACGTGGATTACACTGTCCTATTAGCCAGAACCCCACAAGCACTACAACTCCTAATTACAGAATACACTATGTTTATGAATCAACGTGATCTACAGGTTAACACACTGAATTCTACTACACGTGTATGCTCATATGGTAACAAAAAGGTCAAGATGGCTACAATTTGTTTGTTTGTTTGTTTGTTTGTTTGGTAATGCGCACCAAGCCCTTAGGTAGATGGGCGCAACAGAAACAAGAAGTCTTAAAACTTAGTTACAGTACAAGGTAGCAATACATAGAGCAGTGATTGCAGTAGGAGCAAAGATACAGGTACAATATACATTAAATACAAAGCAATGGTCTTGGTAAGTCAAGGAGGCATTATCGTGAGTATCAATATATGCACACATGCATATAATTACGACCCTGGCGGTAAATTACCGCCAGGGCCGTGACTTTACCGCCATGGTGCTAACTACGTTAACGCCATGGCGGTAAGGGGATTTACCGCCCCATTCCGACCTTGGCGGGGCGGTAAATCCCCAATCCCCATTTACCCTTCCCCATTCCCATTTTTGCCCCATAGGGCATAATGGGAGTGGGGAAGGCGTTAATTACGCCACCGTAAATTACGGTGGCGTAATTAACACCAAGTTCCCTTACCGCCATGGTTTTTTACTCCCGCTAAAAGCAGGTGTAAAAACCGCCATGGCGGAAAGGGAACTCGTAATTGGCGGTAAGGGGTCGGCGCAGCTAACGCTGGCGCTAACCCCTTACCGCCAGGGTCGTAATGAGGCCCACAGATATGTATATACAACCTTACATGTCCACGTTAACGTGTATCCATGGTGCATGCAAATATGACAGAGCAGACGACCATGCGTGTATAGTTAACCAATCTACAGTGCAGTCTGAGGGAAGAAAGGGTTATGTAGGGGCTGGAGAGGGAGAAGTGTACAATGTATTGCAATGCTAATCCTGTACCCAGGGTGACTGCTTTTCACTACCTAGACATCTGCTTCTCCTCACGCTTAAATGGTGATAAGCATTAAAGAAACAAGCCACCGGAATGAAACAGTCGTGCAGGGGTGTGATCCGATTCACCAAAATGTGCAAATCACAACCAGTAGATTTGGTTCTTAAAGTGAAAATCAACAAAATATGGCGCAACACTGAGTGCTTTTCCTAATTTGACATGTACACAAATGGTAGAGAATGGTAACTAGGCCGCTTATTTATTTATTTGCAGGCATGTATGTAGTGCTTTTAACCAAAGCTCTTAACAAAAAAGAGGATTATTTTACAATAGAAGCCAATGCACCACCAATTATAATGGTACATCAAGGGTAAAATAGATTGAAGAAGGTGGACATATAGGACTTGTTCTTGCTTTTTAGAGGATAAGCTCCTATTAGAACTAGTGAACCACTGGCCTTTTATCTGGTCTAACCCCGATGCGGATTTCACCAGAGTATTAAGGTGTGGCATTTTAAGCAAGAGCGCAGGCAATACAACTCCCTGCTAAGACATATAAGTCATTTGTTAGGAAAGATTGGAGCACACCATTATTTTAACCAGCCCCAGATCATGCTACAGTGCTTTGCCTTAAAAAACGCCCCAGTCTTTATGTGCATGAACAGCGGGAATATAAGGGAGTTATGAAAGTGAAATAATAAGCACCTCGTGCTCGCTTCCATTACACGGCCAGAATACCTTTCATGGTCCAATCAAGCATATGTTCGAATGTTAATCAGCCGGGCAAGATTTACCTGCATCCCATGAAAAGCAATTACAGCAATCTGGTAAAATACACCAGAGGAGACAAACTGCCCATGCTGCTGTGATTGCTGTGATGGCCTGTTGCATTTTGTACTCATCTGCCCAGTATATTCACAGATAGGCCTAATTTTTACAGGATACTGGCTCTCATCAATGTCGTCTGGCATTATGTTATTTATTAAGAGCGGGAAAGAAACTCGTTGGGTGGGCGCTACTTACATATCTGAGACAAGCTCTTAAAATTAGGAAAACATATTTTGATATGAATTTAGCTAATTACAATGTCAGGTCTTTTTTTCCGTCTTTTTATATTACGAATCTTTCTAATGTATTGCACGAATTGTATGGCTGTCCGCCCATTTTTCATGCTATGTCATAATTGTAATGTTTGTTTTTATCTTATATATGTTTCATGTTGCTGTGTTTTTATGGAATCTTTATATTCCGAAATAAACCAAAACTGAACTGAACCGACAACTACTGTTATAGCAAAGTCCCTGCAATGCAGAGGCTGCATTTAAGTCCGCACTTCTGTTCAAAAACAACGTAATTATCATAACTTGGTGGCTGGATAATCTGAACCTTTAAGCCATTGTTAGGTTTTGGTATACTGACTGATAGTTCCCATAATTATTAAAGCCAAATGTGTATGATTTGTATCGTACACATGTCAACCATGTGAGGCCAGGCCAGCTGTGGAAGGATTGTGTGTATTCTAGCCAAACGGCCTGTCCCTGCTCAGCTAACAGGACAATAGACTGAACGACTATGCCATGTTTCATCCTTTGTGAAGTCGGTTAACACCTCTCCAGCCCAAGAAACTCTCAACAGGAGAGCCCCTGAGAAGTAAGCCTTAGAACACCCTAAACAAAAGGACCAGCCTCACACCATGGTGTTGCATACCAAAAGACATTTGAGGCTGTGGGCTTGGGAATGGGATGCAGTTATTGCAGTCAGAGGGAGCTCAGGAGATTTGGAGAAGGGTTCCTCCATCTTGATTTTCTAGAAACTTCTCTTTCCTTCATGTCTCTTACACTTTCTAAAGTGCAAAGCACATTGGATATGATGGAATAAGGCAACGACCATGTGTTATCTCAGCAGAGATTGTGCTCCTTAAAGCAGAATTGCTCTTACTAAATCCCCTGTGCACTTTAGCTGTTATAAGGAAGGGGTCTCCCCCATTATCTTTGTTTCAATTTTGAACCTTCAAGGGCATCAGGAAGAATTAATCTGGACCCTACTGGGAGAGCGGTCCTCTCCAGAGACATCTGCCACAGGTGAAGACAGGAATTGCAAGGCAGGGGCAAACTCTGCTCCCGCCCAATCCCCAGGGCCCAATGGGGTGAACTTCTGTTGTGGCCCAAACTTGCCCCTCTCTACCAGCTTCACTGCTACCCAGGTCCCTCACTGGAGGTGAAAGACTCCTGGTGGTGCTAGCTATCCTCCCCCGGGTTGGGAGTGAAGACATTAACAACCAATCTTGTCCCCAAACTTGGGTCTCACAGCATCCTGAGAGCAACAACAGCCAGGATCCCTGTTTTCACTATAAGAACTGATTCAAGCCAGATTATGATCACTTTTGACACCTTTGAACCAATGGGACGCAATGGTGCTGCCTTTGGCACTCACTCAAACTTCGAACCACCGCTCTTTGCATCAACGAACAGGGTGGAAGCTGCATCACCTCAGCAGAACCTTGTCACTTGTCCAGCTCGAACATCAGTGCATCGTGCAGACATCTTCAAACCACTGCATCGAAGCAAGCATCGTAGCACCAGGACTTTTCATTGTAGCTTGACCTGAGCTGCAGGATCATCGTGTCACTTGTTGACTGGAACCAGCAGTACTCATCACTTTGAACCGTGCTCGATCATTGAACTGTTCCTGGTGAACCATCGACCTGCATGACTTGATGCTGCATTTGAACCGCACAAAGCACCTTCTCGGATTGACTCAATGCCCACTAACCCTCTGTGATTCAACACCTTCCAACAGTTTGACCCACAAACACAACAGTTTGAAGCCTGGTTCGCCACAGTCGAACTGCTTAGCACTGGAATCGGGCACTTCCATGTTACCTTGTACCCACGTTACACCTTTTGGGGCCCCAGAGACTGCTGAAGTTCCTTTTGCATCTTTTTTCAAGACATATCCTTTTTTACTATCATTGTTGCATTTCTTGCCTTTTCCTCCCAGACAAAATATCCAGAGTGCTCATGCATTCCTAGTCTGCATTTTCTGTCGTCTTTTATAGGGGTGGGTTACAGTTAGCTGTATAATTGATTTGTTTAATTCAAGTATGTGTGCCTCATTTCAAATCTGGTAGTAATTCCCCAGTAGAAACACTGCCTTACCACCAAACCCTGTTACTGTTACCATCATTTGGTCCTGTGGGTCTACCACAGGATTACAAGTGATCGTAGGGCAGTGTAAGGCCCCATATTTTGTAGTCCCTAGGATTCCATGGGGAGTTTTGGCAGATTTAGCACTGGTGGAATTACCATGCAGTACATCTGCCAAATTTGGAGGTAAAGTGGAGGATTTACCCCAAGGTGAAACCTCCATTTAACCTCCAATAATCTGCAAATTTACCACACAGTTATTCCACCTGCATTAAATCTGCCAAAAATTATAACTTTGTGGTGCTGGAAAAAGGTGGTAATTCTATTGCTGCCAAAAAAAAGAGGCATTAACAGAATTACAGACCCTTTGGTCCACAATGTCAAACCTGTAATAATACCCTATATATTGTACAGACCCTTGATTAGACATTCTTTTCTTTTAGAACTCTGGCACTATTTTCGGGTTGGGTTGCTACTGTCTTACATTCACACCCCTTCTACAAGTATAGCCTTCCCTCAGCCCACGTGACCACAGAAGGCAAAGGAGGTCTATCTCTTGCCTGGGCCTGTTTTATCTTTGTGATTGGGATCACTGTTGGCTTGTAGAAGTGTGGGGGCTAAATAGACAGAGTTTAGCCAGTACTCATCCTTGTACTCCTGCAGAGCACAGGAAATGTCTTCACACAGAGCTAAATACACATTGTAAACATAGGCTCACCACCTCCATGTCTCACCACTTATTATTTTTCGTTCAGCTTCTATTGAAAATGTATGTCCGTTTAATAGGCAGATGGCGAAGGCGCCAGGTGAAATGAACAATGCAAAAGTCAAAGCAATCTGGGCAACATTAGAATAATGAAAATGAACTCCCAAGATATCTGACTCTACAATCACGTTGCTAGAGTCCTGAGCAATAACCAATGGTGTTTGCTCTGGTGAATCCACTCCCGCCTGTCACCGCACCTCCGGTCTCACCTCCCTATTCCCCTGCACGTGCAAAGTACTGTCTCCAACGTCAGCAGCTGCTCGGCTTCCTTGGCCACTTCTGTGTTTCTCCTCCTTCTCTTTCTCGGCCTCCCCAGCCCTAAAGCCCACAATGCCTCTATGGAAACAGAAAGGGGACAACGTCCTTTCTGACTGAGTACCTGTTTCCATTGCCGTTGCGGCCATCTTTGAATTGACTTCTCTGGGATTGCAACAGCTGTATGTGCGTGCTCTGCGCATTGCATATGAAGCACTTTCCGCTTCCACATCTACTTTGCTATTCATTCTGGATGGCATGCCTGGATTTGAATAACCTTATCGCCTTCTGTTGATTGCACTAGGGACCGCACAAAGCAGGCTCTTTAACGGCTGGTACAGCTCGCAACTGCGGGTTATTCAACTTAATGCACATGGTGAGATACATTATAATTTACTGTGCTCTATATTTCGGCCTGCCGGGCATTTCAGCATTTTGGAGGTAATTATCAGTCATTAGAGGACATCCGGGGCGAACCCAGACAAAAAAGTTGACCTTGTATTAGGAGTTTCATGTACATAATCCTCCTGGGTAGTCAACATTTGTGATGGACCAAAGGGTAGATGGAAAACCAGTATAGTTTTCTGCATATAAGTATACAGCTTGCATTATTCAAATGATATGGGAGATTATGGTGTCATATCACAACTTGAAGCAATCATCAGCTCCCTTTGTAGACCCCTACTCCCGTGCGGTAAGCGCTAGCCCGGCACAGCCATGCTATAATAAGCTAACGAGCGCGGCATCAGATGCGGCGAAGCATCCGCTCATCTCAAAATGGCCGCTGATGCCTGAGTTTGGGGGAATGTGAAGGCGTGAAGCCAGGGCCCTGCCCTGCCGCCCCATACAGGCCTCAAACGCAGCCCTCTTCTATGCACACAAATTGGTCTCTGAGCTGCTGCCAAAGATCACAGCTCCTAGTTCCTTCCAGGAAACAGAGAGAAATTGCAATCATATTTTCCCCATTCACAACTTTGCACTAAATTGGTGCCAGGTGTCTTCAGAGATAAAAAATCTTTCCATGGAGTATCCCAGTAATATATTGGCTTTCCCGACCCCTATACTTATGCATTATTAAAGCAGCGTGAAGCGGCGCTCCACTTCTCCTGTTCCCTCATCTGAGGTTTCCACCCCATTCCTTCCATGTGCTTACCAATGAGCGCTCCCGCGCCTCGCTTTGACGCGCTCCTCTTTCTTTCTCTATTACCCGCTTTCCTTACTCTCTCATTAGGATCGCCCTTCCCCCCCTGATTCCTAAGACTTCGGATAAGTTTCTCCCTGTGTCCCTTACTTCCTCCAAGTGCCATTATATCGGTGTCTTCCTATTCTGCAGTGTGGTCCGTAAACTAAACTGATTCCTACGCTCAACGAGAACCTGAATGTAGTCCTGGAAGCTTCACGTTGCCAAACTGTGTGATCCGGGCATTATCACGTTGGGTAAAGCCTTGCATGTGTTATTTAAACCATGCACAATTTACACCCAGGTGAGGTCATCATTTTAGAATGGACCTAGAATTCAGAACGATCCATGTCTAACCCACGAACATTTCACATTATAAAGTACATGTGTACATTCCAGTAGTCACAAGCAAAATGCACCTACATTTCAAAATGTGGGCTTATAAGTGGGAAATGCATGCAGTGCATGCAATAATCAGCGTGCACGCTTTGAAAAAGGACATGCAAAAATAAAACATTTAAATAACTGTTTTGTTGCAGCAACAGGTGCTGAGACTTGCACGACAATTGGTGCATTGCCACACACTCAGAAACAAGATCAATCAGGTCAAATGTAGCTGTGCACATATCCATGTGATTGCATTTACACTTGTGTAAATTGTAGTTTGGCGGGGGCTCACCAAGATTTGTAGTGAGCGGCGCGCGCGTTTGCGCGCACCTGCATGCGTGTGTGTTTGATGTGAATTAATACCTTTAAGTCACTGTGGCCCTCATTACGACCCTGGCGGAAATCGTGGCGCAATATGCACCATGGAGCACGGCGGAAAGCTGCCGATAGCGCCATGGGGGTTGGCGGATTTACCGCCCCATTCCGACCTTGGCGGGGCGGTAAATCTCCATTCCCCATTTTACCCTTCCCCATTCCCATTTTTGCCCCATATGGTATAATGGGAGTGGGGAAGGCGTTAATTGCGCCACCGTAAAATACGGTGACGTAATTAACAACAAGGTCCCGTAGCGCCATGGATTTCTCTGCCCGGAAAAACCAGGCGGAAAACGCTCCATGGCGCTACGGGAACTCGTAGTAGGGCGGACGGGTCCGCCGCGAATAACGCTGGCGTAAACCCACTCCGCCAGGGTCGTAATGAGGCCCTGTGTCTCAAATTTGGGGACACTGTGGAACAGTTAGTTAGAATCAATTGAAGTCACTAAAATAGAAAAGTAACCTCCATAAAATGTGAACTTCACTAGTCTGGTGGGATTTGGCACAATGCGTGCAGAGTAGAAAAGTCCCTGCATGAGCTGCTTGTGCCAGATTGATAAATACATTAACACTTCCAGGTCTACCTGCAAAAGGAAAATGCCATAGAAAGGAAATACGAGAATGTAGAAGTACAAGGAAAGGACAGATGTTGCGGAATATATTGGGGCAATGTTGTTTTATGCACGACCTGTAGCACGAGGAAAACATTTGATTAAATAATATTCAATTGCTATATATGCAGATGAATAATGGGTTTCTTTTATCATTTAATAAAACATTTTAAACTGAGTTTGGGGGGAAATCTACAGATCATACATTTGTTTTGCAAAAAACGAACAATGTAAAATTCAGGACAATGAAAAGAACAGAATGTACGGTTAAACCACACTTTATATAGTTTACATTTAAAAAAAAATCCTTCATACTTTTAAAAATCTTTTTCAAATGGTCCAAACTCTTTCTACAGTACTTTTTTGTGCTTATTTTCACTAAATCTTAATGAGTGAATAATGATTCATTTCTTATCTTGCTAAGATAATGCATCTTTCTTCATTATTACCCTTTATATAAACGGGTAATTATCACTTTTTTCCACAACACTTCATAAAAGCTTTCAATGTTGTTTGTCCTTCGAGTTCACATAACACAAAACCAGCCCACACCAAAGTATTGCTCATTTGGGAACTCAGCTCTGTTAGTCATGCAAACGTCTACGCTCATTTTAGTCCATCTGCTCTAATATGCCGCTGAGTTTGGACCGCGTGTCATCAATAGGTAGGGTTTTGGCATAGGCAGTGCAGAGCACAATATCTTGTTTCTGTCCCAAGTGACTAGTTGCTCGTCTCAAATACCGGCTGATAAGGGGCACAGGCCTCGTCCCTGGCCCGGCCTGTCCCGGGCTTTGGCTACATTAGAGATAAACCCTTACCTACTCGAAGCTCTTGTCCAAAGACGGTCCTCTCTCCGAGCGCCGAGCAGTTCCACCGGCCGTACCGGAACTGATACTGGCACTCATTGATTCCCATCTGTGCCCCTTCTCCGATCACAATGATGGCATCAGGGCGGCTCTGGCAGATCGCTCGTTGCCGGGGAGCCAAGCCGGGTATTTTGTTGCAGATTATATTCGCTCCCAAAGCTACCACTGATGACAAGGCTCTAAAAAAAGGAAAAAGAGGAGTCAGGAGGAGGTATAGATCCTGCCAAAGGTTACTACCGTAGGAAGGCGATTCCATGCAGTAAAGTGAAGACATCCACAATATGGATGAATCCTCTTTTCCCGCCAAAATCACAGAGAGCATCATAATTAGACCAACCGGTAATTCACATAACTCATTTCGAAAGAATAATCAGCCATTTGCCACACAGCCAGAGCATGCTTCTGATGCCCCCGCATTCCCCAGATCTCATCCAGGACCAGGTGCTGCACATTGGCCCCTGCCAGAGATACCAGCCCACGCCGGGATGCCCCACGACGTCTCCTCACCGGTACCTTACCCGAGGCACCGCAACTGAGATGCCACCGATTGGGCATCCCCAATGGGGCGTCCCCACAAACACAAGTCAAATAGATGCTCATGGTTGCACAACAGTCCCTCTACTAAGCTCCCCACATTCATATTATCCAACGCACTATACACAGACCACTATGCCACTCGCATACAGCAATGCAATATCCCCCAACAGACATCAAACAACAAAACTCTGCTCCGCTACAACCAACTTACATCCCACAGACCTGGCCAACACGCCCTAGCAGTGAAGGTGCAAGGAGCACGTTCTTGGCACAGAACCCGTAGAAACAGACTTGCAAGCAGAGATCAGTATGCCCACGGTCGGCATGCTCCATAGCCATCTCTCCACTAACCTAACACAGCCACTTCCATTTCAGGTGGCCCGGTGCAGGGAGATGCCATAAAAAATCCCAGCAACCTCACATAACAGGACAATAGAGACACTGAATGTCAGCAGCTGTGCCATTGCCCTCCCATCTATGCTATAAGAAGGCCTGTAGACAATGACCCAATGCCTGTTCACCTTTCTGTACTGTGGTACACGTGGACACTATGATCTGTCTGCAAGGTTAGGAAATACAAACAGACATTTACAGGAACCATTCACGCATGCCAATCAAAGCAGAAAACAGCAACCACATGCATATATGTTGTGCATCATGTAAACAGGAAAAACTGTCTGTTTCAAGAATGTGGAAGTGTATACTTTATATGCCTTCATATAAGTATAAAGTATGTCTGGTTACATCCACGGGCCAAAAAACACGTTTTCAGGATTCATATCTCGAAATGGTCCACTTTGATTTTTGAGGTTTAGAGGTTTTCAGCAAACATCAAGCCTAGATAAACTCTCAGACATCCACTCACACACACCATTACTATCTGAATATCTGTGGACAACGACCACATCAATGGCTATGGACATGACTGCAAATTCGGGTAAAGCATGCACACAACACAGATGACACTGGACGTGCCTGCGGATACCAATCATGTATGCGTAACCTCACTATGACCACCCAGCTACATGCAGATATGCCTGCACATATGGATAAAACATGCACACACATATAATAACCAATCGAATACCTCCCAAAATGCCGGCACATAAGGATGATGCATGCACATTCACCCTCACAACCACCACCTCTGCACATGCTCTCAGATAAGGGAAATGCACGTGCAACCACACAGTCACACACACACATAGACACACACAGCACCGGCACACACACACGCACACTCTCTGACCAGCAGCAGTGGAAAATGAACACACACACCCTAACTCAGCGACACATACATACACATTGACATGCTCATCATAGGCAAATACACACACAGACCAGCATTTATACACCTCATCGCCTCTGTAAATATCCATGCACATGCACTTCGTCCCCTCTAGGAATCTTGTAGACACAAGAACACACACACACACATTCCTGCATACACAGAAAAGAGTTGGGGTCACTAATTGTTAGAAGTAAAGTCTACAAATGTTGGAAATGCCAACACCAAGGTTACTACAATAAATCATTCCACACAAAGTCCATCACACTATACATCCATTCTTAACTCGCAACTCACTCAATACTACTTCACAGCACTCCCATTAAGTTGACTAACTAACATTACGGCCGCGGCCTTGCTACCACTGGTCCTACCAGCCCTAAACGCACTACCGGCCAATGCTGAACTAAACCTACTGGTTGACACCTTCAACAAGTCCATGGCCAATGCCATCGATACCATTGGCCCCCTGAAACTACGCAAAAGTAAACCAATAGCCCATTTAAATTCGTGGTACACCCCAGAACTTAAACTACTCAGGAAACAGAAAGCTAAACTAGAACTGATATGGAAAACTAACCCATCAGTGGAAAACAAATCCAACCTCAGGAATAAATCCGCCCTATACAAAAAGGAGATAATTTGCACCAAAAAAGACGCTTACAACGTCAAGATAGATCAGGCAGGTTCTTCCACTAAAGAACTCTTCAAAATTCTAAAGGAACTAGAGAACCCAAATCCACCCTCAGACACCTGCATAAAAGACAAGCCTTGGTGCACCAGCATCCAGAACGCCCTTAACTCCAAAATCATAGGACTCCAAACTAAAATTGAGGACAAACGTCAACAACTCTTTAGTAGTAAGTCTACCAGCCCAAGCTCATCCTCACCCACCAATCTTAATACAGGCTTCACCTTTAAAAAGCTCACTACTACAGAAGTCCAAAAAATCATCTCCTCCTTAAAACCATCTAATTGCAGAGGGGACAGCTGTCCCGCCCAGATAATAAAAGATGCAGCCAGAGACCTCTCCCCTTTCATCACTAAACTTATCAACCTCTCCTTCACTAATAACTCAGTCCCTAGCAACCTAAAACAATCCTGGGTTCTCCCCCTGCTTAAAAAACAATCACTCGAACCAGCCATACCCACTAACTATAGACCCATCACAACTGTCCCATTCCTGCTAAAAATATTGGACAAAGTCGCTTACCTCCAAATCCAGGAGCATCTAGAATCCAACCAACTCCTAAGTATACGTCAATCTGGCTTCAGACCTCTACATGGTACAGAAACTGCCCTTGTGGACCTCAAAAGCCAGATTGATGAAATTAAAGACAAAGGCAAGGCCGCTATCCTACTCCTACTAGACCTCTCGGCAGCCTTCGATTTAGTCGATCATGAAATCCTTTGCAGCCACCTATCTAGCGCAGCGCATTTTCCCCCCTCCGCCACCTCCTGGATACAATCCTTCCTAGCGAACAGAACCATGACAGTCTTCTCCACCACATCAGCAGCAGACCCCATCCCCATCACATGCGGAGTCCCACAAGACTCTTGTGTCTCCCTGACTTTGTACAACATATTTACAAAGCCACTATTCGACAAACTGGACCGTCTGGTTGTCACCTACACTAACTATGCAGACGACACCCAGGTACTCCTCACTATCTCAGGCAACTACAACACAGACGCCACCCGAATCAATGAAATCTTCTCCATCATTCAGGCATGGATGGCCACTCACAGCCTCTGTCTAAATCATGAGAAGACAGAGCTTCTCCTAGTCGGCTCTTCCAGCAACCTGTCCAAACTCAGTCCTCACTACAAAAACATTATTATCGACGGTAACACCATCCCCATTGTTAATAGTGTGAAAACCCTAGGATTTACTTTGATGCCAACACCAACCTCACCAAACAAACTAAAATGACCGCTTCAGCCACCGCCTACACTGGCAAACTGATAAGAGCCTGCAGACCTTTCCTCTCGCCCCATAGCTGCCTCACACTTGCCAGAGCACTCATACAGTCCAAACTGGACTATTGTAACAGCCTATACCTAGGTGCCAACCAATCAATAATTAACAAACTCCAAGTTCTCCAGAATAACGCATTGCGCGGAGCACTCAACATCCCAAGACGAGAGCACATTTCCACAACTAGGAAAGCATGCAGATGGCTCTCAATACAACAACAAATTGACCTCAAAACCATCTGCCTCACCAACAAAGCCTTAAACAACCTAGCCCCACCATATCTCACCACCAAATTCACTATGAAATCCGCTCCCAGAATCACCAGGTCATCCAACTCCTTATGCTTGGTAGTGCCTAGATTCACATTAAATAGAGCAGGCGGCTCCAGTTTCACAGTGCTTGCCTCACTTCTCTGGAACTCCCTTCCCCTCAATATCAAAACCATTGAGTCCTTCCCAATCTTTAGGAAACAGGTTATTCGCTGGCTACTGAACAAAGAGTAGCGATCACCACTGAATCTCCTATGAACCTGCTGAAGTTTTGTAAATAATGTAAATTGCTGTAATTTGTAATTGTTGCACCATGTATAATGCATACCTCATTCCTGTAACTGAACTCTTTATGCGCACATCTACCCACGGGTCTGGAGCGCTATACAAATAAAATAAACAAACAAATGGGAACAGATTGGTGAAAGCCTTCAGGACCGCTACGGGTGGACGAAGAAGGATTAAGGATGAGACGCTGAAGATATAATATGATATGATATGTTATTTATAACGCGCTTAATACCCAGAGGTTTCTAAGCGTGGACCCGGGGATCGAACCTGTGTTGCTATGTGACGTCTTGATTCCAAGGGGAGCACGTTGCCACTGAGCTATCCTCCCGAGACAAGATACCCCCCCCCCACTGAAACCATAACGGGACCCCAAGTGGCAGGCCCAGAACCATTGCACGCCAGAGAGAAGGAGCTAGGGAGACTGCCATCTCTGATACCCCTAGACGGCTTACCTCACTTTACTCCACTATAACATTTGGGAGAATCCAGATGCATCCCCGTCTGTTAGAGGACTTACGCCATTGATGCTTCTCTGAAACAGCTGCATAGTTTCCCAGGTATACAGTCTTTATAACGAAAATGTGATGCAGGATGCACATATAACGAACATTTTATAACGAAAATGTATGTGGGTGTGGGGTAAAGGGTTCCATCTTGTGGGGAAACGTTTGTGGTGGGAAAGAGGGATTTGAGGGGGACCTCCCAAAAAATGGAAAAAAAATGTGTTATGTTTTGTCCTTATAAAATGTTCATTATATGTGCATTTGTTATAAAATGATTTGTTATAAAGACATGTAACCAGTTTCCCACGAATGCAAATGTTTTCTAGCTGGGGTGGGCCAAGACATGTGCTTGAGTCACCGAGGGAGGTGCTCATTTTTCCACTGCACCTGTACCCTTCGCTACCATTATGCATGTCGTCACTAGTAGCAACTCAAGCACCGGAGACGACGGAAGCCCTGAAGTGCTATTCAAAACCCCTCAGTGCCTTGCCCGACCCTACACATTAATGTGCGTTGCTGTGCAGTTCTATATTGACGTCAAAGGTTGACATGTTACCCAAGCATTCCAAAGACTCTCAAGACCTGTACTCTTTAATGTGCTCCCAATGCCCGTGCCTTTACCAATACATGAATTCAGAGCTGGCATCGAGAAGCGCAGAAATGCCGCCTTATTTGTGCAAATGCGCAACAGGGATTGGAAAGGCCCCTTTGAGAATAGGGCGCAGGATTTTTGGAGCATGGGATGTGCAAGTGGATGGATCTCATTGCATGCACCCAATAAATGTTGAGAATCTGACCCATTGACTTAATGGAGAGTACTTTTTAGCGTAACATATGCGGTCACCTCCATAGTAAATGTGATCTGCTGTACAGACAGCGGCTTAGCCAGAGCATGGCTCACCGTTTGAGTGAAGGCTGGGCTCCAGCGGTCAATATTCTTAGTCGATCGCACATCAGTTGTTGAATTGGAAGGACCTGCATTAAGCCGGCATTGCTGGGCGTTCTCTTGTTTGCTGCTGGCACCTGCATTAAGCAGGCATTGCTGGGCGTTCTCTTGTTTGCTGCTGGCACCTGCATTAAGCAGGCATTGCTGGGCGTCCGCTTGTTTGCTGCTGGGACCTGCATTAAGCAGGCATTGCTGGGCAGTCTCTTGTTTGCTGCTGGGACCTGCATTAAGCAGGCATTGCTGGGTGTTCTCTTGTTTGCTGCTGGGACTGCTGGGCGTTCTCTTGTTTGCTGCTGGGACCTGCATTAAGCAGGCATTGCTGGGTGTTCTCTTGTTTGCTTCTGGGACCTGCATTAAGCAGGCATTGCTGGGCGTTCTCTCGTTTGCTGCTGGGACCTGCGTTAAGCAGGCATTGCTGGGCGTTCTCTTGTTTGCTGCTGGGACCTGCATTAAGCAGGCATTGCTGGGTGTTCTCTTGTGTGCTGCTGGGGCTGCTGGGTGTTCTCTTGTTTGCTGCTGGGACCTGAATTAAGCAGGCATTGCTGGGCGTTCTCATGTTTGCTGCTGGGACTGCTGGGTGTTCTCTTGTTTGCTGCTGGGACCTGCATTAAGCAGGCATTGCTGGGTGTTCTCTTGTTTGCTGCTGGGACCTGCGTTAAGCAGGCATTGCTGGGCATTCCCTTGTTTGCTGCTGTGACCTGCGTTAAGCAGGCCTGCCTTAAGCAGGCATTGCTGGGCGTTCTCTTGTTTGCTGCTGGGACCTGCGTTAAGCAGGCATTGCTGGGCGTTCTCTTGTTTGCTGCTGGGACCTGCGTTAATCAGGCATTGCTGGGCATTCTCTTGTTTGCTACTGGGACTGGGCATTCTCTTGTTCGCTGCTGGGACCTGCGTTAAGCAGGCATTTCTGGGTGTTCTCTTGTTTGCTGCTGGGACCTGCGTTAAGCAGGCATTGCTGGGCATTCTCTTGTTTGCTGCTGTGACCTGCGTTAAGCAGGCCTTGCTGGCCGTTCTCTTGTTTGCTGCTGGGACCTGTGTTAAGCAGGCATTGCTGGGCGTTCTCTTGTTCTGCTGGGACCTGCGTTAAGCAGGCATTGCTGGGCATTCTCTTGTTTGCTGCTGGGACCTGCCTTAAGCAGGCATTGCTGGGCGTTCTCTTGTTTGCTGCTGGGACCTGCGTTAAGCAGGCCTTGCTGGGCGTTCTCTTGTTTGCTGCTGGGACCTGCGTTAATCAGGCATTGCTGGGCGTTCTCTTGTTTGCTACTGGGACTCGGCATTCTCTTGTTAACTGCTGGGACCTGCGTTAAGCAGGCATTGCTGGGCATTCTCTTGTTTGCTGCTGGGATCTGCGTTAATCAGGCATTGCTGGGCGTTCTCTTGTTTGCTGCTGGGACTGGGCGTTCTCTTGTTCACTTCTGGTACCTGTGTTAAGCAGGCATTGCTGAGCAATCTCTTGTTTGCTGCTGGGACCTGCGTTAAGCAGGCATTGCTGGGCGTTCTCTTGTTGGCTGCTGGGACCTGCCTTAAGCAGGCATTGCTGGGTGTTCTCTTGTTTGCTCCTGGGACCTGCGTTAAGAAGGCAATGCTGGGCATTCTCTTGGTTGCTGCTAGTACCTGCGTTAAGCAGGCCTTGCTGGGTGTTCTCTTGTTTGCTGCTGGGACCTGCATTAAGCAGGCATTGCTGGGTGTTCTCTTGTTTGCTGCTGGGACCTGCCTTAAGCAAGCATTGCCGGGCGTTCTCTTGTTTGCTGCTGGGATCTGACTTAAGCAGGCATTGCCGGGCGTTCTCTTGTTTGCTGCTGGGACCTGCGTTAAGCAGGCATTGCCGGGCGTTCTCTTGTTTGCTGCTGGGACCTGCATTAAGCAGGCATTGCCAGGCGTTCTCTTGTTTGCTGCTGGGACCTGCATTAAGCAGGCATTGCCGGACATTCTCTTGTTTGCTGCTGGGACCTGCGTTAATCAGGCATTGCTGGGCGTTCTCTTGTTCGATGCTAGGACTGGGCGTTCTCTTGTTTTCTGCTGGGACCTGCGTTAAGCAGGCATTGCTGGGTGTTCTCTTGTTTGCTGCTGGGACCTGCGTTAATCAGGCATTGCTGGGCGTTCTCTTGTTTGCTACTGGGACTGGGCATTCTCTTGTTCACTGCTGGGACCTGCATTAAGCAGGCATTGCTGGGCATTCTCTTGTTTGCTGCTGGGACCTGCGTTAATCAGGCTTTGCTGGGCGTCTTGTTTGCTGCTGGGACTGGGCGTTCTCTTGTTCGCTGCTGGGACCTGTGTTAAGCAGGCATTGCTGGGCTTTCTCTTGATTGCTGCTGGGACCTGTGTTAAGCAGGCATTGCTGGGCGTTCTCTTGTTGGCTACTGGGACCTGCCTTAAGCAGGCATTGCTGGGCGTTCTCTTGTTTGCTGCTAGGACCTGCATTAAGCAGGCATTGCTGGGCGTTCTCTTGTTTGCTGCTGGGACCTGCGTTAAGCAGGCCTTCCTGGGCGTTCTCTTGTTTGCTGCTGAGACCTACCTTAAGCAGGCATTGCTGGGCCTTCTCGTGTTGGCTGCTGGGACCTGCGTTAAGCAGGCCTTGCTGGACGTTCTCTTGTTTGCTGCTGGGACCTACCTTAAGCAGGCATTGATGGGCGTTCTCTTGTTGTATATACGGGAGGGAGAGCCCAAACCAGACCCAGGACTGAGGGCTAGTAACAAATGTGTACAAAGAGGGGGGTTTGTCCTGACTGGAGAAGTCTAAGCTAGCTGCAGTTTATTTATTGCAGTATAAGTTTAGAGACAGTGTACTATCTTTGGGTGTCACAATTTATATAGTTGCCAAAGATAGCAGTACATGAAAAACAACAGTAATCATCCAAATGTGCTAGATCATTAGTTTATAAAAGAGCAGCTTTTATTAAGAGGCTGTCCTTATTTCTTTAAACATTTCATGAAGGAATTGTAAGTATCATACAAAAGGGTGCACATATTTCACCCAAATCACACAACAAAATACAAAACAGTATAGGTGCAAAGCATAAAACAAAAAATAAAGTCAGTTCATACAAGCATGAGCTGTGTGTTAACATTGATCCAAAACAAGACAGTAGTATAAAGGCATCATGTTGCCACTAATACACTCTGTTTTTATGTTTTTCTGATTGTAAGACGGTTTTACCCAATGGGTTAATACCAGGTTTACCCAATGCAACATGTAACTGGTGTAACCTTAATAATCCTCAAAAGGTATAAAGACCTTGGAAGGGTCTATCATAGCCAGGCTAAAGGGTGACCAAAAAGGTAGTTGATCGACGTCTCTGAAATAGATCTCAACTAAGATTTAAGGGGGATCTCGTCACACCGCTAGGGTGAAGGAGTCCCAGGACGTTTCGGCTTTGGTGGGTCACAGCCTTCTTCATGGAGCCAAGGAGTGGAGTTCCCTGTGAAAGATTTAAGGGGAACTTGAGTTACTAAAGTGGATTATCAAAAATGTAGAAGATGCACCGTGGTTAAAGGGCATGTACATACATATGTCACTGTCACAAGGATACAAGACCCTTTAATAAAAACTAAAGAGAACATGTCTAGTTGACTTGAAAAGGTGAACAGAGAGTGGCCTTACATCGGCCTGGGTTCTGGATAGATGCCAGAGGCTAGTGGAAATGGAACAAAATGCAATAAAATGCTCCTCTGTGAGTGACATGGGCTTGTGCCACAATATACTAGATAGAGGAGAAACAAAGCACTAAGTTGCTCTGATATGACATAAAATAGAAAAAACTATAAATCCAAAATATCCCCCTCCATTTGCCCAATGATATACCCATGGAGTGAGTAAGTATTGGAAGTGTGAAATACCTTTAGGTGGTGCTGCAAACCAACCCCATTGTGGTTTGATGCTGCTACGCACTGTATGGATTAAAAATGGCGTGTTGGGGAGAGCCTAGCATGCTGGATCGGAAAGGAGCTGCAAGCGTCTGCCTGAACAGTAGGACAGAAAAAACAGAAAAATCGGAAAAACGGCATTAATTGTGCCTGATTTTAGCTAGATGGAACCTAGGGAACCAGACTATAACTGGTTCACTGAATAGCTGAGAAGCCAGATCTTGTCTGGCTCCCCGGGCGTTCATTTACCTTTTCGTTCGGGTGTAGGAAGGAATCCGGCGCTCCGTCCGACCTATGCAGTTAAAAAATGGAGCTGTGCGTCATTGTGCTGCACTGGGCATGCGTCTAAATGCAGAAGCTGCTTTAGCACGCATGCGCAGTAGAATAACACGGGGCCGGCGTAATAGATATCCGACATCCCGTGTGTAGGGAGGAGAGCTGCCGAGGGAGCCTGAGCGAGGCGAACGGCTGCACTTGAGGGGTGCGCATGTTCGGAGGAGCACCGTGCAGCCAACGCGTGCGCTCAGAAGGGCCAGCGTTGTTGTAGCCCGGCAACGGCCTTGTTGTACAGAAAAGGAGCTGTCACGGGGCCGGGGAGCTGCGTTTGGAATGTGAGTTGGAGTACTAGTGACATGTGCATATAGAGGGCCATAGCACTAGTCCAAAACAGGAAAGCCTAATTTAGTGAACTGGATTAAGGAGGTCTGGTGCTGGGGGCATCAAAGTAATGTATGTATGTCCCGATAGGAGGAGACACACGGCTGCCTGCCCAATTATCTAGAAGGGTGGTGGAGCCGTAATAGCCCCTGTGTGGGTGGGAAGATAGATGTCTAAGGCGATTTAGGTGGATAAGACTTGGAGTAGGAGGTCATTGGAAATAGCTCTGTGGTTTTGCTTCATTGAGGCCTTTTGTGATGGCCTGAAGTTTATACATCCACCAGGATTCTTTAAAGTTCAAGGAGTTGCTGAGGTTGCTGGTGTTGTGTACTTTATCTGCAACCCACCATACAAAACTGTCCGGGTTATGCTGGTATTCGAGAAAATGTGGTACCAGTGGTGCCGTGATGGTTTTGCACCGAATGCGTGACCGGTGTTCCCCAATTCTCTTATGTACTGGTCTCAATGTTTGACCCACATATCTCAGTCCACAAGGGCATTCAATTATGTAGATCACATTGCTGGATTTACAATTGGAAAAATGTCTTAATTTCCATTCCTTGGTGCCTATGTTGACGGAGGTTATTTTTTTGGTCTGTTTACATGCAGTGCAGTTCCCACACGGATGGTGCCCATTGATTTCCCTCATGTTCCATAAGGAGGATCTAGTGCTGTTTTTGCTCATCCTCGCATGAGTAAGCATATCTTTAAGGTTCTTTGATCTCTTTAGAGCCATTCTGGGTATCGGTTCTTTCGGCAAGCTAAGCTGAATCAGTGGCCAACATTTTTTTATAAGGCCTTTGAGCTTGGTAGTGTTGGGACCAAATGTGGTGACGCAGGCCATAATGTTGTCTTCCTGGTTGCTGTGAATTTTGGGTGCAAGTAAAACTTCTCGGGGCGTAAACCTGGCTCTCTTCATGGTGTCTCTGAGCAGTTTTCTGGGGTATCCCCTGGCTTTCAACTTCGTTTCTAAGGCAGAAGCATTAGTTTTGAATTCTGCAATGTCTGTGCAGTTTCTACGCACCCGTAGAAACTGTCCATATGGGAGGTTGTTTCTTAAATTCCGTGGGTGATTGCTTTTATAATGAAGTACTGTATTTCGATCAGTTTCCTTTTTGAACATAGTACATTCCAATTGATTGTTTTTGGGTCTGATGGTTAAATCAAGAAAATTGATGCTGGAATTACTGCTGTTGATGGTAAATTTTATTTCTTCTGTACAATTATTGATCCAGTTGAAAAAATTAGTCAAAGTGTCCTCCTCTCCTTTCCAAATAGAAATAATGTCATCAATGTACCTGTGCCAGAGGACTATGTTGTCAAGAAATGGATTGCGTATATTTAGTACATTGTTGTATTCCTATTCCGCCATAAAGATAATAGCCATACTCGGGGCAAATGCTGCTCCCATGGCTGTCCCTCGGATTTGCAGATAGAAAGTATCCTCAAATTGAAAAAAGTTGTTAGTGAGTGCAAGTTCCAATAGCTCAGCTAGGAAGTTGGTGGGGACTCTTGTCTGCGACATATGGTGCGTAAGATGATGCCTAATGCATTCAATTGCTGAATCTTGTGGAATGCTGGTGTAGAGGCTGTTAATGTTCATGGTGACTAATATGTCTTCAGAGGGGTTGAAAGGTTGGTGCTCAAATTTATTAATGGTTGACATGGTGTCTTGTAAATAGGTAGGTGTTTTTTGATTTAGGGGCTTCAAGAAGAAGTCAATGAATTTCCCAATAGGCTCCAATATTGAGCCACAGCCTGACACTATGGGTCGGCCGGGTGGCGTTGTCTGGTTTTTATGAAGTTTGGGAAGGGCGTAAAATGCGGGGGTCCGCCCTTCCGAGTTGTTCAAGAAAATTTCTTCTTTCTCAGATATCCAGTTATTGGACAAGGCAAACTCTGTAGTCTCTTTGATTTTTATTTTTATTTCTGTAGTAGGGTCTTTGCGTAGTTTTTTGTAGTTATCCTCTTCATTCAAGAGCAGTAGCACCATTTGCTTGTATTGATCTCTGCTTTGCACTACTACTCCACCTCCCTTATCTGCTGCCTTGATGACAATAGAGTTATTATCTGTCAGTTGTTTTAGTGCTTTCTGTTCTCCTTGATTAAGGTTATGCCTTTTATAAGAAGAGGCATGCCGTACGTTTAGCATTTCTTGTTTTATGCATTTTTCAAAGGTAAGAACACATGCTGGCATCTCGTTGTCATTGGGAACAAAGTCAGATTTTTTCCTCAGGCCTGAGTCTTCAGGTCCCATGGTGTCTTCTTTGTCCTGAAAGAAGACCTTTCTTCTGAGGGTACGATAGAAATTAGTCAATTCTTGGTCGAGTTGGAACCAATCGGTATGATTCGTTGGGACAAAGGATAGTCCTTTGGAAAGCACGGACGTCTCTTCTTTGGACAACAGAATCCCGGATAGATTGAAGATTGGTATTAAGTTTAATATCTCCTCAGTCTCCTGTTCGGGTTCGGTGTCCTCCAGCTTGGGTAGTTGAAGGGAGGCGTTGGCTGAAACTGGGGAGGGCCCCAGTAGCCTCCCCTGGGACCTCCTTGGCCTAAAAAAGGCATCATTTGGTGTGGTTGTTGGTTACCCTGGTTATTCGATCTTCCACCAAAGTGAGATTGGTCGTCATCAAGACCCTGAGCCTGAAGACTTCCAAAAGGATACATTTTTGCGTCTATTCCTTAGGGGTCCTGTCTGATTCATCAACCTTTCTTTCTCCTTTTTATCCTTGTAGTCAGCTGAAAGATATGGATAAATTGATTCGAGATGAAAGTTTTTAATATCTTTAGCTAGTTTCTTATGCTTTTTGTCAAGTGTACTGCTCATGAAAGTGTCCATTGTTTTGTTTATTTCTTTCAGTTTCTCTCGAGCATTTTCCAAACTTTCATCATTAAGAAATGTATTCTCTTGTTCCTTAAGTTCTTTAGAGATGTCTTGATGGATTCTCTGGGCGGTGGTGATAGTGAGGACCATGAGGTCCCTGTTACACTTAGTGGCGATTTTACTAAAACCAAGCATATAGTCTTTGTCTTCCAAAAATAGAGCCGGAAAACTGCGAGTTTCAGTCTTCAGGAAAACAGCCTCAGCTTCCAGCGGCCTCACCCTTTCAGCCTTAATGGTGATGCTGCCCCTCCCCAGCTGCCGAGGGGAAGCGTCACCATTAAGGCTGAATAGGCGAGGCGCTGTCCCTTGCCAGGCAATACAAAAGGATGCCTGGCAGGGGTGCCAGTTGCCCATTGAGCCGGGGCTCTTCAGGGGGGCGTGGCCTAATGGGCCAGCATGACGCCTGCAGTTAGGCCAGGCCCCCTTGATGGGCCCTGGTTCATTTTGTTGTGCCAAAAAAAGAAGAAAAAAAATTATGCGGCCCTGGCACTGGTGTGTAAAGCACAATGCTCGCTACATGTACAACTGATTCCTTTCAGTTGTACATGTAGTGAGCATTGTACATTACACATCAGTGCCAAAGCCGCGGTAAACGGCAATGCTGCCGTCGCGGACGCTTTTTTTTTCTTTCTTTTTTCCTGCGCGGTTCATGGGCTTGGGTGGCTGACTCTGGCCGGATCCCGAGATCCGGCTACACACCTGGTGCCGGATCTCGGATCCGCCGAGAGCCGGCCCAATAACCAGCACTGATTGTACTAACTGCAAATGTGAGCAAACATATCAGTTTGCAGCAATCCTATAAAACACCTACAAAGGCTCTGATACTGAATATAGGAAGCCCAAAACAGTCTGCAGTATTCACAGCAATTGCAATATTTTCCTTGCAGCATTTCCACCAGGTGTGTACTCAGCGGTAAAGACTGGCCAGTGGTAGCCGTGCCTACACCGGGTCTGTTGTTACCGCCCATTTCCCCAGGACAAGGAAAATGAGTATGGTTATTATTCTACACAGGTTTCAATATTTTCCTTCACTGTACCCCCTCTCTGATCTAGTGTATCACGACACCCTGCCCCCCCCCCCTGTATCTAATGTATGATGTGCTTGCTGATGTTATCGCTCAGGGTACATGATTCCCTGGCTTGCAAAGGTGGACGCCATGGACGCCAAAACTGGGAGCCTGCTGACAGGCCATCACTTGATGTCATAATCAGGATCTAATTGGCTGTAGGACAGAGCAGTAAGACTGCAAACACACACACAGATACATTTCAAACTAATGGGGTGTCACGTGACTCAAACTGTAAAGAAATATACAGTTGTATAATGCCTAATATTCTGATATATCTGTTTTTGGTTTTAAAATGTAGCCCACGCGTCTCTCACTGTCTTTGCAGGGAACCCTTTTTGCTTTCTCTACCACTTCATTTTGATTGTGTCGGTCAATTCTCGTTACAAAAAATATAGTAAGTTGGCACAAGGCAGTGATGGAAGATAAGAGAAGAGAGGATGGGAGGTAGGCGCAAGGGGGAAATTGCAGGCCGTCCAAGAGGAACTGGATGGAATAAGGGAAGGTACAAGAAGATGGCGGGCGGGAGAGGAAGAAAGGGGACGCAGTGGCGGAACTGACGCAGGATGAAAGGAGAATTGAGGGTAGTGGAAAAGTGGACGTAGGATGTACAGAAGATGTACAGAAGAGAAGAAGACATGGGAAAAGGGAGAGGGAATTGGCCGAGAGGATAGCTCAGGGTCAACGCGTTTGTGTTGGAAGCAAGACAACGCGTGCCAACACAGGTTCAAATGCTGCGCTCTTGCTTGGAAACTGGGCCCCGGTATTAAGCGCCTTAGAAAAGAACAATTATATAATTATAGAGTGGATGGTGTATAAAGGGTAGCAATTTAAGGAGAGGGAATGGATTGAGGTAAAGAAAGTACTGTGAAGAGAGCAGGGAGTAGGGATGAGTGTACGAACATGAAAATAAGACCTTCTCCATCTCCCGCTTATATCTCTAAATCCAAGCTTGGTTACTGACGTAACAAGTAATGAGGTATGCAATGCAATCACGAAGGATATTGAACTTGAATGAACGTTTTGTGGCACCTTGCCAAGATTCAGCTAAAAAGGTCACAAACTAGAATAAGGGACACAGGATTTCAAAACCAGTACCCCAGATATCCAATGATACACGCAAATTGCAGGCCCCATATATTAGCACATTTATTTTCATTTGTTGTCCTTCGTAGGATTTAAAAATGAAATAATTACGAAGTGTAGTTGGCCTAAGAGTGCTAAGTTGCACTGATAACTATGGATTCAGTTCCTGTGTCTCGGTGTGGCGAGCAACCATGTAAACAGGGTGGGTGGCAGTGCTACCGGCGCTATGGTCCTTCAGGTCCCGGTCTGATTTTGCTTAAACCGGGTAGGGGGTGATGTGCCATTTCTGGTGAGGAGGAGTTTGGGAGGGTTACAGGATTAAGAGTGGTGTCCAGGGCATTCATGAGGCAGACCTTATGCACTGCATATGTGCACATGAAGGTGGGATGGACCCCATTGCGTCCTGACAACCAATCTAAGGAACGCCATGCATCGGGGGGATAGCTCACAGGCAACGGGTTCGGCTTGGAAGCAGGACGACAGGGAGCAACACAGGTTCGATCCCCAGGTCCGTGCTTAGAAACCCCTGGGTATTAAGCGCGTTATAAATAACCTATCATATCATGCCGAGGCAACTGCATGAAAGGGAAGATCACCTGAACTTCATCAAATCTCTCGAATCCTGGCAGTGCATTAGATCAAAAGTCCTGTGTCTTCTTGTTTGTGAGATTAGTGCTCTGGTGGGTCTTCAGTTCTGTGTCCATGATAGCTAGTACATCATAAGGATGCAATAACTCCCCCCCCCCCCGTCCTCCCCATGTGGGGAGGTCTTTGGAAGATGCCTGTGCATGTGGTAGTCTTGTGTTCTGGCAGATTTTGAGACCTTTTCTGCAAGCTAGGAGTTGTTCTTCGTCGCATGGCTATGCCGGGGATGGTGTTCCATAGACTTGTTGCCGGGAATGGGATTGCGGATTCTCCTTGATGCTTCCTGTTAGAGAGTCGGACTAGTACAAGGGTCGCGTAGCTGGATCGAAGCATTCTGAGAGGCATGTACTGGATGAATTTCCACTCGATGGATTCTTTATCCTTGCCGTGGAAGGCATGGTGGGTGACACAGAGGATTGAAAAATGGATTCTGCATTTTACAAAGACCCAGTGCAGTGCTTGTAAAACCAGGGTGATATGTCTGTCCAATCTTTCCATGTTCAGGAGAAGCCGTTCCTTCATGAGATCTTACTAGATGGCTTAGCAAATGTTTGATGGTGCCAATGTTTCATGTGGGAATGTCCGGTATGAAATGATGCACCAGAATAATCCAAGTGGAAAGAGCGGATTCTTAGTATGGCTTAAAATTGGGGTTTGAATGTGAGGAAGTTGCCCATAAAGGATTCAAGGCTTCTGGCTGTGACTGTTGGCTGGTTGAGTTTGTCAATGATTTGAGCATTGTATTTCTAGCAGGTTAGGTCTAATTTTGCTTATTATTTTCAAGTGGGGAGGTCATCGCGTAGATGTTGAAAGGTAGTCACAAGAGGCTGGTTCTTTGAGCTAGTCCACAGGAGATGCTGTGGACGGGCATCTTGAAGGGAGATATTTACGTAGTCTCTGACCCATCCAGGAGGAAGAGTGCCATCAGCAGAGGGCCGTTCCCTCTAATCCAGTGTCTGAGTCTTTGTAGGATTATTTTGTGACTGTTAGGTTTTGGAGGAAATCCAGAAGGAGGACTGCACTATTGTCCGCGCTGTTTTTTAATTGGGCACACATGGAGGAGACCGTTGATTATGTTCCTCTCACTGACCCCACTCTACTTTGTTATTTGTGAATGATGTTGTTGGTTTCTCTGCAGTCCTGCAGTTCTTAGCAGATCAATTATTCCAGGATTTTTGCAGCTTAGGCTGTTGTGGCTCACAGGTTTCTCAGGTTTAGCAGTGGTTTTCTTTAGTACTAGCTTAACGTTAGCGATTTGGAATGCTTGCAGAATGGCGTCTTGTTGAGTGGATAGATTATGGAGAATTCCGAAGACGACGCAAATGCAGATTATTCGGTTATTTGTTTGTAGATGTGGGTTGGACTAGGGTGCTCCATTGCTCAGGCTGGGTTTCTGGTGTTGACTGCGCCCATGAATTCTTGTGTTGACACCGAGCAGAAGGCTACCCGGGTTAGTATGGCAGTTTACCGAGGTGCTGGGTCCATTAGTTGGATTGGTGTTGTTCTGTTTACTTTTCACCCTGATCACCTTGGATCTGAAGGATATCTTCTCCATTGGGTTGCAAGGATGGATTGCCAATGCTGATGATATGGAGTCGATGGCGTGTTACAGGTTGGAGGACTTTTGGATTCTTTGGTCATTTTGAGGGTCTCCTTTTCAGCGCTTTGTGCAGATTCTGTGCCGCGTCCATTACCGGCTTTTTGGCCTTGACCATGTCTGCCCTGTACATCCAGAGATCCAGTTAGTGTGCACGTGCATCTGTTTCCATGTACTTGTTAATCCAGATGTGTTCTGGCCAGATTGCTGAGGTTGGCGGTGAGCCATTTGCTGTTTTTGTGACTGTTTGAGGGCTTCGTTGGAGACAGCACGTCAAACGTGTTTTAGATCCGTTCGTAGAGTCCCAGGTGTGAGGAGGTTAGCTCTGAGGAATTGCAAGTGCACATAAGAAAAAGCTTCACTTTAGTATATTTTTGGTGTACTGTGCATGTGCACACCAATATGCACATGCGGGTAAATAGACTGTGAATGTGCATGCCCCTCTTTACTGCATGCATGATCACAAACATTGTGAAAACATACACACTTCACTTCCTGGGCACTGCAGTCTGCCACACAATTATGGCAGCCCTGTGTAAATGGTGGTAGTCAGACACCTGTGCTACCTCAGGGGCTAGTGGATTGTTAGTTATGCACCCGGGAAGGTGGGGTGATTTACAGTAGCAATGGCAGTACCTCACAACTAACTTTGGTGGTGGGACTCACAGTTTAAGTGGTGACACGCGCATACTCTTTTTTTGAAAGCACCCCCGATCCTTACTTCTGACATGAATTGTGTGCACCTTTATTTCTTAGGGGTCGATAAAGTCCATAACACTGCAGTTATGCTTGATAATGCAGTTTTCCTCCCATTTGCTCCTGAGATAGAGCGATATCTACATCACGCTCTGTCTGTCTCTCTCTCTTTCCTCTGTGATCCGGTTAAACTGTAGCAGTCCAATCACCACCTTCTCTCTCTCTCTCTCTCTCTCTCTCTCTCTTTCCTCTCTGATCAAGGATAGACTGTGGCAGTCAAATGATTGGCCTGGAACAGCTCGAAAAGGAGACCGGACGAATTCTGTTTGGCTGGATGAACATTGTTTGGTGAGTACACAGGTGCCTCTGATCCCTGTGCATGCAATGTGCAGGAGTCATAGTGGTGCTGTACCAAACAGATGGAGCCAGCAGGCACTGGGATGAGCAATACCACTGCTTTATTGAATATAACACATAAAGCGACACCACACCAGAAAGAGAGAGAGCAACAAAGGTCCAAACAGAGGAATAATGGCACAGTGACACCAAAACAGCAGAGTTTGCAACACTGTTCTGAACACAGAAACCCACTGTTGAACGTGGAGAAGAGTTATTTCTAATCAGCTAAACAGAGAGAAACATTGCTCTACGTCCAGGTGAAATACCACCAATGTTATGTCATACCACATGTATGCTGCGGCCATCACCACCGCGGCGGTCTTGCAATGCAACAACAAACAGAGAGAGAGCGTGTGTGAGAGAGGGAGACTCGCGCATGTGCAGGAAACATAACACTGCTCTGCATAAGAGAGGAGAGCTGTTAATGCTGTATCATACACCAGGAGGGATAGCATTGGTGCAAAGAATACAGAGAGAGAGAGAGACTGATGCTGAGCCCTGGGCAGGGCTGTGACCGTACAGACCTCCACCGTAGAAATATAATGAGATTGATTGATTGATATTTTATTTCTATCGCGCTCGTACACAAGTGTTTCAGAGCGCGACAAGGCAAGGGGGGGAACAGAGGAGAACAAAACAGTGATCTTATTAGGCCCAGTGACATTGAGAAAGCACAAGTGCATGGGAGAGGGCGGAGGGGAAAAGTGCATGGAAGGGGGAGAGGTGAAAAGTGCGAAGCAGAGGAGAAACAGATAAATAACAATAAATAAATAATAAAGGCAATAAACAGTCGTAATGCAGCCAGCAATTTGCAAGTGCTAGGTTTAGGGCAGCAGGCAGGGTAGGTCTGATAAGTGCAAGAAGAAAAAGCAGGGGGGCTATATGGGTACAGATACAGACCCCAGCTAATGAGATAGAATGATGTCTTTGAGGGAAGATGTCCAGGTGTGGGGGGGGGCATGGATATGACGGGGAGTATTCATGAGGGGGTTTTTCCACGTATGTAGGCCTTTCTCTCCTTTCTGATGCCCTCACGACCCCGCCCTAGCCTTGATTATGTTTCTTTAAATCATACTGGACATTGTTGCGGGTTGTCCCTTGGTCGACTGGCATGGGGCAATGCTTGTGAGTGACTTGTATAGAGTGGGCATACGTCCCCCCCATGAATATGCTGAGGTTGGACTTTGAGCATGCCCAGGGTGACTGGGTGAAGGACAGATTCCTGCCATTTTGTGGAACAAACTGGTTTCAGCTGGCATAAACAATGGTCCTTAGATATGGAAGAGGAACTGCATAAGTGAGGGAAGTACCTAGGCCCTTTGCCTGAGGAGGATGGATCCAGATGTTGTAAGAATCCGCCATCATGCTCCAGAAATCGATTACCACATGATGTGCTGGAACCATGGAAACAGAAGACGGCTCATATAGAAATACAAGGGATCCTTTGTCTATGGGAAGCAGGAGAAGCGTGCCGGAACATGTATGTTACTTCGGATCTATGGGGGTGAGCATGTTAAGGGACATAAGGGGAGCTGGACTAGGGGCGGAGCGGGTAAGTTGGGTCTGCAGGGTTCGGTTGGGATGCAGCACGATTTTCTTGCAAGTATGCGATGCCAATAAACCTTTGCCTGTTCACACCTTGAGTGCCAATATGGCTGCTTTGCCATTGTGCGCATAGGCGGGACAGTATGCAACATTCCGAAGAGGAATCACTGATGCACTAACCGCGGAGAGGAACATGCAATGAGCAGCTGACATTTCCCTGCTGCATCGATACATGTACACGCTGTACACGCCACAGGAGCGGGAAAAATGCTAGAAAGAGTATACAACTCGTGTCAGTATTGCCCCAGTGTCGCCACCAGAGGAGAGGGAGAACAGCTGCATTGAATGCAAGAGACACCACTGTTTCAGCTAACAACAAAGTGGGGTGTACAGTGTTTACAGCGAATCTTTCATATAGAATGTCCATAAATCGAATATTTTATATTGAAAACCTTTATAGTGAATGTATTTAGGGTGGGGTAAAGAGTTAAATATTTTTGGGAAATGGTTGAGATGGGTTTGTAGGGGTGGAAAACGGGGGTTTGGGGTGGACCCCCCCAAAAAAAGTGCATTCACTGTAAATGTTTTCAATCTAAAAGATTCGATATATATGGGCATTCGTTATAAGTTACCTCGGTATAAAGACATGTAACCTAAAGTGGAAGTAAAGGGTCTATGTGATTACTACGACCCCCAGAATTCCGACGGCCGAAAATGACGATTTCTTTTTCTAAACTCCCTTTACACCACATACATATGCCGGGGGAGACCCCCCACAGACCCCACCATACTACTATTATATCCCATACCCCCACATATATATGTGGTGTAGGGGGGGGGACGAAAAAAAGGCAGAATTTTGGGAGTCGGAATTCTGAGGGCGACATTTTGGGCCATTACCGAAGTGAACCCTGCTGTAGGTGAGATAGCACTGCTGTGCTCGCTGGAAGAGCTACATCACTGCTGCGTGCACCACCGAGATATTACATAAAGGATCAACATCACAGCTATTCCAACAAGAGGGAAGCATCAGTGCTGCATCACACTCAAGGAGGGCACTTCCTGCAATGCCACGCACTCTCCTGCCACGCGTGAGCGATGCCACTGTCACAGCAAGACGGGCACATTCAATAATGCCTAGGGGGTGGAGTTTGAGCTTTAAAGAGAGCAAATCGACCTTGCTCCCACCCAGCATTTCAGTTGCCCGCCATGAATCAATATGCAGTCTCACCCTGCTCACGCATGGCACCATCATTCACACGAGTAGGAGATTCCTGGCAGTCTCTCTCTTACCCTTGACCAGGTGTATGCAACCTTCAGATGTTTTTGGACTACGACACCCATGATGCCTCACCCCTTACTATTCTGGCTAGGACTGATGGAAGTTGCAGTCTAAAACAGCAGGTGAGCCACAGATTGCTAAAGTCTCTCAGTTCAAGGTACCCAGGCACTGTGGCCCCAGAATGTGTCTGCGCTGCACTCTGTGTCTCAGCTACAGTCTCTTCATCACTTCTACTAAAGACTCTCATTTTCTTCTGCCACGGAGCGTGGTGCTGCAGTCTCTGCCCAGTCAGCCTCTCTCTTAGCACAGCAGTGTCTACTATTCGTCTCCAAACTGCAGTGCACATCTCTCCTGGGATAGCTTTTTTTCCTGGCAAGAAAAATGCTCGCTTGTATCTCAGCTGTCAGTCCCAAAGACATGTCTGGGGAAAGAGGGTTGAACAACCACCTCACAAAAAGTACTGGTCGTTTGCACTAGCTTTTAAAGACTAGGCAGAAACGGACTGCTCAGGTTGTGCCTGTGAGGTGTGAGGTGTTTGTCATGTCGGGGTCTTCTGACTCATATGATTGCGCATGCCTGTAGTTTTCCAGTACACTACAAATAAAGGACTACAAGTACTACAATGCAAAGCGATGCGAGTCTGAAGGCCAGACCTTGCGGTCCATCTCAAACCGGATATAAAGAATGGAGGAGTCTTTTTGTCTTTGGGCTTATGTCTGTGTCCTAAAGTCCCCCACGTTTAGTCACTGGAGCTCACATCTGAGTTCCTCGTAAATTACGGTTAGGGCACCTGCTCTCTTTACACTTTTGAGCAAACAGGCCCCTTCTGCAAAATGCCCCACTTTTGCATGGCGAGTGCAAAGTGGAGTGCAAAAAGAAAGGGTAGTCGCTTGTACGCCACGCTTTTGCACTCCGCTGTGCAAAATGAGTATTTCGCATGGCAGGCAGTGTTTACAGTGGACTCCTATGGAATCCGCCGGCTTTTTGCAGATTCCTTCCATCGGAATCCACAGAATTTACACCAGCATGAAAAACCTCCTGGCACAATGCTGGAGTATTTATATGGCGGATGGAAAGGCGGGGTGGAATGGCAACCTATGATGCACACCTCCTCTGAGCCATACAAAGGAATGAAAATGAGCTGTGACGTAAATCTAAGGAGGAAAAGTCTCACGCAAGACCCATGGTGTCATGCAGGCAGGTGGCTTGCTTTCATGCCGGGTGTACATTTAAATGAGCAGTTCCTCAAAAAAAAAACAAATAGTCATCATGCTACTGGCTCCGATGGATCTGTTAAGTCTAAAACGGGGGGTTTACTTTGCAAGTCATAACACTTCTACCTGCCCAGCAATCTTAGCATTGCTCCGAGTGCTCAAAACAAAGTGAGGAGGGGCTGAGGGGGCTATAGCCCCAGGTCTTTTGGTTGTAGCCCTGGATAGAAGCTCAGGGGTTACAATCAAACGGCTGGCTAACTGGCTAGCCCCAAGTTCCGACACCCCGACATTAGCATAGTCCCGGATCTTTTCCAGCCCTAGCAAAACCCTTGGCGCGAGAGAGGGACACATGTAATCGCCAGCCCAACGTAAGGTGCGTGTGTAGCCCCTCCTGACAGATCTTAGGCTCCCATGGTCACTGCACAACACAAAAATCCATATCCCTCTTTCGTAACACACGCAGCGAGCCGGCCTCCTAGATCAGAAACCACGAGGCGGGCCGGCCTCCTAGATCAGGAACCACGAAGCGTGCCGGCCTCCTAGATCAGGAACCACGAGGCAGGCCGGCCTCCTAGATCAGGAACCACAGAGCGTGCCGGCCTCCTAGATCAGGAACCACGAAGTGGGCCGGCCTCCTAGATCAGGAACCATGAAGCGGGCCGGCCTCCTAGATCAGGAACCACGAAGCGGGCCGGCCTCCTAGATCAGGAACCATGAAGCAAGCCGGCCTCCTAGAACAGGAACCACGAGGCGGGCCGGCCTCCTAGATCAGGAACCACGAAGCAGGCCGGCCTCCTAGATCAGGAACCGCTACACCCAGCCCAATCAGACCTCCCATTTCTACTGGTTTTGCTGCACCTGTTTGCCTAACACAAATCGTACTACCATGCACGGCCACATGGATGACCTAGCCAGCTCCTCACCGACTTCTCCCTATCCTTTACGACTCTTTCCACTTCGCCTTCACCGCCACTACTGCACCACTGCTTGGCCTCGTTCTTGCTGCGGGGCCAGCACCTCCGCTTACCCTGTCTTTTGAACCTTGCAAGGTTACATTTGCTTTTGCCTGCAATACGAGCTTCGTGCATACGTACATGAGCACAACCTGCCAATCTGTTCATTGACATGCACTTTCGGATTTACGCAAACTGGGCCCGATTCATGGAATATTTGCTCGGTTCAAAGTGACTTTGCACTGCAGACACATACCCTGATTCATGGAGCTGTGCAAAGTGTATTTTTGCAGCGCAAAGTCTGGGCAAAGTCATTTTGTACTGCAGAAATGACTAGGCGCTGACTTTGGCCGGACTTCGCACTTCAAAAATGCACTTTGCACAGCTCCATGAATCAGGGTATGTGTCTGCTTTGCAAATTCACTTTGAACCAGGCAAATCTTCTTTGAATCGGGCCCAGTACATTTTGCGTTTTGTATTTAGTGTGTAGATACAGCCATGGCGGGAATTTGGAGTCCACGAATAACTCAGAAGTAAGCAACTCTCTATCGGTTTTTAAGGTAGGCACTGCAGCTGTGTTATTACGAGAAGACACGTGCACGCACGTGGTGCGTCAGGAAGCCAACGGTCAGAGCTATTTGAGAAGCATCTTGTGAGGCGCAAACCGTGGCAGCTGCAGTAGCTGCAGCAGAAGCAAAGCCCAGGACTAGGAGACTTCGCGTTGGCGTTCGGCCCCCTGGTGGTCTTTGGCGGAACGGCAGGTGCTCTTCACTTTCTGCAGCTGCCTTGACAAGGAACACGAATTCTGCATGCGACCAAACCAAATTAGTCTGATACGTCAAACGCGACGAGCAACTTCCAAGGAAATGTGTTCACAATAATGCAAGCATGTGTGGCATTTCCTGTGTTGGGCTCGATTGTAAAGAAATCCATGTGTTCCAAACGGGCCTTTACGTGCACTGATTACGTGGGCTGTCAAACCGACGCCCGTGGCGTGGCATGCACTGCCGTGTGCTGCGGGATATGGAGGTGCTTGGACGCCGGCTAAAGGTCGCATGTCAGCGCTACACCAGCTCGTTCTCGTGTAACCTCTACGCAGCCACCCGCACACACACAGGAGCCGTTGCTGTGGCTCTCGCCTGGGGCTGGAAGGGCAGGAGGGCGGCAGACCTGACCAGTGACATTTCTACGACCGAGGCGTCAGGTGGTGAGCAGCGAAGGAGGGAAAGTTCCAGAAGGTTCGCGTTTGCCACCACGGGCGGTATTATGACAGATGGCGCAATTGTAGTCACTTTTTTTTGCACATGTCTTTCTTATGAGCAAACAGAATCTGCACCAGTGCAAATGATGTGGGGATGCGTTTGCGTTCGAGCTAATACCATCTATGCAAACACAACTAAATGCATTTGCGCATGCATAAACTCCGATTGCATTTGCAGTATTTGTCATAATACCACACTTTTGCATTTGCGTATTTGTCATAATACCACACTTAGGGCCTGATTCATGGAATTTGTAGCAGGGTGCAAAGTGGCTTTGCACTGCCAACAAACACCCTGATTCACAGAACCGGCAAAGTGTATTTTTTCAGTGCAAAGTCACTGTGTGCTGCAAAAGTACTCTTTGCACCGTTCTGTGAATCAGGGTGTTTGTTGGCAGTGCAAAGCCACTTTGCACCCTGCTACAAATTCCATGAATCAGGCCCTAAGTGTGAGATCTCGACTCTTTTCAGATGGGGGGGGGGTCGAGGGGGCTGCTGGTTTAAAGAATGAAACAGAGGCTATGCTTCCACCTGTGATTAGAAATTGCACAACATATTCAGGAAGATTGAGTCTTTTAAACTCAAATCTTTGCGTTTGTATTTTACCTCGTGTAACTATAAAAACAGCCCCAGGGCAGCAGCCCCACATAGTGGAGTCACTTTGCGGAAAATGTTGAGGGGGCAGAGGTGCATGACATCTGAATGAAAAGTTGGGGGGAACACCCTTGCTCCCTCCACCCCCCTGAAATTACACCCATGGGCCTGAGAGAAGCTACCCAAAGCATTTAGCCCTCGCCATTTAGCATCACATTTTCACATGTACACGATCAGAGTCGGGGTGGGGCCTAAATTCATCGGCCCAGGCAAACAACGAAAAAGTGGCCGACAATCACACATCGCAAATCCTTGCTACCCGGAGCAGACTGTGTGAGTACTAGCCAAGGCAGGTGTTTCATGGACCATATGTTGCAAGTCATAGATTTGAAAACATATTTGCTTAGTATCATTGGTTAAAACTGGTTTGGTAACTTATGAAATGGGCCCACTCTGGCCCAAAAAAAGTGGTCCATTTTGTCAAAACATGCTGCCCATCCTAGAACCATGGGCTGGCATTGCCCTACGGCCCTACAGGCCAGTCCCAGCCTGTACATGAGTCGGCCAGGCCAGTCCGCTTCAGTTGCATTTTGGGAGGAAAAACAAGACCTTCTACTCAATTTCTATGAGCCTAAATATTTGCAACACTAAGGGGGTCATTTTTGGGCAATGTGGTCCTTGCGCAGGGTGAGTAAAAACCCAGCGCTAACCATTATAAGACGTGTGTTTTTACGTACCATGAGACTGTGAGGCATTTGTGATGCAGAGTATGATATGATAGGTTATTTATAACGCGCTTAATACCCAGAGGTTTCTAAGCGTGGACCTGGGGATCGAACCCGTGTTGCCCCCTGTCGTCTTGCTTCCAAGACAAGCACTTGCCGCTGAGCTATCCTCCCGAGACGAATTAGGGGCACGGATCATAATTATGAAATTTGAGACCAGGCACACAGGAGCGCATCGCCACCCGCAGGCGCTTGTGGTGCGGATGTCGATTCTGGGGGTGCGGATGTCGATTTTGCACCATCAAAAAGCAGGCGTGTTCCAAAGGAATCCATGTACATGCCACCTGCCATGACTAGGTGCACCATTCACACTTTTGTAAACAATAAAAGCTTTCGCCTGGAGTTCCATGAGATATTCCCGACCCCTGGTCTGACAAATCAAAATTGGTTGGAGGAGGCGGCTTGCACGCTAGTAGTGTACTCGTAAGCATTCCCCTCTGTGCTGTGTGAAGGGGCAGATAAAATGACCACCTAGTGTTCCGACACACATGCTTTAAAATATAATGCCACTAGCCAAGCACCCGTAGCAACGTCATGCTGCCCCTTCCAGCACTCGCATGTTTCGACCATTCGCCGCTACGCAAGTTCACGTCCCCACCATCACTAAAACCTTCCATGGGATGGAGTTCAGCAGGGCCCGAGCAGGTTGCAGCACCCAGAAACAGGCTGCACAGGATCCTCCTTTATAATTGTAATTGGTTATTTATAACGCACTTACTACCCAGAGGTTTCTAAGCGTGGACCCGGGGATCGAACCTGTGTTACTCCACGTTGTCTTGCTTCCAAGGCGAGCCCGTTTCCCCTGAGCTATCTTCTCAAAACCACCATCCATCCTATTAGGCGTCCACAAAACACATACCCGATTCCGCCGGCTCCAGTTTTCTAAGCACTCGTTTCGAGTAGTCAGGGCTTTATTCTACCACCGGGTCCAGTTTTCTAAGCACTTGTTTCGACTAGTCAGGCCTTTATTCTATCACCAGGTCCAGTTTTCTAAGCACTCATTTCGAGTAGTCAGGGCTTTACTCCACCACCGTGTCCAGTTTTCTAAGCACTTGTTTCGAGTAGTCAGGCCTTTATTCTACCACCAGGTCCAGTTTTCTAAGCACTCATTTCGTGTAGTCAGGGCTTTACTCCACCACCGTGTCCAGTTTTCTAAGCACTCGTTTCGAGTAGTCGGGGCTTTACTCTACCACCCGGTCCAGTTTTCTAAGCACTTGTTTTGAGTAGTCGGGGCTTTACTCCACCACCGGGTCCAGTTTTCTAAGCACTCGTTTCGAGTAGTCAGGGCTTTACTCCACCACCGGGTCCAGTTTTCTAAGTACTCGTTTCGAGTAGTCAGGGCTTCATTCTACCACCAAGTGCAGTTTTTTAAGTACTCATTTCGAGTAGTTAGGGATTTATTCTACCTCATTCAAGACTCTTTTCTTCTATGTTGCACAAATCGGCCATGCAGTCTCAGGCACACTTTTGACCTGTCTAATGTAACCATTGCTGAAACTAATTGCTTACATTTATGGGAGGTTGTATGAATTAGAACTGCTTTACATTGCAGTAGCATGAACCAATAGAATGTTCCCTGTCAAGCTTGCCATGTAATTGTGGACTGATTGTTGTATGTAGGGAATAAGACGGCGGCCCTCAGAGGCAAAGCCCGTACATGCAATGATGCTGGTATTTTGTAGCACAACTTAAGTGTTGCCTATTTCGAAGGAAACCTTTCCTGTCTTTTGGTTTTGTGATTTTGTTCCTCTTCCACACAAGAAAAAAAAGACTTAGAGGACCGTGAATCTCATATGTGTCACATTGATTAATTTTAATAACTTGTAAAAAAACGTATTACCACTAATCCTGTATTAAAATGCAGGGGGCGATTCACTATATTGGATGGTAACAGGCTGCAGCTCAATGTTGTGACACTGAAGGAAAAAGCGCACTGAAAAACATGATCGCAGATCTTATACAAGTAACAACACTGGGCCCGATTCATGGAGTATTTGCCCGGTTTAAAGTGACTTTGCACTGCCGACACAAACCCTGATTCATGGAGCCCTGCACAGTGTATTTTTGCCCTGCAAAGTACAGGCAAAGGCAGCGTATAGCCATTTTTGCAGTCCAGAATGACTTTGCACGGACTTTGCACTGCAAAAATACACTGTGCACGGTTCCATGACTCAAGGTTTGAGTCGGCAGTGCAAAGTCACTCTTCAGCAGTGCAAAGTCACTTTGAACCGGGCAAATATTCCATGAATCATCGGGCCACTATTTCTAGGAGTATGCCAGCATTCCAGGATGGCGCTTGTCAAAGCTGATTCTCAAGGAATGGCAGCCTCATTATTGGTGGTAACCACCCTGCAGAGCACCACACAAGTGAAAACAGACATCACTTTCTCACGCAGCATGGAAGCAAACAGGTTCTTAAGCGCATTGATCAACTACTGTCTTGCTAAATCACACAGTTGCACTTGCTTCTACAAAATAGCGGACAGAGTAACACAGCCCTCATCAGGATGCCTTCTTCCTGCTTCGTGGAGCAGCTGATTGACATTAGGGTCCCCCGACATACCGCTGCAAGAGCTCTGGCAGAGAGCTGAAGCAACCTCTAACTGGAAGTAAAAAAGAAGGCCACGGGCAGATAAGAGCAACAAACACAAATTGGCAGAACGCTATGGAAAGAAACAGACAAAAGTGTAGCGGGAGTTGGGCATGAGAAGTACTGGACACCAGAGGGTGGGGGTGACCACTGGCCCTTCCTCCAAGCTCAAATCATAGTGCCATATCAAACCACTGATAAAAAGCACATTGGTGTGTTTGCCAATGAGAGTCCTTCATAAACTCTTCATTCACTTGACTTCAGTCTGTTTGTGAACTGAACCTTGTTTTAATACTAATCTCCTCTTTGAGGGTCTCCCATAAAAAATACTTCTTTAGGTCATGGAAAATTCCATAGCTAATGAGACCTTGGCCCTCATTACGAGAAGTGCGCAAATAACAGGGTCATTACTGGCATGGAGGAACTAGCGGGTCTGTGCTCGTATGACGCCGCTAATAGCGGCTGATTGCGAATGCGCGAGCATGCGCGAACCCCCATGCCGGTAATAGCCATACCGCCATGCCGCTAAAGGCCCTCCAACCCCCCGATAGTGCCATCACGGGACCCACCGATACCGCCTCCGACTAGGAGGATCCCCTAAATACTGACCCGATAATAACATCACGCTAATACCGGGCTTGTAATACCGGACCTGGAAGTAACGTCATCGCATCGGAACGGAAAATGCACCGGAGGCCATCTTTAAAAACACAATCCATTGCAATCCTCCAAACCACCAGTGTTGCACAGGAGAGACCAGGACCTTCCAAATCAACATGTCTAAGGAAACCAGAAAATCCAAGCCCCGCCTGCGCAAGAAGAGTTTTTCTGATGAGGAACTCAACATGTTGGCGGACACCCTTGCTGCCCATGCTGTTGACATAAACATCCATAACCTCAAGAGGGAGGCGCAGCAGAGAAAGAAGGAGATCTGGGAGAAGGTAGCCAGCAAGGTATATGCAGTCGTCACCGCCCCACGGACAGTCAAAGACTGCAAGAAAAGGTGGGATAACCTCCGCCTTAGGGTCCACAACATCCTGCCCAGCAATCGGAGGGAGGCCATGGCCATAGGCGGGGGTGCCCACTCCCCGACCAAACTAATGCGCTGGGAGGAGACCTGTAGTACTTTCATCCAGATGGAGTCTATCGAGGGCTTTGGTGAGATGGAGACGGGTGCCGCAACATCTGGAGATGGAGGTGAGTGACCCTGCAGAACCCAATAGGGGAAACCATGACGTAGCACAAGTGATCTGGAATAGAGCCTAGGCAAGGCAATGCATGTCCCAACACACACACATCAACATATCTATGTCCAGATGGAGGCCCAAACCCTGCCACACTGAAATGCATGCAGAGTGCCAATCCCATTAACAACAGACAGCCAACACACAGGGACCATTCCCATGTCATACATCACACAAACCCCAATACAACGGCATGCCACCTGCCATGCAGCATTCCTGAATTGAGACGTCACGGCAAATGCCAAAATGCCCCCTTCAATCTACCCTGTGTGACACACCTGTAAGATGAATAAATGAAAATCTCCACAGCACCATATAATGCATCTTGCATGTAACACCATCACTGATGCCCTGCATCTCTTCTGCCCCCCAGGCACCTATGGAGAAGATGGCAGTGAAGAACCAGCCACAAGCGCATCCACGTCCCGTTCCAAAACAACTGCCACAACCAAAACCACCTCCGGGGCAGCCTCGCAGCCCACACCAAAAGCCAGGGCGAGTGCCCAGGCCATGCCCGCACATGAGGGCCCCACAGCTACGCCTGAGACCGGAACCACAGTGCTGGTAACACCAGCGGGAGGGGAGGCCAGTGGCACCCATTCTGCAGAAACAAGTTCCGTGAGCAAGGCAGCAGCCACAGCCCCACTGAGCGACATCGAAATTGGAGCGGAGGAGAATGTGGACGAAGAAGGCCTAATCCATGTGGCATGTCCAAACACCCCAAGCCCCCTGTCCACCCCCCAACCCCACACTCAGGCCACACCCTCCAGCACCATTGCGGATCCTGCACTCCACAGTTCAGACCTCAGCACCACCCTCGAGGCCAGCCCTGCAAATGCACGCCCGGTCGCAGCACCCTCAACCTCTGCTGATCCCACCGACCTTGAGGCACGGCTATCAAGGATGGAGGCAAGACAGGACTCCTTGCTGGAACTTGTTCGACAATATGTGGCAGAGGGAGAGGACACAAGGCGAGAGATTGCGCAGGCCATTGCAGGGAACACTGCTGCCATAAATGCCTTTGTGGTGATGATGCGTGACAGTCTGGGGGCCGTCATGCAGGTCCTGACCTCAATACTGCAGCACATGCAGCAGCAACAACCCGCGCCAGCCGTGCCAATCACTACAGCATCCACCCTATTCACCACACCCCCATCCTCCAGACCCGCTTCCTCTGCACCCTCCAGCCCTCCCCCAGGCGGAGTGCGAGGCAGTCAAAAATGCTGCCGCCGGACACCAAGAAAGGACAGAAATAGTGTGGGACAACAATAGGAGTGGGCGAGATGGTGTCGGTGGTGTATAGGTGTATAATGGGGTGTTCGTTGGGGGGTATGGGGAGTTCATTGGGGGTATGGGGAGTTCATTGGGGGTATGGGGAGTTTTGGTGTTTGGGGGGTAGCACTTTTCTGTAGTTTACATTAATACACCCGTTGTGTAAAAAATCATTTAATGCCTGGACATTGTTCATTTCGTGTGTATCCATTTTATTCATGACAGTGCACAGTGCCCAACTCCCCACATACCCTGTGTGCATGTCCATGCGGACCCAGTGCTCAGTGTAACACTGACACATATCCATCAACGTCCCTGTTGTTCAGAAGTATTCGGCAATCAGTGATTGGCGTACAGCACGGCCATCTTGTGCATCACGTACTGGCAGGGGTGCTGCTTCTCCTCCGTCTTCATCCTCATCATCCACAATCAATGCATGCATGTCAATGTCAGGTGGCAGTGGTACATTTCTCCGGACGCGCATGTTGTACAGCATGACACAGGCCATGGTGATCTTTGCCACCTTCTCAGGCCTATAAAGGAGTGCTCCACCAGACCTGCTTAGGCAGCGGAACCACGCCTTCAACAGGCCAAAGGTCTGCTCAATCACGACACGGGTACAGGTATGAACCCGATTGTACTCCTCTCCATGGCTGATCCGTGGGTTCCGCACAAGGGTAAGTAGCCACGGCTTCAAGGGATATCCTCTATCACCTGCATGCGAATACAAAGCGGTCTGTGTGAGTCACTCTGAGCTGCCACCTTCAAGATTCACAGCCATGGCCGCAGCTATTTGCTGTTGACATGCACATGTCCCTGTACGTATGCACAAATATCATTTAGATGCATTGTATACTGCAATATGGTGTGCTAGTCTGGATGGCGTTGAACAGATGATGCAGGGTGATTACTTGCATGCTGATGCGGATGTACTGTGGATGCAGGACGATGTCTTGCCTCCTATGATTGCTATGTATGCTACTCTGTGCATAATCACAATAGCCACATTGGCACAGTTGCAATCATGTTTGGTCATGCATTGCTTGACATACTCATGGTGGTCAGGTTGAGCGTCTTACATGTTGTCATTGATATACGGCATTGGTCCAATGTGTGGCAGTGATGTGTCATGTTCGGGTTGGGAGGTTCAGGTCAGGAGTGTTTATCTCTGCGTGCATTCTCCACTCACCGCCCATTCCCACCCTGGTGGAGTATGCATCCCCCCACCACACAACCCCGATGCACTGCCATGGGCCAGTCAGGCAACTCACCAAGCAGCCAGGCACATCGTCCAGCATGTCGCTCCATGTAGCGGGGTAGCATGGAGTTACGCAGCACCATGGCGTCATGTGTAGATCCGGGATATCGGGCGCAACAATGTGCGATGATCTTGCTGGAGTCACATACCATCTGCACATTGATGGAGTGGTATTGCTTGCGATTGCGGGCGAGCCGGTATGAAGGGGCACGGTACGGGTGGTGGCGGTATTGGTGGGTTGTCGGGTCATAATGGCCCGGACCCGTTAACGATGCCGGTAATACCATTCCGCCTTCCTATTTTCATTACCTCCATTCTCGTAATGAGGCCCCTTGTGTGCCAAACCGTGACACAGAGCTTGATTTACGGCACATTTTTCAATGGGATTGCGCTATTGTAAAAAACTTTTGTAAATCAGACTCCCTCTTTCTGTTGCTATTTTTATTTAATGTATTTTAATTGGTTATTTATAACGCGCTTAATACCCAGAGGTTCCAAAGCGTGCACCCGGGGATTGAACCTGTCTGTGTTGTGCCGCATCGTCTTGCTTCCAAGGACAGCGTGTTGCCCCTGAGCTATCATCCCGAGACAGTCACACACTCTCAGTTTCAAACTTAATTTTTTTCACATCTTGTTGCAAAATGGACATTTAGAGGTAAAGTGAATTTGTGCATAACACGTGCTGGTTTTGGAACATGCTGGAGGTGGAAGAGGGGGGTGTGCCAGGGAGTGTAACTGCAGGCCTTAACATTTCCAATATCGTTTCAGAGACAATACCAGCGGCGCAGAAGCTCTCCAAGTCAGCGCTAGTTCCAGTTTGCCGTCACTGGGTACTGGGCAAGAGGGTACCACTGGTGGCAGCCATCTAGCACCACTGACTGCTGGCACAGACACTATCCCTTCCATAATGCAGGCCTATAACTCATATTCAACACAAAAGAGGTGATGGCTGGAAGGTTTGGGATTAATCCTAGCCTCTGGCATTGCTCTGGGCAATCTTCCGGTCCATCGTTCTTCAGCCTGCCATGCCATCACAGAAGGGGAAAGACCATATGCAATAGGGGGATGCTTGTGGTCTTGTGCCGAAGGGATGTGACCAAGCACTTCGGACCAGGGTCGGACTGGGCCATATAATTGCCTAGGGCACCATTGAAAAAGTGGCCCAACGTTGCAATTGGCTATTTATTCCTTTTGTAACACTGTTTGAATAGTACCCAAGAGCGGGTTTTTTGATAAAATGTGATGCAAAGTGTGTATTTTAAAGAATATTTATTCAGCAACACAGGTCAAAACTACTAGCTGCATAGTGAAATAACTCATCAAACAGGTTTACTTGCCAAACAAGTGGCCCACTTAGACCAAAAAACGGGCCCACACAAGTATTTTGCGTTTTTGGTTCGGCAATGGGCATATTGCCCTATAAGCCAGTCCGACCCTTCTTCGGGTTGAATTTCCCCTTTTGGGCTGGATTTGCGTATGGCCTTTCCCCTTTTGTCATGGCTTGGCAGGTGAAGAACTATGGTCTGGAGGGTTGCCCAGAGCAATGCCAGAGGTTGAGATTAATTCTAAACCTTCCAGCCATCACCCCTTTTGTGTTGAAATAGCTCATATTGACAGGTGCTATGTAAGACAAAGCCCACTGCATCTCAAATGAAGCAAATCCAATACTGTTAAACAAATGCCGACTCACCAAACATCACCACGTTGCTCTGATTTTACAACAAGGTTTCTAATGGACTCTTAGAGGGCGGTTACATCTTCTGAGGTGAAATTAAGGAGCATCAATACGTTTTAAATATATACATTTGCAATGACTCCATAAACTGCATATGTCTTCATGAGGTCCCAGTGGCGTAGCAGAGGCACCCGCAGCCCCCCACGGCGTGGGGGACCTCACTGCCATATGAACGGGGGAGAGGGAACCCCCTCGGACTTCAAAAGGAAAAAGCTTCTTTTTGAAGTCACTCTGACTGCATAAAGAAATCATTTCCTATAGGAAATAATTTCTTTATGAAGGCAGAATGACTATAAAAACAAACGATTTCTTTTTGAAGTCATAGGCCCTCCTCACCCCATAACATAGAGGCTTCCAGGTAAAAAAATGTATTTTGTGTAAATGTGTGTGCGTGCATGTACCTATCTATATGTGAATGAGTGAGCGAGTGCATGATGTGTGGTTGGCTGCCTGGGTTTGTGTGTGCGAGTGTAGGTGAAAGGATGAACATGTAAATGTGTCGGTGGCTGGGTGTGTGTGTGTGTCAGGGTATGGTAAATGCTCCGATTACTTAACGTAATCTTCATTACTCCTAGTCCCACTCTTCCTCGTCGCAGTGCTTGTGTATGACGAACATTGCCAAGTACTGGGAGAAGGTAGAGGAACATGGATGTAATGCCTGGCATAGTTGCCTGTAGTCTTCATTACTTTACTCCTAATGCCACTCTTAATGCCACTCTTCCTCGTCCCAGTACTTACCTATGAGGCAAGATGCCTTATAGATAAGTACTGGGACATGGATGAGTGGCATGGAGGTAATGGTGTGTGCTTGTGTTTAATGCCTGGGTTGCTTATTGGCAATCATAATTACTCATATCCATACTCTTCCTCGTCCCAGTACTTGTGCATGATGCACATTGCCTCATACACAAGCATTGAGATGAGGTAGAGGGATGTGGATGTAATGCATGTCTTAGTTGCCTGTGGTCTTCATTACTCCTAATATCACTCCTCCTCATCCCAGTACTTACCTATGAGGCAAGGTGCCCCATAGGTAAGTACTGGGATGAGAAAGAGGGACATGGAATTAATGCTGGGCCAAGAAGCTGATTTGCGGGGTTGAGGTGGTAGTCTAGGCTAGCCGAGAGTGTGGTGCGACCTGTGACTTGTTGCTGAGTGTGGAAGGGCCATCAGCAAGGCTTGCAGGGGGGCCCCAAATTTTGTGCTGCTCCACTGTGAGGTACTAAGCAGACATGGCCGCCATTTGATCGAAAAGGCATTTCATGGATAATGTTGGACCTTTGCTAGCGGCACTCTGTTGACCTTTATATGTAAATGTACAGCAAGTACTGTTTCCGATTCCTTGATTGTGTGGTTTGTTATCTACCAGCTCTGGGAGGGTGTTTGCCTAGAAGGATACTACATCACCGCTCTAGTTACAGAAGAGTCCCTGGCCTGCCCTCACAATGGCTGGTGTTGAAATCTGATTAATTGACCATCCACAGGAAGGCAGAGCAGCTCTTCTCTGCATGCGCCTGCATGCCCAGCCGCTTGCGCAATATCAAGGCTGATCTACCTGGTGAGTTATGTCAAAGGGAAACCTCCGCCGAGCCGCTGCTAGGCCAGGCCTGCGTGACATGGCCGCCGAGAGACGCGATGGCCCGCTCGGGCGGGCGCATTCCAGACAGGCATCTCTCTCTCGCTCTCTCTCGCTCGCTCTCTCTCTCTCTCTCTCTCTCTCTCTAAACAACTGTTCGCAGGAAATAAATCAGAGGGGGCTTCTGAACAACCAGCTGCATTGTCGGACTCATCCAGGTACATGAGGCACTTAAACCTCGTGCAGGAATGTCAGGATGTTGTCAAAACACTTCCAGATCGTGGGAGAGCGGCAGTCATCTGAACTGATTGCGTCTGACAGGGCATAAGGCAGCTCAATGAGTTTAAGAGGCATTCAAAACCAAAAAGCCGCCCTTCTTTCCACATTTCCTCATGTTGATATTTTCTTTACGTGACGCGTTATTTGCTTGAATCGACAAACCATGACGCAAATGTCTTCCCCCAAGGGTGTTTCACCCACAGCGGTTTGAGACCAGACCAATGGGAGTAGGTGCTATACAAACGACAATTCAATGACATAATCCCTATGGTTTCTTTATTGTTCATTAGTTTGTAGTGTTTTGGAGAATAATGTATCATGCGGGCTTGCCCACCAGATGGGTTGTGTTCATAAGTTATGTTCAGCTAGTTTCCGCCTCAGCCTGCCATCAAGTAGAGGCGTTTATGCTCTAAAGAAAAGTCCAAAAGAGCATAGTACTTTTTTGCGATTTTCCCCGGGTGCGAAATGCTACTCCTTGCTGGTTCGCAACAACTTCATTGCGTGTTGTGCGCAAAGGGCTGCTGTGGGCAGAGGGCAGTTGTCCACAGAGGGCAGTTGGAGCAAAATCTTTGAAATATTTACATGCAAGAAGGGGGATCTGCTTATGGGCCAGCGCTCTGTGCGAAGAGCAATGACCATCACACCGCCTGCATTGGGGTAGTGTTTCTCTGCTCGGAACAATTACACCAAATAGGAAAAGCGAATCCTGACTTACACAGAGTGATACCAGAGGCAAACTATGAGTAGTGATCACCCTGGGTGTGTTTAGCATCCTCCAATCGGGTTGCTCCAAATGTGGCCTGGAACCGCCGATCCAAGCCCACGTTCGAAGCAGCGCAAAGGATCCTGGCATCCACCTAGTTTTCTCCACCTTTGCCTCCCACCGCCTCGCCACAATCCTGATACCTTGGGCCATCTTGGTCCACCATACTCTCCCCCCACTTACCTTTCTCTCCTGCCACCACCCAACCGTCTTCTCTTGTCCCTGCGGATCCCATGCGGACTTGCACTTCCTCTCCTTCACAGGATCTGCCACACAGGATGTATGTGATTTCGCCGATTCTACGTCACATAAAGGTGAAATCTTCGATTTTGTATTTCTTTGAATTGTTTTATTATTTTGTGGGGGGAGACTCCCACCCACTTCCCCCTGCCTTATCCTATCCCCTTACCCTACCCCCATCTATTTTATAATATGTAGCCACTTACTCAACCAAATTCGAAGAAAGTAAATTTCGAAGATTTCTCATTAGGTGAAATTGTATTTGGTGAAATGTAGGTATCCCGCCACACATGCCGTGGAAGTGGAAGAGGGACTCCGCTCACACCCCCTGCTTCCATTTCCATGGCAGCCTAGTTCAGGCTAACATGCATGCTCCCGGCAGCTTTTCCTTTCTGTACTACATACTATAAGGACCTCATGGGTTGACCCCTGCTGCTAATCACAATGATACCCGCGGATGCATGCTCGATCGGCTGGTAATGGCACCAGGTGCACGGCATGTATGCCCTTACTTCACTCTGGACTATATAACCTTTGCTCCAGATTGATGAATCCCCCACAGTTTCCATGGAGATGAGTCTGTTTCCCTGATTTGCATTGCCCACTATTTCCACCTAGTCAAATATTTTGCATGTGAGCTAATCGTGCAAACGTAGAACATACGCCTTGTGCTATTTGTGCATTTGTTTGTCCACCTGTCACTATTTCTGTCATTTGTGGATCACACATACCATACGTGTCTCTAAGTTTCAATATTTCTAAGGTGTGCAAGTAATTTGACTTTAGATCAGGCATTTGTTGTCAACCCTGGGAGAGATCAGACAGATTCTGGGTTTCCAGGGTAATACCCCAAAGATTAATATTTCTCAGGAGCCCCTTTGTAGCAGAGCTCTTTCTAATGGCTGGTATGCAAAGTGTAAAGGAAATGGGTTTGTCTACCTTGTTGTTAAAGTAATTTGAGACATAGGACATATATTGACGACCAAGATGACAGACAAATTGGACAAGATGAAAACATATGTTCACAAATGGGAAACATTGCAATTGGTTCTTTGGGGTAAAATTGACCCAGGAAAAATGGCCCTTACTGTGTGTGAGGAATTCAACCATCCGCAGTGTGGGTGTGCACCCGCCTGGCTTTTTTCAAATTTTATATGAAATTGAATGATGGTAGATCAGCCTCGGTAAAATGTGTGGGGCTAATCCGCACACATTTTCCAATACTCACTGCACAACATACCCATAGACCTGTGTACTCTGGGTGGACAAAGCCTACAGACGCAGTCCCCCAGTCATATTTAGTTGCGATATGACTGTCAGGATTACACCTTGTCTCTCAGAATGGTGAGGACAAAACCTTCCTCCTGCCATGACCAGCCTAATTAACTATCAAAGGCTCCATGGATCAGCCCTGTCCTTTTATGTAAGTGCTGCAGAATGGTGGCAGCAATTAACATAATTGGCATATTAATAGAGAATACTTAAAATAGGCCCACATGGGGCATAGCTGCAGAGGTGAACAAAGGAGACAGGAAACCCCAACAACCTTTGATATGCACTGTGTCAACCTGAAGCCAGCTCAGGCCCTTAGCATTAATGGACAATAACATGTCATATCTGGGAATGTGTGGATTACAGTAGTCATCCCTGCAGGGAAACCCCATTCAGAAGGTAGGAGGATGTGATTTGACGGAGCCAGAACGTCTGGTTCCACTGCAGCTTCAAGGGAGACACACTGCTTTAATCAGGAACTACAGAGTTCTCCACTACCGAGAAAGACCCTTTGATCCACAACAGACAGGAAAATGGGTAGGACTTAGTATTACATGTTTTCACCCCTTTACCTTTTCTCTTGCAAAGCACTCTTGTTATGACCTCATGCATACAGGAGATGGTTGGTGGGAACCCAGGATTGGTTCATTAAGGAAGGCTTAGCCTACACCAATCACTGGGGCCCATTTGGCATTAAAAGAGGACCAAGCCCCTCTTTTGGGCAGATCATCTAAAGACTTTGCAAGGAGTAACAAGAAGAACTAATTTGAACCCTGGCTGAAGGTGCAGTCTGACTTACAGCTTCCGCCAGTGAAGGAAGGCCAGGATTTCAAAAGAGGGAAGCAAGATCCTTCCCCTAAATGTCTCCCAGGCATCAGAGAGAAAGATTGAATCCAGAGGACCCGCCAGCAGCTCCAGAACCGGTACACAGCCAGCACACAGAGTGCCGTGCTACGCTCTGCAAGCAAGCTTCCTAGGTGGGAAGTGCCAGAGAGTCTCTGAAGCAAACAAAGGACAAGGCCATTGGCTGCAACACTCAAGAGCCCTGTGAAGAGGTTTGGAGGAGTGCATCGCCAAGCATCAATCAGAGTCCACCTTAAAGGGCATTTTTGAACCAGTCGAGCCCCTCAAGTTGCAACCGACTGCACTGCTGACTGTTGTTACGCCACAGTCGCTAACGTCGTCCGAGAGGGCTCGACCAATGCTCCAGACTCGCCAACCAGCATTGAGACAATGATTCCTCACCCTGAGCTGCCGTGCAGTCCAGCCTGCAGCGGTCCGCCCAGCCTCGCTCACCGAACTGTGTGCTGCCTGACACCCGCAGCTGTCTCCCATTTTGAACTCTGTCTCAGAAGCTGCAAAGCACCCTGAAACCGACTCTACCCTGTCGAGCACTAAGACCTTCTACAAGCACAAGGTACATTGTGGTTCTATACCCCTGATCCTTCTCCGAAGGCCCGTAGTGACATTTAATGACCTATTGCTCTCTTTGTGTTGAACTATTGCGATGAATTACTTTACTTACTACCTTCCGGTCAGTATGCAGAGTGCATCCCGTTTCCTTTTTTGAAACTGTCTGTCCACTGCATACCTTTACAGGCTGGGTTGTATTTTGTAGTGTGCTAGAACTGTCTGTTGTCATAGTAATTAAGTAGATATTTTTATACACCTTGACTGGACAGTCCCTTTAATCATAATTGTATGTTCGCTGTGTTGCAACTAACCAACGATCCACAAACTTGCAGAGATAAGCCTGCCATTCTGTCCAAGTTACCAAAATTGGACAAGAAGGTTTATAATTTGCTTGGGTTTCCAATCTATTCGGATCCCTTCTGGTGTACTAGATGTGTGGGGCTGATTGATGGTTTAGAAACCGATAATAATCCCTGGACCACTGGTGCCCTGGAAGTTGATTTGTCACACTGTGTCTTGTGTACATACTGTGCTTCCAGTGCACTTAAGTCATACAAATGTTACAAATATTGAGAAAACTGACATGGCCACTTTGATGTTGCATTTGATTTCGGCAAATACTAATGCACAAGAGCCAAACAATAGGGGGTATGGTCTGAAAAGTGCACTATTCCAAGAAATTCCCCGTAAGGATTATAAAAAAAAGGTTTTCTTGTGATATAGTTACATATAAAGCTTCTCACAAAATAATCAAGATCATAGAATAAATAGAAAGAAGAGACAAGGGTTCGTACATTTAAATTACACTGCATCAAATTAGAATGTCAATAATTAATAAGAGCTAAGGTTGGTGAAACTATAAGCGAGCAAGTGTGGTAAACACATCCCAGATTAAAACAAATTAAACAGTTGAACCAGGGGTGTTGCTAGGTCTGGAAAAGACCCGGGGCTAAGCTAATGTCGGAACTGTTGGGACTGGGGGCTAGCTAGCCTTTTGGCTGTAGCTCCTGAGATTCTATCCGGGGCTACAGCCAAAAGATCAGGGGCTATAGCCCCCTTAGCCCCCCCCCAGCAACGCCTCTGAGTTTAACTAATCACTTAGGCTCACCAGTTCATTAGTAAGATGTGTGATGCCCCCCCAGTTGAATGAAAATTGCATCAACAAAATTAATTAAAGCAACAGTAAGGGATAACATGTCCCCCAACATCAAACGGGACCACATGGTGAGTATTTCAAGTGGTATTGTGCAAGAAATGCTATTCGTTGGCCAAATTTCAAAGCCGAATCAACACTTTCCTGCATCCATCTTTACACTCATCAGGATATAGGTGTTCACATGTTCCCCTCATTTTGCCGCAGTCATGCCAGATCCCTTCAGATATAGTCGGGTGCCGTTTACATGTTCGACAATCAAATCCTGAAGAATCCTTTTTGCAATGTGTGTTTTGGCCCAATGTTTACATTGACTGATCTTCGCCACTGTGATCCAGGGTGTGTCCAGACTAGCGCTATAGAACCTTGCACATCTGACCCCCACTATTACTCTGGCCTCTCGATTGTCTCATGCAGAACGAAATGAATAGAACTACAGTTCTCGGCAGAAGAACATTTGTGTCCTGCATGGTAGCCATTTTAGATCGACTTTGGTACAGTTGAGTTTTACTGTTCCATGCTCCTCAGTCAAGCAGGCTTCAGATACTTAGTTTGGAGTTGTTGTACTCTGTATTTCGAACCTTGTTTAGTGTCTGGATCAGCTTGTTCTTCTCCCTTCCAGATGTGTCTGCTGCTTCCCTTTATATCGCTAGGGCCTGTCTTACCTGCTTTCACCTCGAAGCCCTTGACTCACTTGTCTTTTCCCGACCCTGTTTTGGCGTCTGGGTTTTCACTTTCCCTCAGCTTTCCCTCAGCTGAATCTCTGTAATGTGGCTAGGCAGGAACTTGCACTGAGCTGTGTTGTCATTTCTCCTGGTCTCTGAAACTATTATAATAATTAAAATCCGGAAATGTCCTGGAATCTTTGAACGGGAATTCGAACTGATTTATTAACTCGGTAGTGCGCTCGAGCAGGCAAGTGACCTTTGATGTACATTTCTTACAATTGTAATCGTACACGTGCTGGTTTGATCGCTTACGCATTAGGGCCATTTTCCTTCCATTGGGCGTTATGGACTTCTGCGGATATCTACATGGCCCACCTCCTTATGCTGACAAGTATTATCCTCTTGGAGTCTCAGAGAACTCCTGACATTTGATCGCTCAGCTTGAAAGGCACATGGAGTCTTGTGTCCGGACAACATTCCCACCAAGAATGCAACATGAGCGTGAGCAAGCGTGAACAACTGCCAGTGACAACATATAGCAGTCTAGCAGGCAGGGTTTGCATTATGTCACGGATAATAGCCACTTGTTGGCACTTTTCTTGTCTATATTCTTGTGTTTTATAAAGCCACCTTTAAATTGTCCAATGAGGGAGTCTTTGGAAATCTGGGGCGAGAAGGAGCCGCCCGCTATGTGATTGGCATAGAATAACAGAGAGACTCGACTCCGACTGGTCACTACAAGTAGAGTTCAGTGACCAGTCGGAGCCCAGTCTCTCTGTTGTTCTATGCCAGTACCCAAAAGGACTGCTGAGGCCCTGAAGAAAGTGGTGTATTTTTTTTTTTTTTTTTTTTATTTGTGTTTAATCCCTTCGGATTTTTTTACAAAACGAAGAATAAATAGCTAAAATTCCCCTCCAATGTTTCCAATGTTTAGTATCTGATTTCCGGAAGGTCTCAGGTCTCAAGGAGGGACGAGGCGAGCAGTTGTTAATAATTCGTCTGATGTCTTGGCGAGCCGGTGAAATCCTACAGTGGTGTATTCAGAAAACCACTGAAACCGGCAGGCCAATTCAGTCCTCCTATTTAGAAAGGACTAGACCCAATGTCCGGAGCAGAAACAAGTGCAAGATAAACCACTTGTCACAGATAAACATTACTCCAGAATCAATTGGCGAATTCTGAATTATGAATTATAAACTCTAATAAGTTTTTCCACTTTTTATTTTTCAAATTGTTTTTATTAGTATGTCAGCATGGTTAACATGCATCCAGTTACTATGAGACATTCACTTATTATGTTCCATACCATGTGAACATTTTTAACTTATTCTGAAAATCGTAGTCACCCCATCCACCCCCCCCCTGATTGAAGCTCCCCTCCACACCACCGCCCCCCGCGTGAATAGTCACATTTTGTATGCCAAACCAGGGCAAAAGAATAAAAGAAGAAAAATATTTCACCTGTAAGGCACTGAACATACTTGTGGGTTCAGCTTCGGTAGAGGCATACATGGTGGTGTGTGTCAATGTCTTAGAAATTGAATAAAATAGTTATTTGTCTGAAACAGTTAGGGCAAGCCTCTTTTTGTCTATCAAGGCACTACACAAGGGATTAGAGAGTATGGGCGGAGGGTAAGCAGCTTCAAGTCTTGAAAAAGAAAAAAGAAATATAACCACTGACCTGTCAAATTCACAGGGCACCAGAGAAAACCAACTAGAAAGATCACACATGCTCCATGTACACAATCTGTTTGTGAGCAAGCAAACTTTCCCGCACCATTCCCAGCGGGGATGCTGAGGCACTCAGATGCCATGACACCTCTGTCTAATCCTAACATGGCAGATGAGGTTTCTTAAAACCTCAATCATGGGCTCCAGACCAGGGCTGAATGAGTTCAGTAAAATAGGTACAACACGTAATGTTACATGATTCAAAAGGCCATACACATGGGGAGATGGTATGAACATTGAGACAACAACCATCACAAACTAGCACACTATTAGGCAAACTGACCCATCAACCAGAGCGCTCATTGAGGCAATTACTAAAAGAGCTTAACTATAAGGAGGCCCCTGACTTGATGGTGTTTGGATGGCATTCCTGGGTTCAGCTATGCTCCAGAGAGAGAGGAGGAGGAGAAACGGCAGAGATCCAAGACCTAAAGTTGTCAAGCAAAGTAGACACCACAATTAGACAAGAACATGGGAGTAGGAGACAACACAGAGGGAATGACCCTATAGAACAGGCCATGCTCAGGGGGTAGGCAAGACTACAGAGGCTGCTTGGTGCCTAATCCAGAATCTGGCTGGAGCCAGGCTTTTAGAGAAGGAGATGGCGAGAAGCCTGCTGGGGTCTATAGCCCAGATCCTGGTCAAAGGTGCAATTCCATCAACTCCAACTAGTCAGCATCCTTGACAAAACTCTTGGCTGGGGAGTTGATAAATACTGCAGCCGTACAGATATTCAGGTGGGGGAATTACATCCTATGCATAAAACACCTAGGGCAAGAGGGGAAGATACAGGTCTTACTCTTTCTCCATTAACGCATTAGCGATCTTTAGTTTATGAGGGGAGAAAACAGGACTCTGGCAGAACAACGTCGATGCCACAGAATCCTAGAGAAGCACTCGCTGTTGTGATCTTCGGCAAAAGGGAAACACATGTGCTGGGGCACTTAAAATGACCCCGAGACTGTGAGTGATCTGAATGACACTTTGCTGCTGACGGGGTGGACCAGGGAGCTTGTGATCTACATTAGGGAATGAATATCAAACAATGGAGACTACATCCTCATAGAACAGGCTTGGGCTTGGTTTAGCCACCCTTCCACCCAGTGTCACCTTCGACTCTCCATTTCCTCTAACCTCTTGCTTGCTACAAGTCGAAATAAAGGTGCTGGAATATCCCCACATAGTGTGTGTTCTTTGGAATCCACCCCCTGAAATTGGACATCACTTTTTGGTCCGTTGTATATCACAACTTGTAACACGAGAGACTGTCATAAAATTGAGATAGGAGGACAATAGTCTGTTACAGCTCCAAGAACCACATTCAGTGTGTGAAATATGTTTAAGTATTCTAAATGCTTATAATATGCAAACAATGATATTGTGATATGAACTTTTTGCAATACTCTTTCACAAAATAATTTATTTAAGAATAGCTATGTTACCAAAATTCCAGTATGTCCTATGTATGGATAGCAATGTGCACCACTGAGAATGAGAATACGATAATGGTGCTGACTTCATGTGCCAGAAGCACTGTGACATGGGAAGGGGGCGGATACATATGGGAAACAGTTTGGGGCAGAATCCCAGGAAATGAATCAGTGTCCCCGCCCAAAGCTACCCCCTCCACCTTTTGGTCTTTGCAGAGAAGTATTTTGAAATTGTGTTCATTGTTTATGCATTGGGTCAAATTGTAAACTAGTAGTATTTGCAAAATTAAGATATATGGCAGACTATTTAGCTCCATGGTGGGGTGCTTTCTTATGTGGATTATTTGTGATTTTTAAAAACAAAAGTTCCAATTCCATGTAAATCACGTGCTCCATTCATTTTAATTTGCAAAATATGTTTTCTAATCTTCATATTTTTGTCTCGTTCTTAGTGAGGGTAGCACATGTTAGTCAACTGGTTTACGTGATAAGACATTCCTAGTTGGCACTTGTTTTCTGCATGCTTTTAGAGTTAACATTATAATGCAATGTTACAAAAACCCAAACTTTCCTTATCTATCCTATGAATGGATGACATGGGTATTAAAAGCTTTTGAGTGATAACAAACGACCTGTAAGTGAATTCACAATCTTGACTACATGCAACACATATATTGCTTTCCAAAGTAACTATATATTATTTCATTACTTTCCCATGCAAAAGGAAAGAGGGTGAACACACAATAAGAACAAATGTTAAAGCGGTAGTTTGGTCAGAAATTGTATTGGTCCAATCCATCAGACATGTATTTTAGAGCACAAATTGAATGTTCTTAAAAAAAATTCCAGTGCAATTTATCTGAGTTTTTCTCACTTTAACACATGCGAAAACAACGAGTCGGGTACGCTAATCTTATCTCTTGATCCATCACCGTAAATTACAGTGCCCTCGCCGCACTAATTCAGAGCACCCGCCCCGCAAGTTGACATCACTAGACGCTCACAATGAGCTCCACCTATTTTAATGACGTTAGTGGGCAGCGTAGTCAAACGTACCCTGTCATCATAACGTTATATACCACAAAACCAGGAACATAAACATGCATATCCACAAACAGACCATTTATTTTTTATTTTCACGAAAAAGATAAAAACTGTTTATTTTGAAAAAAACAACAATAGTCAGGAGCGTTACAAGTACTTTTACTTTTGACATTACGCAGAAAACGGGTAATTAAGTCCACAAAAACATAGGTAACTTTTTCCAATAGAGGTTATAGCTAGTGAACATTGATTGGTTCTCTTTTTTTGTTTAACTGTGAACAGTGATCTTACAATGCTGATTATGTTCATCGATCAATTAATCCCAGTCTTTGCAATCTTCACAAAAAGTTATCTTCCATCGCCAATTTTTGATCAACGCACATTGTGTTCCATTACAGAGAAGAAATGAGTGGTTTAAATTTTAAATGCAACACTTTCACATCTGCACGTTTCCAGAACCTATAGGCTACCATGTTGCTCCTTATCACTGCAACCGCAAAAGGACAGATTGGTGTCTAGCGATCATCCCAGATAATGGTTATCACAGATGCATTTGTAGAGAAGGTGCTAAGTAACCCCACCTCAACCATCTCGCCCACAGCACCTGTATGTTGGATGCCGGAGTGTGAAACATGTGCAGTACCAGTGAAAATACCGATATCTAGGAGAATCTGGGAGGAAAGGTTCCCATTGAGGAAACCATACTTGCATACGAGACAGTATGATGGTTGTCCGAATGAAATTCTGGAAGAAACAGGACGGTTGAATGATGCAGAATGGTGACGTTACCACAATCAACGTCATGCAGAACAAATCTGACGTGTAGAGAAGAGATGCAGAGACCAGAGGATGTAGACAATTGTATAAGGCATCAAGAAAGTATCAAGATGAAGGACATCTTGGGATCAACATGAAGAAACTTATGCTGCAGACATAATGAAGCTACCAAGCAAGTTCACACGTGTAAATATGCAAAGAAACGCAAGTAGATGAAGTATTCTTAAAGGCTGGATAAATAGTGAATAGTTTGCGGCATGTGCCAACATGAACATATACATATATATATTGGAGTCAGTAAAGGATGGATGTTTCCACTACGTATCATAGCAGTGCGGAGCAAAAGAAGGAAGGCCGCTTTTCCCAGTTTCCAAGTGTGATGCAGTTAGAAAACAAGTAAATTAAGAAGGGTGAAATTCAGAAAGGCGAGGTTGGATGAGCCAAGAGGCCCAGGCCATATCGGACTGGGGTGAGCTGACTTTGGATACAAATTGTGTGAAAGAACAAGGCTCCTGTTCAGAAGGCATGGACAAAAATAAGAAGACGTCAGAGGTCTATTAAAGAATAGTGTTTTAATACACTGAAAGCTCAAGTTCCTATTCTCTAGTCACGTGGGGAGAAGAAGTTGGATAAGCATGATGGTCACACCTATGCATGAGGGCAGAGCGTGCCTTCAATCCCCTGAATTCCACGGAGCAAAGAACATGTTCAAGGCCGGGTTCAAATACCTAATTGACAGTGGACCACTGAGGTGATGATGGATGAATATGCTAATTGATGGGAAGCTATAGTTAAGACAAGCTCATCTGCACCTGGACTTTCAGCCTGCGTACCACCAACATAGGTTGGGAGGGTACTGACGTAGGTTGGAAAGTAACCAATGATAGAGGACCGCATGATCAAGGTTCCTATAGTTGTGTAGCCAATTAGACATTGTATATTTAGTGACGCTCATAGTGACATATTTTAAGGGAAGGGCTTTGTGGCCCCACCTGATGTTTAGAAGCCTATCATTTTCTTCCACTGCCCTAAACAAGTATGGATTGTATATCTAGATGATCCTTGTAGAACCTATCACACTCACCATTAGGTTTTTGTAGATTGCCACGTAAGATGATGTTAGTAATATGCAGGTTAAATGCCACCTATGACGATTTTTTCCTATAAGAATGTAATTTTTTATGAAATGTTTTGAGAAGTCTCGAAAGAGTTCATGATGAGGGATGTCTGTTGATATCCGTTGTACTCCCTGTTTTAGATAATTGATATTAAAACAGTATCTTTTGCCAACTATCTGAGGTTTTTCTATTATTGATGTTTTAATAAACTCTGCATCCACCGTCCATCTCTAAAGCATTGCTAACCCATCTTAAAGGGCTGAGAAGGAACCTAAGTTCACGTTGATGATGATTATTGTCCAATTGCGGTTGAAGAAGACGACGACCAGTAAACTGTACCCATGATAGGCGCACCTCAGTATAACATAACTATGTAAAATCGAGAATTCAAAAATATATTTCAGTACCCAATTTATAATTGTATATACACAGTACATATTTATGTTAACTATCAATTTAAGTTACAATTAAAATGTGCGTTGTCCAATATTTGAGTCAAATTGAACATTCATCTGTCACAACGTAAATCATGTAACATATAGCACACTTGTCATCCTCACTAGCATAAATATTATTTAAAACTTTGCTTACATTGGGCCTCATTACACAGAAGGCTATTAGCGCCATGGCTACCCCCTTACCGCCGACGGAGGCCGGGTTCCCGAAATAGGGACTTACCAGCCTACTCCGACCTTTGCGGGACCGGTAAGTCCCCATTCCGGGAACCCTTCCCCATTCCCATTGAGCCCCTATAGGGCTATAGGGCTCAATGGGAATGGGGAAGGAGCAAGTAACGGTACCGCAATTTGCGGTACCGTTATTTGCACTGAAGTCCCTCAGCGGGTCCTGTCCTTAACATGTGGTCTGACCAGACGTTAAGGACGGGACCCGCTGAGGGACCTCGTAGTAGGGCGGTGGGGATTACCGGCACCGGTGCCGGTAGTCTCCTACCGCCTTCCGTGTAATGAGGCCCATTGTGTCTGGTGTTTCTATTCTCCCTATGTGATGAATGACCAACCGCTTCAAAAGACAGATCTCAGTAATAGAAACTTAACATTCTTACTTAAGCTTTCAATATAGTGAATATTATCACTTCTATGTGGATATTCAACACATTTTGGCCTTCAAATTGTTAGTGCAGTGGATTTAAGGACCCATAGCAATACAACCCTTCATCCAGTATTCACATCGTATCGTAGGGAGTTTCGTTTTGGCAACACATGCCACAAAATGTAACAATATTAATGTCAAACTATGCAGTGAAAAACAACTAAATATTTCAAGTATCCCACATATGAAAATATTGACTTCCATTTGAAAGTTATCAATGTGCTTGGTCCCACAATATCTATGTATTCTTTCAAAATGACCCTAGGCGAGGTGCAGGCATGCTTGGATTTCCCTATTCTTCAATAGGGCAAAGCCTGAAAAATAGAAAATTAATAGTATGGGCCAGTTTTTTGGGCCGAAGTGGGCCACTTCTTTTCTGAAATAAGAAGAATTTTAATACAAAAGTGGTGGGTTAAGATATAGCGATGCACAGACGGACCGGAAGGGAGGGAGGGAGGGGGAAGGGGCGGTTTCGCACAAGGCTGGGTGGACAGGGCAACACGTGCAATGAGCAACAATAAAAAGAAAAAAAAATGTACATCACAAAAATTCCAGCGTGCCTCGGATGAATGCAGTTTTGAAAGGCTTACTGGCTTCTGTGTATATCTATTCCAGCAATCATATTGATGCATGCACGCCTGGCTGTCCTCCAGATGTGGACCTCCACAGATGTAAATGTGCAAAGACCACATGTGCATGTTCATAGAGCACATTGGCAAGACATATTGCTTGGCTCGTTATTTCAATGTTGCCTAACACCGTGGCACATACACCTGTGGTCTATTGCTATCTGCAGTCACTTATCATTATTCCTACTTTCTAGAGAGGTTAGACTTCATTTATTTTATTTATTTATTGTTTATTTGGAAATTTCCTATTAAAAAAAATTGTGTTTCAAGGTGCCACAAGACAAAAATGGGGGAGGAGGGGCACAGGTTAGAAAAAAACAATATCAGTCCTACAAGACCTTGTGTCAATTGGATCATGCAAGAGCAGTAACAAGAAGTGTAGGGGGAGGTGGAGTCGGGGGTGTATGTCAGGGCAGAAGGGAACATTCTAGAGTGTGAGGGAGGTGTGGGGCAAGAGGAAGTATACAAGTGCAGGGGGGAGGAGGAGGAGGGGAAGAAGGGGCAAATGGGGCTAGGCAGGTGCTAAGGGGAGGCCAGACGGGCAAGTGCCAGGGAAAGCAGGGAGTGAGGACCACATGCAAAGCATGAAGACATGGGTGGACGAGGCTCAGTAGGGATGCACACCCCCTCAGGCTTGTTAGATTAAAGGGGCATAGGGGGTCAAGAAGACAGGGTGCTGGTATATACTAGGTGTGGGCAGCCTGGGGCCCTGTGGAGTTCAAAAGGGAGTAGGCATCCAAAAGAAAAGTAAAATTGGGTTTTGAGAATCTTCCAGAACTTAAGGAGATCAGGCAGAAGCCTGAGAGGGGCAGGGAGGCCATTACAGAGGGATGCTCCTACCGAGGAAAGAGATTTATCCCAAACTCTCTGCTTGGAGTACCATCTGATCTGTAGAGAAGTGCAGCTGGATGGTCGAAGAGGGAGGTATTAAGGGAAAGAGTTGGATGTAGTGTGGTTCCTACATGCAGAAAGCCTTGTGGATGATGCAGAGGGTCTTGAACTTGATCGTCGCAGCCAACCGCAGACAGTGGAGATATTTTTGGGCTTGTGAGATGCGGTCCCTGGGCTTGAGGCCAAGGATAAATCTCACAGTCCTATTCTGGATTAGTTGAAATGGGGCCAAGGGAGGATTTAGGCGGATTGAGGAAGAGGCTGTGACAGTAGTCCAGCAGGGAGAGGACCAGAGCTCTGGAGACATTGAGTTTCTGTATGTCTGCTGCTCTAATTTCCTTCTTAGATTCTTCAACTATTGTGAGTTCATTACAAACAGTGCTCGGAATTAGGATTGGATAAACTGGAATTACAAGCAGTGCCTGGGTATCCACTAGTAACCGGTCACCAGGAGGTACCACTATGGAACAATGAGTTTGTTTATAGCGTTACATTAGTTAGCTTGGCAGAGCCAAAAGTAGCTTCTGGTGACTGTTGGTTTTAAACTCACAAGTCTCTTCTACATTTGATTTGAGTCACATACTTGAAATAATCCAACTGACATTTATTGTTCCAATATTAACCAAATATATTGATGGTAGTAATAAATACACAAATCAATGAAAAATAGAAATGTTAAGGCCTATCTAGTGACCTTACTTCACAAACAGTAATTCATTAAAAATAAAGGTTGTAACATTTATATCTCAAGGGACATACTATTCCATTTATTGAACAATGAAAACAGTCTCCAAACACTGTACAAAAGCTTGGCACTGGCTTTTTTAAACATTGTGAAGTGAGCCACACATCATTTGAATCTTGAAGTCAACCTTTCAACAAGTTCATGTTAGGGAGGGCAAACCTCTTTTCCGATGTTCTGTGGCATAGACTGGGCCCTGGAAACACAATCTGGAGCTATTCCATGCGTTTGCATAGCCAGCAAACTCAATGTCAGATCTTTCACAAGTGCTGTGTGTGGAGGGGAGCCTGGAACCAACCACCCTTTCTTATGCTCCTGCTCTTTGTTCAATGGTCCATGTGCACATTCGTGGAAATGTGTGTTTTCTGTCCAAGAGTGTATGTCAGAACAATGGTGCATCAATGAATGTCATTTTTCAAGCAGAATATCTACAGATCTATCAAAAGCTTTTGAGATCCACCAAAGATGGTTGCTGATAGACTGTGACCAATTTAAAATGTTTTCTGTACCCTTTGATTTTGCGAAGTGGAATACATCATATTGATGCTTTATGTCTGGGAACTGTTCTCGCATGGCCTTGGCTTTTTAAACGTGCCTGTCAGTGGCTATCAGGTCTATTTACATTCCTCTGGAATGCAGAAGTTAAATGGATTTAATGGAAAAATATTTTTCCATGGTAACACACGATGTACATCCAGGTACTTGCACAACGACTGAACTCACTATTTTTTGGGGTTCCATTTCTTGAAAATGGTAAGTGCAGTATTTAGCAAACACGCATGGACTGTCACACCGTCCATCACCAGCAAGCCAGAGCCTTTTACCAGCGAGAGCATTGTCCATTGACATCTGTTTGAGTGTCCATGTCTGGCTAATGGTGGGCAACAAGAAATCCTTCTGATATGTGTAGTACTGGATTTTTTAAAGGAACTCAAGTGCCACAAAGTTAGAAAAACGTATAATTGTACTGTACGTGGATCCGCTAAACAACAAAGCAGATGAACACAGTACATTTCCACGAGGCACTTTTCCAAGTATAAGTTGAACAGACCACAAAAATGTGTTATGGTGGTGTACACAGCTAACCTTGATCTTCAGGTTGGTGCCTTTGACTACACAAGTAAACTTCACCAATGGTTCCACACAAATCCTCCTAAGCAATTTATTATCACAATTAATCATTTTCATAATCTCTATCAGGTAGAAGTTGAATACAATGTATTTTGGTTCCTTTAGTAGACAATCATCCAGAAGTATAGTTGTTTGTGATTCCATGGTGGTGGATAAATCATCAACACTAGGAAGAGAGAAGTCCACATCATGAGCACAATCGTCATTCATTAACCAACATGCTCTGGTTATTTCTCTGTGTGATATTTCCAATACGTACACATGTATTGGGGAAACAGGGAACATTATCTGTTTCTAAGATAGCATTTTTTTAGAGGGTGTGGATTGTGTGAGCGGTTCTGAAACACCTTCTGTGTTGTCTGTTTCTTCTGGGTGAGGTTGTGTGCTGTAACAATGATCCAGGGTTACTTTCCATGGGTCACTATTGACATTCAATTCAAATTACAGCCACTGGACATCTGCATCACAAGACTGAATCTTGCGAGGACCATGCTGAGCCTCAAAATGTAGCTGCTCCCAAGTGACAATGGTTTGGCAAGTGACATCATTAGTTTGTGTAGGTTTCTGAGTGTTTATGCTCCTCTTTTTCATAGGCCTCTAATCAAAGAGAAAAAAACGTGCTTAATTTATATCACACATACAGAATATATGAATTAAACATGAAAATGTAAAATTAATGAAATAATTGATAAATCATATATATTTTTTTTTAAAAACGTTATGTTATGTACCCTTGTTTTTTGAGTTTTCCTTGAAACAGTCAAATCAAATTGGGTTTGCCGACCACCAGGCCAAGCTGAAAAACAGCATTTTCAAATTGTATAAACCTTGAAACTTTCTCTTCTACTTAAATAATCATGGATTTTTGTTTTTGATGTGGTAGAATTGTTCGCGGCGGGATTGACTGTAGTCAATTTCGCTGCGAATACAATTTTACTGCGGCCAAACACACCAACCTCATGCCCCCCCAATTCCCCAATACATCCCCCACCCTCTCCTTTCCTTTTCTCCGTTCACCACCTCTCCTGACCCTGCGGCATCAGTTCCATCCCTCTAGCACAGGTCGGATCCGATGCCGCAGGGCCCCCTTTTCTTTTTCCGTCCCCTGCCTCCAATGTTCTGGCAGCGGGGGACGCCTTGAAACCCCCAAAGGCCACAAATATGGAACATGGGTAGCGTGGGACACCCGCGCTTCACATGTTCGGTATTTTTCTATAGTCGATCGAATGGTATTGGCCGAGGTCAGTCAAATGTACCATTCGATTGATTATTTTTGATCAATTTGGGTAATACCAAGAATCATATATTCATATATACCTATATAACAAAATGTCACTATGGAAACCATTAAAACATATTAAACATTACATCACAGTTAAAATGGATAACTGATATTTTACAATATCTTACATATACCTCTTTTCCATGTGTCTCTTCAATTTCGACCACTTCAGTAGTACATTCTTCGTGCATATAAAATTTAAAGGACATTGATTAAACTGTTAAACAATTTAATGTTAAAATCTTTGATCTCACATGGTACATCTGGAGAAAGTTGATTTAATGATTGTTGACCTTACAATATCAGTTAAACTAAGTAAAACAATATGGTTAATCATCTGATGAACATTTTAAAATTAATATTGACATACAATCAAACACTGGGTACATGTAACATTTTAAAAAGACACATTTGAAAACTGTACCTGATAACCTTGAGAAATGTCGCAGGGGGTTGGTGCAAGATCATCCTGCAAAAGATATTGATTCAATTGTGGCCCATTTAATGCACCGTAATGTTATTTTGTTTCACTGAATCAATTTTTAACTCAGCAGCTAAAGGTTTATAAACAAAAACAAACACAATTCATATAGTGAAAGGGTCTATGTTATTCACTGACAAAGTACAATTTTCTGAAGGTTTACTTTCATTGTTGCATGTGTTTCTGCGATAAATACATCAAGGTTGTTGATCTAATGCTTTGCAATTTGCCGACAGTATTGGCAATTATCAAAAAATAAGTTCTCTTACATGTAAAAAAAGATATTGTTAATCAATAACTATTAGTATTAATCAATAAATTATCACTTCTCATAGCTCCTCCTCCCTCCCGGTTGCATTAGAAGAATAGTACCTTATTGAAGTTCTAGGCCGTGCTTATATAATAGTAATTGTAATAATAAACATGTAACATCAAAAAACAAAAAGATGGTTGATATTGACAAAGAAGCCTACAAGTCAGTTTGTACCAAAAGCAAATATTATACATAACAATAATCAATATGTTTTAAGTTGAACTTGAACAAATACATATTTTGCATGGTCGCATCTGAAGGATTATTCTAAAAAATGACTTGATGGTGAGTGAGGTTGCTGATCACTCCGAAATAGTGGTCAATGTAGCATCATGGTCCTTTAATCGATGTATATATTCATACAATTGTTCAATAGAAAATGGACATTAGTATTATAATTTAGACCACATCAAAAATGATTAAAAAAAGTTTGTGTGCAAGTTGCTTGGCTTCAACGTTATGATGTTGGAGTTGTCTGTGGTTTCCTCCATGGTAATTTCATCAGTTACGGTCTACGTAAAGACAGACACAGTAATTTTATTTAAATGACCTATTTTTAAAGGACGCGTTGTGAGTGTGTTTTTGGGAAGGCTCCCATTGCACTGAACTGTTCGAGTATCTTTAAAGTAGGGATAAACAAAGTAATCTAAAGTTCAAAATTTACAAACCAGAGTACATTTCGTCATGAAGGCAACTTGTGTAATAAAATATCAATGGAAACATTCCCCAAAAACTGAAAACCGTTCATTATGTTGCCTGTTCACAGACTATTTCAATATAATGAGTGGTCATTTATAAGACATATTATACAGGCACATTTAGGAAATGGTAAAAAAACATTTAAAAATTCACTGTCCACCACTCAGCTGGGTCAGCGTGTGCTGAAATTAAGTTGGAACTGCATTGGGAAGTAATTTGCGAAGGAGTCTAGGGCAACGCTTTTAAGTGTACTGTGATTGTTCGTACATATCTTCTGAGAAGTGTATGCTGCAGACGTGGAATCGATTGCCCCTCACGTCATCCAAGACATCCTTGGCTCTGCTTTCAATTTCAGACACTGGAAATCCGCAGCTCAAGAAGCATTTTCCGATTTAATGTAAATCCTTTGGCAATACATGCAGGACTGTACTCTGACTTTTAGCATGGCTGTTATTAGTGCAACCCAAAATGATACAAGAAGGCATTGTTGGATTGTCCATATGATCTGTTAAAAAATAAATAAATATTACTATTAAATAAATATCACAGTGAGTAAATCAAACATCATATTCCTTTGATAATAAAAAAATGTACTTTATAAAAATTGGCACCTAAAGCAAACATGCATTCAAAACATGCACTACAAAAGATTACATTGGAAACAATACTCTGTAATGTTATGTGCTAATTACAAAGATAAAAAATGAGTAGAACGGTTCATAATGGTGTAGACTTTTTGAATAAAATAAAATGAGAATACGTTGTACATTGAGTATAAAGCAATAGAAAGTGGCCTAGCAGAGAACGTTGCCACTATAGAAAACAATAGTAATCTGCATTATCCATAAGGCTGTCTGGGGCAGAGGACCAATCTATCTACAACTTGCTCTCACCAAATACTTTCCTTCCAGATCTTTACGCTTCTCCGGCTCCAACTCTCTGTGTGTCAGACGCTTTTCGAAGCAGCGAGCTGGTGGAAGATTTCTCTCTTTGGCTGGCTCCCTCCTCTGGAACAGCCATCCCCTTCCTCTCTGTCTTGAGCCAGATCACCTCAAAATCCAGAAGCTCCTTAAGACTTTCCTCTTCACCTCCTCCTTCCCCCTCTAACTCCCATGCTAATACCCCAGAGTCACTGAGATTGGTAGTCTGGGACCGTATGTGTTCTTCTGGGTCCTGGCCTTCTAGCCAATCACCCTCAGCCTTCTGCCCCATCCCGGCACTTCCCTTCGGACACCCACTGGCTTGTGTTTTCACAGGCCTGCACTAATTATTGGCAGGTGATCACTCTGTACCAAGCAATCTCTGCCAGGCACTTACTGGGCACACAACTGACTCCTTTGCACTTCTCTCTTTGGAACTACTAGCACTTACCCCATTCCCTGTCCCTTCTCTCTCTCCCTGCACTTGCATGTTCTGAATGCTCAAAAGGCCTAGTAGGACCGCCCCTTTCCTGTTCATCGGTAGTCTATTTGCCTTTGTTCCTGTGTTCTCTCCCCTTTGCCCTGTGGGTGCTTTGAAACATAATTTCTTGATGTATAAGCACCTTACAAATGCCCAATAAATAAATAAATAAATATAATTTGACTAACCGTTACCTAGAAGAACAGATGAACCAACTCAGCAAGCATGGTAACAACTGGAGAGCTGGTAATGTCTGTTGTCGATCTCACAGATGTTTTCTTATTAACCCCCACATTGTTTATAAAGGATTACAGAAGTGGTTTATGTGAAGTCTGACATGTTCGTTCAAACCCATCAGGCCTCTGTGACAATGTTTGACCTCCTTAATAGTGCCAGTGCAGCCCCCTTGCGAGCACACCCCTACAGGTGTGAACTGTCATTGATAGCGGAGGGGGATGGATATGGATGATGCGAGCGCAATAGGCTCAGAAAACAGTCAAAGGACACATACATATGTTGATTGCAGGGACGGCCTTCAAATGGGAGTCTGAGACACCAGGTCTGGGGTGGCCATGTGAATATGGGTGCCCATGCGAAAGAACCCTTTGCGGTGTACATGGTATTCAGCACTTGAGCATTCCCATCTTCCCAGCCACATTGCTAGCGCACGCCCACAGGTGCGAACAGCCATTCATAGCAGAGGGGGGAGATGGATGTGGATAAGGGGAGCGTGATTGTACAGTAAACTTGTTAAAGCACAATATTTTACGATACTCTTAGATGTTTGGACGTGTTGTGGACTTACAAAAAATGTTTAACATCTGTTCAGATTAACTGTTTTATTTTTGTTGTTTAGTTCGGTAAAGTGCACGGCAATGACTCTACAAATTGTAATGCTGATGTCGAGGTACTGTCTGTATCACGTCGCACCTCGCGCCACCTTACTCGCTAGACGCTGCCTGCCCCTCTGCTCCCCGCCACCCAGTACAGCTGTACCCCTCCTCTGTACCCCTCTGTATCCTACCCCCCACTGTATATCTGTTCTGTTCTTACCTCTCAAAAGAGCTTTGTTATGCATCTGGGGCACCACGCACTTAGGGGCTGTAACTTTAACCTCTACAGTCCCCTGCCGCCCCGCACTTAGCCAGAGCTGCGCTGTCCTGGTTGCACTTGCTCAGAGCACTGCTGCCCTGATCGCACGTCCCCTCACTCTCCCTGGCACCTCCCCCTCTACCTCTCCCTTGCACTTTGGCGCTGTCGCACTTGCACAATCTGAATGTCACAAGACCTAGTAAGATCGTTTGTATTGTTCCCCTCTGTCTTGTCTTGTCACGCCTAGAAACACTTGTGTACAGGCGCGTTATAAATTACTTATGACATATCATATAATATCTGTACTGTTGTATACCTCTGTAAAGTGCTCCATTATGTATCTGTATTGTATACCTCTGTAAAGCGCTCCGTTGCCTCTGGAAGCTGGGTCCCTGCTCGATATATACCAAAATAATAAACAGCATAATAATGTCCTTGCTCCTGATAGTCAGGGGGGTGTAAATAGGCTTTGCCTTCATGAATGCACAGCGAGAAGATACCATTATCATTGCAGGGATTTATCACATGCTTTAAGACAGGGTTGGTATCGTGTCCCTTCTTCAATTCAGCATTCAGTCGGGATCAAAATATATCGCTTTTTGCAACCCTTTGCTTTTATAACACCGTTTATGAAAACCAGGGATGGACTACGAACCAAAGGGGGCCCTGGAGTTTTTTTTCCAACGTGGCCCCATATTGCACATTTTCTGCCAGCCCAACCCCTTTCCTATCGGAAAATGTGGCAATGAACTGGGTTACCACACAAAAGAGTGGCTGGGTGCAGAGGCCTAGCGGGAAAGCGCCAGAGTTCCCTATGAGCCAGTCCCCCCCCCCTGATGAAAACGCACGCACATTATATTTTGCCATTTTTGGGAACCAGTTAAACGAATACTAGAAACCCAGGGTTGTGTTCCACCACGCAGCTTAAAAATACAAATGTAACGGATGTACGGTTTTGCGTGGGGCATTTCTGTCCAGCAGGCATTGGGACAAATTGTTATTTTTTGTGGCCAGATGGCACCCGTTTTCCTCCACGGTAAACATACATGGGAAAGAATGCAGGGGGTTGGGGGGTGTTGTGGCCTGAATGGATGACAGGACGCAATAGGGTTTCTAACAGTCTTTATTGACTGAGAACAAGGGAGAATGTCTTAAGGTGGACTGGTGGCGCGGGGCGCTTACTCACTGTTGAACTGACCAGGTCCTGTGCTTCCCCAGTTACTTCACTGTGGAAGGATTGTGCTCACCGGTGGCATGCTGTAAACTCATAGGGCCCCCATGAAGCCTCCATTGGCTGTGGTGTTATGCCCTATGAGCTGTAGAGATGGTCCTGGAGATGATTCTCCTTTCTGTGAAATCAGGAGCAGCGTTCCTGTGCGACCGCTCTCGCTGGCAGGGCGCCAACTGTCAAACGGGAACGTTTTCCCGCGGAGCGTGGGCTCGCGAGATCCCGTGCATCGAGATCTCGCGAGAACACGCTCCCGCGATCACGTGATGTCCCCACACACCTCCTCTGCTGGAAAAAGGAATGGGAGGTCACTCCATGATGAAGTCCGCATATTTCCCGGGCTTCCTTCTCTCTCTCTGGGGCCTGCCAGGATCCGGGTATGTAGCGGGATCGATGAAGTGTCCTTGTGAGGGTGCTGGTGAATCGGGATCTCTTTGCCCAGCTCCTTGCTGTGATCCCCTGGGTGTGGTTGGGAAAAGGGAGCTTGCAAAATCGTTGCGATGTTGCGGCTCTACGATGTCTCCACTCGGGAGATGATGGTTCTCGTATGGCTCTTGGCAGACCTGATCTCCTCCAGTGTCTCCAGGGGAGTGTACAGTATCATCTTTCCTGCGGTACATGGCTACCCTCTCTAGATTCCATCTCCTGCCATCGCTGGTGCGGATGTGGTTTGTCCCTCTCTCCATGACTTCTATGGGACTGCTGTATTTGGAACCTGTGATGGTGTCCTTGTGGGGAAGTCGTATCTTCACCAGATCCCCTTTGTTGACTTGTGTGTATCGAGCGGCTCGGCGCAAGTCCCCCTGTGCTTTCATTGCTTCTTTGTTGCGCTGCATGCGGCACGTTACGTCAGCCATGTCGACGTCTTCGTCGGCCCTCACTTGCTGAAGCCATGGTGGTACCAGTGAGGATGCCGCCCTTCTCCCCCTCAGCAGATGGAACGGAGAAACACTTGTGACGGCATTGGGGGTGAGACGGTGAGCCGCTACGGCTTCTTTGACCGTCTTGTATGGGTCTAGGCCCGAGGCGTGGGCCAGTTGCAGCGCCCCTTTGATGAAGCGGTTGGCCCGCTCGACTAGGCCATTTGCCTGTGGGTGGTATAGACTCGCTTTCCGCTGTTTGATGTTGTTAAGCTTGAGAAATTTTTCCATTTCCCTGGATACTAGTTGGACTCCGTTGTCCGTGACGAGTTCTTCGGGCAGGCCCTCCCGCTGAAATATGGCGGTGAGAGTTTCAATGACTGTTCCCGTAGTGATGTCCGGGGTGAAGTCAGCTTCCACCCATTTGGAAAAGTAGTCGACCAAAACTATCCCGTATCTGTGCTCAGGGGGCATGTTGTCCAGCGGCCCTATGAAATCCAGCCCCAATTTTCGCCACACCCCTTTGGGGACTTCGGTGGGCAGCATGGGGGCTTGCCTCACGGCTAGGCGCTTGTCGCTGTTGGAGCATTCGTGGCACCTGTCGACCATCTGCCGAACGTCCTGGTCCATACCTGGCCACCAGTATGCGTCGCGTATCCTTCTTCTGGTCATGTTGCACCCTAAGTGGCCCGAGTGTGCTCTGCACAGTATGACTTTACGGATTCCGCTGGGTGGGATGATTTGATCACCTCTGAGAATGAGACCGTTCATGGCGGTAATTTCCTCATTCACCTTCCAGTAGGGGCGAAGGCCTTCAGGGATCGCTCTCTCGTTGGGCCATCCATTTCGAACCCAGGTGCTTACGTGCCTTAGAGCGAGGTCCTGCTCGAACTCTTCTTGCCAGTGGCGCTCGCTCATTTCCATGTACTCGACGTTCCTCAGGTCGCCGATGGACGCAACGACACATTCGTCTTCCAGGAATGTGGTGCCGGGGGCGCTTTGGTTGAGGAGCCTGGACATGCAGTCCGCTTGTGCGTTTTTCCAGCCCGCAATGTGTTGTATCTCGTAGGTGTACTCTTGGAGCTTCGCGGCGATCCTGGCCAGTCTGGGGGTGGCCGTCCTGGTGCCGCCCGGGCTCAACATGTGGATTAGCGGCTTGTGATCGGTGATCAACTTGAATCTTGTCCCCCATACGTATGATCTGAAGTAGTCGACGGCCCAAGCGCATGCCAACATCTCTTTCTCTACCGTAGAGTAACTCTTCTCGGATGAGGATAATGCCTTGGATGCAAACGCCACAATGTTCTCTGTGTCGCCCTTTTTCTGGGTCAAGGTGGCCCCTAGGCCGTATGCGCTGGCGTCAGTGGTGATGTAGGTGTCCCATTCAGGGTTGTATGGTTTAAGGCACGGCGCGTGTAGAATCCTATTCTTGATTTCGCCGAAGGCCTCATCTTGTTCTGGGCCCCAAGAGTACGCTGCCCCCTTCTTCAGAAGCTCCCTCATGGGAGACGTGGTCTCAGAGAACCTGGGGACGAATTTGGCATAGTACTCAGCTAGGCCTAAGAATGAGCGCAGTTCCTCTTTAGACATCGGCGCCGGCGCCTCAGTAATGGCCTCCATGAGGTTCCTTTTGGGGCTCACCCCATCACTCGAGATGCAGTACCCAAGATACTCTACTTTGTTCACCCCGAAGACACACTTTTCATGGCGTAGGCGAATGCCTTCCTCCTGAAGCCTGGTTAGGACTGACTTGAGCGCCTTGTCATGGGTCTCGCTGTCCTTGGCGTATACCAGAATGTCGTCTTGGAAGAATGAGACATTGGTGAGGCCTTTCAATAGGGAGTTCATCATCCTCTGGAATGCGGATGCTGCGGACGATAACCCGAAAGGCATGCGGGTGTATTGGAAGGTGCCAAAAGGAGTGATGAACGCCGTCAGGGGGCTGGAGGACTTGTGTAGGGGGATCTGGTGATAGGCATCCCGCATGTCCAGCTTCGAGAAAATGGCCGCCTCTTTCATCATGAGGACGATCTCGTTGATGCTGGGGAGCGGAAAGCTATCCGTGATCACCTCCAAGTTCAGGCTTCTCAGGTCGATGCAGATCCTGAGGTCGTTGCTGGACTTCTTCTTAACTAGTACCACCGGACTCAGCCATTGCGAGGATTCCACGGTTTCGATGGTTCCTTCCTCGACCATCTTCCTCAGGTGAGCGTCCAAAGCTGGTCTTGCGGTGGCAGGCACCGCCCTTACTTTGTGCTTGACTGGGGTGGCGTTGGGTTTTAGTCGAATTTTGTGTACGAAGTTTCTCACTTTTCCCGGTCTCTCGGAGAACAGGTTTGGAAAGATCTCCTTATAGTTTTGCGCTGCTCCTGACGAGATCATGAGCACCTGTTCCGGAGTGCTGGGATCTAGTTTCATGCTGAGTTTGTGTTGGTCATCCCACCCCAGCACGGCTGGACCTTTGGGGGAAAAATACACCTTGGTGGTGGTAGACCTCCCCTTGAAATCGATGCGGGCCTTGACGTAGCCCAACAGGTCGACCGTTGCCCCTCCAAACACGGTGGGTTTTTGCCTGGTGGATCTAATCTCCACTCTTTCTTGTCCCATCATCTCCTTGTACGTGTCGATGGGCAGAATGGTGAGGTCGGATCCCGAATCAGCCATGACGCGCGTTTCCATTCCGTCCACTTTAATGGTGCAGTGGGGCTTTTCCCTCCTGGCATGGGGGGCATTGACCATGACAACCATGGGTCTGTCCAGCAGTTCATCCTCATCGGTGGAGGTGCAGTCACCGTCGACACGGGACACGGTTTTCTCCCGCCACATGCATGCTGGAGCCACGTGGCCAATGCGTCCGCACTTGGAGCATTCTTTATTCCTGGCGGGACAGTCGCGGTCGTTCGCCATGTGCTTGAGACTGGCGCATCTGTAGCATTTCAGTGCCTCCTTTTTCCTGGGACTTTTGTCCTTGGGGCCGTCGCGGGATTGCTTGTCTCTGCGACCTCTCCATTGTAGCGCCGCCATTTCGGGCACAGGCAGGTGACTTCCCGCCTCCTTGCGTCTGCTGGAGGTTTCTTCCTCCGCCCTGGCAATCTGGATGGCTTTGTCGAGGGTGACCTCCTTCTCCTGGATGAATTTGTCCTGCACTTTCCTAGAGTTGGTGTGGACGACGAGCATGTCGCAGATGACCTGTTCTGCATTTTCTCCGAAGGCGCTCAGAGAAGCGAGTTCCCTCATCCTGGTGATGTAGTCATCCACGGTTTCGCTCCCTTCCTGTTTGCGAGTGTAGAATCTCAACCTATGCAGTACAATATTCTCCTTATTGGTGAACCTCTTCATGATGCGACGCGTGGCTTCTTTGTACACGTCGTCGTCATCGGCGTCTTCGTCGGCCGCCGGTATTTCTTTAAGGCCTGCAAAGATACGTTGACCTTCAACCCCTAGCGCATTCAACAGCATCGCCCTCTTGCTGATGGGGGCATATCGCGTGCCGCCCACCGCTTCCAAGTAGGTGGAAAAAAGGGGTTCCCATTGCATCCACGGAATCGCCGGAGTCCCTGGCAGGGGTAGAAACGCAGGGGGTGGCGTGGCGCCTTGCATGGTGGGTCCGTGGGACTTCAGGTATCCTCGTCGCCAGTTATGTTGTGGCCTGAATGGATGACAGGACGCAATAGGGTTTCTAACAGTCTTTATTGACTGAGAACAAGGGAGAATGTCTTAAGGTGGACTGGTGGCGCGGGGCGCTTACTCACTGTTGAACTGACCAGGTCCTGTGCTTCCCCAGTTACTTCACTGTGGAAGGATTGTGCTCACCGGTGGCACGCTGTAAACTCATAGGGCCCCCATGAAGCCTCCATTGGCTGTGGTGTTATGCCCTATGAGCTGTAGAGATGGTCCTGGAGATGATTCTCCTTTCTGTGAAATCAGGAGCAGCGTTCCTGTGCGACCGCTCTCGCTGGCAGGGCGCCAACTGTCAAACGGGAACGTTTTCCCGCGGAGCGTCGGCTCGCGAGATCCCGTGCATCGAGATCTCGCGAGAACACGCTCCCGCGATCACGTGATGTCCCCACAGGGGGGTGAGTGGTTCTAAACTGCCTTCAAATTGTATGTTTCTAATTACAATAAAGAAAGCATTACATGCACAGCAACCGAACGAGGTGGAGCGGTTGAGCGCACCCTGCACATCCGTGCACCGCCGATGATGAGGCACGTTGTCCACTGAGCTACGCGTCGAGCGTGGTCTGTTGTGCATTTGGCGTATGCCGCCACACCGCACTGCCTCGTCACCAGCAACAGATGTAACGCGAATGGACATCGGCCGCATAACATCACCGGCGCGGCAGCACACACAAGGGGGCAGATCGCTCCGCGAGGAATGACGGCAGCTGCGCGGCGCAGACCACAGAGGTGCCCGCCCTCAGCCCGCGACATGCGCACGCAGCAGGAAAACAAGGCGCGGAGCGCACACATCACTTTGCAGACAAAACGCTGCCTGGTCTCGTGGTCAGGGCAAAGGACTGGCAGGCAGAAGGCCGCCAACGTTGTATCCTGGCACATGCCTCCCTGTTTTTTCGTTTTGTTTTGTGCAGCAACAAAGTCAGTGATTATTGTGTGGTATTATGGGCTGAGCGGGCCGGGGTAGATTGCCGCCATGTCTACCGAGGGATTGGTGTGCCACAACCGGACAGGCATGTTTGCCGCAAAGTTACTATGTGGTAGCAGAATTACAGTCTAAATAATACTTGTTCCACCCAGAACCGTCCAACAGACCCATTTGAAGATGTGTTGGGACCCATTTCGGAATCATTTTTGAGGGAGTTAGGCGGGTTTCCCTACAGCTGGAAAAAGCCGCCTGAATGTGTTAACCAAAAAATCCTTGGTGCAGTGAAGGTGATAAAATGGAAAAGTGGCTTGGGCAGTTGCGTATCCCTGTAGTGCCTTTCTGGTCCCAGAATCAATATATCAAAGAGCAGGAGAAGAATAAACTCATTGCAGCAGAGGCAATGCCCTCCCACTGGGAGAGGAAGCCAGGTGCACCCTAGAAAATACGGCTCATTATGAGTTCCCCGGCCTGGAAAATTTGCCGGGGATGTCAGCACCAGCATTTTTTGCAGACCGGGGAATCACAAGTTTTCCGGTGCGGGCACTTACTTACCGACAGGCCTGACCGGCCGCTAAACCAGGCCGCTACTGGCAAACAAAAGTTGGAATCACTGGTGTCGGTAATTCCGGCAATCCCATCCATGGAGTCCTAGGGGAATCCATGGAATGGGAACCTGCCCTTCCTGCCGCTTGCAATATCCATTACCGGGATATCTGGTGGTGGAAATGTTAGGGGCACTTTGCCGGTATCCTGCCAGAATTACCGCCAGGATACCGGCAAACACGTAATGAGCCCTATGTTTCCTAATGCAACTTGCAATGTGTGATTCCCCCCCTGAGGCGGCACAAAATGAGCCCCACCTTGGACATCATTAATGGCTAAGCGTATCCCCTGTCCAGCATGGAAGAGCTGAACGTGGGGGGTAATATAAATCTGTGATAACTCCATTCCATGGAGAGGTCTGCTTACCCCTGCCCCGTGCCCCCCACCAGCAAATGCACATTTAGGGCGATACAGCCTTTCAGTGTGTGACGAGTGATGCTTCCTCGTGATGTTATGTAATGTAAAGTGGTATTATTTAGCGCCGTTCTCCCGGCTTTCATGGCCTTGCTGTGCGTGGCGCTTTACGAAAAATGAGGGGCTTAATGGTCATTAGTGGGAGAGCAGGAGAGGCAGATGTGGGGATGGGTGCAAATCGGAAGTACCCATGCCCTGAGTGCTGACCAGCTTTCTATGGGTTTGACTGAAGCACTTGGGCGTATGTTACTTCTGATGCGGGGGGACACTGTGATAGGGCTCAAGAGAGCTTAATCATAGCCCAATTGCTGTTCATGTGTCAACGGCGAGGGCTGTAGCGACCATCTTGCGCGATCGCAATGTCACCTGGCCTAGTAGGAGCGTTGTCTGTCTTCCCTCTGTTCCCCCTCCCTTGCCTCGAGTCGTCGCGCCTTGAAACACTTGTGTATAGGTGCGTTATAAATGTCATATCATATCATAATATATTTGTGTGTGTATGTCTCTCTCTCTCCCCCCCTCTCTCTCGTACACTTTCTCAATTTCTCTCTCGCTCTCTCTCTCTGTAACTCTCTGATGAGCTATGTTCTAAAGCTTGTCAAGGAAACAACTTTTGTTCAGTCAAAGGGCTGCTTGAAACGAGGAACCCAGACACTCAAGTATCTGGGGTGACACTCTGAGAGCCAATTCAAATCTCACTATGAGGTGCTGTGTGTAATGGCCAGCTGGGACTAGTGCACGTAGGGGCAGAGAATTCTGTTTCATTCATAAGGCAATCAGGGCATGGGCTAGAATCCCTCGTCATTTCACCCAGTGGCCTACCGCAGTGTCTCTCACAAGCATCAAACTCCTCTCTCGCGCAGTGCACACAGCCACAGGCCAAAATGAAATTCACCCCACCCACACTGGCCACAGCTCACCTTCAGTTTCAGAATGATTCTCCAACCCTTGAGTACTGTGCGCATACCAACAGCCTCGGCGTTGTGCATTGATTATGTGGCAAAGTCAGCTATACCATGGCAGATGATGTTGTGTCATGCAGATTGTTAAAGGACATATTTATTGTCCCTTGCACTGCAGAACAAAGAAAGGTAGCCATCAGGAGGGCTACAACACTGAATGCCCACTTAAGGATGAAAAGTAATCTTTCTGTGCCAGAGTCAGCCCCCTTCCCTACAGTGTGGGGGTACATTTCAGGTGAAAATGTAGAAAGGCCCTGTTGCAGGCCGCTTCTATGTGATTTGGTCGAAAAGGATTGTTCGGGGGAGATTTTGCAGCATTTTTTTTATTGTGTCAATTCAATGCAAATGATTGCGGGGAGACAACCCGCGACTCCCCCTCCGCTCCCCCGCCACCTTTTTTATCACCCATACCCACCCCTCACATACGTTTGCGTTGAAATTTGTTGAAAGAAATTTGACAAATTCTCCGGCGACCAATTGAACAGCGGCAGAATCTACCTATCCTTGCAGACCCAATGGTGCTGCATCGATTAACCACCACTGGGAATATGACACACTCCACACACCTACCTTTGTGGAGTCAGTAGGCCACTTTCAACACGCATGCCCGCACCTCAAGGGTGCATGTGGCAATCGCCCCTAGATGCCAGCATTGAGCTTTCTGCACAGTACACATGCTATCAAGTGAATATGTTGCACAACACCTATCTGTTATAACTGAGACAGTAAAAAACACAATGTGACTGGCTGATTCAGGTGGTAGGTTTGCAAGAACTAAAGTGAGTAGCTCCTTTTAGACAGAAGAGGGCTGCCTTGGGCATAAGAATTATTGGGCAAACTTTTAGCATCTGACTTTCAAAGCAATAAGACTCGAGGCAAATCCCTGCTCCTTCCCAAGAACAATTGTTTCGGAATTACTGCTCCTTATATGTACTAACTCTTCCTTTCCTACAGAACAATACGCCCAGGCACGACCCCCTGCTTGGAAATGCTTCATCATTGAGCCTGGGTTTCTGGTGTGCCAGGATTGAAGCTGCGGGGGCTGATAGCCTGCTCCTGTGTGCTGCTCTCTGCTGTGACAATGTTGTGGATCACCAGCCAGTTCTGCCTTGTGACTAAGTCAGGGCTTCATTGCAAGCTACAATGAAAATGGCGCATCTAATGAATCACTCAAGGCTTTGACGGGACCAGAGGGGAGCGGGGGAACTACAGAGGAGCTGGATCATTGGACGGCAGCGCCCCCGGCCCCGTACCCTGAGGTCCCACTGCTAGAAGTTGGTGTCGGAGAAGTACATGAGAGGCTTCCTCCCAAGGCAGCGTCCCCTTCCTCACCCAGCGCCGTGCCACATGCATGACCACAATGTCCATAGAATTGGGGTCCACCATGGCAGAATGGCTCTCAGATCATGGGGATCCCCCAGGGGGCCAGTTCAGTGGTAGCAGCATGGCACATGTTATGGCTCTTTGGCCAGCGGTTGCAGGGATGGTAGGTAATGCATTATCCTACCCACTGGTACCCAGTCTGACAACGGTTATTATGATTGGTTATTTATGACGCGCTTAATACCGAAGAGGTTTCTAAGCGTGGATCCGAGATTCGAACCTCTGTTGCTCTACGTCCACTTGTTTTCAAGGCAAGCGCATTGCCACTGAGCTTTACTTTGTCTACATTCACTTTGCCAGACATTTACTTTTCCATTGCAGGGGGAGACCCCCAGCACCACTCTTCTTTTCTGCCCCAAATTCTTTACCCCTGCTAGCCCATGACCCCAAACCTAACCTTACACTATCCCTAATCACATCCATTACCATCTTTACAATGAGAAGATGCAAACAAAGTAATGGCATGACTAAGTAAGTGTATGACAAAGCAAATGTCTGGCAAAGTGAATGCATGACAAAGCAAATGTCTGGTAAAGTGAATGCATGACTAAGCAAATGTCTGGCGAAGTGAATTCATGACAAAGTAAGTGTATGCGGTGAAGTAAAGGGTGGGTACATAGGAAAACATGCTATTGGGATGCCTACGTCTGTAAATGCTTCTCCTGTCATTGTGAGCCCCACCCCTCCTCTGAATAAACATGCCATGAAAAAAATTAAAGTCAAGGAGCAAAAATCAAACAAGTGATGCACAGAGGTGCATGGCATGAGGGAGGGCGCACACAAGAGGTAAGGGTGGCTATCAGCATTAGCAGTCCAGTAAAAGGTCTGCGTTTAGTACATTGGTTGTCATGGTATCTGGCTGTGGATGCCTCACAGTTTGTGTTTAAAGGTTTAAAGAAGGTTTCAGGATCCCCACCAAGGGATCCAAACAAGGGGCACACCATGGAAGCCAGCATCACTGTGGAAAAATCCATGGGTAGATGCAAAAAAGATTGAGTAGGGGTTGACTTTTGGATGGGTGGTTGGTCCAGTCTTGGTCCTGCACAAGGGTCACTTAATATGCTCACTAATAGGGTAAGTAGGCAAAAAGGGGCGGAGCCAGTATGAGCGGATTCATAACTTCCCATGCCCCAAAGGAAGCTAAGTGAATAATATTATTGATCTGGGAGTATGATCAGTAAAGAATGCGTCATGTGATCAGGCCGTTGAGATATTGGGCCTCATCCCGAGTGTGGCGGGCCCTTGTTTCCGGACAGCCCCACTACGAGTCTGCCTGCAGAGGCCGTTGCGCCCGGCAGGGTCAGACCTACTGGGTGCAACGGCCCCTGCAGACAGACTTTTCACTGAAGCATCAGCACTGTTAGCAACGGTGCCAGTGTTTCTGTCTCCTCACTCCCATGGAGTACTCTGGGACTCCACGGAAATGGGGAGTTACCGAATCTGCTGCCTCACATCCCGTGCTTGTGGGACATGTAATTTCCCAGTGGCACCGGGATGTCAGGTGGTGGATTCAGTGTTTTTGGTTTACCGCTGACCTCGGAATGAGGGCCATTTAGTGTTTTAGACCAGGGGGGGTCGGATGACAAAGGAGGACCTCAAGGCCAATAGGGGCTGTTGCCAGTGTAGCCTGATGATTACTAACAGTGTAGTCTTTCTCTTGAATGCAATATAATTTTATGATGAATGCATGTCTGTGTATACTTTGGAAACTTAGGCATGTTCTTGCAATGAGTGACACAGAGGGAATCAGTGTCCTGCCATATACGCCATTGCGTTGCCCGGATTCCCAGGACTGGGCCTCATACTGCAGCATTTCTTGCAAAGGATGAAGGTATTAGGGTTACATTGGTGCATGATAAGACAGAAGGACCAGGAATAAGGCTCAGATTGCTGAGGTCAGAGCTAGGTTCTGTGTGCCGGAGTAAGCAGGCGACGTAAATACCAGGGACACGTTTCAAGACCTTGGGCCTCATTACAAGTTTGGAGGTAGCCATGCCTGTGATACAGGCATGGCTACCTCCAAACTTGCGAAAAAATCTGGCACCCGCGAATAGGCAATTACTGGGGTATCCCGGCCCTGCCGGACCCGGTAATTGCTCTTTCCTGGGTGCCGCAATCGGGTGATCCCCTCGGAATGGGGATGCCTGTAGAACCGGCACCAATCATTACGGTGCCTGTGCTACAGGCAAGCTGTGCTCACGGGTGCCTATCATTCCGCCAGGTGAGACCTGGCGGAATGAAAGGCACCCGCGAGCACCACCAGGAGTTTGCCGGTCCGGATACAACGGTACGGGCAAGTTTACCAGTACTATTGTATCCGCACCGGCACACTCGTAATGAGGCCCATTGACTGTGCCACAGATAGAAATACAACATTGCACCTGCTGCTAGCCTTCCTTTGGAATGCTTATTCCTGACTGAAACCTGGCTCTCACTTCCTCAATAGTGCAACATTTGGTGGCGACGTGGAATGTATTGTCACTAATAGGTCCCTTTGTAAAGAGCTCCCCTCTCCTTTTGAAATTCTGTCTCCTACAATTACCCTGAACCAAGTCAAAATAGTGGTTTTGCATCTGATTTAACCTCCCGCTGGTAAAGCCGATGCTTTTTTAAACACAATTTCTGACTTAATTTCTCAAGCCACATCGGAGCAAGCTATTGATTTATTTCTTGGCAATTTCAATGTAGCCAATAAAATCGTGTTGGCCTCCTCTTTGGCCAAGTTTCATAATCTCTTTGTACCGTTTAATTTATAGCAAAGAATAACCAACCCACCCCCAAGGCAATTCACTTGACCTCATAGTCCCCTATCACTTGTTCCACTCCAATAATTATTGACTGGTTCGACTATTTTGTTATTTCCTTTCATACTTCTAAATACAGCTAACAGCCACCTGGCCAACCAGTTGCCCATAAAAGTGCCACCTGCAATAATGCGGCTCTTCCTACATCCATTTGAAATCATTCATGAACCGTGACTGTTTCACACGCAATACAACAAAACTGACATTGATACACTATTTAGGACATTCTACGACATTACGTCTCCCCCAGTTGATGCTCAAGCACCTTTAATTTGGAAAAGACAGCGCAAACCTAATGCTAATTCGTGGTGACCATAAAATAAAAGGATGATTCTTAAATTGGAAAAACAATGAAAAAGGCTACAATCTGACATGTCTCTTAAACAACTCCAATTAGCTCGCCAGTTTTGTACAAAAGTGGATTTGCTATGCTAATCTGATTATTATACCAAAACAATCTTAAAAGCTAGATCAGATCCACAAACTCATGTTTGCCACGGTGTGCCGCTGTTTTCGTCCTGTTGCTCCCCTTGTTCTAATTATTTTGATTGAGAAATGCAATGATATTAACTCAATTTGATGTTAATAAGACAAATCTGATCTGCAGCGAACTTCTGAATAAAATTGGAGGCCTTTGGTATTTTGTTACTTTCATTTCATCCAACTCTACCTTGGAATTCGCTTCGCCTTCCCTCAACTGGAGAATTGACCGCTATTCTGACAGCACTTTCTTTCTGATGATTTGATTACTGCTAGATTCTGGAAAGAGTGACATCCACTTTGTCTGCTCTTTTCATACGGATTCAGTCTTCCTTGGCCCTTTTTTGATAATCCAGAAATTAGACTGTATTACTCTGTGACTTAGGAAACCATCTCAGGATTTCGATGCTTAATCTTAGACTGATCACCAGTCCTCTCTTTTCGGGATGAATCCTCGAAACAAGGGTTCGGAGTTATTTGAATCATCATATAATCCAACATCAAGTACTTCATCCCTATTCGTCTGTCTTTCACCAGTATCATAGTACTGAAGCAGCCGCACTCTTGTTATTAGATGATATATTGAGCATAACTGATGCTGGCGATGCTCGTCTTTTGGTGCTACTTGACTTAACAGAGACATTTGTTACAAAGAACCAAAACTCTTACTATCCATCCTCAGTACACAGATGGTTTTCGATGCATGGCCTTAAAATGGCTTTGCTCATACATGACCTAAAGCTCACAATGTGTTCTTGCTCAGTCAGATCATTAATCCTCAGCTCCAGTTTCATTTGGAGTCCCAGAAGGCTCTATTATATCCCTCACCATGTTCAATCCTTATGTTGAACTTCTGGGAGTTATGGTCTCCAATTTCAACATTGCTTTTCATCAATACAATGATGATACACAATAGTGTCTTCGTGTGTCTTAAGCTGATATTTGCAAGATAAAGATTTGCACATTTGCACATTTGATATCTTGATATCGAGAAGTGTATGACAATGGCTAACCTCAAATTCAATTCTAGTGAAAAAGAAATGATGAGGGTACTGTTTCTTCAGTAGCACATAATGCTTGATCCTTTGTCTTTTTACTTTCACTGAAATTCCACATCGATTGAAAAAAGCCCAATTAGCAAATGTCTAGCTTGCACTTCTTCAAAATATGAAACCATATATCCTCGATGGTCTTTTTTGCACAGTTCATCAAGCTCTGGAGCTCTCACATACAGATGGACGAAGGGCCATCCTCATCATACTCTCAGGAAATTCCCTTTGGACCCTCAGGTGGGTATTACACTCTGCTGCCCAATTGGTTTGAGGTGAAAGGAAGTTGAAACACATTTACCCAATTTGGACTATGTTACACTGTCTTCCTTTAGAAGCATGAATCAAGTTCAAGCTTGCATGTATTGCTTACAAGGCTGTTGTGCTTCACCAACCTCCCAGCCTCCCTAATCGTCTGATGATATCTGGTATCTAGAGTTACTCAAAGCAAAGACATCCTCCATTTTAGGATCCCTAAAGTGAACACATCTCATACAGTGAGCATTTTCCATTGCCATGCTGTGTCTATGGAGTTCATTATCGGCTATGTTTCGCCTGGCTCCTTCCCTTTTTCAATTTCTTAAGGAACCTAAAATTGCTTCCAACTTCATCTTTCAAAGTTGCAGTTCCCATTATCTTTTTTGTATTCTCGAAGAAACTGTTTTGCAATCTGATGTCTATCGGTTAGGTTTGTGCATTATAAAAATGTAAAATAAAAAATAAATGAGGCTGTTAACTTCGCATTTAGGATAACAGCCTTCCTTCCTCCCTGAAACTTGAGGAGAACCATCTCCAGTTCCGGAAGCACCTCAAAACCTTCCTCTTTGCTTCTGCTTTCTCTCTCCCTCTCCCCTGCTAAATCACTGAAACTGTACTAAATCAGCAACTGGGCCACTCACCAATCTCGGTCCTTGGCCCAGCCACTCTCCCCTGCACTGCCTTCCCGGCAACCCCTGCACTGCGGGACTGTCTCTGTATCCCTACAGCCCCCCTTCCCAGCACTTGTCTGCACTTATCTTGCACTTGCCACCAGCTGGCCCTTATTATTTATCTTGTTCATTACTAACCCTGTACTGCACTTTCCCCTCTCCCTTTCCCCCTTGCACTTTTCCCGTCCCCCCTACCCATGCACTTGCGTGATCTGAATGACACCTGGCCTAGTAGGATCGTTGTCTGTCTCCCCTTGTTCCCCCCTCCCTGCCTCGTCGCGCCTTGAAACACTTGCGTATAGGCACGTTACAAATGCCATATCATATCATATCAATACTGATTGGTTGCCCATTTTCGGGGACACTCCATGGCAGGCCTGAAGGTGAATCATTGCGGTTCCCTCATATCAGTGCAAAGGGTTCTGCACATATGGGCTAATTTCCTGATTGAGTTGAACGGCTCATTGGTGAGACCAGCACCCAGCATATCACGTGAGAAGTTAGGGCTGTATTCAGATACGGTAGATTGTGCAGGTTTTTGAGCAATACTGCATAACAAATGGTGGGTGCAAGCAGATCTAGCCAGTGATTAGAATACTTCTGGCCTGATAAATAATGTCACATTTCTGGACTTTTTCCAATAAATGTGGCACTGGCTCTATGGAAGAAAGAATTCTGGAACAGGAGCATAATTGTTTTGTCAGACTGTATGTCAATGGTTCAAGCGATTAACAAACACAAGGGGCCTCATTACGACCCAGGCGGAAAACCATGGTGCTAATAGCACCATGGTCCATGCCGGTAACTTACCGACTCCGCCATGAAGAAAGGGGGAATTACCACCCCATTATAAGGTTGGCGGGGCATTAATTCTGCCTTCCTCCATGGCCCTTCCCCATTCCCATTTTTGCCCCATAGGGCTCAATGGGAATGGGGAATGGGGAAGGCGCTAAGTACGGTGCCGCAAATTGCGGTACCATACTTAGCACCAAGGTCCCTTTGCGGGTCCCTACTTCAACGGCTGGTGTAGACCAGCAAAGGGACCTCGTAATCAGGCGCTAATGGGTTAACGGCCCGCAGCCTTTTACGGCGCCGTTAACCCATTAGCGCCAGGGTCGTAATGAGGCCCAAGGACTTTTGCAAGATGGTATTGAGGCTACCGTTAATAACATTATCATTGGCGCAGAAGACCAAGTTAGATTATAAGGGAGGTTTCAGGGCTTTTGAAAATGTTTGTGATGCTGGGAAGTGGTATTCCTTATCTTCTTTGGAGGCAATGTTGGAACACACTTGATATTTGTCTGAGACCAGATAGGGAGTGGTGAACATCCTACAGGTTATGCAGAACTAGATACCTTTTGATCACCCAGCTGATGAACCCCACTCAAGCAACCATGCAGAAGTGACCCATGATCCGGAAGTGAACTCATTCAACCAGCAGTAATTGAGGATGTAATTTGAGATGGGGGGATTTCACCTAGAACTAGCAATATGAGTGGAATGATCATCTGACCCTGAATATAAACACTGTTGATTATTAATTGATCATCCCCAAGTCAATGCATGCGTCAAACCCATGTCTATTCAATTCCCACAAAGAACTAAGCAGTTGAACCACAAATAGTTTCATAATCAATGATACAACATAATCAGTTCATGATTTTATAATACCAAATTGTCTTTCAGGACAATAATCTTGCAACGAGACTTGAAAGAACACGTGGATCTGTTACCTTTATGAAAATCCAACAACAAGAAGCCATTGTAAATATCTAGGAGCCCCAGGGCCATGTTACATGACCCATCAATTAACAGTATCCTTTTTTTTAATTTTTTTTTTTATTGGTTTGTACAAACCTTTAAAATACATCATTTGTCAGAATCCAATCGTAAATATAAAGCAAAACAAAACTAGACAAGGCAGAGCATATAAGCATGAGATAAGCATGAGACAAAGTTCCATCCTTTTGTCAGGGATCAAGCCTTAGGTGCCAGCAGAGCCTTATCGAGAAGGTCCCTATGGGCTTCATCTGAGGGTTTACACAGTGTTAAGCACTACCCTGAAGTCCCTGTACTGCGGTGTCAGATAACTCAAGGCTCCTTTCAATCTCATGCAAGAATAAAGTCAGCACCCTTGTCAGTTTTGTGTTGGAGCCCGTAAACATCAAGTGCCACCATTCTTCAGCACTCCTCAGTGAGTATTCATTTAACATTTGGCCCAAGTGTTTAGTTCTTAAGGATCTATGGAAAGGGCAGAATAGGACAAGATGTTTGAGTGTTTCAATGCAGGTTTTACAGAACCTGCATACTGTGTCTAACTTGTCCCTTCCAGCCCAGTTCTTTGTTCGTTCTTTTGTTCTAAACAGATTTAGGCGAAATCTCATGAAAGTGGCCCTCCTCCTGTTGTCTGGGAATAAGACCACATAATTTTGCAATTTGTTAAACGCTCTTGCTTCACTAGGGGCATCTCTCATTGTTTTCGAGGTCCTTCGGTCTGTGCTTGTTTGAATCCAGTCTAGTTCCCAAATCTTTTTCTTTACCATCATTGGATTGGCGTGCAGCGTTTTGATATTTGTCTCGTACATGATCAAAAGCTCTTCACATTTTTTTGACCATATGCCTAACAGCCCCTCTGGGTTCGCATTTCCAGGATTCCTCAATATTTTGTATTGGGGAGCGGCATCAGGCAGCGTGATTTTCCTGAATAGAGCCAAGGCATTCCACGCAATACGAGCCTCAATGGATATCAGGCCTAGCTCGTATCGCAAGCACACTGTTGAAGTGCTATTTGGTAGGTGTAAGGTTTTCACCCAGAAGATGTGTTCTAGGGTTGACCAGAGTTCCACTGGACACCCAAAGGCATTTTCAGCTCCATATATGAGAGCTGGGACAACCTTCTGTTGGTAGAAGGATATCACTGGCTTAAGCGAGAACTTCCCATATCTTTTATTTAGGATCATGGCTTGGGAAGCAAAATTTCGGCATTTTGTTTTCGCGGTCTCCACCCAAGGGCTGTCATTTAAGTTTGTGTTGACTTGCATGCCGAGATATCTTGTGCTTTCTACCGTAATTAGTTTCTCTTTTCCTAAATGCCAACAGAATTTATTGCTATTCCGGTGACGGCCCGTTTGCAGATTTTGCAGCGTCAAAATTTCACTTTTTGTGTTGTTGATGTACAGGCCGTTGTTATCCGCATAGCGTTCTACTGCGTACATTTTGCGCTGAAGGCCGATTGGAGTGGTGTCTAGCAGGATTAGGTCATCAGCGTACAACATCCAGCTCAGAACAGAGCCATGTATCTTAGGGGAAAAGGATCGAGGCTTATCAATAGCAATGCCGATGTCCGAGAGGAATAAATTAAATATGATTGCCGCCAGGGGGCAGCCCTGTTTAACTCCACAAAAGGTGTTGATTTCTTCTGTAAGAGTTCCACGTTGTTCAAGGCGCACTCTAATGGTTGTTGCAGTGTGGATTTCTTTAATGGCGGCTAATAAACTCTCCGGACAGCCCCAGTTTGTCATCTTGGTCCACAAAAGTTCTCGGTCGATGGAATCGAAAGCATGGGAAAAGTCTATCAGGGCCAAGTAGACCTTTTTGCCAGATCTAATTGCTTCCATCTTCAGCAGATTTATTAGCAAGAGGTTTAGACCACAGCCGACCCCTTTTACAAAGCCCGTCTGTCGATCGTCAAAGTGGTTGCTATCTTTAATCCATTGTGACAATTTCTGTTGGAGCATTGTTGCATACACTTTGCCTAATACGTCCAGAAGCGCTATTGGTCGGTAGTTTTTGGGCTCAAGGCGATTTCCTTTTTTGAAGATAGGAACTATTATTGCAGATTTCCAGGAGTTTGGAGTTGCACATCTTCTGCTGATTCGGATGAATAGTTCTTCGCAGAACTCTGCCCATTGCTCAGGGTTTTGCTTTATAGTAAAGTTAGTAAGGCCGTCCGGCCCTGGGGCCCTTGAGGCGCTCACGTTCTTGATGATTTGAAGTAGATCCGCTTTGGGAAAAGTGAGGTCCCATTTTGTTAGATTTGGTGTTGTCGGGGCCATCCATTTCCCTTTTTTACTGTACAGATTTTCAAAATGTGAGGTCCACCCTGCTTCTGAAACTGTGTTTGTCGTCAGTGCTCTTTGGGGAGCTCCTTCATTGTTAATTAGGCTCCAAAATTCAGATGAGTTTTTATTTCTCATCTTTTGCAGCATCAGTTCAGCATCGTTTTGGAGCATTTGAGCCTTGTGAGAGCGAATCCAGTTTTTGTACTTCTGTTTTGCAGCATGTATACCTTGCATAGACGTTGTAGGATCTTTGATTTTTAAGTGTCTGATAGTTGCACGAAGTTCTCTCTTTCTCCTCATAACCTCTGCGTCGAATTTGTGCTTATTTGCAAATCCAGAGTTTCTCGATCCGTGTTTTTTTTCCACAAACAGTTTGAGAAGATGAACGTATTCCACTCCAAGGTCAGTCTTGATAAAACTTTCTGAGATTTTGGCGACTTCATCAGGGTGGAGTGAGAGCCTCACACGGTTAGGCTCTACCAAGATCTGATGGTTCCAGCATTTGTTAAGAGGTTGTTTCGAAGCTTGCAGGGTTAAAATTATCATCTCATGATCACTTTGGGTCATCTGTTTTACTACAATTGACAGAGTTGATTGTTGGATCTTTTCTGAGACGAAAAAATAGTCCAAGGTGGATTTTTGTTTGAGTCGTCTCCATGTTGGCACGGCAGGTATATCTCCGGCAGTATTTCCATTAAGCATTTCAAGATCTCTGGCTTCGTTTTTTCTACCATCCATTTTACGGCCAGGTTATTTGATACATTGAGGACTGCATTGTTTTTCCGTCTTAGGTCTATACAGTTGATATTCAAGTCTCTGCATATGATTATGTTATGTGACTCATTTTTGATCATTAGGTCGTCAATTATTGAGGAGACTTTATCTATAAACAGAGTTGTCCCGGCCAGGGTATGGTTCCAGTATAGGTTCAATAGATGGAAATGTGTTATGTTGGCCGGTTTAGGGTCTGCCAAAGCTATTGTTGTTACTTGGATGAATGGCGACAAATTTGCAGTGTTTATTATACGGCACCCGGAACTTTTTTTGACTAAAGTCAGCAGGCCTGCCATGGGTCTTCCTCTGGTTTTTTTGGCGGCCGGATTAAAGGCCACTTCATAGGTGTCCACGGTCGGGCAAGTTGTTAGCCATGTTTCCTGGAGGCAGACCACATCAAGCTCATCCAACCAAGGATCTTCAAGGAGGTGGGAGAAGCCCCTGGTGTTCCAGGATCCAATCCTGAACTCCAGTTGCTCCTCTACCACATGGCATTATCTTCTTGAGGGTCTGCATAGAGCTTCCGCCAGCCAGGACCAATCTTTTTGGGTAGTGCTTGATTTTTTAAGGATTTTTAAGTCATCACTACTTTGTTCAATGGCACCAATACCTTTAATAGTGATCTTGATGTTTTCGTCTTTTGAGAGTTTTCCAAAAACATTCCCAGTAGAGCTACAGGATGGTTGAGATTTCTTGGAATCGGATCCAAGGTGTAGTTCACTCTCACTAGAATTGTCAAACAAAGTGGTTTTAGAGTCTCTCTTTACAGAAGACAGTTCTTGATGTACATTGTCCGGTTTAATTTTTTGAGTTTCTGTCGAGTGCTCCGTTTTGGCGTACTCAGATACTTCTGAAATGTCATAGCCCATGGACATGAGTGCAGATGCAGCATCCGTGACAATGTTCAGGACAATTCTGGATCTGAAGTGAAGGATGACTTTATCATTTTGATCCTCGTTCTCAAATTCTACGGTCTTGATGTCGTCGGAACGAATCGTTCTAAGAGATGGTACATGCTGGAATAGGCATAGAACGTTTGTTCGATTTAAGATGAGATTGTCACTATGTTCAATGCGTTCCAACCGGACTTTGTGGAGTGATAATCCTTTTTCGCTGCATCCTTTGTCTATTCTGTTTTTTTGACGCTCTTCATTAAGATATGAGCCATGAACTAAGTCCTTGGTCTCGTGTCCGGCCGGTCTTGATCTAATTTTGTTCTCATTGTTAGGATCAGGCCTAACATAGGATTGTCCTTTTCGGGCGCCATTATTTCTTAGGCCCTCTTCCAGATCTAGAACCCTTTTCGTCGTCGGTTTAGAGGTTGGCTGTGAGTGCACAAGGGCTTTTCGTCTGTCTTCCAAAGTTTTAAACGTAGGACTCACAGGGACGACCTTTTGCATCTCCTGTACAGTGGACATTTCAGGTAGAGTGCATATTCTTGAGACTCCAGTTGGTATTTGGGTGATTTCCAGATCATATTCGTCGTTTGATTTTTTTTGTAATTCAGGAGCAACTGCCTGGACTTCTGCTTCCGTGTCAGCAGCTAGGACCTCGGAATCCAAGTCCTCATACACGGAGAGGTTAGTGAGGTCAATAGAGGTTTCCTCTGCAGGTTCAGAAGGCAATATCGGGATCTTACCATTTATAGTTACACTGTCAATGGAAAGATCTTTTTTAGGTGCAGAACCTCGTTCATCTGTGAGAGTATTATTGACAGTGACATTGACAGTTTTTAAGTTCCGGAGAAATTTTCTTGAGTTATTTCCAAGTCTCTGATTTTTAGTTTTTTGATTTTTTGTTTTTTTTGTCTGTGCTGGTTTGGAGGCCCTTGGGCCTGTTTTCTGAAATGTGGTTCCTTTAAATATATCAAATATTTGACTTTTTGGCTCATCTGTTTGTGGAATTGAGGATGCCCTGGGCACGCAAGGGACACCCGTGTCCGATGTAGATACTGATGTCGTAGGTGTTTGTGGGTCCAGCGTCGCAGGGTTGGATGAGCTCTTGCTACTTTCCAAGACACTAGCAAAGTTTATTTGTTTAAGTACGTCATCAGTCGATTTTTTTTGACCGAGGGCAGGGACCTCCGGCAAGAGTTTTGTAATATCAGGTGTAGGGCCCTGATTACACCAGATTGCAGATGCTAAGTCGATCGAACTCCCTGAGGGGCTGATCGGTTTGTTTGGAACTAAGCAGTCAGCATTAGGTGCTGTTGTTGTTAGGACAACTGTTGGCTCACCAGGGAGCTTTGTAGATCCCAATGTTTCTATAATGATTTGCGGCCTCCGAGCTCCAGTGTCCTTATAAAGATTGCTGGCAGATATGGAGACAGGGGGGTCAATGGGTGATTGCCCATTGCAGTTTTTAAGGTGGCCTTGGGGCTCCAGTCTCGCTTGTAGATTCGTGTCCTGATGTAAGACCTGTTGTTGTTTGAGCGCGCTTAAGGCTTCTTTGGCGATCTCGGCCAGGAGTTTTCTGTCCAGTTTGTTATTTTCTTTCTGATCTGCTAGAGTTTGCAGGGCTGCGGTTATTTTGGCCTTAACAGTCTCGTTTTCCCTTGTTTCGGTGTTCAGATCTTTTTCAATATTAATTAGTTTTGAGTTCATAAGCGCCACTAACGTTGACAAGTCCTTCACGTTATCATTTAATTGCTCATAAAGCTTTAGAAAGGGGGCAATCGAAATTCCAGTAGAAGACATTAATATTGATTGAAGATCTTTTATGCAGGTCGCGTCGAGCTTGGCGTTTGAGCAGCGAGTTTTTTTGTGTGCTTGGACTTTAGATCTTCTGACTTTTGGGTACTCACGTTCTATGAGTGAAGAAACAGAAGAGCGAGTCTCAGACGAGGTTGAACTGGAAATGGAAGAATCACTTGCCACGCCAATTTGTGTGCTCGTGTATTTTACACATCTAGAGTTAGTTGGTCGCGTTTGCAGAGTGTCGTACCTTTGGGGGGCCCGTGCTTGAGAGCAAGAAATGCTGGGTGAGGCTGGGCACACAGGTTTTTCTTGATGGGGCGGTGTGTTGCTCAAAGTGACCATCGGGTTTAGGTATAGGGTGGTCCTGTTTACCCCTAGTTGTACATTATTAGTAGGTACTGAGGGTGTCCATTGTTTTTCTCGACCTGCTGGAGGGCTGACTCTTCTAGTTGCGAGTTTGCGGTCTCGATTTATTTGTGAAATTCCCTGTAGGATTTTGTTTACCACTTCTAGTGAGTCTCTCCTGTTATTCATGGGAGCCGGGGAGGCGTGTCCTTCATGTGGAGTGCTTAAGGGGTGTTGTGGCGTGGCCAGGGAACAAAATACATCTTCTTCTATTTCAGAGGTTATCTCAGCATTGGTATTCTCCAGGACAGTTTGATCACAGGATTTCGAGGCTGCTTTAGAGGGCGCACAACGTAAGGGGCACGTTCGTGATTCAAGAGGTTCTGACCGATTTAGGTCAGGTGTGCCTTTAATTTTGTCGGTATTTCCGCAGTTTTGCGCTGTGTGGGCACGCCAAGCTAGTACCATCAGTTTGGGCAAAGAAGCTGTGGGAAGATTTCCGACGTGGTACGATATAGGGGGTGGTGAGTAGAGTACATTCAGACTAGAACAGGGAGCACTGGGAGTGGACACGGCTTCCCGCTCCATGCCACGCACGTCCAGCACGGGTGCGGCCACGCGGGACTCCGCTCCAGATTCCGCTCCCCCCCCAGCGTCCGCCGCCGAGTCAGACGCAGACACCTTCAGAACAGAGGCAGAGTCAGGCAAGCAGCAGCGAGGAACAACCCCATCCTCGTCCGGCGATCCAGCCACTGGGCCGCACCCGCCGACAGCCCACACGTCTCTCTGAGTCAAGCCACGTGGGCCAAAGTGAGTGGAATAAGGCGGTCCTGGGTTTTCTGCTGTGTTCACAGCCGTGAGGCAGTCTTCGTGACCGCCGGCCTCCTTCCTCTCATACCCCCCTCCTCCTCTGGACACGGTAGCAACACTCGCAACGAGGGGTCTTTGATGCCATCTACAGAATTGCGTAGTGGAGAGCAAGGGAGAGGGGTGGGCAGGGGGCCAGGCGATGGACAATGCTTTGGGTGAGGGTGAGGGTGGGCACACGAGAGCATGTCTACAGGTGAAGGCTTGGAGACCAGTGATGGGGTTAGAGACTGGAGGGCGTTTTTCTTCGCCGTGTAGTTCTTGGAAGTCGGCTGACTCGACTGAATCGCAAGTAAGCCTGCATCTGAGTGAGTTCCAATAGGGCACACCTGTGTGTCTTTTGCAGGTTTCGTGACAGTGACAGAGTCAGTGTCATTAAAAAGAGTTAATTTAGTACTTACACGAGATGTAGCCAATGCTTCAGTGGAGCTGTAAACCGCCACGCTATTCCCGCGCCGCCGCTGTAGTCTAGTGTGGGGGGGGGAGGGCAGACGGTTGATGTAAGCTTTCCCACGGTGGCTGGACAAGGTTTCCTCCATCGGTAAGGAGCTACCTGCCCCTCACCCTCACCTCCACACCAGAACACCAAAACACACTGCGCGCTCCGCGTGTGTTAGAGGTTTTAAACTACTTCCTCCTGGAGGCAGTAACAGTGATGGTAAACAGACTCCAGGTAGCAGGTAAGGCAGCAGAAGAAAGAGCCTGGGCAGTCTCAGGCTCACCAAAACACATTAACAGTATCCTCTAAGCCTTACGTTAATGAAACTTTATCACCTAGACGTAGGGAGCCATAGAGAAACCTGACACTAAAAGTTTGTTTGTACGCATTTACCATTGCCAAAGTATAGGGCAAAAATAAATGCCGTCTGATGCAATTATGATTGAATCTGCGGAAACTAGTTCATACACGGTATCTAGCTATACTTTTATTTTAACACACGCGGCACTGCTGACATAGTGTTTATACATGAGTGAGCAAGAAGAAGGTTGAAGCTGTTTCAATATGTCTCATGTGTGTGATATCATGTGGTACAATTCCCGCTGATGGCTTTCTTTCATGGTGGCACCCATAGTGAATATTCCTGAATGGAAACTGTTGTAGAGAAGTTCAAAATCCTCATTAAAAAAGCTGTCAACCATAATATAAATAGCATCTAAAAACCCTATAAGATGATCCAAAAGTAGCCACTCACTATCAGCAAAGTCTACAATGAGGAAGGACACATTACATGTCTGACTCTGAGACGTTTGAAATGTGCATTAAAAGCTGAGTAACATAACATAAATAGCATATATAATGCTTTAAGATGACATTTTAGAGGTCCAAAATAACCCCTCACTATCAGTAACGTACACCGACGAGGAATGATCCCTTAACGGTGGGATTAATGAATGATCAAAATGTGCAATAAAATATGTTGACATAAATAGTATCCCTTCACTATGAGTGAAGCATACTGATGAGGAAGGACGCCCCTAAAGAGCAATATGGAGAACGTTCAAAATCCACATTACAATCTGAGAAAAGTAACATACCTACAGCATACAACTCTAAAAGGTGAAGTACACAGAGTTCCTAAAAGTAGCACATCACAGGAATTTGACTCTGAGTGCAAAAACACAAACAACATTCCCCACACATGTTAAGGTGCGCAAGTACAGCCATCTCTTCTACAGCTTTGGCCTCCTACGTACCCTTGGGAATCGAAAAGAAGCGTAGCATGGCTTTAACACAACGAATTGGCTATCACTGGCTTCTCACTTCCGAAATGCCAGGGTGTTCACCTGGATTGGGTCAACTGGACTATGGGAATGGGAGGTTTGGTTGCAGTAGAATAAGATGAATTCGAATTTGTCTCATTTTTTGGGCTACAAATATATGTGGGGGTGTGGTTAATGGTGATAGTAATTATAGGGGGTTGTCATGGGCGGACTATGAGGGGGTCTCCCCTCATAGATTTGTGGCCAAAGTGATTAAAAGAAAGAAATATTTGACGAATGTGACCAAAAAAATAACTCAACCAAATCACCTAGAACCGCCTGTGACACATATCCTCTTGATCCCATGCTCTTATCTTTCCCTGACTCCTTTTCCTTCCACAGACTAAGGTCTGGATACCCCGGGCAGGGGCACCACACTCCAATCTCCAGACAAGCCTAGGCACTTTGGATCCATTACAGAGGTGCTTTGCTGTGGCAAAAAAGCTGTGTATCCTAAAATAACCACCATCCACAGTGGTAAGCAGAGATTTCCAGCAGTGACTGAGTCTCTACTTTGGAAATCAATTCGAAATGTTCTGGATAATTGTGTTGCTTTAGAAAACGTTTAGCGTGCCCCTGAAATGCTCCAATGACTGTCTGTTTCTCTTGAACCCAATTATGTTTTGTTGGTGTAGTGAATATAGGCATTTGCTTATCTCTAACATTTTAAGGTTTGTTGTATTCAAATGATTGTAACGCATCCTCAATTTGAATGTCCAACATTATTCTGATGACTCTTTGGCCATGTTGGGGGGTCTGTTTTACACCCTGGTCCCAGAGCATGCGTTCAGTGACTATTTAAGAAAAGATGTGACAACGCCCTATTAACAAACCTTTCTTAAAATACAGAATTATTGACAACAGGGATAGGCTGGGACTCAGAAATGGGGACTAAAAATTGAAAAAACAAAAAGAATTGGAGAGGGGGAGAAAAGGTAGCAAGCGGTAAAGGAATAGTGGAGGCGCTTGGGATGCACCCACCATTTTAAAAAAGCAAAAAATAAAAATCGAAAAAGTTGTTTAATAGCAAAAGTGCATTTTGGCATTTTAAAATAAAAACATCTTACTTATGACATAGAACAACAGAGCTACTCCCCCTCTTTCAAACGTGTGGGTCTATCCTTGGCTATTGATGACATTCTTTGGCACGTAACTCATTTGTTCTTGACTGATGGTCCCAGTGCAACTGGCCAAAGAGTGAGTTAACTTTGCATGCTGTGAAATTTCAATTATTAATTAAACATTGGCTTAAATTTGTTATTTATTTGGCAGCTTTTACAACAAGGCAATTTTTCATTCTAGCATTTTTGTGTATTTGGAATGGGACATTTCCAGCTCTATGTGGACGATTTTTGCGCTCTGCTTTTCCACTTTACAATCTCTCTCCTCTTGAGGTTGCTGTGACTCTCTGTTCCCTTCTTGAAAGTCTTGTGAATTCCCTTATGCACGGTTAATGATCGGTGGCGACATCTTTGTTGCTATGGCAAAATCATAACAGCTTTACCGAACCTGGTTCTTTAAGTTTCTTGTGCGTGGCCCGCCTGTTGATCTTGTTGAAATGTTAGCATCCCTTCTGCTATAAGGGGGCAGGGTGAAAGGACGCTGCTGCCACAACGGCATTGACAATGTCTTGTGAAGCGTGTTACTGCCACACCAGAGACAAAAACACAGTCTTGATGCACTCACGTGATGCCTGCAAGTTGGACGGTGTCCTTTCCACATGAATTAATCATTATGTCTTGCCGCTGAGCGCTCTCCCTTCTCCGGGACCGTCTCAGTGTCAGCTCAGACTGTTCAAATGGATGTGCCAAGTTCCTACACTTTGTCAAGTGGTGTGCCATTGACTAGGATGCCAATGGGTTTCAAGGATCTCTAGGCATTTGTCCATAGCCTGGGAAACCTAACCACTGGAGGGAACTTTAGCAAGCTTCTTCCCCATTTTAATTGTGTACTCCAGTTTGCCATGACTTCGGTCTCCCTTTTTGTTTACCTTGCCTAATATAGCCCTGAAGACTTTGAAAAGAGCCATTATCATGGGATATGATCCGATCCCACTTATGGCCTAAGCCATTCGTTGGGGGAGGGTCATTATCTGAAGTGATAATTACCTCTGCTGAGATCTGTAAGGCATTTAGCACATAGTTCTAATAAAAATATAGGTTCTGGTGTTCTGGTGTGTAAGTAGAATTGTTGGGTTAATCGTGTGAGTTAAGTTACTAGCCAACAGGTGTTAGTAAATAAATGTGGTTTTCTTTTGTATCATTTTGATAGGGTTGTGTTTATATGCTAAGAATTTCAATGGCAGGCTTGGCTGAGCTGGAACATGTTTAGCCTCAGCACACATTAGGTGTAATGTAAAAGTAAACTGTTTCCCAGTAATTCGTTTTGACTTTCACTTTGGTGTGTGAAAATGGGTGCTGCCTGTCGTAAAGGTACAATGAAGAATAGATCCACCCAGAGAGGGCACCTCTTGCTAAAATGGCATGCCCGTTCCTTGAATGTGGAAAGAAATGCTTTCTGCTGTTTTCCTGTCTGCTTCTGCAGTCAAAACGCTTGGAATGCAGTCAAGAGTAGTTGTTATTGACTGCTTTCTGAGTATTCCAAGGGGAAGAGGTGGGATGGGGGGGTCAGTTATGACCGAAATGTGTTAATTGGCATTATAATACATGCCTTGGCGCGCTTTACAAATAAACAAAATACAAATACAAATGTGAGCAATCTGACAAACTACGTGAAGGAACGAAATGAAGGTTTGATGCCATGTTAGCAAGGGTCGAAAAATTGCAATCTAGTCTTTTTTCCATTTGAATTGGTGATGGGTTTTTTGTAAATCTGGAACGAGCCAACGGAATTGGCCAGTGTTCAGGCAAACAATTACTATGTTATTGATGCAAAGGTGGCTTGATTATGGAATGGGACATCTGTTACAAATCTTTGCCAAGCCCAGACTTCCATCACAAGACTGGGATGTGGGAGTGGAGTGGGTAAGGTCTGGAAGACAAAATTCTTGTTGCCTTAAAAAGTAGAATCCAACATCCAAAGTAAGGGGCAAGAGGAAGGTTTTTTCTAATAACCCTTTGCTTCTCGTTGGGTATTAAAGCCGGGCGCACACGCGCATGTGTGTGTGTGTGTGTGTGTGCGCGCGCGTGCGCATGTGTGATTGTGTGATTGTTTAATGATGCCTTTTTTATTTTATAATTCTGTTGTGCTCTGCCTCTGGGCCTAATAAGTCACAGGAAGTTGGTGTGCAGGTTCAACTTTCTTTATTCTTTTACATCTCTTAACTAACTTCCTTTCCCTCAGCACCTCCCCTTCTGCCCGCTCCCACATGCCCTCCCTTCCCTTGTGTCCCTTCTCTTAAAAGGGCCATGGTGTACTTCAGTCCACAACATCTCCACTTGACTTATCATAACATCTCTCAGGTTCACATTTGTCCAATGAGCTGCAAGGATTGCCGAATGACCCGGTGGAGCCGCCCGGGGGATTCACAAATCTCCCCATATCCTCCTTCATCAGTCTCTGACCTGTCTTCCGCTGATGGTTCTGCCACTATCTCTTCCGATGTTGCCTCCATTATCTTTTTCCGTTCTTTGTCAATTCCTCCTGGTGGCTCCCAGGCATCAGTGTCATATGTGTGCAGTCTGCGGAAGGAGACAGTTTTGGTTATGTTCTGTCCTTCCCTTGTGGTGTTGATCATGGACCCCTTGACTTCCGTTACTTGAAAGGGTTTGGGGTCGTATCTGGTTTCTGTCTTTCTCGGTTGTCTCTGGCATACCAGGACTTGTTCTCCTACAGGTAACGCTGCCTCTCTCGCTCCTCTTCTTTGGTCAGCTCATCTCTTTTCTCTTCCCTTCCTAACTCCGTCTTGCTCCCTGATTTCTGTGTCCTGTTCCTCCGTGTAGTCTTCAAACTGCAGCACTCGAGTCCAGGGGCCTGTATCTGATCATATCTCTGTCGGGGTCATCCCCATGACCTCATGGGGTTTTCATCTGATAGCTTCTTAACATTTGGCACAAGGCTTGTGGAAATGGCACTCAATCTACTAGTACTTTCTGGTGAGTCTTCTTGATGGTGGACATGTAATTTTCTGGTGTTGGAATCCTAAATGTGCAGCAAGCTTCTTGAAGTCATAGTCTTGGAATGGGGGCCCGTTGCCCGTTTTCACAATGTTTGGTATGCTCCACTCACTGAATAATTTGTCTAGGACTCCCACCACATTATGGAACGTTGTGGACTGCCCCAGCTTCCCCACTGGGAACCGAGAATATTCATCCATGGCTACCAGTGGGTGTCCCCCTTCTTCTAGGGGTCTGTAGAAGTCTATCGCTTCTCGTTGCCATGGGCCTTTTGGCAGTTGGACAATCCTAAGTGGGCACGGGGCTGTATACGCTGCTGCCCTCTGCTTGCTTGGCAGTGTGTTAGTATGTCATCCCCTACTGCATCCATGTAGGGGAACCACACTTGTTTCACACTAACTTTTGTGTGTTCGTCAGCTCTCTTTAGCCTGCATGGGCCAATTTGACCACAGTCTTTCGTAGTGTTTTGGGTACTACTAGGCCATTCCCTCTCAGAATATCTTGCTCGGTTGTGGCCAGTTTACAATGTATTTTGGCCATTCTCTCAATCTCTTTCATGCCTTCTCTCAATCTCTTTCATGCCTCTTTTCCTTTGCAGATGGGGAGCAGGTGCTCTTGGTCTCCCTGGCCTAAGCCCCGCCCACCTGGTGCTTTTCTGGTTGCTGGTTGCTGCTCTTTTTCCCCACTTAGCAAGCCCCTCGCACATGGTGCCTTCCTGGCAGCCGCTCTTTTTCCCCACTTAGCAAGCCCCTCACACCTGGTGCCTTCCTGGTAGCCGCTCTTTTTCCCTACTTAAGGAGCCCTCCAGCTTCTTTTCCTTTGCAGATGGGGAGCAGGTGCAAGTGGATATTGGTCACCTGGCCTTAGCCCCACCTACCTGGTGCCTTCCTGGTTGCTGCTCTTTTTCCACAGTTAGCAAGCCCCGCCCACCTGGTGCCTTCCTGGTTGCCACTCTTTTTCCCTACTTAAGGAGCGCCCTCCAGCTTCTTTTCCTTTGCAGATGGGGAGCAGGTACAAGTGGAACTTGGTCACCTGGCCTAAGCCCCGCCTACCTGGTACCTTCCTGGTTGCTGCTCTTTTTCCCCAGTTAGCAAGCCCCGCCCACCTGGTGCCTTCCTGGTTGCTGCTCTTTTTCCCTACTTAAGGAGCCCTCCAGCCTCTTTTCCTTTGCAGATGGGGAGCAGGTGCAAGTGGATCTAGGTCACCTGGCCTAAGCACCAACCACCTTCTTAGCCCTGCCTCTTCCTTCCTGCTCTTAACTCTTAGATCAAGGGCGTCTCTCGCCCGGGCATCTGAAGTGAAAGGCAGACAAAGAAAAGGGCAACTCCTTTTTGGACCTGTTCGGACCAGGAGAATCCAGGGCACAAACCCCTGCTCAGACAGCAGGTAAGCATGCGCCAACATGTGTTTACTCCCTCTGTCCCCACAGGCCATCCCCACCCCTCTGGATCCCCTTGTGATACCCCTTCTCGCACACAGGTGTTGTCTGTGTTGCTTGATTATTCTACCCTGCTCCCCCAGGCTACTTCTGCAGGAGTCTGTCCTGATACATTCTGGTTTCACTACCACCGGCTTGTGGTTGATGCTGGATTTGACTTTTATGGACTTCATTGATTCACAGTGTGTCACCCTTTCTCATGGTGGCCCTGAATCATGCTGTTCCCATCTTCATCTTGTATATTGACCTGCAACATTATGTGTTACTACTGACTTCTGCAATTGTATTTGCTCTCCCCTCTTGCTTCTCCACTCTTTTTGACTGCTTACTCTCCGTTCTCTCCTCCTCTCCCTTTCTCTCTTTTCCTATCTCCTCCCGTCCCCCCCTTACTTTCTTCTATGCACTTACTCTATCAGAATTGTCCCTGGACCGAGTATGATAGCAACCTCGTCTGTCTCCTCACCCCTCCCCTTACTTGTTTTTTACCCCCCTCTCCCGACACCCTCCAACACTATCTGAAATGTCATCAGGCCTAGTATGATAGTTGCTTGTTTTGTTCCTCCCCTCCCTTTCTGCACCCCTCTCCCTCACCTTTTGTTTTTCTCCTGCTCTACCAGAAATGTCGTCAGGCCTAGTACGGTAGTTGCCTGTCTGTTTCCATTTCCTTCCCACTCTCCCCCTCCCTTCCTGATCTATGTCTTAGCTCTTGAACTATCTGAAATGTTGTCAAGCCGAGTACGATAGTTCATTTCACATCCTTACTGTTCATGGTCTGTAAGAATGTCATTGTATTTTCCTTGTTCCCTCCCTTGCCTTGAAGCGCTTTAAAACACATTGTGTATAGGCACTATATAAATAAACTATCATATCATATCATATCATATCACCTCTTCGCCCGGTTGCAGCTCTTGTCTGTGATTCCTCCACTTGTTTGTGTTGGTGAACCAGACGGCCGCTTTAATGGTGGGGTTCATTCTGCTCTTATCTGTGAATGTTGCCACGTATTCTCTGACAGATATTGGATGTAGTGTTCGGCCTCGCTCTCGAGGGTGTCTTTCACTTCATCTTCCGGGTGTCTGGATAAATAGTCTGCTGGCTTTGCTCCTACGCCCCCCAGTTTGTGAACAATCTGGAAGTCATATTCCTGTAGCCTGATGCCCAATCTCTCTATTCATGCGAGCATCCTGGCGTTTGGGTTCCCGAATAGGGATATGTGTGCTTGATGGTCAGTGATGAGGGTGAATCGGCGGCCGATGACAAAATGATGAATCTTCTCGCACGCCCATACTGCTACCAGAATCTCCCTTTCAGCTTGAGAGTATGCCCTCTCATGGTTGATAGGGTCCTGCTGACATAGGGAACGATGTGCTGTCCAGGGTGGTCCATCGATTCACTCTGGGCTAAAATCTCTCCCAAGCCCACTGGGCTGGCATCCACTGTGATTTCTGTTTCCCAGGTGGGGTAAAAGTAGGCCAGCCTCTGGCTGTTAACGAGTTTAGTCTTTATGGTCTGGAATGCGTCTCTACACTCAGCACTCCACTCGAATGGTACATCTTTCTTGAGTAGGTTTTGTAGAGGATCTGTGAGTGTGGCGTAGTTTGGGAGTTATCGGGCACAGTGCCCTGCCATGCCCAGGAATGACCTGAGTTCCATGATGTCCATTGGCGGTGCTAGATTCAGTATTGCGCTGATCTTGTCCGGGTCGGCTTTCATCCCCTTATCGGAGAAGATAAGCCCGAAGAATTTCAGGCTGGACTTGTTGATGTCGCCCCATTCAGGGTGAGGCCTGCCATTTGCAGGATATTCCATATCTGCAACAGCGCTGTGTTATGTTGGTCTTCAGATGTCCCAAACATCAGGATATCATTGCTGTAGTTGAAAGCGGTCACCACTGGTGTTATCAGTAGGCGGATTGTTTCTTGGAATATTTCCACCGCAGATGATATCCCAAAATGTAGTTGCTTGCATTGCGAACATCGTGATGGTGTCCAGCTGGTGATAACCCTGGTTGAGGTCAAGCTTTGAGAAGCGCTTTCCCAGGTTCAGTCTAATGATCATATCCTTTATGCTGGGACCAGGGTGCCGTTCTCTATGGATCGATATGTTTGGTATGTGCATGTCCACTCAGAGTCACAGCCGACCATTATCCTTTGGTACCACAACCAGGGGTGACACCCATGGTCTTGGGCCACTCACTGTCTCAATGATGTCATTGTTGAGGAGTAGTTGTAGCTCTATGGATATTGCCCTCATAGATGGACTCTAACTCTGCGTTAATGTTGGGGCACCAGAGTCACTGTTGGGTCTACGTGGAGTGTTATGACTGAATCCTTGAGCATGCCCACACCCTCAAACAGTGCTAGAAATGTTGTTTGTATTTTCTGGCTCGTCATTTCTTGGTTTGGCATCTGGTTCCCCTCGTTGTCTCTCGCTGGGAGAATTGTCAGTGTTCTTTTTTTTCTTTTTAAAACTTCTAAATAAAATGTGTTCCTTAACGCTTTGCAAGTAATTCACACATTTTCCTCAGTTGGTCCAGGTGCACAATCCACACTGTAAGAAATACCACAGGGTGTAAATTACCGCTGTGCTGCGATTACTGCATGACTAGGTGTAAAACAGTAAAAGTTGGCAAAATTGGTATTCTCAACCATTGGTGGCGATATGCCATTGCTACCAGAAATAATTGCCAATAAAGGTAAAAAAGGTTCGTGAAAAATACTGACAGAAAAAAATTGCGTTGCACATGAAATATTCAAATTTGTGAGGCAGGTGTAATGACTGCAGCAAAAAAAATATTTTTTGCACAAGTGCTTGGGTTTTTCTGACGCCTCATCTACTTTAAGTTGCTGCAGCTGTTTACGACTAGCACTATATCTAAGACAACCTTAGAGCATATTCTTGGAGATATTTGCCTCTGTTTTAAGGCATCTTATTTTGCCACGATGGGATTGGCCAGCAGCGAAGCATTTACCGCTGGTGGCAAATCAGTCGAGCAATGTTCTGCACTTGCCAGACTATGGTATCATGAACCCCTTTGTGGAATGAGAGCTGCTATTGTTCTGCCCCAGAATTCGAACTGGACTGACATTGGGGAAATGGCCTAGTTGTACACCCTTCAAGAAATCACGCCAACAATAGGTGTCCAGCCAGCTTAATGGGAATGACATCAGAACCTCATTCAGATGGGTAGAAATTGCACATTCAACCATCGCCAGCAGTAGCAATCTGGCATCCTACCCAATGAGGTAAGACAGGCACACAGTGTTGGGTTTCCATCAAACAACACGCCGACAGGCATTACCAAGCACTGGCATTCTGGTCACTTCTAGACACTATATGCAGACAACAGACTATAATAAAGAGCAGTATGTGGCCGTGAAGCCCAATCCTTTTAACAATCAAGCATTGGTAAAGCCAGCGGTTTAGGCTTTTGAATAGGCATAGGATAGGCAATTGCCAGGCACGGCCTGTATGGGACTATGTAGCCATACTAAAGCGACAGATGGAAAATTGTGTGAGTACTTGGGCATATGAAAGCAGTGCATATCAAATACCTATATAATACTTATAAACAAGACAATACTCTTGGATTTGCCAATCATTCTTTTAACAGGCCTTAAGTGCAAGGAACAGATGCAAGGAAACACATATTGCTTGTTAATCAAGTAGCTGAAGGCCCACTTAGTGAAGGCTTTTTATTATGCCAGGAGCACGTCAACAGCTGCAATTAAACCATTAACTCAGAGCAGACTGCTTGGAAATACCACTGGCATGGCCTACACAGCACGTTACTGGAATTCCTAGGAGGATAAGTTTTGGGTCGGGAGGTGCAGGTAGTGGGTGTGAATGGCATTAAAGATTTGCACGGCAATGGGCTCTCAGTGGGAGGGTACATAGCCAAACCATCACCACGGTTTGTTTTTTACTTCTCGCATCCCATCTAACTCCTATTTGTATTCCAAAGGATTCGTTTTGGCTAAGAGTTGGCGAATAAGCTCCAGATGCAAGCCAGGACTGAAAAGGTGCATTCATGGCAGCAGTGCAACCGGCCACTGCATGGCGTAACATCCCCGATACTGGAGATTTATTTTAGCCACTTTTAACATGATTCTGCAACTAAGTGCATTCATTGTCACTAAAGTTTGATTGCGAATTATAGTTTTTCAGTTTGAGATGATATTTGAAAACGACCCTACTGGAGTATTTTAGCACATTAAAGCAGAGGGCAGACTGGCAAAGACTTGCACTCAAACCTCCCAAATAACACAAGAATCAGATCAAAAAGTTGGTCTGCAACTTAATAAAACGTAGGTGGGCCATGTCTGTAATGCCAATCAAATGCAAGAAGGTTTGCCATGTCTGCCTGGCCCATCAAATGCAAGAAGGTTTGCCATGGCTGTAATGCCAATCAAATGCAAGAAGGTTTGCCATGTCTGCCTGGCCCATCAAATGCAAGAAGGTTTTCCATGTCTGTAATGCCAATCAAATGCAAGAAGGTTTGCCATGTCTGCCTGGCCCATGGAATGCAAGAAGGGTTTCCATGTCTGTAATGCCAATTAAATGCAAGAAGGTTTGCCATGTCTGCCTAGCCCATCAAATGCAAGAAGGTTTGCCATGTCTGTAATGCCAATCAAATGCAAGAAGGTTTGCCATGTCTGCCTGGCCCATGAAATGCAAGAAGGGTTTCCATGTCTGTAATGCCAATTAAATGCAAGAAGGTTTGCCATGTCTGCCTGGCCCATCAAATGCAAGAAGGTTTGCCATGTCTGTAATGCCAATCAAATGCAAGAAGGTTTGCCATGCCTGCCTGGCCAATGAAATGTTAGAAGGGTTTCCATGTCTGTAATGACAATTGCATGCAAGAAGGTTTGTCATGTCTGACTGGCCCATGAAATGCAAACAAAATATGTTTGCTTAGTAAGACCTGTGGCTCAGGGACATTATGTGAGTATGGTTTATGCCTACGAACATGCAAAGTTCTGTGATTAGACACCTGCAGCAAGGCTTCTTTCCTGATCGCCTTGATGTTTTCATAAGTGGGTCTTCTGCAGGAGGTCCCAACCACTTTTTCCTTCTCAACGGCATGTTGCAGCCCATGAGTGCGTCGGATCCCTAAGTCATCCTGACCTTGGGACACCAACAGTAGTACAGTATGCAGACTCTGAGCTGACATTGCGCGTAGCATAAGATATCTATTATCATGCATTGCATGGAATGGATATTTTGCAGGGTTAGAAGTTGTAAAATGAGTGTAAGAACTTGCAAACTGTAGTCATTAGACACCTTAAGAAATGGGAAAGTGATATTTATTATTATTATTATATTTATTTAGCGCGGGCCTAGCTTTGAAATGCCACCGGATGCTTTACAGAGGTATACAACGATACAGATACACACCAGGGGGATACAACAGTGCAGATGCATAACGAAGCGCTTTTCAGAGGTAACAACAGAACAGATATACAGCGGGGGTAGGACACAAAGGGGCACAGAGGAGGGGTACAGCTGTATGGTCGGCGAGGAGAGGGGCAGATGGCATTTAGTGAGCCTGGTGGCGTGGGGGCGACATGATGGCATAGGTGTTGAGGAGGAGAGACTCCTTGAAAAGGTGTGTCTTGAGTTCTTTTCTGAATTCTAGGAGCATGGGGGTGAGTCTGATGCTGTTGGGGAGGAGGCTCCATAGTCTTGGGGCGTAGGCATAGAAGGCTTGTTTTCCGTGATAACTTTCAAAGCTCCAACTGTGCTTTAGTTACACTCCCAATGCTGGCATCATGCATAATTGACTCACCACAGAAGAGAGAGTGAGATCTGTCTCTAGGAAATACAGTACTACAATAATTTATTTTGGTTAAAAACACATAAAATCACAACATCAAAAAATAGAAAGAATCACACACAATTAAAATTCCAAATATCTCCAATTTCAAATACCACATACATACATAAAATGTTCACAGCAGAGTGTTTCTTAATCGAGCTATAATCAAACAAGTATGTCTCGTAGCATTTGTCAGAAGTTGGGAGATCCGCAACAGAGATAAGCCACCAACGGTCTGATATCAATAATCCAATGCAGCATTCACAGTGCAAATATAACAGTCCCTGAAAACAGGTAAAAGCAGCCTCTTGGGTACTTTCAGATATGCAGGACAAAAAAAAAAAACATTAAGAAGTGAACCATGTTTTCACAAGTATCCGGGCAATACCTGTATTTATCACTGGGTGCCAATTTCTGTTTACTCATTAGGGCTCCCAATGGTAGAACTCCCCTGCAAAATGTCAAGTACAACAGGTTTGCTTCTTTATCTTCAATTTTACCAATTGAATCTTCAACTCACAAAATTCACTAGCCAAACAACTGAAGACAATGAAACTACATCAGCTAGTCAAGGAGCAACCCACACGACGGGACATACGCTAGACACAATCTTTGCCAACAAACACCTCATCATCACAACGCCACCACTATAGATGCTCTGGAGCGACCACCTCATCATCCCCTTTCTGATCATGCTGCCCACAACGACAAACAACCCAACAAACTACTGACTACCATGGAAAGAAACTGGAGGGCCATCAAAGCCAGCAACTTAGCAGAACAACTAGAAATCAACAAAGCACCAACAACGACCCTGGACAAAGCTGAGCTCGACAGAAAAACAGAACTACTTTATAAATGGATCGCCGGAACAATCAATGAGCTCTCCAAGGAAAAACCTTTCACCCCATTGCGCAAAATGGTTTAGCCCGCTAGTCAGCGCCATTAAAACAACAAGAAGCTTGAACTAGAATGGAGAGAAAAAAATGATCAGGCGAAGAAATTACAACTCCGACAATTTCTCTCATACAAAAAGGAACCCATAAGGCAAAAAAGAAACACTACAATTACAGAATAACCCAGGCCACGAACACCCAAAATGAACTGTTTAAAATCCTAAACAAAATGAGAAACACCCTGACTGCAAAAACACACTGATACTTTCACTGAAAATATGCAATGACCCCGCAGACCACTTTAAAAACAAAATCAGCACCATCCAACAGATCATATTGTGAGGGATTCGACCATCTGCACGGGGAATGTGCGCTCGCCTGTTTTTTTTGGATGATTTTTTAGGAAATGGAATGATGGGAGATCACCATCCGAAAATGTATGGGGCTAGTCCACGCACATTTTCTAATGCCCGTTGCACAACAAACTCATGGTCCAGTGTACTCTGGAGGACACAGCCTATAGGTGCAGTCCTCTCTGTCACATTTATTTGACAGGTGATAGCGAGGGGTGCACGAAAATATGCACAGGAGAAGGGCAAAACCTTCCTCCTCTCATGACCAGCCTAATTAAATATAAAAAGGCTCCATGGATCTGCCCTGTTCTATTGTCCAAGTTCTGTGTGGTGGCGACACATATTGATGAGAGTTAATTGAAGCAGGCCTGTGAGTAGGCCTGGTCACAGAGCTTAACATGGGCAGAAAAATTAACAACTCTTTGATATGCAATGTGTCACCTTGAAGCTAGCTCCCACCCCTCTGTACGAAGGGCAGTAAATGTCATGTTTGGGACAACTGTTTTACAGTAGGCAAACTCCCTTTCAGAGGGACGAAGTATGTGATTTGAGGGAGACAGAAGTCTGTTTTCACCACAAACGTCAAGGGAAACCTGCGCTTTGATCAAGAGGGCTCAGTTAACCTGAGAGACACTTTGATCTACAACAGACAGGAAGATGGGTGGGACTTAGGACTATATGTTGTTAACCCTTACCTTTCCTGTTGCAAAGCACTCTGGTCCTGACCTCACGCATAAAAGAAGATTGTTGGTGGGGACCCAGGATTGGTTCCTTAAGGTAGGCTTATCCTGCACCAATCACTGGGGCCCATTTGGCTTTAAAAGAGGACTGTGCCACTCACTTAGCAGATCATTTGAAGGCTTCACCAGAAGCAGCAAAGAAGAACTCAACATTGGACCCTGGCTGAAGGTACAGTTTACCTTACAGCTTCCGCCAGTAAAGGAAGGCCAGCATTTCCAAGAGGGAAGCAGGATCCCTTGCTTAAATATCTCCCAGGGAACAGAGGGAGTTACCGTACTCAGAGGACCCGTCCAGCAGCTCCAGAGCCAATATCCAGCCAGCACACAGCGTTCCCTGCTAGGTTCTGCCAGCAAGCTTCCTAGTTGGGAAGTGCCAAAGAGTCTTGAACAAAGGACATGGCCGTTGCCTGCAAACACTCTCCTCAGCTTTGGGCGGTCCTCCTTAAAGGATGACACAAGCATTGCGAAGAAGCTAGGGGGAGTGCCACAACAAGCATCAACCAGCATCCATCTTTTAAGGACATTTTCGAGGCAGTCGAGCCCTTGAACCGTGACGGGCTGCTCCGCTGACTGTTGTCACACTACAGTCACTAAAGCCATCCGAGACGCCTCGGCCAACATTCCAGATCCGCCAACCAGCACAGAGACAATGATTCTTGACCCCGAGCAGCCGTATAGGGCAGCCTGCAGCCATCAATGCAGCATTGCTTGCCGAATTACCTGCCGCCTGATACCTGCAGCTGTCTCACGTCTTGAACTCTGTTGCAGGAGCTGCAAAGCACCCTGGAACCGTATCGACGCTGTCAAGCATCGAGATGATCTCAAGCACCAGGTACATTGTGGTTCTGTCCCCCTGATCCTTCTCTGAAGGCCCCTGGTGACATTTACAGCCCCTTGCTCCCTTGCTGCTGAAACCAAATAACCTTCAAAATGTAAGACTGATTGCTTTACCGACTACCCTCCTGTCAGTATGCACAGTGCATTCCTTTTCTCTGTGAAACTGTCTGTCCTCCCTGTTCCTTTACAATGTGGGTTGTATTTTGTAGTGTGCTAGAACTGTCTGTTGTAATAATTATAAAGTAGATATTTTTATACAACCTTAACTGGACAGTCCCTTTTATCATTGGGAAATAATTGTATTTTCACTGTGTTGCAAGTAACCAACGATCCACAACCTTGGGGAGATAAGCCGGCAGTTCCGTCCACGTTACCAAAAATTGGACAAGGAGGTTTATAATTGACTTGTGTTCCAATCTGTTTGGATCCCTTTTGGTGTACTAGAGGTGTGGGGCTGATTGATGGTTTAGAAACCGATATTCATCCCTGGACCACTGGTGCCCCGGAAGTTGATTCATCACACATACAAAGCAGACCAAGCAACTACAACATGAAACCCACCCAGTTGCCTCAGGATCGCCAGAACAATGTCTGAAGCTTCCACCAAATATCAGCGGAGACATCCGTCAAGCTGGTAAGCAATAGCAACAAAGCAGGCTCCCCCATGGATCTACACCCCCAAGACATACACAAGTCAATCCTCAAACAAGGAACAACCATGGAATACTAGAGAAACCTTTTCAACCAATCACTTTCAACAGGGAAAGTACAGCGATCATTCAAATTGGCATACATCAATCCGCTCCTCAAGGACACAGCAGGAAATGTGGAGGACCTCTCCAACTACAGACCCATCTCCAACATACCCTACACAGCAAAAATACTCGAAACATATGTCTATAGAATAACACAAGAATTCATAGAAGAACACCAACTGCTGGACCAAGCACAAGTATGCTTCAGACCAATGAGAGGAACGGAAATGGCGCTGCTTTCAATCTGGGACGATCTAAAGACAAATGCAGATGCAGACAAAAGCACAGCTCTAATACTTCTAGATCTCTCCGCAGCATTTGACACAGTCAACCATGACATCCTCATCGAGAGATTGGAAGAAATAGGAATCACTGACCTAGACTTACTATGGATTAAATCGTTCCTAACAAACAGAACAGAAACCATATGGATCAAACCTTTCAAATCCACTACAAGGGAATCCACCTGTGGAGTACCACAGGGATCCTCCTTCTCACCATTGCTCTTCAACATATACCTTATGCCACTTATCAAGCTCATTAAAAACATGGCCTCACATGCTACAACTATGCTGATGACACACAGATCACCTACAAAATACAAGATACGCAGGAAGGAAACAACCCTGGAAGACTGTCTACCAGAACTCTTCAGCTGGATGAACACTAACAGCCTCAACCTCAACCCAGACAAAACAGAAATAATGATCATATCCAAAGGCGGTGAAAACAACCACTACATCCCACGGCTGACGGAACTGGGGATAGCACCGACTCCATCAAAGATAGTAAAGAACCTTTGAGTTTTAATGGATAACAAACTAACACTTGCGACAGAAGTAAACTCTATAATCAAGAAATGTTACTTCCTCCTTAAAGTAGTAAAAAAGACCCTACTATTCCTCTCTTTCACCCGTAAAACACTCACCATCATCGCACTCATCATGCCCAGAGTAGACTACTCCAACAACCTATACCTAGGAATGCCAGAACGACTACTAAATAAACTTCTGCGCATCCAAAACGCGGCGGCCACACTCCAGGTCAAACTATGGCGAAAAGAACACATTACCCCAGCACTGAAACTGCTACACAGGCTACCAATAAAACAGAGAATAAAGTTCAAAACCATGTGCATAACATATAGAGCAATCCAACGCCAAGGAGCAGAGTTCCTAAAGGAGAGAATAACCATCTACCATCCGAGAAGACCACTCAGATCAAGCAACACCATTTACTTAGAACCAAACCATACAATAAAAGACATTTTGGAGGATCATCCTTCTCTCGCCTGGCAGCAACAACCTGGAATCACCTACCAAAAAACATATGCAACGCAAGGGATCATCTGGAATTCAGAAAACTACTCAACCAAACGGGAAACAAGAAGCCCAGAGAGGAAACCATGACCCCTAACTTAATCTTCCCTAACCAGAAGACGGGGGATGCCCCGACCACCCATGTCCACATACCACTAATCCACAGAGGAAACCTAGGTAGGTAAGGCACCCACAGGGGATGGGCAGGGAGGGACCAGAATCCTCTAACCTAAACATTGCCAACCCCAGGGTGGGGGAATACGCCGGCATAAGCCAGGTACACACACCACTAGAGTACCACAGAGGAAAACTGGCACTCATCAACAGGCCTGCCAACTAGGCGGACAAGCCACAATACCAAACACACAGGATAATCATAGATGTTGAGCACAGAAACGCAAAGACAAAGATGTATGGAAAACCTGCCAACCCAATTCTCAACTTTACACATACACTTCTCATACAGAAACTCACACAAACACCTCTCGGCACAGCAATCCACACGCATTTCACCACATTGCAATAACAGACTAACAACACATAAGAATTTGCACCGACCCGAAAACTGCACTTAAGCTCAACAACGGTGCAAACCGAACTGAAGCTGCCAACAGGACACCACAACTCTCACTTTCCTATTCCCATTACACCCTACTAACCCCCGCTCCCCTTTTCTTCAAACTCTCCATTTCAGATCCGCCAGAGCACCTGGGAACCACTCCGGTGGCGATGGTGCACGGTACAAATACCTTTAACATTAACATTAACAATGTACGGTTCACATCCCAAGTATGTCTTCCTTTCTAAATACCTAGCGATTAAGCCAGTTCCCCTAACGTCAGCAAATTCACACATATACACCATCTTTAATAGGCATGTATTATGTGTAGCTTTGAGATTTCAGATTTTAAGTCTCACAGAGCTTCAAAATCTTCGTTCGAGGCCAGATTACGGACATATTTTACCTAAGGTAACTGTGTAGCAATGTTTTATGATGAAACATTACTCAGAGCTTTTGGGGAAACACACAATTTTGTATTGGACCATATTCTGTTACAATACAGCAGGGGGTTAAGTTGTGTTTCCTACAAAATTCCATGAATCCCTATTTCATGCCGCAAAGTTAAAGAGGGAGAACTTTTGGGGAGATTAAACAATGATTTAGAAAGTTTAGATTCTGTACTTCCCAATATGTATACATTTAAGAAGTCCACAGGTATCCAGTGATATTAACGAAAAGGATAAAACCGAATCACACGGAAAGTGATTCCATGCTTCTTCCATGCTTCTTCCACAAGCACTACCCAAAAGTGTCCCCCAATACTGTAGGACTGGAGTTTTACTATATAATTGCACCAGTCCTAAAATATGTTGGCGAGGGTGGTTAGTGTCTTTAAAAGAAAATGTAATCACTTTTGATGTTTTTCGGTTTTATCGGTTTTATTAATATTACATGGCTCCATCTGAGCCCTGTGAAGTACTGAAGGACAGGCGCTAGCCCTCAGAACCTCCAAGAATTGTGTAACCACTGGCCCACCAAAACGCCTTGAATAGGAGCATATTCCTCCTCCTTGCTTAGATAATGATCATTCATGCTTTAAGATTTGCTTCTACCAAAGGCCTCTTTTAGGCAAGACTGGATTCCTGTAGAGCCTTGTTGTCTTTTCTGATATCTCATGTCTGGCTGCAATACTTACACTTTACTACCTGCCTTAGATCCTTAGGGAAGACAGTGGCTTGCTGCCACAGTGATATTCATTCAGACCAGCTTCTGGAGGATGGCATGCAGGTGCCCCTTCCACTGCAACTGGGTGATCAGTCCATCTGTAAAACTTCAAGTTGACGAACCAAACATAATTTCCACATATTTGGCTACTTTTGTCAAGTTTTGGTTGAAAGTTGCTTCTTATTCCTGCTTATTTACTCAATTGAGTGTGTCTTCTGTTGCTTTGTATTTGCGGTGCTCATATGTTTTTTGTTTCTTACATTAGTTTGTGTGTTTTGTGTGTTCTTAGTCTGTCTTTGCGCATTCCTGCATCAAGACTGAGATTCCGCTGTAGAGTTCTTTCTTCTATATCTATCGCTAGGTCCTGTGGTAGTTTGTGATTCCTCAGAGTTTTTGCTAGATTGCTCTCTGCTCCAATTCCATTGTTGCAAACTGACTGCTAGAGCAGAAGGTGGGAGCTGGCACTGCAGCGGTATGCAAGGGCCAGTGTGTCTTTGCTTCTGCAGTGGTGTGGCGCGTGTAAGCAGCCTCATCTAACCTGGCATGCTACCTGTGCTTTGATCTGTGTCATGGCCTTGTGAAAAGTTGTCTGGCATTATCCACTTGAGAAAAGAAGAAGAAGCACCCTGCCTGCAAAATATCCATGAAGCAAGTAGAATGAAGTGTGGACCTATCCACGAGACCAATGGACTGAGAACTTTCCCTATATACAACAAAGTACGCGTAATCAACCCACCTGCAAACCAACACACACAGATGCCAGTTTCCCCTGGTTCTGGACTTATCCTATCCCTCTACCCTCACTAAGCAACCCAGTCCTCTTTCTTGCACAACCACGTGAGCGCCTGGAGACCGCCCCTGGGTGGTTGTGGTGCGCGGTCTGAGTCAGCGTAGCATAACAAAACATATGCTCCTAGAACTGGCTGTCTCATGCAGGATCCCCAGTCAGGGTTCTGAGAAACCACTATCTGAGTTGTATCCTCCTGTATGACGTCACATAATTGCCCATGCGGGGTGGACATGGAGTTACTCAGGACTTTATTTGGGGTTAAAATGTATGAATTACACCTTGTACTTTTGAGCCGCTGTGCAAGGTGGCACACGAAACCAGCAGCCAATTGAACAGAGAGCTTGTGATAGGCATCTCGACCGCATCCTGTTAGGCCAGGTTCAAGCAAGGGTCCATTTGGCTAACTGGGAATCTTCACAAACAAGCACTCTATATTGGCTATATATTCCTTAGGACTCGTGCTTGTCTCTAACAAGTCAATCTTTTGAAAAAACAAATCTCTTTACTTGGGAAGACGGTTATTTTCTTATTTGGAATGTGTCCAGACTTCTTTTTAATTTTTCAAAACAGTGAGCGAACCTCTCTGCATTTCCAGAGAATGTGGCATGTCAGAGCTCCCCTCGTGGTCACAGTGTTGCTGGCAAGGCCTTGCATGTGAACGGCACAGCACCGAGTTTTCCAAAACACACTTTGCAGTGTAGCACAGAGGAAGAGGGTTTTGAATTGAGTTCCGAGAGGAGATGGGTGCCTTTTGACTTATCAGCGAGCCGTGACCACACAACCACTGTGTCAATGAGGCGCAACCTCTGACAGGAGAGTAATGCACAGCAACTGCTGGACACCACCTGGAGCGCACAGAGGGAGTGGGAACGGGGTACTGGCACTGTGTGGCGAGTAAGGATTTGCAGCCAGAGTTTCACGCTAGCACCATGTGTGGTCTTGGAAAAAGAACAAAAGCTCCCTGTTCCACAGTTATGGCACTATGCCAGCAAGACACCAAATTGCAAGTGGCGGTTCAGGATATTTCCACAGAATTCCCATTTCTGGATCGATTTGGACCTTTTAGCCAAAAAGACATGATCTCTGTCAAATATCAAGATCATTGCTAGGTGCTTTTAATGCCTTTGACGAATAATGTCCAAATAACACACAGCATATCAAATATAGGCAACAAAGAGACCGAGGATTAATTAATGAGTGAGGCAGGAGTAACACCATAGTCTCTATGTTCTATAGCTATTCAAAGTATTTCTCCTATTTTATTTATTTATTAGGGTGTTATTAGCACAGCACATGGAATACAATATCCCCTCAAAGCGTAAAGGTTGACGGATGTGAAATGGCGCTGGGATGATAAATTAGGTTGTCCAACTCAGCCAATCGAGGGACGGAAACCTGATGGGTTTTAAGCATATCCCTCATTAATATTCATGAGGAAACATTTGCATACATTTAGAATCACTGTATGCAAATTTATCTCATGTATATTAATGAGGGGTATCCTAAAGTTCCGACATGGATCCGTCCCACGAGGCCTAGAGTTGGACAACCCTGAAGGATGAAGGGGCAAGAGCAAAGAAAAACGTTCTAAGTTAGGCAAGAGTGGAAAACTGTTTGTCTCAGTCAGAAGTCTATAATATGGGTCGCTGTAATTTCTGCAGGGTGCCCCGTTGAGTACGTTGGCAAGAACAGATACAGTTTCGTGCTAATCTGACATCAGAGAGGAGGCAGGCACATTGCAGTAACAAGGAAACAGGACTGAACTTGAGGCAGGCAGGGTTCTGGCATGTGTGCCATACGGGGCTGCACTTAAGCCAGGATTGTAGTGGCAACTGGTTTTGAAGATAGCAACAAAAAGAGAGTTCAGCCGGCGCAACTGGCTATGGTCTACTTGAAGCCCTCAAGGTTGTGTCAGGAAGTTGTGTGATATTGGAGACACAAGATGGAGGGAGCCTGTGAAATAGTCAGCGTCACCTGTCCGCAGGGGAGTACTGGGAAGGCAGCAGGTCATATGAGTGACATTCATGGGCGAACAGTGCTGAGGAGAAGCCCCTCGGTTTCGAGTGTATACTAGGGTGCTAGAGAGCAGGGCCACAGAGGAAAAGGCAGCATAACATTTGAACCTGGTGACTCAGTTGGTGCCAGATGTCTACTTGAAAAAGACAACATAGAGGCTTCAGTGTGTTATAAAACCAATGATGGAGTAAAATGGCGTAGGCCTTCTGTATATTTTGAGCAATTGAAGATGTCAGGTAGAAATGACATGGGTATTTTTGGCACTAATGCTGCCTTGACTGTAACAGTATACAGTCATGATGCCATAACAGAGTGGGGCACTCTACGGAAGCCTCGGAGTATCAATTCCTTTCATAACAAACACAACAGACCAAAGGAAGCGATCACGTACATTTCCTGGAAGTACTGGAATGAAAGAAGCCATTGGCCGGGAGCCCATAACACAAGCGGTGCTTCAGCGGTGGGTCTCATCTATTGCCATTGTTGCTATGACTGTGTCAAGCCGTTCTATAACTGCAAAGGCTACAGGAAGCATGAGTGGCCTGAAAGGGTCTTTCACAACGAAGCCTAAATATGTACTTATGCATTGCGCTTTCACAGTAGTGTCTGATTGACTTCCGCGTTCTCTGCATGAGTTTACCCAGAAGGTTTTCGGAGGTCGAGAATTTGGTGATGGAAAAGGTGAGTGTGGAGCATATCCTACTGGGGAAGACGAGGACGAATCTGTGAGCTGACAGCAGCCGCCATCTGGGGTCTGCGTACATGACCATTTGGGGGAAAAGCTAGCACGGGCCGCCGCCACCTTTCCAACTTGTGTTAAAAGACCATGGAACAGATGGGGTCAATGAAGAAGGAAGAACAAGATCTCCATCTTGATAAGAGCATATTGGCGTTGGTCTTTGGCATCGATTCGCTACAGCAGGTAGCGTGTGAAAGTGGTGGAAGTGCATATTGCACGACTCCATTATTTTGAATTACATTTGTTGGGAGTGTTCATAAAGCACAGTCCTAGCCTTATGACAACAAAGTACTATACAGTTAACAAGTGTCCTAACAATAACCAGGGGACCATGCAATATAGTACAAAGGAGACAGGAAGAAACAGGAGCGAGACGTGTGGATGCAGGTAGCCCGCGTAGTTAGTCAGGCTAGGTTCTACGGCAGTGGTGTGCAACTTGTGGCCCTCAGACACTTTGGCCTCACCATGGACTGGTATACAGTTCTTTTGCCGCAGGATTTTTCGTCGCGGGACTTCTCATCGCAGTTTTTTTATCGAAAAAAAAATCATTTTTTTTTGGGGGGGGGGTTAAAAATTAAATAAATATTTGTGGATGAAAGGGAATATTTTTTTTTTAGAAAGGGGGGTTTAGGGAGGTAACCCCCCCCAAAAAAAAAACGGCGATGAAAAGTCCCGCAACGAAAAATCCCGCGGCAAAATAACGTAGAACCCATATACTATGCTTGATAGTGTTGTTGGGAAATTGAAGGGCAAAACATGGAAGCGCAACAAGTTGCCCACCAAAGATCGAAGTAGATACATTTACAACAAGTGCATCTTTAGAGGTGTTTGAATGAAGAGGTTATCACTGTAGTGAACAGAATTTCTTTGGGGGAAAAAATCATATTTTCAGGGCAACAAGATGAATGCTTGGCTTGCTGTTTTCAATGTCTGGTCCCAAGGAAACGTTGAGCATATGTCTGTCTTTTTTCTTGGGGTATTTTATTTTGAGATCAACTTGCGACGCAGTCTTCTTTTGCGGTCGTAGAGTGGTTGTTAGCGGTTTATTGTTTTATGTGTGACCCATCCTGTCGTGAAATCAATACGTGTATTCTGGGAGCCAATGAAGACCTATGAGGATTGGAGAGAAATCTGATCAGATTTCTTTCTCCACCAAAACCGGTCATGAATTGGAAGGCATGAAGAACAGGTATTGAGCCTCACATTTAAAAAAGAAAACACCCATGTGCAAGGTATTTGAGCAGGCATAATGTGTCAATAATAGCAATGATAGGGTGATGTCAGCCATGTCATCACTAGTCTCAAAGCTGACATCACCCTTATCGCTTGAGAGGAGCATGGTGGCTTCATCATGGCACCAGACTTTGGAAATTCTCTCACCTGCAGACTGGTCCCAACTACCTTTCCATAAAGATGGAATTTTTTTTACCAGAATTAGCTCATGCAGCGGGGGAGGGGCCAGAAAGAACACAGATGAGAGCATAACAAGTTTCACTGGGTCACTGGCATGTGGATCGGTCAATAAAGTCCTGAGTTCATGACTGCCACATCAATGGGCTCTCATTTCCTGTGCAATCAAGAGCCGAGGCCCTGACAGAAACAGACCACTGATGTTTTACACCATGCTATGTTGCAGGCACAACATTTTTAGAAAAATTTTAAAAAGTTCCCCTACGTTACGTAGATATCTCTGGATGTGATACCCAAACAACAATAGATCATCACCAATAGAACAGTTCTTAGAGATGGGCTCTGTATTGACTAAAACGTCTCTGGTGTTGTCACTTCTATGAGACTAGGCCGGAAAATCATTGCACCATGCTACAACAAAGTACTCATCGGATGCTTGAAAATGAACCTGTCCGACCAATGTCTTTGGCTCTTTACAAGATAGTGCTGGTCACTACGGCCTCTCTTATGGTACTGGAAGGCCATCATATGTCGTTGGATGTGCCAACTAGTGTAACTACATATTTGCATGTCAGATTACCTGTATGGCCATGTCAAGGCAAGTAAGCAATAGAGCATGGCACACCACTTTGTCGATGTTGTTCAATTAACCTGATGAGGCCAGATGGGGTAGAAGTGTACAATATCTTTAGGCCATTCAAGTTCACCAACTTGGTTTGAGTGGGTCTGGGCACCAAACATTTCTTGTGTTTATTCACATGTTTTAAAAAAAGAATTTGCATCAAGGAGATGGAATGTGAAGCAGACGTGATATTGGCTGAAGTTACCTGGAAAAACTGATGCTGTCCTGCCAGGGGTGTTGCTATGTCTGGAAAAGATCCGGGGCTACACTAATGTCAGGACTGTCGGGACTCGGGGCTAGCTAGCCTTTTGGTTGTAGACCCTGAGATTCTATCAGGGGCTACAACCAAAAGACCCTGGGCTATAGCCCCCTAAGGCCCCCCCTAGCAACGCCTCTGTGTCCTGTCTTCATAGCAACCTAGTATACGCAATCACACGTGATGGGTATCAGGCCTAATTCTTCGTCTCACCCTTCAAAATAGTTACTGGTAACTTTGTGTATTAACCCGTATCATGCCGCCAGACCGAGTACTCGGATGCATTTACATTTTTGTTACTGTTGGACAAAATGTTTGTGCCACAGTGCCATTTATTTGAAAGTATATATTGTGGCATAGCTTCAAGCAATTTTGAAGCCTATGATATCAAAATATATTTGTATCAGATTTAGCTATTGAAATAGATTGTCCTAGAGGTTGTCATTCCTACATTGTGACTTCGATTTTGATATATGTAATCAACACGTTGTTTCATTGCTACTGTTTTTTCCTTAAATCCATTGGGCCTCATTCCGAGTATGGCGGTAAGGGATAGCGGCCACCGCTAACGAGAGTGGTGGCGGTAATCCCTTACCGCCATACTCCGAGTTCCCTTTGCGCCATGGAGGTTTTAACACCTGCTTTTAGCAGGTGTTAAAAACCATGGCGCTAAGGGACCTTGATGTTAATTACGCCACCGTAATTTACGGTGGCGTAATTGACGCCTTCCCCACTCCCATTATGCCCTATGGGGCAAGAATGGGAATGGGGAAGGGTAAATGGGGATTGGGGAATTACCGCCCCGCCAACCTTGGAATGGGGCGGTAATTCCGCCATCCACCAAGGCGCTGCCGGTCCGGGTACGGCGTCAACCAAGGCGTTAATAGCGCCATTGGTTAGCGCCGTACTCGGAATGAGGCCCATTGTTTTACGGTGTGGCTCTAATTGGTTGTTATGTATCAACGTTTCTATGGTTGGATTTGAAAATGTATGAGAAATATTTAATTCTAATTCATTTTATTTCGAGTTCTAAAGTTCTATTTGCAACAGGTGTTGCTTCAGGGCTCCAGGAATTAAAAAGCAAATGGAACAAAGAACAAAGGGGAAAATGGGTGAAAAATAGGCTTTTGCAACGGCTGTAGGTGCCCCATCCAATATATGTCCATACGAGTTCCATTCCCAACGGTTAGTGAGTGTACGCATTGTACGACCACTGGTAAGTTGGTGTCTTCAGGATCAACTTAATACCTTTGTAATTGTAAGGGCCTAATAGTTACCCTATTTCTGGTATGTGAGCATTTGGCCTAGGTAAAGGTGTGGCAGTTTTCAGAGCAATGCGATAGGTCTGTCTCCACAGATTGGGATATCCCTATTCGTCATGCAGATGCTCACAATAGGCAAAGTGCATTCCCTTGATTCCTAATGCCAATGTCTGCTAAATTATCTAATTCTTTTTCTTCTTGATTTCTCCGATTCAATACAGCTTATCAACCCACACAAATTTGGTCCATTTAATAGGACATCTACAATGAATGCATAGGATAAAAATATAAAGTAAATCATTTTAGTTGCGATGTGCTTCATATTTGTTGGTCACTCTGAAACACCTGACAGGACTATACTATTCGGTGGGACAGCAGATCCAGCCCTCTTTAAAAGGGTATTTGTTTCTGAATCATACATTTGTGTTTGTGCTGCGTCCTTTACTTCCAGGTACATTTGAGAAGGTCTCATTTCCATCATCTATATTCATTGATATTCCCAATTTCTAATGCTATATTTCAAATTGGCTGTTCATTCTTCTTCTTGCTACGGCTGAATGGTGATCCTGAACCTTCACGTCGGCAAGGTCTTTGCCTGCAAATTTGGGAAAATATGAGTCTATTTTGGTTCATTCAATTTATCGCCAACCCGATTTATTTTGCTTGCATAGCTTTGTGTTCTCTGACGCCCCTGACATGAACGAGTTGCCCTCTTTTTCTATCACAGCAACCTCCACATGCATTGCATATGCGCCTCGCCTACCAAATCCATATCTTCAGTGGGTGAATGAATCGCTGAATAACCAGATTTGTGTATTTTATCTGCATTGTTACAAATTGCATTTATTGACTTTCTCGGCACTCGGACATTTACAACTGAACAGGGGTGTTGCTAGGTCTGGAAAAGATCCGGGGCTACACTAATGTCGGGATTATCGGGACTCTGGGCTAGCTAGCCTTTTGGTTGTAGAACCTGAGATTCTATCCGGGGCTACAACCAAAAGACCCGGGGCTATAGCCCCCTAAACTCCCCCCTAGCAACGCCTCTGCAACTGAAGCTTGGGTCCCCCCTTTATAAATGTACCTAAAGAGCCCATTTATGTCATAGTTATTTCTATATCTACCATTTTTCGAAACACTGGCTGTTTTTCTGTAGTCAGGTGCACAATTTGAATTTCCTCTAAATGCTCAAATACAGATATATGATCCGGCAAAATGTTCAATATAGCATCAAGTAATGCCTGCCTGTCATGAACATGTAACATAATAGTTTAGGGGGTCATTTGTTGATTGATATAATTGTTCTTTTATAACACGCTTAATACCAATGATCGCTTTATGAGCGCGGGATTGAAATTCGAAGCTGTGTTGCGCTGTGTTGTCTTGCTTCCAAGACAAACTAGTTGCCCCTGAGCTATCCCTCCTCCTTCTGCGCAAGCATCCATCATTTCCAGAGGTGGTGGCATATGGTAAGTGCTTAATGTCACACCTGCCACCTGGCCCTGTCATGCATCCTGCCGAATATCAAATAAAAGAAGGGTTTTTTTTTTTACTCCCAGAATTCCAAATAGGATCATCACTGTTACTGTATGCGGTAGCCTTGGGAATCTGCCAAAATATAACAATAGAGCCTGTATGTCAGTAATGTGGGCCGATTTACTCAGATACCACATTCAGTAGTTCACAAAATCGGAAGCGTATATTTTTAATGTCTTTATTTAATTTTTATTTCCTTGTTTTAAAGATGGAAATTGATTGCCTTCAGTTGCCAGGCTGCTGCTTCTGTGCAATGTAGAATAATGCAGAGAAGGGTCGTTGAAGACCCTTCTCTGCATTACATTGAAAAGTGGGTAAGGATGTGAGCATGTGAAAGGAAAATAAAAATGTCAATATCCTTTCATTGTAATTGAAAACATCTTTCAATTACTAGCACCCATGGTGAGCCTGTTGGGGTAACACATTTGGATTGTAGGTATGATGAGGGAACCACACAGTCAATCATGCTGAGAGACGGCCATACAGCAGCAGATTGGTGAATGGTGGACATGTAGAGCCATCATGGAAACACCTGTGATAGCTTTAGTGTTTTAGAAGGGGGTTGAGCCAAGTAGCAGGACGGACAGGGCACTGTGATTGATGGTGAAGGGCCAGACAGAGAGAGCGTTTCAAATGATGTACAACAAAGTGCGGACGGTCGTGGTACAATGAAAAAGTGGCTTGGGGTAGGCAAAGAGAATAAGGAGCAAAACAGTGGAATCAAAAACCTCCCACATTCTTTAAGAGGCCTTCTGCCATCCTTTGACCCATAAGGGATGGCGACAGTCTTGGTGGCACCTTCATTCTCAAATAATTGCTCGTCGGGTCTTCAGAATACTGTGTGCCCGAACACACAGGTGCATGGACGCCGGTGCCAAAAAGCTGAACAGGTACCATTTTACTTCACTTCGGGCCCAGACCAAAGAACAACTGGTAATGAATGACTTCTAGCATAAAGATTTTCTATTATTGAAACAGTGACCATAACCTGATAGAATACTCGTTCCTGCTGAGCCATGCAGTCGCTCCAGGATTCTTGCTACCACTCTTTTTTTTATACAGAGAGAAAATAAAGATGGCCAACACTGTGAGGGGTCTATGGGATTTCCACAAGATTTTTTCATCAAGGCAGAATTCATCTAATTTTTTTGTCTAACATTTTGCAGCAATGTATGCGGGGGAGGTCCGTGCAGCATTCCCACCCACCTCTACCATTTGTATTACCCAAACCCCCCCCCAACAAACATTTGCAGTACCAATCGTGGTAATACATTCGATGATTTCTCCCTCGATGGAAAAACATGCAATGGAATGTACCTATCCTACACTGAGCTGTGCTACTGTGTGGATCCAAGATGGAGTCCAGCCAAGAATCTCCAATCACACAGTTCCCAGACATAACACATCCAAATAGAAGATCGACGTCACAAAATGGCAGCTCTTTTTAAATCGTGCACACTAAAATAATAAAATTTACATTTATTTACATGGAATTACATCAATTTTAAATTGGCAGTTTTCCAAAGTGTAAATCTAGTAATAGGATAGCCCATCAGAGAATTTTCTCTCACTTGTTTTTTACTGCTCACAAGAACATATGCTACCATTATAACTCTGTATCATATCAACTAACCGATGGGTATGTGTTTAAAAGGTCCAGAGGGGGTGGTAATAGTGTTGGTGAAATCTTGCTGGTGATATGAATACTGGAGAAAGCTGAGGAAAACACAAACCAGCAGAGAGACACTAGAACTCGGTAAGGCACAAGGAGTCTGAGTGGCAAATCGGAAAAGTGCTAAAGTGCAATACCATTATAACATGCATAACAATATTACTGGCTATTACGAAGAAGAGTTGTAAAACGTTGTAAAAGTGGGCAGCAATCTAGGCACTGCTTTTCGCAAGTACTGCTGCAGTGTTAAAATCCTCCAGTGGTTCCCAGTGGCTGCAAGGATCAAGTTCAAGACCCTCTGCACCGTCCACAAGGCTTTCTGGGGCCGGGGAAGATACTGCATCTAACTTCCTCTTCCCAAGCATCTTTCGTCTCGGGCCCTCTGCTCATCCACCTCCAAATCTCTGGGGGGTCAGACGCTTCTCCAGGCAGAGAGCATGAGGTAGATCTCTGTCCTCGGATGGTGCCTCCCTTTCGAAAAACCTCCCTACCCCTTTCAAACTGGAGCAGGATCACCTCAAGTTCCGGAAGCAACTCAAGACCTTCCTTTTTGCTTCTGCTTTCTCTCTCCCTCTTTGATGCCCCTGACTGCTGCGCAAACTGCTTATCCGGCCACCCACTGAACCTACGGGACCAGGCTCCTGCACAACCAGTTGCCCCCTGCAGTGCCTCCATGCCCCCCCAACACTTAGTGACTGTATCTGCAACCCTACAGTCCCCTGACTCCCTGCACTTATGAGCCACCTCCATGGCAGCACGTACGCATTCCATTGCACTCTCCCCTCCCCCCTAAATCCCTGGCACTCACCCGCCCCCCGCACTTGGACGATCTGAATGGCACAAGGCCCAGGAAGATCGTTGTTTTGTCCTCCTGTCTTCCCTTCCTTGTCTTGTCGCGCCTAGAAACACTTGTGTCCAGGTGCGTTATATATGATTTATCAGATCATAGCATATCATACCACTATGCAACCAATAGGATGCAATGGTGTTCCTGTACACATCCAATAGTATGAAATACCACCGGATAACTGCTGTAGGTAAATACCGTAGGTTGTAGTGGTCACCATGGGGAGACATTTTTTTGCATTTGCTGCCACGCCATAATTTTTGGACCTGGTAAAAATGTACTGCCTGTGGTAATTCGGAGATTTAATAACCATTTGGAAAAGCAAGTGCAATTTCGGGGGCTAGGGTAGGCCCCAGCTAAATGAACGAAAAATGCTTCTCTGTGATTACATAACACGCAATTGACATTGTTGCAGCCGCTAACAGGTAAGGCAAGTTTGAAGACCTTGGGCCTCATTACACGGAAGGCGGTAAGGGTTAACGGTCACTGGTAATGGTACCGTGACCGTTAACCCTTACCTCCTTACTACAAGGTCCCTTTGCTGGTAGGTACTTTAACGCCTGATTTTTAGCAGGCATTAAAAACCAACCCGCAAAGGGACCAGGGTGCTAATTACGGTACCGCAATTTGCGGCACCGTAATTAGCGCCTACCCCATTCTCATAGAGCCATATGGGACAAAAATGGGAATGGGGACGGGCAATGGGGGAAGGGTGAATTACCGCCCCGCCTTGGAATAGGAATAGGGCGGTAATTCCCCTTTCCACGAAGGCAGAAATAGCACCTTGGTCCACCGCCTACCGTGTAATGAGGCCCCTTGTCAGAGCTTCTCTTACTGTGAATAGTAATTATCACTGTTTTTTTCTATAGTGGTGCTTTGAGTGGTACAGTTTTACTGGCGCTGGTAATTTGACCAATCGTGGTATATATGTGGAACGTCGGCAGATCAGTTTTTGTGGCCTACTGTATTTGGTGGTAATTTGACCAATCGTGGTATATATGTGGAACGTCAACAGATTCGTTTTACTGCATTTGGCTCTTCTGAAATTGGAAGTAGTCTGTCACTCGTGGTATTTCCTGATTTGCAACTGAATGCGACCCTACATCTCAAAGGCCTAGAGTCCTCATTTTGAAGGGGGACCATCCTTGATAAATGGTAAATACCGCCAGCGGTAGTTTACCATAATTCTAGGAGGACCTCTCACCAGCGGTGTTGCAGTAGTAGTTGGCAGAGCTGTGTTTTACCGCTATATCACCTTGGCAGAAAGAGGCTTTAAGTGATTAAGTCACAAATGCAGCGCAGTAAGTATTAGGTAGGATAAAAATACTTGCCTACACCTGAATTATTACTAATGCCACTACATAGTATCTATGCAAGACTGCATTGAAAATAGTGCTCATATTTCTTCTGGCAACAATACCACTATTACACTTGTAAACATTCAGACCAAGGTGACAAAGCCAATGAAACTGCCATGTGCATGAACAGATAAAGAAATACTTTTTTTTAAAGTTATTCTTCAAAAGAGATGCTGAGAATGGCCATTGGGAGTAAAGAGCCAGGAGGGAATTATTTGTGTAAGGAGTCAAATTCGGACATAAAGTCAATAGACCACCAGAAGAAAGCTCTTCCCTATAAAATACTGGGATACACTTTCTAATCAACGGTGCACTTAACTATTGGAAGCGCTTTAAGCGTGGTTCTAACTGCTTACCACTGTACGGTTCGCACAAGACCTCTATAAACCAATGAGTACATCAGTATAGTGACTGGTGGCCAGTGGAGTAACTTTGCTGAAAATGTTGGGGGGGGACATGACATCTGACATCAGCCAATTGAATGGAGACAAAATGGTGTGCCATGAAAGGTGGGTGGGACAAACACCCCTGTCCCTCCCTAAAATTACGCCCATGCTGGTGGCACACCAGGGCGTGGGGCGGGTTTCATATCATAGGGACCCTCACAACCCTACAAATACTGTTTGGAAAACATTGTATTAAGCCAAGCTAGTAAGCAGTGGTGGAAATGGCAAAAATGTGGTGGGTGATCCCAGAACACAAGGGCTGGGTGGGGGAGGAGTTTGGGGGGGTGCTGCCCGAGGGGGAGTGGTCTAGAGGGGGCAGGGCTCGTAGTGTGCATCCAGCAATGAATCTGTAAAACACATTTATTTAAAACATGCCTGTGACAGCAGCGTTGCCTTTTACCGCCGGCTTTGCCACTGGTGTGTAATGCACAATGCTGGCTACATGTACAACTGAAAGGAATCAGTTGCACATGTAGCGAGCATTGTGCATTACACACCAGTGCCAAAGCCGCGGTAAATGGCAAAGCTGCCGTCGCGGGTGTTCTTAAAATTTTTTTTTTTTTTTAAGTATTCCAGCGCAGTTCATGGTCTTGGACGGCTGGCTCTGGCCGGATCCCAAGATCCGGCTCCATTTCTGGTGCCGGATCTCGGATGCGCCGAGAGCCGGCCCAATGACCAGCACTGCTAGTAAGCAATGCACATGTCTGCCACGTGCAACAAGTACGACATCGAGACAAGACCCGTGACTCCCCAATGACTTGATATTTGTTTTAAATCCGCCATTACGTGCAACGCAAGATCTGATAAGCTTCCTGTGGTGACGGCGAATTAGGCTTCAGTGGCCACTTCCTTCCTTTAATGTGTACTTGTCGCACGTAATGTTGTTTAAGGGTTATCCTCAAGTTATAAATGCCCCATTGCTGTCAAATAAACGGGGGGGGAGGGGGGGGCAGTGCTTCTAGAATTCACTCACGCTTGTGTACGTAATTAGTGTCCTGTTTCGCTCCAGACTGGCCTCTCATATTACGCATCTAGTAACCCCGGAAGTAATCAGTTAACAAAGCCGCATTAGAGGGGAATCGTGTGGCAGTCGGGTTGGGTAATTAATTTGCGACTGAGCTTGTTGAGTTGTGTTGTGCTTCTTCTGTGAATTAAACGGTGAAAAAGAACTCGTTGGCCGTTGGTGGGGTTATCTTATTTCTTAAGACATGAGAGCGGCCATTCGACCAAACAGCCGTGTTATGTTTAGGTGAATGGAATGAATGCTTCCAAAACACGCATTGGCAAAGCCAAGAGTTCCTGCTTTTGTATTTGTATGTTGTACAATTTATGTAGTGATTTCATCCGGGACCGGTGTCATGGCCTTTCACCTTTTCAAACTAAAAAGGGCCTCAAGCCTCAGGGGGGCCCCCAGCAACGGCCCCCATGTTTCCCGTCAGCAGTCTTGTAACACTGCAAAATATGGTTTTCTCTATTTTTGTCCTGGGGCTTAAAATGTGCACTTTGCAGTGCTTGCATCACAAGCTGTGTTTTCTCTCTTCCCACAGGGTATACAGAAGAGTTATCACCTCATTGCCTTCTAACACTGGTTCCTCCACATCCGCCCCTTGCTGACAAACAAGGGTTTAGAGCTCTTCAGTGGGCATTTAGTATGTAAGCTCCCTGCTGGCGGGCCGCCTCGTGGTAATCGGCGGCTATAAGCCCTATCTTTGTCCCCACTGTGTGCCCGACGGGTGTCTCAGACTGTTTCCGCCCTCAGCAGGGGGTCCCAAACCATTATGTTGAAACGGGCACCCGCCATATACTTCAGCCGGGCCTGCTTTCACCCAAGTCCAGCACAAACCATTTAACAATGGCACAATACAAAAAAGATGGAACATCACAGGTCATTTTCGTATGCAAAATAGTTGCTGGGAGAGAGGTGAAATGGGATGAAATACCGAAAAAAACAAGAGGACTGTCAAACAGGTTGTGGGCAAGAAGGTGGGGGACAGAAATGGGGCAGGGCACAAGATGGGGTAGGAACAGTGAGAAGAAACTGGTTCTGGAAGCGTAGGGAACGAGTTTATATTTTCAGCCCCGCTTTAACCTTTAGTGAAAGAGGTGGAAGACATGAATTGCTTCCAATCTCAAAAATGTCTCAGATGCTTGAGTTGAGTTGAGTTACAGAGACATTCATACATTGACTGCTCCAACACTCTTCACCTTTTGTACGATTACATCAAAAAAATAAGCAAAATTATGGTACTGGGCAGATGGCAGCGGCCTATAAGAACTGCTATGCATGTGGTGCCTGTTATCTTTTTGTAAAAGCTTTTTTTTTTGGTGTGTTCTATGATACATTGATCGATTGATATTTTATTTCTATCGCGCTCGTACACAAGTGTTTCAGAGCGCGACAGGGGCATCATAAGAGTTGACCTGTTTCGAACATGTTTGAAAGGCTAATGTGCTGGCGCCATGTTGGGTATTCATTGAATTTGGAGTAAAATACATCATTTGGAGAAAAATAACAAGAAGGGCACTGAGAAGGTTGATAAATAAAATCACTTTCAAATGACTGTACACTGATAAAGCACGTGAACAACCTTTTTTGGACCATGAGCAGCAGGGCGTGATGCATCAACATCCATGTCAACATCAACCGCAGCCCCCACGCTCCTACAATTCAGAAAAGAACTCAAAACCCACCTCTTCAGGGAATCTCTCCGCCTCAACACCCAGGCCACCACATCTCCCCCCGCACCGCCTAACTCACCAGAAGCTGCCCGGCCCTCTCCTCTCTGCCACCACGGCACAGCTCTTCACCTCTTCCGTACCCCTCTGTATCACACCGGCCCGCTGTATATGTGTTCTGTTGTTACCTCTGAAAAGCGCTTCGTTATACATCTGTATTGTTGCGTACCTCCGTAAAGCGCCCCATGGCTTCTCGAAGCTAGGTCTGCTCTCAATAAGTACCATAATATTAATAATCGAAAAAAGGGGTCCAACACAGAGATCCTGACCTGACAGAATGCTTCTTACACCTTTACGAATGCAACACCCATTTCTATACCAATGTAAGCTTCAGGCACTGAGTTTGCATTCCCAGAGTTTGACCTGAGCAAGTACATGAAGACTGAATTCATTTATAAACGGAAGTTTATATTTTAGGACATTGAAAAATGTGAACATTTACACTTTTATTTTACAAAATAGTAACCTGGTGTTGAGAGAGCTGCGTTTGAGCAAGGCAGTTACTCAAATAACTCCCCAAAGCTACCAACATTGCATAACACAACCCTGATTGTTTTTTAACATTGGGGCTGCTAGGTCGGACCACTAGTTTATCTGTAATATTGTAACTGTGTCACTGTGCAACTCTATTACCTCCTCCTGTCATGTCTACATGCGCAACCTTTGTAACCTACGAGACTGTTCACTGCCCGCCGGAACATCCTTGTGTAACCTTTGATACTGTTTACTGTCAAGAACAGCACGCAGATGCCTACCGGTTGGGTGCGCCATACAAATTGAAAAATAATAAATAAAGTGAACAACAAATTGTCCACCAGAATTATTTGCGCGAAATAGTTTGACCCACAATGAAAAAATAAGCTTCCCTTCCTTCATTTGGATTTTTGGGTCAGATTATATGTCGGGAGGGCGAGCCCTGGAATGTTGTCTGTATCATACCTCGTCCTCTACTCAGTTGTGGAGAGAGAGAGTGCATGTACTTATTGTGGAAGAGAGGAAGGCCTTGGTAGATCTCCATCTCTGCAGCTTTTCCAGTACCATTTTCGATTTTAAATCACAAACCAGTAGCCTTGACTCTTTGTCCTTTGCTGCCACTACACATATAACTGAAAAACAAACCCATTCAAACAATCTTATTCTTTATTTAGAAACACATTTCCATAAAAGTGTTTTAAAATTCAAAGAACGGTAAAATACAAAAAAACTAAATGTTTAATTAAAAAGAAAATGAAAACCCCTTAATAAATACAAATGAATGATTCCTCTTCCTAATCAATAAAAAAAAAAACATTTCGTTACAAAAAAGCTTTATAGTGTTAATCTTTACCTTATCCTAAGAACAGCTATTAGGTAATTTGTCATTACATCACATGTCTCGGGAGGATAGCACAGGGGCAACGTGCTCGCCTTGGAAGCAAGACGACGTGGAGCAACACAGGCTCGATCCCGGGTCCGCGCTTAGAAACCTCTGGCTATTAAGCGCGTTATAAATAACCTATTGTATCATAACATGCAACAACATCCTCTAACAGCATTCAAATAAGGAGGGCTGCTTGACATTGAATAAAACCTGTGTTTCTCACCAATGCAATCATTTCTCTGTTCCTAATTCATCATGCTGCCTTCACCATTGGTGCCCAGTAAATATTGCCATGCCACTGTGAGACTCGACCTGCAAATGTGGGCCAGTAGCACGTAGGAAGACTCATTGGGGGTCATTCTGAGTTGGCCGGTAAGGGATACCGGGCACTGGTAAGGGGACCTGTGCCGGTAATCCCTTACCGCCCAATTCCGAGGTCCATTAGCAGGAACCGTAAAGGATGTGTGGTCTGACCACACGTCCTTTACGGGTCCCGCTAAGTGACCATGGCGCTAACAACAGGCCTGCTGTTCGTGGGCCCATTATAAGCGCCTTCCCCATTCCCATTGAGCCCTATGGGGGCTAAAATGGGAATAGGGAATGGTTGGTTGAATGGGGATTTACCGGGTCCTCCAGGGTAGGAATGACCTGGTAAGTCCCCGTTCAGCCACACCGGACACGGACCCGGTATGGGAGGCAGCCATGGTGCTAATAGCACCATGGCTACCGCCCAACTCGGAATTACCCCCATTGTGATGCCTTCACTACTGATGGCCCATAAAAAATGCCATACAACAGTAAAGAAATATGCCCAGACTGGACACACCAAATGTTGGCAGTACCAGATATGAACACTCATCATGCTGCTTTCAGCCTTGATGCCCAGTAAAAAATGCCCTACCTCAGTAAAAATAAAATCGCACCATTGGTGAAGGTCGCATAATGAGAGTTCCTACTCCTCCCGCACATTTAGGCCTCTCTGGCGTTTTTTGGGATATGCTCCGGCTCCTGCGCAACAGTAATAAGAACCAGGAAGTGTACAGAGCTCCCTGATTCCTGTGGGCATGCACAGCGGAGCCAGAGCACCGCCTCCACAACACCAAGCAAGGCCTAAATGTGTGGGGAGGCACAGGAGGGACTGCAGTTCACCGGCATGAATCCACAATGTGGCGTGCAAGGCTGCGGAAGCAAAACACCCCCGGCTTTGCACAGCCCATTGGGAATCCGCGCTGGGGAACTTAAACTGTCAAAGGGAAAAAGCCAGTTCAGGAGCACTCGGGGGTATTTTGCTTGGTCTGGCTTTGGCGCATCCATAATGGGCGACAGGCAGGTCAGCACCATGTCATTCATTATGGATATGCCACCCCTGCCGGGTATTGTAGTAGTGCAAGCTGACTGTATAACATCTTCCAGGAGCAACCTGGTAAGGGATATATGTTTAAAAGTCCATATCTGAGCATATAATGTTATAGGCTTTGTTACTAGAGTATCATTTAAAGTACAGGGTAACGTCCATGATAGATCACCCAGGTTTCCAAAGAAAGGCTCAGATGAAGTAATCCCAACCCATATGCCTGTTCTATAGCTGGCTGTTCTCACAGCCTTTTACTTATAAATCATAATGATATGTTTTGCCAGATAGTGCTTAAAATTTGTAGCCCAATGGATGATATCTCGCAACGTTTGATTGCAGCCCATTCTTGCCCATATGCGCTACCATAGATAAGTGGGAATTGTAGGCGATAGCTTTCATAGGTCTTTCACCTGGCCACTGGTTATCTTCCTGATATGATGGTTTGCCCAATCAGAGATGTTATACCAAGATGCATGTGTTGGGACTTCATAGCATAGACACTTAAGCCCCTGTTTAGCAATCGTCTAACCTCTGCAAAGCCATTGGTATCCAAGCCATTAATAATGCGCGTCGGTATACATTAATAGTGGCGTTCTACGATGGCCACAGCAAGGAATACCTGGCGTGCCCTCTCCACACTTTATGGTCAGATGGCAATGAAGATTGAAAAGAAGTTCCCTCTTTAATCCATATTTTCAGCAGCTTGAGGGTCAGTATGACGCTCAATCAATGGGCATAAAAGGGATAGGGAGCCCAGTATGAGGTTCCATGTCTTCATAACGAAACCTTTTATGAAGAATGCACTTATATTGAAACCTTTACCCCCCCACCCAAACCCCCGTTTCCCAACCCTAAAAACCCACCCCAACCCTTTCCCAGCAAGATTTAACCCTTTACCCCACCCCTCATTTCATTCTAGTTATAAAAGATTCGATATATGTTCATTCTTCATAACATTTTCGATAAGACTGCGTACCCCAATATGAGCAACGTTGACCACAAAGTAGGCAGCTCTGCATGATCCAAGGCAGGGGACAGGCCCAGGAGAGCCAAATGCACATGCTCTCTGTGTCACACCGATTTATTAGGAACGAAATACTGATTCAAACATTGCAATTCATTACTGAGTGCAACTGGTCATCTGTCCTGAGCCTCTGCCATCCGATAAGTCGTACATGAAATACATATATGAACAACTGTGTACTGCTATGTAGCACGCCGATTGGGTGAAATGCCAAGAGGAGCAACGGCCTCCATTTTTGAAGATTAGCTCGATTGAACCCAACCTTCGGGTAGCTGGAGAGTTTCCATGGGATAAAATGGTGCTAAATCGATTGGTTGAAATAGGTTGTAACGCTCACCTGATTCCCACAGAGGCGCAGGTCTGGCTTCGAGTGCTGATGCTTCTTCAATGGTGAAGCGCACGCAGGACTCTGAAGATGGACGGGAAGGGCCCTCTACTCTGGCTTCTCCGGCTCGCAGGAATATTCCCCTGTGCGTGAAAAGGGAGTATTACCTACTGACTGAGTTATGCTCAAGCCTCCCACTCTCTTCCAACCCTCCACGATACCCTTCCACGATTCCCCGTGAAGTCTCACCTTAGGGTCAGGAAGGATGAGCTCTCCATCCTGCTTCTGATGCAGGGGCGCGTTGAAACCCAGTTACTTCACCGGATTGAGGATTGATGGGAGTTCAGGTAAACTTGACTATTCAGGTAAGGCTCTGTAAAAGTTCTGTTGCAAGTTCAAAAGTCCAAGCTTAATAATAATGTTCATTGTCTTTTTGCAGCAAGCGCTAATGCTTATGTCTTTTTTCCCCTTAGGGGCCGGGGTTCGGAATGCCGGAGATATGGTGCCGACCCGAAGTGAAACGTGCAGTTCCAGTTCCAGTAAATGGCAGGTTAGTTCTGGATGAGCGCTCGGGAACTGTCTTTGCATACGCTCATTCAATGTCTTTGTCTTTTTTCCCCATAGGGGCCGGGGTCCGGAAAATGCCTGGAAGCGGCAAGACCCGAAATGAAATGGGAATGACCCAACAGATAAGTCTTATTCCCTTCCTTCTCTCACCTCTTATTCTTGTCTTTTTCTCTAGGCTCTGGGAAGTGGCTGTGTATCCGGATGATCGCTGCTGAAGATGGAGGCACCCAGGAAAGGTGAGTGAAATGCAGCGCTGCAGCGATCGTAACGAAATGCTTTTAAAAATGATGTCTTCCTTTTCAGGATCGTCGGTGTGATGTCTCCGTGGTGCAGATTTAGCTGGTAAGGTCTCTTGTCTCCCTTTGCAGGTGACCCAGGATGCTGACAGGCGTGGCTGAACTCCAGATGCAGGAGCTGACACAGTGAGCGTCCAGCTGCGAGGAGCAGAACAACGCGAAGCGTGAGTTGCTGATCGGGTGTGGTTTAAATAGCTTTGGAAGAAGTTCCAAGTGTGTATCCTTCCTCCGATCAGGTATGTATCCTTCCCTGACCACACCCGGGTGGAAAGTAGTCCCACAGGTAAAGTAGTTCCATTCAGGCCTCAAGAGGGCCTGGATGTGGCAGCATGGTCTGCATCAGGTAAGTGCACATTAAAACACTTGAACACATGTCTGGCTTTATGAGCCTGGCGCCTAAGGCGGCAGGACAGAGGTCCAACATGAGCCTGGCGCCTAAGGCACCAGGACTGCGTCCAAAGGGCCCCAGCTTGGGCCCGCTGGCACTCCCCTGGGGGAAATGATGCCTGCCTCTGGGGTTGCTGGGTCGGACCTGGCTCCTTGGAGGTAGGCATCATGACAGTACCCCCCCTCAAGGCTCTCCCAAGGTTCTTCCCTCCGGGGGTTTGGGCTTGTTCGGAAATCTCCGGTGAAACCTTTGTACTAATCGAGATGCGTGGACATGGTTACTAGGCTCCCACGATCTCTCCTGAGGTCCATATCCCTTCCAGTCAACAAGATAGAAGAGTTTCGACTTTACCACCTTGGAGTCTAAAACTTCTTTAACTTCGAATTCTAATTCCCCTTCAATTTGAACTGGATCTGGAGGCTTGGACAATCGGGTTCCTGGTTGTACTGGCTTCAAAAGTGATGCATGAAAAACTGGATGAATACGCATGTTGGACGGTAGATCCAGTTTAAAGGCCACTGGGTTGATTATAGCTTTGATGGGATAAGGTCCTATGAATCTGGGATTGAAGGTTCACGGGCCCTTGAGGGGTAAATGTTTAGTTGCTAGCCATACCTGGTCTCCTACTTGGTAAGGAGGAGTTTTACTTCGGTGCAAATCAGCGTTTTCTTTATACTTTTTCTTGGCTTGCTGTAAATGAGTTGCAGCTTCTTTGAAGGCTCGGGTTATTGTGGAATGCAGATGATGTACTGCGGGCATTTCCAGGGTCAGAGGTGAATCTAGGTCAGAGGTCCGAGGATGGTGACCATACAAAGTATAAAAGGGGGTTTGTCCGGTTCCAGAATGCACTGAATTGTTGTATGCATATTCTGCGATCCAAAGGATGTCTTTCCAATTTAACTCGGATTGGTGTAACATGCACCAAAGATATTGCTCGAGAGTCTGATTGGTTCTCTCGGTTTGTCCGTCGGTCTGGGGGTGGTGGCTGGTGGATAACCGCACATCTATTTGTGCTAGTTGGCAACACTTCTTCCAAAAATGTGAGATAAATTGACTTCCACGATCCGAGACTAATATGGAAGGGAAACCATGTATGCGAACTATATTCTCCAGGAATTCCTTGGCCAAGATGGAAGCTGAAGGCAAACCCTTTAAAGTGATAAAGTGGGCCATTTTGGAGAATAGGTCCACAATTACAAGGATTGTGTTGTAACCAGCACAAGGAGGCAGATCTGTTATAAAGTCCATTGACAGGGTGTGCCATGGTGCCGGTGGAATATCCAAGGGTTGAAGTAGGCCGGCTGGCCTTTTCTTTTGAGCCTTGTTTTGGGCGCAAATTCCACAAGACAGTACAAAAGACTTTATGTCTTTTCTCCAAGAAGGCCACCAGAAGTGGCGTTTGATTTTTTCCTCCGTTTTAGCGATACCAGGGTGTCCTTCCATTAAAGATTCATGATGATGGGCAGTAACAAGTTCTTGCAATTCTTTACTTGGCAGAAACAACCGCTCCTGAAAGTAGGGTAAGTCATCCTTAACGGTGTAATGAGGACCCTTTTGACTCCATTCCAGTAAGGTTGAAGAGTCTAGAAGTTGTTTTACTTGCGTTTGGATATCCTCAATAGTTTGCAATGAAGTTAAGCCTAAGATTCTTTGCTCAGGTATGATGGGCACAGGTTCTAAGCTCGAATTAGGTTCTTCCATGCCAATCCGGGATAAGGAGTGCGCTTTTCCATTCTTGCAGCCAGGGCGATAGGTAATTACAACATCAAATTCCGCAAAGAATAGAGCCCATCGGAGTTGTCGTGAAGATTGAGCTTTGGCCGTCTTTAAATACTGTAAGTTTCTGTGGTCCGTAATTACGGTGATGGTGTGTCTTGCCCCGAGAAGGTAGTGACGCCAAGCCTTGAAAGCAGATTTGATGGCCAGTAACTCTTTATTGGTAATTGCGTAGTTGATTTCAGGAGGAGAAAAGTTTCTGGACCAAAAGGCCACTGGGTGTAGTTGGTTACTTTTTGGGTCTCTTTGCGACAGGACAGCTCCCATGGCCAAACTGGAAGCATCGGTTTCCACTATGTACGGGAGATCTGGGTGCGGGTGCTTCAATACAGGTGCAGAGGTGAATTTGGTTTTCAGGTCTTGGAAGGCTTGTTCGGCCTCAAGAGTCCATTCGAAGCATTTGTTTTTCTTTAGGAGTGCGGTGATGGGTTGGACTGTTCGGGAAAATTCCGGGATGAATCTTCGATAGAAATTGGCAAAGCCGAGCATGCTCTGAACTCCCTTCACCGAGCTCGGAGATGGCCATTTGAGGATGGCGTCCACCTTTGGCGAGTCCATTCGGACTCCTTGAGGTGTCAGGATGAATCCGAGAAACTCAACTTCTGTGGTATGAAAAACGCATTTTTCGAGTTTTGCAAATAGTCTGTGCTGGCGCAGTTTCTCAAGAACTGCCCTAACATGTTTTCTGTGATCAGATTCTGAAGAGGAGTACACTAGGATGTCGTCAATGTAAACAATGACACAGACATGGATAAGTTCCCGAAGAACATCATTCATAAAGTACTGAAAGGCGACAGGTGCATTGCACAAACCAAAGGGCATCACCTGATATTCGAAGAGCCCAAATTTGGTGCGGAATGCAGTCTTCCATTCGTCGCCTTCTTTTATGCGCACCAGGTGATAAGCTCCTCGGAGATCTAACTTGGTGTACACACAAGCGTCTTTCACCTGGTTGATAAGCTCAGGGATCAAGGGCAGATTTAGGGCGCGATAGTCTATACACGTTCTAAGGTCGCCTTCTTTTTTTGGCATGAAGAACAGAGCTGAAGAGACAGGAGACTTGGACGGGCGAATAAAACCATTGGCTAGGTACTGATCTAAATACTGACGCAAATGCAGGTTCTCAGGTTTCGTAAGAGAATAAATCCTACTACAAGGTAGTTGAGCATTGGGTACCAGATCGATTTGGCAATCATAAGACCGATGGGGAGGTAACGTGTTAGCCTGTTCTTTCTGAAAAACGTCTTGGAATTCTTGGTATTCTGACGGTAGCTGTACAGGGGTGGAAGTTGCTGAGGCTAGACCCATAGCTGGATTTCTTGGATAACAAGTTGGTTCACAATCAGGAAAACTTATCTTCTTTGCTCGCCAGTCAATTCTGGGATTATGTGTTTCTAACCAAGGAATTCCAAGAATTACTTGAAATTGTGGGGCCTTGATCACATCAAACACGATTGCTTCCCGATGTCCATCCTGTCCCACCGGTGTCACTTCAACAGTGGAATGCGTTACAGGCCCTGAGGCTATTTTGGTTCTATCTACTGTAGTAATGACATCTTGGGTTACTTTCAGGCGGAGAGGAAGCTTAATCCTGGAAGCCAATTCACGGTCTATGTAATTTCCAATAGCTCCACTGTCGATGTATGCTTTTATAGCATGCAACTGCTGAGGCTGTTTTGGGTCCACGAGCACCATTGGCATGACAAAATGCGAGGTCAAAGAGTTAGTTTTCAAGCTCGGCAAACGGACGCCTACGCTTGCCGGGCTAGGTCGTTTCCCGAATCAGGTGTCACTAATTCGTTATCAGTAGCTCCAACCACCTTCTTAAGTGGTTTAACTGGACAATTTCGAAGAAAGTGACCGTAAGTCCCGCAGTACAGACAAAGTTGCATTTGCCGCCTTCTCTCTCGTTCTTTCTGCGTTAATGGTCCTTTAACACCACCGATTTGCATAGGTTCAGATACGTCGGTACTCTTGGCGGTAGCGTGGGTTTTGATCGGTGCTCGGTTTTCATACTTGAACCAATCTGTTTTTCTATTTTGAAGTCTGTGATCAAGTTGAACCACCAAGTCAATGTAGTCTGCGCAGACCTGGGGTGGGTTTACTAACTGAGCTAGAACATCCTTAAGCTCTCCGCGCAGGCCTCGATGAAACAATGTGATCCTTTTGCTTTCTGGCCATCCAGTTTCCACAACCAGTCTGTTAAAGGTGGCTATGTAGGACAGAAGATCCTGATTACCTTGTCGTAAGGATAGCAGTTCGTTATCAAGGGCCTGTCCTTGAGAGTGTCGAGCGAACAATCTTTCCATGCTGGCCTGGAAGCCCTGAAAATTCTGGAGAATGGGATCATCCTGATTTACCAATGGAATAGACCAATCGGCAGCACTGCCATTGAGGTAAGATAGTATAAAGCCTACCTTGGTCTGGTCGTTAGGGAAGGCTCCGGGTCTGCATAGAAAGTGTAAACGACATTGGTTCATAAAGACGGCATATTTCTTGGGATCCCCCGCAAAACGTTCGGGCGGGGCCAAAGGCATGTGTCCAGGTAGATTAATTTGTACCGGGTTACTCAAACCCATTGATGTGGAAATGTCTCCGGAATTAGGTAAAGGAGTGTGCCCTGCCTGGGCCTGTAATAACCTTTTGGCTAGGTCATCAGTTCTTTCCTTAGATAAGATCAGTTCTCTTTTGAGAGCGTTAGTCTCCTGGCGGGCTGAGTGTACCTCTACCCATAATTCCCCCAAAAGCTGGGCCAGCTGGTCAGTCTCGGAAGTTTCCATAGCGCCCGGGTGGGAAATTGTGGGTAGGCTTCGCGTTCTGTAACGCTCACCTGATTCCCACGGAGGCGCAGGTCTGGCTTCGAGTGCTGATGCTTCTTCAATGGTGAAGCGCAGGACTCTGAAGACGGACAGGAAGGGCCCTCTACTCTGGCTTCTCCGGCTCGCAGGAATATTCCCCTGTGCGTGAAAAGGGAGTATTACCTACTGACTGAGTTATGCTCAAACCTCCCACTCTCTTCCAACCCTCCACGATACCCTTCCACGATTCCCCGTGAAGTCTCACCTTAGGGTCAGGAAGGATGAGCTCTCCATCCTGCTTCTGATGCAGGGGCGCATTGAAACCCAGTTACTTCACTGGATTGAGGATTGATGGGAGTTCAGGTAAGCTTGACTATTCAGGTAAGGCTCTGTAAAAGTTCTGTTGCAAGTTCAAAAGTCCAAGCTTAATAATAATTTTCATTGTCTTTTTGCAGCAAGCGCTAATGCTTATGTCTTTTTTCCCCTTAGGGGCCGGGGTTCGGAATGCCGGAGATATGGCGCCGACCCGAAGTGAAACGTGCAGTTCCAGTTCCAGTAAATGGCAGGTTAGTTCTGGATGAGCGCTCGGGAACTGTCTTTGCATACGCTCATTCAATGTCTTTGTCTTTTTTCCCCATAGGGGCCGGGGTCCGGAAAATGCCTGGAAGCGACAAGACCCGAAATGAAATGGGAATGACCCAACAGGTAAGTCTTATTCCCTTCCTTCTCTCACCTCTTATTCTTGTCTTTTTCTCTAGGCTCTGGGAAGTGGCTGTGTATCCGGATGATCGCTGCTGAAGATGGAGGCACCCAGGAAAGGTGAGTGAAATGCAGCGCTGCAGCGATCGTAACGAAATGTTTTTAAAAATGATTTCTTCCTTTTCAGGATCGTCGGTGTGATGTCTCCGTGGTGCAGATTTAGCAGGTAGGTCTCTTGTCTCCCTTTGCAGGTGACCCAGGATGCTGACAGGCGTGGCTGAAGTCCAGATGCAGGAGCTGACACGGTTTATAGTCATAATGTCGAAAAAAAAATGTCGACAGACAAAAATTTCGAAAAAAAAATGTCGAAAATAATAATGTCGACATCCTATACTTATAATGTAAAAAGTCATTTTTTCGAAAAGAAAATGTCGACATTTTTTTTTTTGACATTATGACTATAAACCCTTAAAACTATCAACACCTCACCCAACACCCCCCTGCCACCCCCCCACACCCCCCAACCACCCTTTCACCCCTCATACTCAACACATACCAATTATTTATTTATTTATTTATTTATTTATTCAATAAATAAATAACCTAAAAAAGGATCATTTACTATGGGGGGGTCCCCCCCCAACCCCCCCCTCACCCAACACCCCCCTGCCACCCCCCCACACCCCCCCAACCACCCTTTCACCCCTCATACTCAACACATACCAATTATTTATTTATTTATTTATTTATTCAATAAATAAATAACCTAAAAAAGGATCATTTACTATGGGGGGGTCCCCCCCCAACCCCCCTCACCCAACACCCCCCTGCCACCCCCCCACACCCCCCCAACCACCCTTTCACCCCTCATACTCAACACATAACAATTATATATTTATTTATTTAGTCAATAATTAAATAAATAAAAATAGTATTTACTATGGGGGTCCCCCCCCAACCCCCCCTCACCCAACACCCCCCTGCCACCCCCCCCACACCCCCCCAACCACCCCTCATACTCAACACATCATATATATATATATTTATTTATTTATTCATACAATAAATTAAATTTCGAAAAAATATCGAAAAATGTCGACATTTTTGTTTGTCGACATTATTGTTTTTCGACATTAATTTGTCGACATTTTGACTGTCGACATTATTGATGTCGACATTATGACTGCACACCGCTGACACGGTGAGCGTCCAGCTGCGAGGAGCAGAACAACGCGAAGCGTGAGTTGCTGATCGGGTGTGGTTTAAATAGCTTTGGAAGAAGTTCCAAGTGTGTATCCTTCCTCCGATCAGGTATGTATCCTTCCCCGACCACACCCGGGTGGAAAGTAGTCCCACAGGTAAAGTAGTTCCATTCAGGCCTCAAGAGGGCCTGGATGTGGCAGCATGGTCTGCATCAGGTAAGTGCACATTAAAACACTTGAACACATGTCTGGCTTTATGAGCCTGGCGCCTAGGGCGCCAGGACAGAGGTCCAACATGAGCCTGGCGCCTAAGGCGCCAGAACTGCGTCCAAAGGGCCCCAGCTTGGGCCCGCTGGCACTCCCCTGGGGGAATAATGCCTGCCTCTGGGGTTGCTGGGTCGGACCTGGCTCCTTGGAGGTAGGCATCATGACATAGGTGCGCACAATGTAGGTAATAGTTTAAAGATATCTGCGGGAACCCTACCTCGTCCTTGGCTTTTATGAGCAGTCATGGAACAGATGGGTGTTTCTGCTTCTGGAATACACAAGAAGGAAGCCCGTCCCCGTCCATATCTTTGGTCCCCCCCCCGTGACAGAATGTCCTCTCCCTCCTCAGGTGGTAGGGATTTTCCATAGTTATGTTCATCTGCGCTTTTTTGCAAAGAGAGTCTTAAAGTGAGATTCCAAAACCTTGGAAGATACATAACCTTGGGGAACAGTAAAATCAAATCCTTCTGCTGTATATCATAGCTATCACCCTGCGTTGGGGGACGTACAGGGCCGGTAATAGCCCACCAACCCGAGCCTAAGTAGGCCCAAGCAAAGCAAGGGTCTTGGCGAGGGCCCAGGGATGTTACTATCGCTGTATGTCACCTGACACAGTGGTGATAGCTAGTCGCAACCCAGGACTCCATCAGGGGTGTGCATACGTGCGACCCCAATCGCCCATGAAGAAAATAAAAAAACAAGACGGCCACAGCCATAGAAAACAGAAAAGGGCCAATGTCCCTTTTCTAATTCTTCTAAGGCAAATGATGGACGGAGACAGGGAGCAACAGCCGGAAAGAGGAAGCACCGGGCTACCAGGTAGGTGTATTGGGGAGGGGAGAGAGGCAAGGTGGATGCGGGTGTCATGGAGACCTGAGTGAGGCTGGGCACCAAAGGAGGGTACAGGAAGATGATGCGTGAGCAAGCGCTGAAAAAATGGCGTCACATGGGAAAGGGGCTTGGGGATGGATGAACGCGAACGGGACACTGGCAGTTTGTCTGAGGGCCTTTCCCGGGTGTGAACTAGCTGTTAATTTCTAGAACATTCTTGTCTCATTTCTTTGTGCTACATCATTACATTCTAGCCAAGCCTCCAGCTTGTATGTTTCCTACACCTCATTGCCCTCTGACACACCCGTCTTATTGCTCTTGTTACATCACCACCCAATGGTACTGTTTTTAATGTTCCCAGCAGTTCTCTTTTTAGTGCCTTAAAGGCATCCAAGAATGTCCAAGGTAGATGTTTGCAGTTGATGAGGCCTTCATAATGATTGACAAATGGTTCCATCAGGATTGGGAATGCTAATGACCAGAGGCGTTACTAGGGGGGGGGGGGGTTTAGGGGGCTATGTCCCTGTGTCTTTTGGTTGTAGCCCCAGATAGAATCTCAGGGTCTAAAACCAAAAGGCAAGCTAGCCCTGAGTCCCGACAATCCCGACATTAGTGTAGCCCCAGATCTTTTCCAGACCTAGCAACACCCCTGCTGATGGCCCCTCCCAATCAGGGCATTCGAAATGTAGACATTCTTAAGGTCTCGGGTATACCCTTGATTACTCATTTAGTGGTCACTTTTTGCTGATTGCAAACCTTGCGGCGTATGTTTCTACCTTTGTTGAAAGAGGTAGCATATGGTATTCCAATGTGTTGAGACAGCTGACACAATATGGAACAGACAATACCAGTAGGTTGTTTTCGCTCTCCACTCGTTCTACTATTTGAAACAAGGTAACCATGCTCAGGGATCAAAGGTATGGTGACATATGTTAACATAGTCAATAACTGCCCTCAACCTGCCATTATTGAACACGTGGGCGAACGATATGTCAGAGACTCTACACTAAGAAGAAAGGGGACGAATGCTAGTTCGTTTGCGTCAGATGTTTCGTCATTTAAAATAGGAGCTGATATTCCCAATGTTAGGTCCTCATTTTGCTGAATTCCTTCTTTGAACCCCAGTCCCATTTTGACGTTAAAGTCGCAGCAATTATAAGTATGGTATTAAGAGGAGCATTGTTTCCCGCCCTTCCGGCTTAACTTTCTATAACCTTGAATTCATTCTTACAAAGAATGCCAACAGGGGCTCTCACTGCTCCCACAATGGGAACTGTAAAGGTTCATTAAAGTTATACTGCCAATGTGATTCTCATAACAGGAAACATGTGGAACGTTATCCCTCGCAACTAGGGCCTGCTTGAGCACCCCTCAAGTCCATCATGCAACTACTCACCATCTAACTACATCTAGCACCATGCTTCGTTAGTTCCAGATACTGCCATCCCAATAAAACGCTGCTCCAATCCGAGCTGTAGTCTCCTGAGTCCTACACTCAGGCATACCAATAACTCAACACATTTGAGAAACATGCATCCTTACATAGACAACCATATCCCCTCCCACTCACCCCAACTGTTGTTCCTCTCTGCTTTTGGTTGTTCTATACTTTAGTCTCTCTTTCCCATCACCTCCTCCCCAAACCTCGCCTTCCTTTCCACAGAATAAGGTCTGGAGACACCATGACAGGGTCACAATATGCCACCTCTCGGACAAGGACAGGCACACTAAAGTCGCGTTGGGCGCAGTATTAACATTGGATAATATTAAAGGCATGATTGACAATCGAGAGACCTAGGCAAGAGCCCAATGTCCATTGGTTTCCATTTTTCTAAAATAAATACTGAAAGGAAAGTGATTTCCGTCTGTACTCATATGTAAAAATCAATAAAAACGGAAAACAGGGAGCCCTAATTATAATTCCTCCTTCACTAAACATTCTGATTGGTTTGGTCAGCATAAGATTGACAATCGTATGAATTTTGACAGCCGCAGCCCCTTTCTGATCAGTAGTTCCCAGGCCCCGCCCAGTCTGAGCGTTTTGCCATGGTAGCATGTTGGTTTATTTACAAATGTGTGTAATGACGCTGGTTCAAACATTGCATTACTTTGAACATGAGGCAGGTTTTTGGTTCCAGGTTTGGTCGGGGAAAAATGTATAAATGTGCTAATTAAATGTAGATTTGTGGTGGTTTCTATTAACATAACATTTTTAGGACAGTGTCTCTCAACAGATACGCCATTTCCCCCTCACCCCCGCCCAGCCCCGATCTATTATCTAGACAAGCTGATGGTTTGCTAAGGGTTGGCCACTCTGATTGAAACTATTACTGGATCCACTTATAACCAGACTTTTAGGGCTTTTTTTCTGTTTACCTCGAATGATTACATTATTCGTATTGTTTTCCTGCTCGGTAATGCTTGGGAATAATTTAGCCAGAGGAATCTACAGTCTGGGTATCTTTTCTGCAATGTTACATAAAGTCTATTCGATCTTGGTAAGTCTCTTACTCACTTGAAGTTCTGAGTTGTTGATGTCATTTTCGGTTATTTTGTTGCAACTGCTGAGTAGTGATTAAAGAAGTTGAAGCATAATGCTCGCCTCCCGTCTTGACACAGAATCTACAGTCTAGAGATCTTTTCTGCAATGCTACGTAAAGTCTATTGGATCTTCGTAAGTCTCTTACTCACTTGAAGTTCTGAGTTGTTGATGTCATTTACGTTAATTTCGGTTTATTTTGTTGAATCATCTGAGTAGTGATTAAAGAAGTTGAAGCATAATGCTCGCCTCCCGTCTTGACACAGAATCTACAGTCTAGAGATCTTTTCTGCAATGCTACGTAAAGTCTATTGGATCTTCGTAAGTTTCTTACTCACTTGAAGTTCTGAGTTGTTGATGTCATTTACGTTAATTTCGGTTTATTTTGTTTAATCATCTGAGTAGTGATTAAAGAAGTTGCAGCATACTGTTCGCCTCCGGTCTTGACTCCGAATCTACAGTCCAGGGATCTTTTCTGCAATGTTACTTAAAGTCGATTTGGATCTTGGTAAGTCTCTTACTCCCTTGAAGTTCTGAGTTGTTGATGTCATTTACGTTAATTTCGGTTATTTTGTTGAATCATCTGAGTAGTGATTAAAGAAGTTGAAGCATAATGCTCGCCTCCCGTCTTGACTCAGAATCTACAGTCTAGGGATCTTTTCTGCAATGTTACGTAAAGTCTATTGGATCTTCGTAAGTTTCTTACTCACTTGAAGTTCTGAGTTGTTGATGTCATTTACGTTAATTTCGGTTTATTTTGTTGAATCATCTGAGTAGTGATTAAAGAAGTTGCAGCATACTGTTCGCCTCCGGTCTTGACTCCGAATCTACAGTCTAGGGAACTTTTCTGCAATGTTACATAAAGTCTATTGGCTCTTGGTAAGTCTCTTATTATTTGAAGTTCTGAGTTGTTGGTGTCATTTTCGGTTATTTCGGTTATTTTGTTGAAACTGCTGAAGAGTAGTGATTAAAGAAGTTGAAGCATAATGCTCGCCTCCCGTCTTGACTCCGAATCTACAGTCCAGGGATCTTTTCTGCAATGTTACTTAAAGTCGATTTGGATCTTGGTAAGTCTCTTACTCCCTTGAAGTTCTGAAGAGGTTCCGGCCATTGCTAAGTCATTTACAATGCCCATATCTCGTGCCTTTAGTCCCTCACTCACTTTAGTAAACAAATAACCCACAGAAGAGGAAAGGCCCTTATTAGTACGCCATTTTAACTTACTAGACCTTTGTACAGCTCTAGTGGAAGTTGTAATCTACTGCAAGGTCATGTTGGACCTTTCTCATTTTATAAGAGAGTTGTATCCGGTGGAAGCCCTCCCTTTAATGGCCGGTGTCTTCTTACGTTCATTGAAAAGGAAATTCTGTTCATTTAAATGTAAGTTTCAAATGGCCCATGCATGCCAGGGTATGATATCAAACTTGAAGTTCATGCTTCAAGTGCACTTGAAGTAGGGTTTAGGATTACATCCAATCCCAATGTAGCCAGATTTCCTTGCTCACATTGTATGATGACATTACCACTACACATTGGGATCCAGCGGCGACTCTTACTCTTAAAGTGCCAATAAATTCTAGGGAGGGAGAGTCCTGTAACAGGTGTGGCCGGCCTACACTCAAGGTATGGGCCCAAGCTGAAGCACAGCATGCATAACCAGGGGAATGAGATACATTCCCATTGCTGTCATGCCATTATAATATGGCAAGCCACAGAATCCAGGCTAAGAACGAAAGAAAACACTTTGAGAAAGTCTTGGAAGTCTGGGGTGGGCATTGGCCAGGTGTCGCGCTGGTTGAGAAAGGCAAAGAGCCCTGAGGCTGAGTGTTGGAACCTGCATTCCTTCTTGAATGCAATATTTGTTGGCTGGGGACTGAAGAAGCAGCGTTCTCCTTCTCCCGAGCGGATGCACGTGTGGCGGCGTGACATGTATTATTGTAACGTTACTTTCAGCTGCCATCTTGTTTCTGGAAGCTCCCATCTTTCTGTGGCTTGCTCTGTCTTTTGCTTTCCTGCGTATTTTCATTTTCCCCTGCTGCATTTGACCTTCCTCCCCACTTTGTGCCTTTGTCTCTGTGGCTGATCAGCATGACTCCTGTGCGGTTTTCCTGGAAGCTTGAAGGATACATTCCTTTGCTGTCGTTCCTCTCAAGGAAAGCATCTTTATGTAATTATTTATTTAGACATTTGTATAGCGCACCAAGCCCGGAGGCATTTAGGCGTCTTGTGCTCTCCTTGGAGACACACATTACCTTGAAGTGTCTGGGCAGCTTATGTCTCTGTGACATTTGCTCTAGCTGAGGGGGGGTAGGTGTCAGAGGAAGCTGTTTCATTGAATTCTGCTTGTTATGAAATTGTTATGAATTCTGAATAAATTTGGAGGTGCTGCAAGAAGTTCAGTAGAGCAGAGCAGTGCTTTCTCCATGGCAACTGGCCCCTGTGCACGCTCCTCCTAATAATTTCTCGACTCAAAAATTTGGGCGCGCACCTCGAAGGACGACAAAGGACTGTTTACTGTGGGGAATCGCCGTTGGAGTGAATTGCCGTTCGTGTGAATACGCCAGTGCCGCTTAGAACTCAGCGTGCAGCTTCCACGAATAATAGAAGGAGGACGTCTCATTGTGCAACACAGGAAGCTGCCTGGAGGCAGCTCCCATTGGTCTGGTGTTGTGTGACACCCCCCCTTTAACCCCACCCACACTCTATAACTACCCAAGGTGCAGCGCACCTGCGCGCGCACCTCGAAGGACGACAAAGGACTGTTTACTGTGGGGAATTGCCATTGGAATGAATTGCCGTTCGTGTGAATACGCCAGCGCCGCTTAGAACTCAGCGTGCAGCTTCCACGAATAATAGAAGGAGGACGTCTCATCGTGCAACACAGGAAGCTGCCTGGAGGTGACTGATGAAAGTTGGCTAGAGACTGCCTGCATAGAGTGTGTTAGTTAATGGACATGTAATGGACTGCCTGTTTACAAGCATGTTTACAAACTGCCTGTGTTTCTATAACTACTTCAAAAGGGTCTTTTCCTTCTTTCTAGGCAGCTCCCATTGGTCTGGTGTTGTGTGACACCCCCCTTTGACCTCACCCACACTCTATAACTACCCAAGGTGCAGCGCACCTGCGCGTGCACCTCGAAGGACGACAAAGGACTGTTTACTGTTCACTGTTAACAGTTAGCTACACTACGATAGCCATCTTTCAGCTGAACATCTTTTCAAGGAACATAGATCGAAGCTAACACAGGTAATAAAGATGATTCTCTGGGAGGCACTGCTGTAGGTCCAATCATGATTTTAGAATACCATAAAGTCAAACAAGTCTCAAACTAGAATCTAAGTCTCAAGATTAAACCGTCTGGCCCAATTATTTCGGCCAATTCTGGACGTATGCAAAAGCAAAAAAATATACAAGAAAACATTAGCCCGAAACATACCACTAGCAATGACAGAACTAGCGAGGACAATACCTTGATGCAAAATGAAACGCGAACTTCTGATAGTGAAATCCTGAACGCACTATTAGAAGATATCAATGACAATCTAGAACTGAAGATCGAATGTGCTAATGGTAAAGGCGAAATTGAGGCTGAAAAGACTCTTAATCAACAAGATATTAATAAGATAGTAAGAAAAATTCCTGAAGAACAAAACTATAATAAAAATCCTGTTGAAGATACTAAACCTTACTTAGAAGTGAGAAAGACACAAAAGTGGTATGAAAATTACGAAGACAACATTGAAGTACTAGATTTAAAAAACCCAGCTAGGGCTGACTTACCAAGTCTAATACTCACTACATTATTTCCTGAGGGTAGAATGTTAACCTTGAACCGCCCCTATATCATGTCCTTATTTGCTATGATCCCGACACTGGAGATGATATCCCCTGCTGAAATTGTTTTGGTAGACTTCATTCATAGAAAAAGATTTGACTACGTTCGATTGGTAATTCCATCAGCGTTAGTCAGAATGCAGTTGCTGAAAGAAGCCGAAACTTTGCAATGCAAAGGCTTTGACATATATCAATATAACTGTCCTGACCGTAAGCAAGGTCGTAATAATTCGACTCAGGGGAGAAACGCTTATTCCAACCCAGAAATAAATAAAACATCGGAAATGGTTGATGTTCGCTCTGACAAGGTGGAACTAAGAGGCTTGACTCTTGCTTTAAAAAATGCCATTGAATCCCTAAAGACTTTGGCGAAGCCACTTTAGCGACAATGGTAAAGCCTCGATAGCATCCTGGAATTCAAGAGGTCATTCACAGCTGTTACATAACACAGAAGTAACTGATTTTTTGAGTAACTTTGATGTTGTGTTCTTTCAAGAAACTTGGGCAACCACACAACTGTCCTGGGAGAACTATTACACCTGGCAGATACACGCGGTAAAAGGCGATAAAGGAAGACCTATGGGTGGCCTACTTACTGCGTGTAAATTCACTTTGGATCCGGTGAATGTAGATGTATGGGCAGAACTAGAAATCTTCCTTGCTGTTACGTGTAACATCAGATTAGGAAATACTCGTATGAATGTATGTACTATTAATATTTGCTGGAACCCTCTTAAATACACTGAAATTCAATTGCTGAAAGAAATTAACACTCTTACAAACAAAATTGATGTATGGAGGGAAACTATGTCGAATAATTTTGTGTTACTTGCTGGGGACCTAAATGCTGATTGCAATCTCAACAAGGTGGAGATTGATGAGTTGTTATGGGATATAGACGCGGCAGACAATAAATCAAGATCCATGTTACCTAGCAGTAAATGAAGAGGTGCGATTTGGTTGAACTTTATGAAAATTATGGGTTTAACCAAAATATACAATGACAAACAGACATGGCACGCGAGGGGTTTTGGCTCTATAGTAGATTACCTTTTTGTAACTCAAGGTTTTGAATGCTTTATGTCACAGCTAACTGTGGTAGAAATGCCTACAAGTGACCATAACTTACTTGCAATTGAAATTCCACACACTGAAAATTTAAATAAATATTCAGTCTATGATGAAGAAATACTTACCAATATCAAAGGTACGAGGATTCGATGGTCTTACAATAAAACAAAAAAATTCACTTCCGCATTGTATAAAGACTGGGGACACATGTCAATGAAGAGAAAATAATAAATCTGTCAACTAATGGGTTTACTCATTATATAAATACAATTACACAAAAATCATGTATAAACAAAATAACCAACTCTAAGAAAAAGACACACATACATGTGTTTGACAATCAGACCTTATCTAAAAAAAAAGAGTTGAGACAAGAAATTCGTAAGCTAAAAAATGGGTCCGACCCAATAGCAAAGAAAAGTATTCAAATTAAAAAATTGAAACAAGCATACAAGAACTGGCAAATTGCTAGTAAAGTGTACAGAGATCAAATGGATGGCGAAAAAATGTTGGCGATAGGTAAAAGTAAAAATACTTCCAATTTCTGGTTATTGCTAAATGACACTTTGATTACGCAAAAAGAGATCCTGTTTGCGCAAATCAGCGAAGATAAGTGGAAAAGGCACTTTGTAGCTTTATATGAGGTATCTTGTGATGAAAATATACTGAACACCAACACTATACAAGAAAAGGAAACGGTTAAATGGGATTTGGATATCTCCACTCACAATATATCGAAGTTGATTGGAAAAGCTAAAAAATCGGGAGCCCCGGGGCCAAATAACTTATCACGTTTGATAATGAAAACTGATATTCACCTGTGGGGAGAAATTTTACATATACTGTTTACTGACATAATTACCAACAAATTAATACCAGAATCATGGAAACTCGCCATAGTGATTCCTATATATAAAAAAGGCCTGAGGTCTGCTCCGGAAAGGTATAGGCCTATATCAATATCCGACCCTGACTATATGATTTTTACGTCTATTATATTAAAAGAATTGGACGATTGGATTAGCAGATGTAAAATCCTTGATATTAAACAAATCGGTTTTAGAAAGAAATTGGGCACAGATTGTGGTGGTTTGGTATTGAAAAGTCTGCAATCTAAAGCACTAAAAACACAAGGTGCCACAATTTTTGTGGCGGCAATGGACCTCTCTAAAGCGTTCGACCTAGTGGACCGACACACGATATGGGAAATGTTAAGAGATTTAGCGATTCCTGCACATCTCCTTGAAATGATTAAAGAGCTATACTCTAACACTAAAATTAAAATCAGACTAAATTCAGAAGGGAAGTTATCTTCTGAACAGGTAATTCCAAATGGGCTGAGACAGGGATGTAAACTGGCTGCCACTTTATTTAACCTTTATGTTTGCAGAGCGGGTTATGAAATGAAAGGTAAAGGTTTGATAGCACCCAAATTAGGTGGTATCACTATAGAATGGCTAGCTTATGCTGATGATTTTTTACTTCTCGACTGCACTAAGGTCGGTTTGCAGAGACTCATAAATGCTTTTGTACTGTTTATCGCTAGCATTCGGTTAAAAATTAATGCGGATAAAACAATGATTATGTGTCTAAGTAAGTGTTGTAAAAATCTTTCACGTTTATCTTGGTATTGTCAAGGGGAAAAAAAATTACTTGTCAAAAGTCTTTTAAATACTTGGGATACCATTTTACAGGCAACGGTTCCATGGCAATTGTGAAAAGACAGTTAAGAACTAAAGCTGACATGATTTTAAGACAGATGCGTAAATTTGACGTGAAATTTGGGAGATTTACAGCTATACCGCTAAAACAGTTTTACACCATGTCTGGTATTCCTAAATTAGTATATGGTCTAGAATTCTATGACCTGGAAAAAACTGACCTGATGAAAAAATTAGAAAGTGTAATTTGGAAAGGTGTGTTATACTTTATTCCCAATATATATCGATTGAATTAATCAGATACGAATTTGGCTTACAGTCGTTGAAATCTATTATTGTGTGGAAGAAAATACTATTATGGAGGAAATGTTCATTGATCAATATAAATTCACTCTATACGCTAGCAGGGAAAGATACAACAAATGTGTTTTGTACAAATTTGAAAGAAGAAATTGAAGAAATCCTGGGGGATGCAGGTATATCTCTTGAACTGCTCGCTAATAATCCTCTGAAAGTAAAAAACATCTTGAAATGTAATGATTGGCAACAGACTCTGGACGCAGTAGCGCAATCTAAAACTGCGAATCAAGCCTATTCATGCTGTAAATTTAAACCCCGGTTGGAGTATTACTTGGAAAAATACCCGTCAAGAAATTTTAGAAATACTTATATGAGAATCCGCTTTGATGTGCTTAAAACTAACTATATCTTAAAAAGATGGAATATGCTAAAGGATGAATGGCGTTGGTGTAAATACTGTAAAAAAGAAGGGGTGGAAGAAACCTTGAAGCACCTTATTTTGTTTTGTCCTGCACTCCTGAAAGAACGAATACAATATTTTGAGCAATTTATAAGTTACTTACATTGTGTAGATACTGACAGGGTAATTCATAGAATTTCGCAGAAAAGTGTCGCAAGCGGCTGGCGCAGAGTGTCCGCGTGCGATTGACTGCGCCAGGCACGTGCGATAAAACCGATTTCCGCGCACAGCGTATTCATGGATTTCATGCTCCCAAACCAGCCGTGGCGCAGAGTATCGCAGCGACCCTGCAGCAGCGCCAGTAACGCCCCCAAGAACGCCCTCGCGCAAGGAAAAGCCTGCAAAATCGCTAAATCATCGCAAAGGGCTGCGCTAACCCTGGACCAGTTTACAGGGCAGCCAAACAAGGAACGCAAAGCGGGTAACGTGCATATCAGGGGTACACGTGAAGTCATACACGCGATTAGCCAGGGTACGTGTATTACAGGGGTACGCGGGAAGTTTAACACGCGATTAGCCAGGGTACGTGTATTACAGGGGTACGCGGGAAGTTTAACACGCGATTAGCCAGGGTAAGTGTATTACAGGGGTACACGTGAAGTCATACACGCGATTAGCCAGGGTACGAGTATTACAGGGGTACGCGGGAAGTTTAACACGCGATTGGCCAGGGTACGTGTATTACAGGGGTACGCGGGAAGTTTAACACGCGATTAGCCAGGGTAAGTGTATTACAGGGGTACGCGGGAAGTTTAACACGCGATTAGCCAGGGTACGTGTATTACAGGGGTACGCGGGAAGTTTAACACGCGATTGGCTAGGGTACGTGTATTACAGGGGTACGCGGGAAGTTTAACACGCGATTGGCCAGGGTACGTGTATTACAGGGGTACGTGGGAAGTTTAACACGCGATTGGCTAGGGTACGTGTATTACAGGGGTACGCGGGAAGTTTAACACGCGATTGGCCAGGGTACGTGTATTACAGGGGTACGCGGGAAGTTTAACACGCGATTGGCTAGGGTACGTGTATTACAGGGGTACGCGGGAAGTTTAACACGCGATTAGCCAGGGTAAGTGTATTACAGGGGTACGCGGGAAGTTTAACACGCGATTAGCCAGGGTAAGTGTATTACAGGGGTACGCGGGAAGTTCAACACGCGATTAGCCAGGGTACGTGTATTACAGGGGTACGCGGGAAGTTTAACACGCGATTGGCCAGGGTACGTGTATTACAGGGGTACACGTGAAGTCATACACGCGATTAGCCAGGGTACGTGTATTACAGGGGTACACGTGAAGTCATACACGCGATTGGCCAGGGTACGTGTATTACAGGGGTACGCGGGAAGTTCAACACGCGATTGGCCAGGGTACGTGTATTACAGGGGTACACGTGAAGTCATACACGCGATTAGCCAGGGTACGTGTATTACAGGGGTACACGTGAAGTCATACACGCGATTGGCCAGGGTACGTGTATTACAGGGGTACGCGGGAAGTTTAACACGCGATTAGCCAGGGTAAGTGTATTACAGGGGTACACGTGAAGTCATACACGCGATTAGCCAGGGTACGAGTATTACAGGGGTACGCGGGAAGTTTAACACGCGATTGGCCAGGGTACGTGTATTACAGGGGTACGCGGGAAGTTTAACACGCAATTAGCCAGGGTAAGTGTATTACAGGGGTACGCGGGAATTTTAACACGCGATTAGCCAGGGTACGTGTATTACAGGGGTACGCGGGAAGTTTAACACGCGATTGGCTAGGGTACGTGTATTACAGGGGTACGTGGGAAGTTTAACACGCGATTGGCCAGGGTACGTGTATTACAGGGGTACGCGGGAAGTTTAACACGCGATTGGCTAGGGTACGTGTATTACAGGGGTACGCGGGAAGTTTAACACGCGATTGGCCAGGGTACGTGTATTACAGGGGTACGCGGGAAGTTTAACACGCGATTGGCTAGGGTACGTGTATTACAGGGGTACGCGGGAAGTTTAACACGCGATTGGCCAGGGTACGTGTATTACAGGGGTACGCGTGAAGTTATACACGCGATTAGCCAGGGTACGTGTATTACAGGGGTGCGTGGGAATCATCACACGCGATTAGGCTGGGTGGGTCCTCACAGGTGTTCCCTGTACACCCTCTACGGCCCCTGCAGGCAGCCTACAAAACAGGGGACTACCCTGCACACCTGCTCATGTCCCCCTGCACCCCCACCCCCCCAGCAGTGCAGGGGCAGCCTCCACCAGGCCCCCACTCATGTCTCCCACCACCCCCACCCTCCCGCCACCAGGGGCAGCCTCCACCAGGCCCCCACCCATGTCTCCCACCACCCCCACCCCCCGCCACCAGGGGCACTCTCCACCAAGCCCCCACCCATGTCTCCCACCACCCCCACCAGTGCAGGGGCACCCTCCACCAGGCCCCCACCCATGTCTCCCAACACCCCCACCCACCAGCACTGTGGGGCACGTGGCCAGCAGGCAGTCAGGCAGCAGCAGATGGCAGGTGGGAGCGTGCTCAGGGCTCTGGGAGGCAGTAATTTCGCCTCCTGGCCAGGAGCGTGGTCTCTCGTGTGTGAACGCGTGGACAGCCTGATAGGTAGTGAAATCCCACACGTCAGCAAAGGCCCTTAGCGCGTAAACCCGTCAACAGCATATGCGCGCCTATAGTCACCTGCACGTGCAGGAAATTGTTGCGTGACACGTCCCAGTGTCAAAGCGTGTGATTGGTGAAAATGGATGTACACGTAGAAGTGACAAAGCGTGTGATTGGTGAAAATGGATCTACACGCAGGAGTGACAAAGCGTGTGATTGGTGAACGTACACGCCGCGTAAGTGACGCTGTACGTGTGGGCCTGTATATAAGGTACATGTAGAACACCATTTCCTTGTACGTGCTTTTCGTGGAGAGTGGGTGAAATCTGTACTTCTTGTCGTTTCACACACGATTTACTTCACGGCGTTTCCAGTTCGTATTCCCTGTTACCTCTGACAGCTTTTTCTCTTTTTTCTCTTTTACTGGTTTACCTGGGCCTGTTCCCTCAAACAGTGTCCCCTTCTACTGTTGTCCTGTCTTCTCAGACAGCGTACACATCTTCTTTTGGCGGGGGTTTAGCCAGCCAAACGCGCTCATTCTTCACGCTCTTTTACCTGGCAGACGGTGAGTCACGCACGTATCCAACTTCTGTGCTTGCCCCGTGTGTTGCCTACCCCTTCAGAGGTCATTCTAGGCTGCGTGTGACACGCATACGTTCATTCTTGTGTTACTGGGTGCCACAGCGTAGTGCAGGTTTTTCTTTCTGCACACGTGGTCTAGGAGGGGTTGCGTGCACGTCATCTCCCTTTTTTGGGCCTCCTGTGCGTTGCGTGACCCGTCATCTTTCCCCAGGGGTTACAATCAGCCGTGCTAGAGCACTAGGGTACAATTACCATCTGGTACCCAACCCCTTTGACCCCCAATTGCCCAGGACAATTGTCTACAGCCACTCCCATACGCACATTAATATCAGTGCCATGGCTGGGAGGCGAGGATTCCGTAAGGGTGGCAAAGGTGGAAGAGCCACAAGTGGTGGCCGTGGTGGATCCGGTAGGGGACGTGGTCGTAACTTGCAGGGTGAGCCTGTCCCCCCATGTGTGGAGGACCAGTCAAGGGCACCCATCATACCCCCCCCCCCCTCCCCCCCTCCCGTTGAGGCTGAAGTGGCTGACACCATCCATGCTCAGCCCTTGTTGGACCAGCCCATTGTGGCACCAGACCTGGCTGACTCCATGGCTGACTTCCAGGTCAGCAGGGCTACGACACGTGCGCTGGTGCACGTTGATGCCATCATGCCACGTGGATCTGGGGCAGCAAGGTCATCCGCTGCACCAAGGAGGCAGGGAGGAGTGGCTGCAGGGGCAGCTGCGGCTCCATCCACCCCAGCCCTCACACACCCAGCCAGGACAGTGTCGGTCCTAGTCCATGCTGCTGACATTCCCCCTGACACCATCACACTCGAGCCAATGCCTGCACCAACTCCCATGCTGAGTGTGCAATCCCACACTCCTGATACAGAGTCCACCAGGGCTCCTGCCCCTAGTGTCCAGAGCGGTGCAGGACACTCAGGATCACCACCACCTTCCAAGCGGAAGAGGAAGAGTGCTCGTCCGGCACAGGCTGATGCCCCAGACACGGCTACACAGTCCGGCCCGTCCAGGAAGCCCAGCTTCACGGATGACGAACTGAATGCACTTGTCGAGTATGTGTCCGGACATGACAACGAGATGGTCATTGTTGCAGGATCCAAGACCACACCTGCACAACGCCAGGCACACTGGCAGACCGTTGCGGACATCGTAAGTGCCCTTGGAATCGTGAGGTGCACAGCCAATGATTGCTATAAGCGCTGGAATGACCTAAAGCGCAGGGCAAAGAGTAAGCTGGCCTCAAGTCATGCCGCAACTCTAGTGACTGGAGGTGGGTCTCCAGTAGTAGACATGGAACTCACTCCACATGAGTCAGTCGCTGGGACCTACGTCACGGAGGAACAGATCCAAGGCGTGGGAGATCTGGCTGATTACGAGGCATTGTCCGGTGAGTGCACATGCATGTGTGTGTCATACATGTGCATGGTGTGTGTGTGAGGGCTTCTGTTTGGGTGCCAGGTGAGAGTGTGTGCGCCTCAGTCGTATGGGTCAGCCATGTGCTTCATGCAATACTTCCTGCGCAGCTGCATTTGGCCATAGCAGTATCCCTTCTGCCAACAGTAGACATCTAGCACAACTGCACGCCAGTTGCCATTGAAGTGTCACCTTGACACAACAGATTTGCTTATTTTTCACTGTTCATTCAGTCAGTTTGTTTGCATTCCACCACTTTCACTAGGCATGTCGCTGTCCACTAGTCACATGTCTGACATGGGTATGGTAAAGGGGAGTGACTTTGTTACCTGGATATCATTTGTACACACATGTCCCTGTGCAATTTGACCATTACAGACTGGCAGCTCCATGTGAAAAATCTGACCTGTTAGAATCAGAAAAGCTATTACATGCGGGAACTGGACTGAATGAATAGGTGCTGCCCTCCTCTCCATCTTCACTCAATAGCAATGGTACATGCCATCTGTGTGATGGCATGTGTGTTTCACCTGCCAATCACAGGCCAATGTGTGATGCCACTGCCAGGCAGCATGCAGAAAATGTGTTCATCTTCCATCTTGGTGTCATCAGTGTGTGCCGTTTGCCTGCACTTCATACGCAGTGAGGGTGCATGCATGGGAGGGTTTTAGTCATGTGGGACATGTCAATCAAGTACTGGTTCTCTTGCTTCTCAGCCCTCAATGTGTGCCATGGTGCTAATGCCTGTTTCCATTACTTTGTTTTCATGTCTTTGCAGGGGAAGACGCAACTGATACTGCTGGGGTTGTGGAGATGGTGCAGACCCAGGAGGTGTCCCAGGGCCGACCAACCACCAGTGAGGGACGTGGTGTGGTGGTGGGGGAGAACCCACAAGTGCTGCAGGTCGTGCTCTCAAGGGGTGTCTCTGGCTGCACCTCCCCCGAGCTGTACTCAGGTGTTGATTCGGATGAGACCTACGTGCCGTCGCTGGTGAGTGTTCCAGGGAGGGATTCTGTTCTGTCTCACCCACCTGCACCAGGGTCAGTACCCTCCATGGGGATGTCAGTGTTGGCAGCTACGCCTTCGGTGGTTACGGATGCAGGGTCACACTCCGCGACATCTGATCCTGTTCCTGGGCCAGCAGATCAGAGGGGGAATGCAGTCCTGCAGCCTCAGGCAGTGCCGGCACAGCAAGGCGCAGTTCGCCTTGCCCCAGACAGGTGTGGTGCCCGCCGACGTGGTGGCCGTACGCCACCTGGCAATACCGCATGGGAGCAATCCATTTACGGTATGGCTACCCAACAGGCTGCATCATCCGAGATGATGGCTCAGGCCATGGATAGGGTGGCCACTTCCATTGTCCCCCCAGAAAGGCTGATGGAGCGACTAGAGCAGGCAACTGACTCCATCTGCCAGTCACACAGGGAGGACATGTTGGGGTCCAACAGGGACAGGCGGGCGGCACTGGCGACTCTGCAGGAGGCCATCTCCATTGAGTCCCAGGGCCACAGGGAAGCCCTGAGGCAGGAGCTCCTACACCTCAGGACGACTCTTGTTGAGCTTGAGGCTTCAACACACCAAAGGACAGAACAGCAGCTGGAGCGTCTCACCCGTACGCTCTCAGCTGAGATGCAGGCAACGAGGGCGGAGGTCCGGGCATCCTGTGAGTTGTTGCATGGGGACCTCCGCACACTCATCCTCCAGAACCAGACCTACCACACCCGCATGCTTGCAGCCATGGAGGAGCAGACTAGGGCCTTGCGTGGGCTGCCTCCCATAGTGCAACCACCTCCGGATGCAGCTGCACAGGGTGATAATAGCGACAGCAGTGACACTCCCACAATAGGGTAGCCGTGTGGGCCATGAGCCCATGGAGGTGTTTTATTTTCCCAGGATCCACGCAGGTGGGTTCTGGTGTGCATCCTGTCCTCGGACCTCCTGGGTGGCCTCCCCAACCCCCCCGGGCCCATCAATGGCCATTTTTGATTGTTTCTTATTTTTATTTTTATTTCTTTTATTCCCAATTTTTTTGGGAGGATCTGTTGGCTCCGATCTGTTGGCTCCGATCTGTTGGCTCCGATCTGTTGGCTCCGATCTGTTGGCTCCGATCTGTTGGCTCCGATCTGTTGGCTCCGATCTGTTGGCTTCCGTGGTTCCTGTGGGCATACGCTGCATTGTGGCTGGGCACATGCAGGCTTGTAATGTATTTGGTTCAGATGCTTGGGTTTGAGTCACACACACCCCTCCTGCTTCCCGTTTCCATGGGCTTGCAAAGGGTGTGCCCAAGTGACAGTGAATTACACAGTGACGTTGGACTCCCATGAGCTGTGTGGCCAGTCTGTAGTCAATACTGTGTATACATTCATAGTGCATATTGCTGTTGTGTTGTACACTGCATGTTGCATTGATGTGTAACTCTTCTTCTGTGTCTACCTCCCAATTTGCAGGTCCCTTCCTCAAGTCCACACAAGGACCTCAAGTCTGGCGATGGGGACCATGTTGGCAGCAGTGCACCTACAACTCTACATGGCGCCAACACTGCACAGTTGGTAGTGGTGGGAGTGCAGGCATTTCCAGGTGGTGAGACTACTAATATGTAACATTTTTGATGTCATGTTTATGGTACTACGTGCTCAAGTATGTTGTTGGTCCGGCATTGCTGTGAGCATTTCAGGTGTTGCAGGTTTCTAATAGTGCCACTGTACATAGTGAGAGTGATGTCATGTTGTGGGGATTACTTTGTTTACCTGCAATTAGCATGACATGGCACGGTGTGTCGTGTGGCAGTGCTGGGGTTGGGTTGGCTGACATGGCACTGTCCTCATGTTGCATTTTGCAAGTGGGTATTCATTTTAGCTGCTTCAATGTGTAACTTCACAAAACTGCATTGGTGGTGTCTGTGTGGGTAGGGATGCACACATTGTGACACTTCCAGGTGAACAATCTCAGGCTGACATGGAATTCCCGGTTCATTCTCCACACATTCAGGATCAGTGTCAGGTTGAGTCATCATTGATTGTCAGATGGAATGTGCCAGGGCAGTGTGCACTCCACAGGGGTGTGATTTCTATGTGAAGTAATTAGCCACTAGCTGTGTACGGGCTGCCTCCCCCCGTGCCCTTTCCCCTCCCATGCGCAGCGGCTGTGCATGTGGTTGGGGATGTGGGGCCACCACCATGTCCACGGCCAGGCCCCGGCGTGTTGCAACGTTGTGCAGGACACATGCTGCCACTATGATCCTGCACACTACTGGGGGAGCGTATAACAGCTGCCCGCCAGAACGGTCAAGGGAGCGAAAGCGTGACTTCAGCACTCCGAATGTGCGCTTCACTATGCCCCTGGTTGTAATGTGGGCTGTGTTAAATCTTACCTGGGGTGGCGTGGTGGGGTTCCGAATTGGTGTCATCATGTGGGGGCTGAGAGGGTAGGCACTGTCCCCTGTGGAGGTGGGGATTGGTATCATTGGTGAGGTTGTGACCTTGCTCAGTATCCAACATGCATGCATGTGCAGTGGCATACATACTCACCAAGCAGCCATGTATCGCCATGCCGCCCAGCTTCTAGGTCCCGGCTTAGGGTGGACATTCGGTAAATGAAGCTGTCGTGGGTGGAGCCGGGATAGTTGGCATATACTGAGGTGATGATTCCCTTGGCATTACATGCTACCTGCACGTTGATGGAATGCCAGTGCTTGCGGTTCCTATAGATGTGCTCAGATGCCCTGGGGGGACGTAGAGCCACATGGGTGCAGTCGATGGCACCTAGCACTTTGGGGAATCGTGCCACTGCGTAAAAATCCAGGGCGGCAGCATGCCTTTCTGCAGGTGTTCTGGGCAGGTATATGTGCCTGCGGACTGATGGGCGTGCAGTCATGATGTTCAAGACCTGGTGTAGGCAGCGTGACTGGGTGGCCTGTGACACCCCACCCACTATGGCACTTGTCCGCTGAAATGATCCAGTGGCTAAGAAGTGCAGTACATTGAGGACCTTCTCCAGGGGGCTGAGTGCTTGGGAGCACAGGGTGGGTGATGTGAGGTCATCCTCCCACTCACTCACCAGGTCCAGTATGATGTGTGGTGGAAACCTGTACCTCCCATACACCTGGTCATCAGGCATCCCGAAAAGGCTGGTTCTGGGTGTGAATATTCTGGCCCTGACTATCCTCCTCCTCCTCCTTTGGTAGCCCACTGCCACTGCTGCTAGGAACGGTATGTTCATCCTGGCGTCTGAGCTTGTTATTGTTAAAGTCCGCAATTTATGCTTAGCGCGTGTTCTAGGCGAGCGTGTGACCCGCGCACCCCTGGAATCCAGTTCCCAGTCCAATAGCGTGTGGAAATTCACACGCACCACGGGATACAGCGTGTGACCCGCGCACCCCTGGAAACCAGTTCCCAGTCCAATAGCGTGTGGAAATTCACACGCACCACGGGATACAGCGTGTGACCCGCGCACCCCTGGAAACCAGTTCCCAGTCCAATAGCGTGTGGAAATTCACACGCACCACGGGATACAGCGTGTGACCCGCGCACCCCTGGAAACCAGTTCCCAGTCCAATAGCGTGCGGAAATTCACACGCACCACGTGATACAGGTTCGCTGACGTACTTGCGTGTGTAAGTGGCCGCGCACCCATTAAATACACGTACATAGGCCAATCGCGTGTACGCGCACTTTTGTCCAATTACACGCGATGACACTCTGACGTGCAGTATCTCCACGTGTGCCCCGTCATCACGTGCTGAGTGGGGAACACCCGTGCGGGTCACGTCACAGACGCGCTTACGCGCTGAGGGACTCTGGTCCAATAGAATCGCGTATGCGTGCTGACGCGCTTACGCGCTAAGGGCCTTTCCTCGGATTTCACGCTGACGTGCAGGATTTTCACGTGCCAAATCACTCCGTATCAAGCTGGCCACGCGAAAACACACGGAAGCCCACGCTCCTGCCCAGAAGGCCGAGTTACTGCCCCCCAGTGCCCCGAGCAGCCTCCCACGTGCCATCTGCTGCTGCCTGCCTGCCTGCTGCCACAGTGCCCTGCCATTTGGTGCCTGCACATCAGCCATCTGCAGGGGTCCAGTTGCTGTGTCCACCCCTGCTGGAACAGAAGACTCCCGACTGGTATTACATCGCTCCACAGCCCAGCCCCAGGACCCAGTTGCCCACCCACACCTGCCTCTGGGGTTGCCATGTCGGGCACTTCAACATCTGGCACCAGTGGCAACCCCAGGCCAGAGGGGCAGAGGGGCACCAGCTTCACTGTCACCGAAGTTGGTGTCCTGGTGGAGCATGTCCTGGGGCAGTATGATGCCCTCTTTGGATCGTCCCGGGCCAGCAAGGAAGGACGGCAGAGGATCTGGGCCGACTGTGTGGTTGCCATCAACGCGGAGGGGGTGGCAACCCGCGACGTCCTGAAGATCAAGAAGCGCTGGGAGGACTTGAGGTCCAGGACCCTTGTGAAGGCCCGGCGCCTCATGGAGGGGGGCCGGGGCCGCATGAGTTCCATCCAGATGAGGGTCCTGGAACGCGTACGCCCAGCGCTCCACGCCCAGATCCTTGAGAGGGAGGCCCGTCTGGAGTTGAGCGGTAAGTGTCCATGCATTACTGTGTGAGACAGGGCATGTTGCGGTGTGCTGGTTCTATGATACTTGCCTGTATGTGTGCCATAGGCCATGTATGCATGTATGTGTGCAGGGACATCATGGTAATGCATGTGCGACCAGTGATGTGTGATGCACATGGTTGTTGCATGTGTTGAAATGCCGCATGGGGAGCCCTATTCAGATTTAGAACATGAGAGCATGCCAGTCTCTGTACGTGGACATGGGTGGGGGTGAGGGATGGGTGCTGATGCCAGGTACATATATGGTAGCCATGTCTGTGTGCCTGACCTGCGTGTCTGTGACTTGTGCATGCCATGGATGCATGACACATGTGTGTGACAATGCAGAGATTCAGTAAAGCAGCCAAATTACCCTTGTAACCGCTGTGTTTGGTGTGTTTGGGGCCAGATGGATGTGACTGAGGTGAAGTGTGTGCATGTGATGGGCATGAGGCATGATGCATGTGAGTTACATATCATTGAATGTTTCAAGAGTCCATTGGACATCCATGGAAATGTCCATGGCATGCACCATGCCTGTTACTGTGTGTGTTTTGCCTGGACTGACCCATGTGTTGTGGAGGGACATGATGGAAGTGTACTTTGACAGTGGTGCTCATCTGCTATTGCTTCCTGTCTAGGGGACCATTGTACAGTGCCCTGATGCTTGTGTTCTTTGTCTCCCTCTACGCAGCGGCTAGTGAAGAAGAGGGCGGAGACGGCGCTGTGGAGCAAGGCGGCGGGGATGCCCCCACGGCTGCAGCGGAAGGGGTGGGTGAGCCCCCACAGGGGCCTGCTACGGTGGGAGACGGTGAGGAGCCATCCAGGTTGGTGGTTTGCACAGAGGAGGAGGAGGCCGCCACTGGGGCACACATGGGGCCTGGTGGGGGCATCCCTGCTGGTGCAAGTGGTGCAGTCCAGGGCCAGGGGCAGGAGGCAGCACAGGTCACCGTGGAGGGGCCTGTGCATGTCGCTGTCCCTGACCCTGTGAGTGCACCACCATGCACCAGCAGGGATGCCCCGTCCCAGGCCCGTCCGCAGGTAGTGGGGATGTCCATGTCACCTGACTCCCCTCCACCTGCGGACGTGGGAACCCCTGGCCGTGCGGAGAAGGTCCTGATTGGGGTCGCGATGCGCACGGCTGTGATTCGTGATGCCGTGCGTGCTTCCCGGGAGGAGCACGCACGTCATCACGAAGTGCACCGTGCCGACGTGGCCCAATTGGGATCGGCCATGTTCGGGGGTTTCCTGCATGTGTTGGCCAATGTGGCGGCCCTCTCCTCCTCTGTGCAGGCTATCCACCAGTCGTTCTCCTTGCCGTCTTCCAGCCCAGATGCCACCAGGGCCCCCTGTGGACCTGCCCCGACCAATGCAGCCAGCTCGGTGGGGATCCCATCCCTGCCACAGTCGGGAGTCAGAGATCCAGCAGGGGTGGACACCAGAGCAACTGGACCCCAGCAGATGGAGGATGTGACGGCATCATCGGGCAGGGCACGTGCACGACGGCGTCGGTGGTTTCCATCAGCCTGGATGCCGTCGTGCTGGCACAGGCAGTTGCGTCGGAGGCAGCAGCAGGCTCAACGTGGGAGGCATCATGGCTCGGGGCCATCAACATCGGGGGTGCAGGCATCGGCCGGAGGGCAGGAGAACCCTGGAATGGGAGTGGCTTCCGTGTGGGAGAGGTTGTGCCAGCGGATAGGTGCGGAGCGGCAGCGGGCAGAGGAGGAACGGCTCACGATGGTCAGGGCGGAGGACTCCATGCGGAGGGCGCTGAGGCGGGCTGAGTGCCTCGAGGGTCTTCGCAGGGAGTTAGAGCTGGACACTGCGTTATCCCTGCGGGACCTCGGGGCCAGGGAACATGCCCGCCTCCAAGCCATTGACCAGGAGTTCGATGATGCCCTGGCCCATGACAACAACCAGTGAGCCGTCCGAATAGCCCGCTGCCTTTGTATATAGTTGTATAGTTAGGGTTAGGTTTCCTTTGTTTTTTTGAATTTTTTTTGGTTGCGATTGGACAATGCACCACTTTTTTGTATATAGTTCACTTTTTAGTTAGTAGTCAGTTAGGTTTAATTTGGTAGGGCTCACGGACCCAGGATGATCTTCTTAATTTCCTTATTTTAATAATTCAGAATTTTTTCTTGGACATTCTTCTTGTTTAGTTTGATTTGCTTTGTGTTTTTTCTTGTTTGCTGTTCAATACATAATATTTTTTTATTCTTCAATGTGTCGTATCATCTCATTGCTTTCAGGCATGTCATGTTGGGTGTTTTGTCATTCACTTGCAGCCATTGTGTGTGACAGACATGTGTTAAATTGCATTATTTACATTGGGGGTGTAACATGTAATTGCCTTTGATATGTGGGTGGGTGTGATAGTTGGTTGGGCCTTTTGGCAGGGCAGGATGGGCATTACGGACATGATTGGGGAATGTTGGGACCCAGGTGCAGGGGGGCATGGATTGGACATGGGTGGGGGCCTGCTGGCAGGTGCCCCACAGTGCTGGGGTGTGGGGGTGGTGGGAGACATGAGTTGGACATGGGTGGGGGCCTGGTGGAGGGTGACCCTGCACTGCTGGGGGGTGGGGTGGTGGGTGACATGAGTGGGGGCCTGGTGGAGGGTGCCCCTGGTGGCTGGGGTGTGGGGGTGGTGGGAGACATGTGTTGGACATGGGTGGGGGCCTGCTGGCAGGTGCCCCACAGTGCTGGGGGGTGGGGGTGGTGGGAGACATGAGTTGGACGTGGGTGGGGGCCTGCTGGCAGGTGCCCCACAGTGCTGGGGTGTGGGGGTGGTGGGAGACATGAGTTGGACATGGGTGGGGGCCTGCTGGCAGGTGCCCCACAGTGCTGGGGGGTGGGGGTGGTGGGAGGCATGAGTTGGACATGGGTGGGGGCCTGCTGGCAGGTGCCCCACAGTGCTGGGGGGTGGGGGTGGTGGGAGACATGAGTTGGACATGGGTGGGGGCCTGCTGGCAGGTGCACCACAGTGCTGGGGGGTGGGGGTGGTGGGAGACATGAGTTGGACATGGGTGGGGGCCTGCTGGCAGGTGCCCCACAGTGCTGGGGTGTGGGGGGGGTGGGAGACATGAGTTGGACATGGGTGGGGGCCTGCTGGCAGGTGCCCCACAGTGCTGGGGGGTGGGGGTGCAAGGGGACATGAGTTGGTGTTCATTAGTTCAAGGAGACATGTGCCTTTGCTGGGGGGCATGCCCATGGTGGGTGGGCTGCCTGCGGGACATGACCAGGGATGCAGGGTAGTCCCCTGTGGTGTGGGCTGCCTGCAGGGGCCGTGGAGGGTGTACAGGGTACACCTGGGAGGACCCACACTGTGAAATCACATGTGGAACTTCCCGCGCACCCCTGAAATACACGCGCACAGGCTGTTCGCGTGTGGAACTTCCCGCGCACCCCTGCAATACACGCGCCCAGGCTGTTCGCGTGTGGAACTTCCCCCGCACCCCTGAAATACACGCGCCTAGGCTGTTCGCGTGTGGAAATTCCCGCGCACCCCTGAAATACACGCGCCCAGGCTGTTCGCGTGTGGAACTTCCCCCGCACCCCTGAAATACACGCGCCCAGGCTGTTCGCGTGTGGAAATTCCCGCGCACCCCTGAAATACACGCGCCCAGGCTGTTCGCGTGTGGAACTTCCCCCGCACCCCTGAAATACACGCGCCCAGGCTGTTCGCGTGTGGAAATTCCCGCGCACCCCTGAAATACACGCGCCCAGGCTGTTCGCGTGTGGAACTTCCCGCGCACCCCTGCAATACACGCGCCCAGGCTGTTCGCGTGTGGAACTTCCCCCGCACCCCTGAAATACACGAGCCCAGGCTGTTCGCGTGTGGAAATTCCCGCGCACCCCTGAAATACACGCGCCCAGTCTGTTCGCGTGTGGAACTTCCCGCGCACCCCTGGAATACACGCGCCCAGGCTATTCGCGTGTGGAACTTCCCGCGCACCCCTGAAATACACGCGCCCAGGCTATTCGCGTGTGGAACTTCCCGCGCACCCCTGGAATACACGGGCCCAGGCTATTCGCGTGTGGAACTTCCCGCGCACCCCTGAAATACACGCGCCCAGGCTGTTCGCGTGTGGAACTTCCCGCGCACCCCTGGAATACACGCGGCCAGGCTGTTCGCGTGTGGAACTTCCCCCGCACCCCTGAAATACACGCGCCCAGGCTGTTCGCGTGTGGAACTTCCCCCGCACCCCTGAAATACACGCGCCCAGGCTGTTCGCGTGTGGAACTTCCCCCGCACCCCTGAAATACACGCGCCCAGGCTGTTCGCGTGTGGAAATTCCCGCGCACCCCTGAAATACACGCGCCTAGGCTGTTCGCGTGTGGAACTTCCCGCGCACCCCTGCAATACACGCGCCCAGGCTGTTCGCGTGTGGAACTTCCCCCGCACCCCTGAAATACACGCGCCCAGGCTGTTCGCGTGTGGAAATTCCCGCGCACCCCTGAAATACACGCGCCTAGGCTATTCGCGTGTGGAACTTCCCCCGCACCCCTGCAATACACGCGCCCAGGCTGTTCGCGTGTGGAAATTCCCACGCACCCCTGAAATACACGCGCCTAGGCTGTTCGCGTGTGGAACTTCCCGCGCACCCCTGCAATACACGCGCCCAGGCTGTTCGCGTGTGGAACTTCCCCCGCACCCCTGAAATACACGCGCCCAGGCTGTTCGCGTGTGGAAATTCCCGCGCACCCCTGAAATACACGCGCCCAGTCTGTTCGCGTGTGGAACTTCCCGCGCACCCCTGGAATACACGCGCCCAGGCTATTCGCGTGTGGAACTTCCTGCGCACCCCTGGAATACACGCGCCCAGCCTATTCGCGTGTGGAACTTCCCGCGCACCCCAGAAATACACGTAGCCCGCTCCCCCAGACCCGATCGCGTGTGAAACTTCACGCGAACCCCTGTGATGCACGTACCCTGCTGAAATCGCGTGTTAGACTTCCCGCGCACCCCGGTATACACGCACACGTATTTTTTGTCAGCGGGTGTCCGTGTTTGTGGGTACCCCTTTGCACGTCTTTGTTCCTGGAGGGCCACAGTATGGGACATTCATCATGGCAGTATATAGGTGCGATTAGTTGGCGCACCTTTTGGCGCACATTTCTTACAGCCGCAGAGACGCTACCGCCTGCTTTCTTGTGGCGGTTGTGTTTGTGCCTGTGCGCTGGTTTGAGCGTGTGCTTTTTTCCCCTATTCTATTCCATGAATACGTGTTGTAGGCGAGCGTGTGGGCGTTCCGCGCACTTGTGCCCTGTACTTCCCCCGTGACGCCCACGTTTTGGCAAGTTGTTCCCCATTCCGAGTGTTACGCCCGTGTTCCGCCTACTTTTGTTGCGTGCGCCGCGCTATGTGCGATTTTCGCTGTGGCCTGTGCGATTTTCGCAGTGACCTGGCGCACGCTGTTAGATGGCCTGTGCGCTAACGTGCGCCGCGCACTTTTTATCGCACATCCGCTGGTTTTCTCGCGCACGGCCTTCCATGAATCGACGTGCGCTGCTTTTCGTGCGATTTTCGCACGTTCACTGCGATTTTCGCTATTCCACTGCGATTCGCACGTTTTTGCCCACTTGCGCCGCGCTAATTATTCCATGAATCGGCCTGTGAGTTGTTATGGTTCCAGATTCGACATAACAACTCAACGGTCCTGAAATTAAGAATCATTGCCTTTTTAAATAATTTTTGTGCACTTTCATGATATGTTATACTATGAAATTTTAAATTCATAAAGTCATAAAATTATGATATTAGGTTTGTTTTTAGGAAAATCAAATGATAATGTATTACCGTAGTTTTAAACTGATTGTTTATGTAATATTTATTGTGTTTTTCTTTGTTTTCTATGTGATCTCTTTTTGTAAAGGTTTAAACAAACCATACACAAATAAATAAATAAATAAATAAATAAATAAATAAAATTTGGGCAGAATCCTGAGTGAGGGGCCAGATGGGAGATTTCTAGCCCCTGACAGAGGGAGAGCCTCCATTGATCTCTATGTAGTAATCCATAGCAATCCAGTTGGGGCTGCCTCCCTCCTTTGTGAAACTTGCGGCAGTCAAGAGACTTAATCTACTCCAGTCTGGGCTACCTCCATCCTTTGGGAACCTTGCAGCCTTCAAGAGCCTGCATTGATCTGTGTGTAGTAATCTACTGCAGTCTGGCCTACCTCCCTCCTTTGGGAAACTTGCGGCAGTCAGGAGACTTAATCTACTCCAATATGTCCTGCCTCCCTCCTATGGGAAACTAGCGGCAGTCAAGAGCCTGCATTGATCTGTATGTAGTAATCTACTCCAGTCTGGCCTGCCTCCCTCCTTTGGGAAATTTTCGGCAGTCTAGAACCTCCATCGATCTGTCCTCCCGCCTTTGGGAAACTTGTGGCAGTCAAGAGCCTCCATTGATCTGTCCTCCCTCCTTTGGGAAACTTACGGCAGTCAAGGGCCTCCATTGATATGTCCTCCCTCCTTTGGGAAACTTGCGGCAGTCAAGGGCCTCCATTGATCTGTATGTAGTAATCTACTCCAGTCTGGCCTGCCTCCCTCCTTTGGGAAACTAGCGGCAGTCAAGAGCCTGCATTGATCTGTATGTAGTAATCTACTGCAGTCTGGCCTACCTCCCTCCTTTGGGAAACTTGCGGCAGTCAGGAGACTTAATCTACTCCAATCTGTCCTGCCTCCCTCCTATGGGAAACTAGCGGCAGTCAAGAGCCTGCATTGATCTGTATGTAGTGATCTACTCCAGTCTGGTCTGCCTCCCTCCTTTGGGAAATTTGCGGCAGTCTAGAGCCTCCATCAATCTGTCCTCCCTCCTTTGGGAAACTTGCGGCAAGCAAGAGCCTCCATTGATCTGTCCTCCCTCCTTTGGGAAACTTGCGGCAGTCAAGGGCCTCCATTGATCTGTATGTAGTAATCTACTCCATTTGGACCTGCCTCCCTCCTTGGGAAACTTGCGGAAGTCATTATTTTGACTCAGTTAATATCCATGTAAGTCCCCTATGTAGCAGCGCTTAAGTTGGGCAGCCCGAACACACAGGATAATCTTCAAGACACTGACAAATATGCTAGTGATCCTGATAGATGAAAAATAGGGGGCATAGTACCTAAAAATCCAAAAGAGCAATGGTTGAGTGGTGAATATCACATGCGAGGAGCACTCTGCGACAGAAGCGCTATAACTACCATTCATCCACTACTACAGTATAAAGCCCAATAGTTAGGCAGCAGTTCATTCATCCAAACTCACCCAGTCTTTGTATACAGTCCCATCACGAGCCCAAATGATGGGTCCAGGATAAGTCCCCAAACCAAGCTTACTGTCTCCAAACACACCACAGCGCACAAGTACAATCATGGCGCTGGTGTAGTCAGCGCAAAACCATACTACAGCTTGCCCCACAGCTATCAGGTGGGAGGGTGAAGTGCACAAAACAGCACAGGGTCCCAGGCACCCTCATCCAAACAGTCCCCAGTGGGGAGCCACCTACCCCAGATATGGATCCTGAAGCAGCACCCAGAGCCAAACCCAGGGTGCATCCTGAGGCCTTCAACCGCACTTGGCAGCTTTCATCAATCAGCAGTCCGCATTCCCAGGGCCTCCGTGCCCCCATGTCCATCCGCCGCCGGCTCTTCACCCAGGTCTAAACTCTGCCCTATGAGAATGATCAAAAAGCCCACCAATCTGGAGGCCTCAAACCAGCAGAGTAACAAGCACCACCAGAGACAAGATTCTGGATGCGCGAGATATATGATAGGTTATATATAACGCGCTTAATACCCAGAGGTTTCTAAGCGCGGACCCGGGGATCGAACCTGAGGTGCTCCGTTGTCTTGCTTCCACGGCGAGCACGTTGCCCCTGAGCTATCCTTCCGAGACGTCTGTTATTTCCGTTAATAAATAAATAAATGTCCAGGATAAGAAGGGCATCTCAAGCGGGAGTTGCACACCTAAGCTGCCTCACATAATGACGCTTGTCACGTGCCCGGGGCCAACCATTTTGTGTTTCTTACAGCACCATTGATTGTCCGTCCACCATGGGAGGGTAGGAATTTCCTTTCACAGAAAGGCATCTAATCTTCCGTGGGACCACCGATTTCTTGGAGCCATCTGAGATGCGATGAGTTAAGCAACTGTGGTGACACACAGGTGACATTGACATTTGCGGCTAGTAAGCAAGAGAAGAACGTAGCGTTGTTATAATGCTAATGCTTCATTGTGGCTAAGAGATCTGCTATGTGAGAGGTACCGTTCAGTTTGACTATATTATTTATTTATTTTTTGATGTGCTATAGTTTTGATTTAAAACTTTACACATACACAATAAATAATACACAGAATAAAACCGTAATTACATGCACTTACCCATACACTTATTAGGATTATTAATTAAATAGTTTGAAAAGCGCTGTATCAACCATTCTGCAATCAATCAGCAATTAATCACAATCAGTGTCAATGTCAAATTCAAATTCCTATTTGACTATTTTGAACTTCCTGTGACAACAATTTCTTTATTCCATACTGATAGTGTTAGACCTAGGATAATCACTTTACAGGGTTGTGAACTAAAGCAATTACATAGCAGGATCCCCTTGAACTAAACAACTGTGAACCGCAATCTGAGGAACTTGTATGGTCTATAGACTCCTTCCCCAAACACAAATCTTGCCTCACTAATCCTTGTCTGATCACCGGGAACATTGTGATTTTCTGACTTTGCCTTTGGAACAGAGGCGTAGAGAGGGTAGGGCCTGAGCGGGAAAGGCCCTTCCAAAATCTGCAAAATGCCCGCTCAGCAGTGATGCCAACTACATTAGCTTCAGACCGGACTTGCTAGGCAATCCTGGCTATGTCACTGCTTTGGAATTGTGGGACTGATTGAACCACCCTTTAAAAGGCATGTGACTGGAAACACTGAGTGGCATTTTCTGATATCTGTGATGCCCGATGGGTTCTGTTTGAGGGAGTGTAAACTTGTATTAGTGAAAGTAAAGTGTCTGGCACATTTCAGAGCTCCAAGATTAATTGTTGCCATGCGTTGGTTTTCAAGAAAGCCTGGAGGGGAAGCACGTTGATGCCAAATGCATTGGTGATGCAAGTAAAACTTGTCATTTTCAAGCAAATTCCTAAAAAATCTAAATCTTAAAATTCAAACTCGAGCCACTCAAACTCCCTAAATAGGTTAACACAAGGACGTTCCAGTAGAGCCAGACCCGGTTGTGTCCTGCTTCAGCTGCTACCAACATTCTTTTTGCCCTAATCTTTTTTTAACTCATAACATATCCTCTGAAGCGATCCTTCCAGCAGAGGAAGGATATCTCAGGGGCAACGCGTTTGTGTCGAAAGCATAACAGCGCAGCGCACTGAATCCCGATCCCGCGCTTAGACACTCGTTGGTATTAAGCGCGTTATAAAGGAATTATTATTAGTATTATCCAAGGTCATGAAACCATCTTTGGAAGCTGCCTGTGATCTATTTAACACTTAAGTAAATGACACAGTAGAAATGGTTCTTCTGGTCAAGTTGACCTTCTGTGGGATCTCCTATCACTTTGCGATGCCGTGGCCCATTCATGAGACAACACATGTTTTAAGCCATTCTAAAAACACCCATAAGAACAATTTCCTTTAACCTTTCTCTACTGCCATTGACGTAAGCAGGCCCTTAGAATACACTTTTTTTAATCCAATTTCTTATTGAAGAGCCATGCTCATTTTTTATCATGGATGATTTTATTTTAACCCATAACCTATTGGAGGTATATTGGTAGTACCGGTTTAGCACTTTTGGAAATGTTTTTGTATGGCACATACTTTCTGTATCAAATCCATTTGACTTTATGATTGTTGCTCCTGAACCGCCTCTTGCAGACTTAAGGCTGGAGTTTGTCGGTGTTACCTAAAGCAAAGTCACAAGCTAGTTGCTTCGCTTTTCTCTCACTTCCTCGAGTGAACAGATTACTTTGGTTAATTTTTGTTCAGCCAACAGTGCCTCTGATTTTGCCTTGACGTCTGCCTAGGTAGTGACTGTCTCGCTCATTCTTGGTCTGAAAATCTCTGCTTTGTATGGAGTGCACTTGAATATACTACAAATAACATTCCTCAAGTTGGAATTTATATTGAGAATGTTATGTGTGGCACTTTCAATTTCAGTAGTAAAATGTGAATTTTCTGACAGTATTATGAATTCCTTTTTTTCACCCTCCCAGCCCAGTGCTTAATTTGAAAGAATATATATGCTATGGCCCAAATATGTTCTAGCACACTTGTGACACTGCGGGCGGGCAGTTCCCCACCATTGCTGCCACCACCCACAGCTACTCCCCACAGTGTGGACACATTTGGGGTTGTACTACAGCACGCACCTGCCCATTGGGTTTGATGGATGCTCTGGCTATCATTAGTTCATAATCAACCTGAGTCTGAGATAATAAGTGCAGGGGCTCAGAAATAAGTGCTAGGGCAGAACCCTGGCAAATACCCCTCCAAATTAAGCACTGTTCCAGCCCCTGCCAAACCTTCATATTCATCCCAAAATGACTTATCAGTATTGGGTGTCGATAGGCGTTGTTGAAGACCAGTGGCACTTACAGGCTTGTCATGAAGCACTTAGCTCACCTTCGTTAGCTCATTTTAGAGAAAGCCCTTCCCCCAAACTAATGAACTGTGACCCTAGATGTTTTCCTCCTTTCCTGCGGCCACCCCCACATCTCTTCTTTGTTTGTTTACTCATAAAGCGCTCCAAACCCGGAGGTATCTAGGCGCATTGCAGGTTTCTTCCAGTTGCATGTTACAAGTCATATAAGGTTCTCGTTTCTCAAACCAATCCTCTGGCATCCATCTTTACTCCCGCCACATGTTACATTTGTGACAACGTCACACTGTCACACTTGTTGTAAGGCAGTATCGATTAGTAGATTCATATGCCTTCCTTTTATTCAATAAAGTTTTTTGTTTAAAAAAAAAAAGAAAGAAGAAACTGGAATGGTCATTGTCGAGGTGTGGCTGAGAGCTTTAACATAGTCCATGATATCCCACGCAATGGTTCTGTGGCTACCTGCCGGCGCCCTGTGCAAAATGTGTGCGACCTCAGCCCCGCCCACCGCCCACCACAAATGCATACCAACAGCGGCCTCAGTACTGTTTGGCTGATACTAGAACAAGTACCAGCCGAACAACAGAGCGGAGACCCCCTGCTGTTCCTGTAAAGTGGGTTTAAGGGCGCTTTGCCTCCAGCTCAGTGTCATGTAAGCAGCGCCTATCAACAAATCACGCTGTTATTCTTTAATAGATGCTAATTACATGACACTGAGCTGGAGGCAATGCACCCTTTATGTACCGCGCAGTGGGGGTGCCCGTGTGCGGTCTCGCCCTCGGAGCGCACCTTGAGCCGGCGCTCAGATGGTGTGACCGCCTCCACTGGTTCAGCATAAGAAGTGTGCCAATTGAGACATGCCGTTACTAGTGGGCATAGCCCTGCCCAAATGGAGCCGTTTCTGTTAAGTCATACTTTTGGTGCAGAAACCTTTTTTTCAGATGTTTCTGGCCCATACTTTAGTCACAGCAATGTCCGCACAACATAGCGCTGACTGACGGGTGGCTGACATGGACTTCCAGCCCAGTCTGCCCAGATAGGAAAAGAGAAGACACAAGGTATATGGTGACGCATTTCAAAATACACATTTGAAAGATAAGAGTTTAAAAAACGAAGTTTGATAACACAAACCTTTGAAATCCCAAAAAATTTGAAAAAACCTCAAATAATAAAACAAGAGTTCTTTTTATTTTTTATTTATACTTTTGGCTAATTAAAGCCTTTTGAATTACATTCCATTAAAATTCAAATACAGAAAATAACAGTGAACAATATTAAAATCATCATAAAATTCATTTACAAAATGTAAAAGAGATCATAAACTTATAGCATAAAACATTATTCAAATAAAACCTAACACTAACATTATCGAAGAGTTAATTCACTTACACCCATGTCATACTTAATTGAACCTGATTTTAACTCTGTCCCAGATGTGAGATGCCGCAGGCTGCCACCAGAAGTGGTTCCGCTGAGTAAAGCATAGACCAAAACTGATCAGATTGATGACTTTGAATTCCGGACATCCAGTCAGAATATGTCTACTTGTCTCAACCTCAGCCCCACATATGCGGCATAGTGTCAGATCCCCGGGTTCATTAAGCCAAGCCCCTGTCCCCTCAAGCACAGGAAATATGTTCAGCGCAAACCGGCGTAGTGCTAGACTACAATATTTTATGAGATAGCAGCGAGGTTTGCCCCAGGGAAATTCAACCTGACGTTAACGCCGCGTCAATGTCTCAATAGTCATAACCCAATCCCACAATAGTGATCTCTTCCTCAATTCAGACAGAAATATACCCGGCTGTGCCATTTCGTCTGCTCGGAGGGCAATGTCTTTGAGGTGTTTGAGGACGGTTGGCAAAATTGCCAGGTCTAAACTTACCACGCTCACCCAAAACCAACAAGAATGTATTGGGGTTGCCCCAGACTCTCCTTCCATTGTCTTAATGAGCAATCGAGTAAATCTCATCTTCCTGAGTTTGGCGAGTGAAGTCAACGCCAGCTCTTTCGTAGGGTTTCAACTGAGACCGTATTGGGCAAACCCCAAATCGGCCTAAGAATTTTTTTACCCTCAATTTTATTCAGCCATTTAGCGCTGACGCCCAACATGGATTCGATGCCACAGAGGAGTGTTGGAATAGCAGATTTAGTATAGACTTCAATGAGGAATTCAACAGACTCGCCTCTCCTTACTTTTATGAAGTTTCTCAACCGCTGCCACTCACGCATAAGTTTGGCAGTCACAGGGTTCCCAACGTTTGACAAGAAAGGACTTCAGGGAAATGGGCATCCCAAGTAGATGTAATTCTAGACTTGATTCAGCTGAATACCATCTAACCACCAATTGTAACTCTTAAGTATTGTCCATTTACGCTGCGCTTGTAATATCTTCGTTTTTTGTCGATTAATCACCATGCTATTTTCTTTAACATGTTGCGCAAGAGCATTCAGCGAGAGTTGTAATCCTCGGGGGGTGTGGTCAAGTAACACAATATTGTCTGCATAACCTATCCAAAAGATCGGTATGCTGTCTTAAACTAGGGATATGATTTCCGTATTGTGCCAAAGCCCCTCCCATGTCCGTCATGTAGATGTTGAATAGCTTTGGTCCTCTACTAGTGGCTATGGGTGTGGTTATGACGCCCTCCTGGGAGACTCAAACTGAAACTGATGTATCTGTGTGCATGAGGCATATAGGATACAGCAGCTGTGGAGCGATATGCCAAACGGCTAATTTATTCCACAGTTGTTCTTGGCCCTCTGAATCAAAACTCACTGAATAGTCGACAAAAAATATATATAAAGCCCCACCTGTTCCATTATGGATGTCAGCAAATAGCAACTACATGGCCCACATAGCCATGACTGTAGATCACCCTCTCTTAAAGCCAAGTTGTTGGTATTGAAGGATATGATGTTTATTTGCCCGTTTCTCAAGTATCTTAAGTAGTATGGTAGTAAACACTTTGCTACTAGAGCTTAATATTTCTAGCAAATGATAATTCCTTTGTTCACAATATGATCCCTTTTTATGGACAGAAATTAAAGTTGATAGCTGCCAACTGTCTGGGATATTGCCAGTAAGCAATATTTCCTTGGACATTATGTGGAGGACTTCTGCCCAAAACTGGGGATTCGATTTCAGGCGCACATTGGGCAGTCCATCCGGCCCAGGGGCTCGGGACGATTTCATACCCATGTCACTACTCATGTTGCCTCTTATGTTGGCCTCTATTTGCATAGAGTTAATAACCTCATTGCGATTCCCTATACCATCCCAATAAGTTGCTGTTAGATATTCACTGATCCTACATAATTCTTTTTGAGTCTTGCCTTCAATATGAGTTTGATATAGAGACCAAAATGTGCGTGAATCATTGGTTTTAATTACTTTAAAAAGTAATTTCCAGTTCTCAGTAAGGGCACTGCTTTTATATTGCCTAACTAGTTCTTGTATCTTGTTTTCACATTGTCCGACTCTGTTGCATGCTCGGCCAAAATTAGGGCAGTGTTGTATCTAATCTTGGTCAGCTCAGCCCTTCATGCTTTTTTCCTCTCGCGTATCCCCCCGTCAAATAGCTTCATCCCGATGCCTTTACGTAGGAAGACACGACTGGCCTGTTCTTACTCAGCCATATCAGCCGCAACAAAGAACATAGTTGACCATTACAATGGGCATAAATATCATAAGGTTCCTAACCCGACATGGCTATGATTTACCACATTTTTTAGGATGTTAGCCTCAGACCGCGAGAGCCGATGCGAAAGGACGAACGCGATCGAAATGAAAATGAACCAGCCGGTGGGATTATCCCATTAACACGGGGCAAACTACATGAGAATAGACTACCAGGATGATGCTAAATAATTCCCAGATTTGAAAAAGGCACTTGAGCCGAAACACGTGTTATCATAAGGGCTGACGGAGAAGGGTGGAATGGATTCTTCTTTGAAATAATTAAAAAGAAGATACTTTTAATGCAGACTTCGCACATGTTTTTGAGAGTACATACTTAAACACTCAGACCACTTTGTTCGATTTCCTTGCACTGATGACTCGATCCTGCTCAATAGCTGTGAATGCCGAGTTTGCAAGCTGATATCAAACCTAATTTCTAACATTGCAGGATCGCTTAGGCTGGTGAAATGAATCCCAAACTTATAGAGCAGGTTACGCAATAAATGTGTGGCAAAAATGCAATCCAAATTAGACTTGGAGTCATCTGCCGGCCTTGTCACCATGTCCATCAAAGAAGACTCGCCACTAGGCACAAGGGGTTCAAGTTGGTCTACCAGCAAGCTGTCAGCCCATACGGTCCCAGGATTGATTGATTCATACGCATCTACGCCTGCTGTAACAGATTTATTCTTAATGGATGGGTCACCCTCCAGTCGCTGTGAATCCCAACATCTTAAGCAATGTGCGTTAAAGTCCCCAGCCAACAATATTTTGCCCCCTGGGAAAAGGCTGCCCCATTTCTCAATAGTACGTGTAATCCTCTCCCTTAAGAAGCTGGACACGTGACCATCAGGAGGGCCATAGACATTGATAACCAACGTACTTCCGTTATTGGTGGGGTAGGTGGTTATAGAGACCAGCATGCAATAGAATGGATCCCTATCCAAACAAACCTGCATCGCAGCTAACGAAGAGCGAACCCCGATACAAAGGCCCCCCTTGGGGTGACCTCTAGGGCTACGTAGTGCATTCAGAGTGAAGACCATGTAACTATCCAGCGCAGTGTCTACATTAAGCCATATATCCTGCAGGAGGAAAATGTCCACAGAGGTAAGTGCCTCGATACCCGTAGCATGAGAAACAAAAGAATGATAACCTTGGGTACTCCAAGAAAATACTGCACTGTGCCCATTAATCTCCCTTGTTCAATATTGGCTATTATCTTTGGTTGGCTGCCAAACCACTGTGTCCCTCTGTCCCAAATCGGAGTTAGAGTTGGGAAACGATCGGCATGTTGAATTCGTGCGGTGGGTATATCCAGGTTTACCATCTGCACCCCTGAATTTCCTGATATTATTCAATTCGCTCTCCCTCAGGTTACACTGGCTACATCATAACCTAAGTTCCAAAATTCATTAGCCACCGATTAAATCCTTTCAATCGCCACCCGGGAGACCAGCGTTACAAAACCCCAATAAATTGTGATATCTATGGTAGGCAGCTCCACTGCCTCAAGGTCTCGAGATCTTAGAATTTGAAGCCCCTTCATTTGACTAAATACGGTGAATTTCCTCAATACGTAACCGTCACTCCCCACCCCCAATGTTGTGCTTAAACTTTTTGAGGTTCTTGCTGTGGTCTGATGTAAAGTCGTTCCTCCTAGAGCTCAGGCAATTATTAGTAGTGAAATGTGTCTTATTAATTACATTAATGATAGGACCATGGATCAAATGACTTCTAGATTCCATGTCCATGTTATCTCCCACATACTGCCTACTCAGAGGAGGATATAATGGAATCCCTGGTATAAGCGGTAGTGTCTGGACACATGGCTGGATTGGCATATAAGTTAAGGCAGGAAGCCTCGCTGTACTATACGTATGCGTTGGTTGACCCAAAACATGCTGACTATTGTCGTTGAGGGATTACAGGGAGGGCAATATAGGGTGCGCCCCGCACTGTGATGGTTGGCTGTTCCAATGGTACACTGCCCTCCTGTTGCATTTGCTGTTCGTAGGGCCTTAAGAACTGAGTGGATCTTGCTTGTGTGGCACAGTTATTCCGCCGAGCCTCCGTATTAATTTGCAAAGGCACCGTCTTTAAATGAGGCTGCTCTTGAGCTTGGGTCTTTGTAATGACCATGCGCTCAGTGAATTGTAACCATGTGTCAAGTGTACCCGATGGAAGTCTGTCCTGTGTGTTTCTTGCATGCACTTTGGGTTCTTTACCAGTCTGCTTTACTTTTTGGGTATCTTTCTTGCTCTATGACCCCAAATTAGTTAAAGGAGCTGTACTGGGTGTGTTTGTTACTTCTTTCTTTCCACGCTTCTGCTTGCAACCACCTTTCAACCTGTCTGTTCTAACCTTATTTGTTGGATGCTGATGTTGAAGAGTTACTGCAAGTTGGTTTGGCTGGGGTATCGACATTTCCGCGTCCTGTATAGGCCTAGTAACTTCTGATCGAGGAGTAGATGTTGAGATGGTCAGTGGCGAGTCGAGCGGCGAGTCGAGCGGCGAGTCGAGCGGCGAGTCGAGCTGCGAGTCGAGCGGCGAGTCGAGCGGCAGGTCCTCCACTGATCGTGCAGTCACTAGTTCCTTAGGTTCATCCTCTTTTACTGCCTGCAAGCACAAAGTTGTACTTGTGCCGTTAGTTAGGATTACATCTATCACCAACGCCAGCACTCGCTTGAATTCATGGTGCTCACTCACAATTGTAGAGCACAGTCCAAATATTATGTCCTTAGTGATAGCAATAGAACTTAAGGTGGGCGCAAATGAGATGTCATGAGCACCTAATAATTGGTTGCTTCAGCCTTCAGAAGAAGTTAAAATTGAGCTTTCCGTTGAGCTATCAGCCCCAGCAGCCAATTAAATCAGGACTGTCCGAAAGGTTTGTTGCAGTTAAACCAGCGGAACACTTGTCTCGTGATGTTCGCCCACCCAAAGACTTCCTACGTAGTTCTAAACACATATTTAATAATGACTTATTGTTATCAAAAGCCTTAATAGAATTCAGAGATTCTAAAACCACCGAAACAGTCAGGTCGATAACTTTAGGTACAGACTGCAGCTTAGATTGGTGAATATGAGTGAAAAAGTCTGTAATCTTTTGCACCTACAGGGTTTTATTTACCCCCGTATTATCCATTTGGGTCAATGGCGGAGCAGCGAGAACATTTTTCTTCTCCGTGTTCTTATTGGCTGCCCTCTGTTTAATCAGTTTCGTTATGTTGACCACGCAGCGGCAGACGTTTAGAGCGACTTCTTAGGGCAGAGATACAAGTAACAGTGGTTTTCATCCCACGCCGCATCCCCCGATGAAACAAGCTCGCAGGTCACACCATGCAGGGCAAGCCGTCAGTTGAAATGATCAAGTCAAGAAAATCAACAGGTTGGAAACAATAGCAGGTCTGCCCAAATACTGGCAGATGATCGAGGAGTTAAAATATTTTACCACCGGCTCCGTCAACCCAAAGCCACCAAGGACCACCAAAGACCGCTCGCACACCACTCTGCGTCCTGCTCTGCGCGAGCAATGGGCTTTTGAAGATTGAAAGGCAGGCTCCACCTCAATGGTGATAGAAAGAATGAAAAGACTGTTGGTCCAACATAAACACCGCAGCCACCATGGGCGTAATTTTAGGGGGGGGGCAGGGGTGTTTGTCCCCCCCCCACCAACTTTCATGGTACACCATTTTGTCTCCATTAATTTGGCTGGGGCACCTTTTCTTCAGATGTCATGTCCCCCCACAACATTTTCAGCAAAGTTACTCCACTGGCAGCTACCAAAGAACACTTCCACACCACTCTGCGAAATAAGGGTTTTTATAAAAGTAGGAGTACAAGGTCATGTGGTTGCGGAGAGGAAATAGAGGGTTGCCAACTCATTGTAATACTAAGCGAAAAAAATGTTTTTAAAGGGCATAAGGGCACACAGTTATGGGAGAGGAAACAGTGTGATTAAAGGGGAAAAGTGGCAGGTACCCCCTAATCTATGGTTAAAATATAATCAATGCCCACTGGGCAGGAAGGATAAATATCGGGATAGGAGAGAGGGCACACTGAAGCAAGCAGAAGAACACGCTCTTTACCCAATAATTCCAAAACATGAACCGCATGTAGTGAATCAATACTTCCAGGCTTATATTTTCGAATTTACGCATTGCGACAATACAAATGATCGCATGTTTTCGAGCTGTAATTTTCGAGATGTAATTAATCTTCGTACATTTGTCTCTCAATCTTTTTCTAATGAAAACCCTATAGTGAAGCAAACTACTAGACTGCTTTGCAGGAACTCTTTCTGTGAATAGGTCATGAAGTCAGGATTCTTCATATCGGGAAGGGTTCCTGCTATGTTCCATAAATTGTTATTAGTATAGTGCCTTAGCGCCATTCTTTTGGTTTCGAAGCGTTGTCATAGTTGCACAATACTGTTATTTACATACAGCTTCTTGAAATGTGCACGCAGATTTTATGCAATCATAAGCAGGGCACGCGAAGACTTTCCAAACGGTCGGAAGAGATCAATCAAGCTCATTAGCAGCATCAGAAAGAGCACAGCCATCAAGTACGATGCACCTTGACCTTTCAAATGTGGTCATTTGTGAATCTAGAAGCAGGCAATCCACTTGCACGTTCTGAATACTCACAACGCATAGTAGGTTCGGCCTTCCTCCCTTTCCCTGCGCTGCTCTTATTAATTAATTGTGTTTTGCAATGTATTTCTATGCCCTGTTCCCGCCCCTCGCCCTGGGGCCGCTTTGAAACAGTATTTTTCTTGCTGTATAAGCACCTAACCAGCAAACAATAAATAAATAACTAAATATCTGAGCTGGAATAGGTGATGGGATACACAGGGTGGGAAAACAGCACGGGCCTGATTTAAAACGCATTCCTCCCTGGGATTTTCCCATTTAAAAATGCTTTTGTAAATCAGGGCCGCCACTGCTTACGGCAACATATGTGTTAGACGGCGGTTATGTTTGTTTTGTATGAAATCTGACGCTTGTGAAGATAGGTGGCGCGGTGAGTGCGCTCCATCAGGCCCTATTCACCAAGCCTGATTGCAGAGCACTGGCAATCTTACGAACGCACGTCAAATCGCGCCAAATAACTACTGTTCGCCAGTGCAAAATGAACGCTGAATTGGCATTAAGTTTGGGCCGGAATTTGATTTCCTTGAACCTTTAATCCAGTGTCCATACAAATTACCCGTCCACGTCTAACGCCCATTGTGCAGCCTTGTAGCCCCTACACATGCTGTTGGATTAGGGGGTCGTGGGATCAGCCCCAGACCAGACCCTATTTGCCCTTGTCACAAACCTGCTCTGCCACCAGACAGCTTTGTGTGATGAGTAGACAGGGCTTTGTGTGATGAGCCGGCCACCCATTCACCGGGGCAGTGCCCCGTGCCGTTCTTTCGGAGCACAAGCCTGAGAAAGGGTTCTTTCTCCTTTTGTCGCTAAATGGCGGTGTCACAGAAACTATGCACTGGTGCACGAGAAATTATCACTAGGGCCAAAAAGGTTCCTCGTGCACAAAAATGATATTCTTTCAATGTCTTTTTGCACCAGGTCAGTGTTTGACCTAGTCCTTGTGCTTATTCCTGGCAAAAAAATGTATCAAACTAATCTGATTTGGGCTCTTTGCTGATTTTTGCCCAAGGTCTTGCACTGGTGCAAAGTTTCTATGATACTGTCCTATGAGATCATTTTCCATTGGGGCGTAAGCGTAGCCTAAATGAAAGGTGTGAAGGTCTTGTGCAGAGCTTTCCGGCTTCATTCACGTCATGCCCCATTTTCATGCATTTGTAAGGCGGAACGGAGGGTGGATCATAACACCTATCTGCCGCCCCCTTCCTCCCCACGATACAAATACACAAGCATTTGCCCCCGCGGGTATTCTCAAGCCGGCGCAAATGCTGGGGATTCCTACAGAGTATGCCGGATTTTTGCAACATCGGGCATGGCAGGTGGAGATTACGTCATTTGCACGCCGGAGTGCAAAAAAGGCAGCGTACAAGAATGTACGCTGGCTTTTCACACTCCCCTTTTGCAATCTGCCATGCAAATGTGGAAAATTCGGTGGTGGGGACCTGTTCACGCAAAAGCGCAAACATAACAGATCCCCGCTGCCAAAATGCACGGGACTCGAAGATGAGCCCTCATTGTTCTGGCTTGATCGCGTAATAAGCTACACAGGGGCACAACACATCCTTCAGCCTGAGCAATAGAGTCCAGCCACAAGAACTCCCTATAGAACACTAGCTCGTTCAAAGGGTATTTACTCAAGAAGAAACCAGAGCTGCCCCATCCTCTGTTCTTCTTGCCCATATAGTAGTGTTGACTTTGCACAGTGTCCACAGTGAGGCGCAGCAGCGCGCATATGCTACCATGGTGCCTGCTCTCAGCGGCGGGTCATGTCAGAGGAAGTTCAACGTTGTACCCTGCCTGGGCGGTCACACACATTTGCAAAGGCATTCCCTGCAATTATCAACACACCAAAGTCTCCCCTGCAGTCTCCAATAGTGCATGAAGTGTGCAAAGTGCAGCAGCTGTTCTGATGCTAGATGCAAGGATGTAGGCAGGCTTAACGTTTACGGGAACATTATTTGAGCAAGTGTAAAGGCGACATCAAAGGTTTATGCATCAGAACTCCTTTTGGCTACACTGCCGATGCGTATTGTAGGCTCTGCGCACTAAACGCACAAGCAGAAGAGTCACCAATTCAGTCACCAGTGGTCGTTCTTGGGGAATACCTGTTACATATTGCAACAAGCATAGGTGCACCTGAATTATCAATAGCATGTGTAGTTGTCATGTGCTAGACCATGTTGGGGTACCTTCTGAGTAGTGTCATTTACACATGTAGTACCTTACATTGATGAATCACCCCCAATTGTTTCTTTAAAGTATTTTGATGCTAAACATAAGTGCAATATGGATAGGCACCCCATTTGCTCTCTATTCTTAGTTATGATATGATATGATATGGCATTTATAACGCGCCTATACACAAGTGTTTCAAGTTAGTTCTAAACATATTGAAACATGGAGTTTAATTTATATTGGATTTTCCTGTATGTTGCTATTGTTCCCTAGCAGTCCATCTGATGTTACATGCCATGGGCGGCACATTTGTCTCTCCAGTAACGTTGCACCACAACTCCCATCAGCCCTAGCCAGCATAGTCAATGGCGAGAGATCATGGGAGTTGTAGTATGAAACATCTGCAGCGCCACAGGTTGCAGACCTCTGGAATCGGGTGCCATTGAGATTGAGATTACATTTTTAAGAAAAAAAAACCTTGTTGGAGCTTCTGAAGGGTTTTCTGTACCGTAAACCCTATAACAATGTCTTATGTAAGCAAGGATGCATCAGAGGTGATGTGAGTGTTATATTCGTGAACAAGTACTTTGGGTCGAATATTGCTAATAAACATAATTACAAAGAAACATCTTTTCATAATCATTTCTGTTCACACAAAGCACACCATACATTGAATTTAAGCTTTAAATTATGGTTAATTATTACAGAAAATAAAGACCCGGGTCTATTGACTGCCAAAGGCGGAGTTGGCTCTGTCAGGGTTGACTGGCACATCACTTACGGGGCATTAAACTGCGTGCAGCCGCATATAACTTCCACGTCTGGTGTAGCATAGACTTAGACAGATGCTACCTAGCAGGGAATCCAGCCTATCACTTGCCAGAGATCGCGGCATACAACTCCCATGATCCCTCATCACTGGCTATTCTGTCAAAGGCAGATGGGAGACGTAGGCCAGCACGTCTGCAGGGCAGCAGGTTGGCTTCTCCTGGGAAAGAGCAGTAGAACCTCTACATTCATTCCTGCATCTTTGCAGGCCTGCTTGTAGCTGGGAAGGGAAGCAAGAGAGGGATGGAGCCACTGTCCTCAATGCTTCCCGCCATAGCCAGAGGCCCTTGCTGGAACTCATTGGGATGGATGCTAATGGGGAGGGGGTGTTGGTTGGCAACAACAGTTCGAGTTACTGGCTCACGTGGATGATGTCCGGATGCTCCCGTCTAGTTCAGCCGAGTCAGTTGCAGCTGCCCGGAGAACTAAGGGCAATTTCTCAAAATGCTCTGGATATAAGCTGAAAGTCAACAAGAGTGAGTCTTTCCCTGTATCGAAATCGATGTGATGGCACTGCGGCTGGAGAGCCTGGTCATGTATGGCGTACGGTCTTGGGAGAATAGCTCAGGGGCAACGTGCTCGCCTTGGAAGCAAGACGACGCGGAGCACCACAGGTTCGATCCCCGGCTCTGCGCTTAGAAACCTCTGGGTATTAAGTACTTTATAAATAACGTATCATATCATATCATATCATATCATACAGCAAAGGTTAAGTGCCTACTAAACCACTACATGTAGCCAATGCATACTTTGGAAACCTGTCAGGTCTGTTCATTTACTGCAGGCAGGGACCTGTAAGATATCAAGTGACGTCATGGAGAGGGAGGGAGGTGCCTGTGCAAACAGGAAATTGGGCAGATCTGGTGGCACTGCGGCTGGAGAGCCTGGTCGTGTATGGCGTACGGTCTTGGGAGAATAGCTCAGGGGCAACGTGCTCGCCTTGGAAGCAAGACGACGCGGAGCACCACAGGTTCGATCCCCGGCTCTGCGCTTAGAAACCTCTGGGTATTAAGTACTTTATAAATAACGTATCATATCATATCATATCATATCATACAGCAAAGGTTAAGTGCCTACTAAACCACTACATGTAGCCAAAGCTGACTTTGGAAACCTGTCAGGTCTGTGCATTTACTGCAGGCAGGGACCTGTAAGATATCAAGTGACGTCATGGAGAGGGAGGGAGGTGCCTGTGCAAACAGGAAATTGGGCAGATCTGGTGGCTCTGCAAGACTATCTTTTGCCAGCTTATATGAGAAGGATCTGATTAAAGGATGTCTTTCCTTATCTACCTGTGCAGGAATGGACTGTAGCACAAACTTGTCTCAGGCACAGGGACGTCATTTAGGGGTCGCCAGAGGTCGCAACTGCGACCTCTGAGGTCTCCCTTGCGACCTCTAAAAAAAATGTAAAAAAAAATAAAAAATACTTTTACTTTTTTTTTTTTGTAATGCAAGCTCCTGGGCTGTGGCCAGCACCATGTGACTCTTCACTTCTGGGGTAGCTGGCTTTTTTGTTCAGGCCTCTTAAAAAAAGAAGAAAAATAAGAACAGGAATGCCACAAGTCTAACACTTTCAGCACTGACCCTAAAGAAGAAAGAAGAGGAATATATTTCTGGAATTGTATACACTAATTGCTAGACTCATTAAAGGTTTATTTCAGGCACACTTCAGGGGGTGAGTCACTGATTTAGTCTGTTCTTAAACGCCTCAACTCAGCCTTTCATCCTTCTGAGGTTGTTAAATTAGTACCAACACAGGTTGGGTGATATTGGGTGTATAAAGCGCTTAAGCGTAAGTGCTATATAATAACACATCATTATCTTTTGGTCATGGACGTCTGCTTGCATTCACAGTAATTTGGTAATATGGGCTTATACACACTGATCTTAACGATACATATGGCGATACATTCTTGTATGAAATGTACATCACATTATAGTGATATTGTAACCATATTTTTCAGTGCATAATACTATGTGATGCCACTTCCTGTTTTGTCAATGGGTGAAAGGTTGTGTTCAATCGCTTCCCGCGATATCACTTTGGGGTGGGGGTCAAATGACATCACTTCCTGTGATGTCATCCGGGGTCAAGGGTCGTGTGATGTCACTTCCGCTACCCCTGGCATTTTGGTGAAATGACGTCCCTGCTCAGGCACTAATGAAAATGTGGCAAGTAGTCGGAAATAGCAATTACAAACTGTGTAGTACCCAAGGGGAATTTTTCTGTGAAAAGGTCTTTCAAAATTGTGCATTTTAAGACTGTCTGTTCAATAACATATGTCAAAACTACTAGCTGCATATTGAAATAACTCATCAAACTTGCCCACTTGATCCCAAAAAAACGGCCCCACATCAGCATGCTTTGTTTAGTTGGGAGGGCGGGCAGGACCCTTTCATTGAAATACTACCTGCACTTCTGGCATTGCCCTATAGGCCAGAACGAGCCTGTGACCAAGTACACAAAACAGTGGGTAAACCAGTCACAGATGTATAACGTGTGGAACCAGGACATAATATAGCAATCACCCCTGCATGGGGGGAATGTGTGGGGGGGGGATACTGGAACGGTAACGGCTCGAAAGCCTGAGCCTACATAAGACCTGAGTGGGGGATGACTGCGGTGAATACTGTTGTTTTCTTAACAGTAGATGGAACCTGGGTGTATTGTGTGAGCCCAATCTCCCAAAAAGAAAAGAAAACAAGATGGCTGCCACCATAGAACAGACTGTGTCCCTTTTCTATTTTTTTCCAGTGGCTATGGATGGGAAGGAGCGCCTGTACCGGAGCGCAAATCTCCAGTTCAGCAGATAGGTGGGGTGAATACAGTACATTTTTCACTCATTTCCATGTAATTTCACTCTCTAAGAAAAGGGAATGGACCATGGCAATAATGCTTTATCAAGCCCATATCTTCAATAAACAGAACCAATACTCGGCCCTAAAATCAAACGAGGCACGACGGTCTGGAATTCTGAAACTTGCGTAACATAGAACCTATGGTCAGTGGCACAAAGACAAAGATCCTTATAAGGCTTGAGTTCCGTGTGATTACTCAGAGAGTGATACATTTGTGACTTAGAAATGCTAATGGTTACTATAGGTTTTGGGGTGAGGCATCAAAAGCTTAAAATGATGGCTGGGAGGGGTAGAGTTGCCATATTTCATTTTGTTTAAAATAAGAATAAAAAGTTTAAAGGTTGTTACCACTTTAGACATCATTATTGAAGCCTTCTCTGCGGTACCATGCTCGGTTCCAGAGCACAGACCACCAGAAAGATAAAGACAGAATAGGGGCATCCCAGAAACTGGGCATGGAATGGTCCATGGCCTAAAGTACATGTCCAATGAGAAGAAACTCAGCCCATCCCTCTACCCTGCACTGCATTCCCATTGGGGGCTCACTCTACTCACAGTGGGTGGGGTACCACTGGTCAACTTAAGACCTGACATGATTGGCTCCAATTGAAAAGCTCCCACTGTTTAATGTTTGTTTAATTTTGTGTAAGAAAAGACAGCTGTCTTCTAATGAGTTCAAACATTCAAAGAACACCACTCAATGCCAGTATATGAATTAAAGGGGGAAGGGTCCTGCCCCCCCTCCCAACTAAACAAAGCATGATGCTATTCCAGAGTCTCCCAGCAGGACTCTGCCCCCTGAAGCCAGCTCCAGTCCCATGCAAGAATGCTAGTGTATGCATTTAAAATAATCTCTATGAATGTATTCTAATTTTGGTGTACATTGAACACTAACCTAGATGGAAGATAGATTTCAAATGCACGCCCCGGCACCGGCTTGCCTCCCTGTCACCCTGACCTCTGCTACACTTGCGGAGGGAGAACTAGGATGCACTTCAGTGTGGCCTTTTTACACACACACGTGCAGCAAAGCATATGGAGCATAGACCATCATAGTCATCACTTGGGAAAGCTAATGTCAACTTCCCCAATTCCATGAAATCCCAAACACCAGAAAAAAAAGCAAGACCCAAGCTCTGTTCTGGCCAGATAATTTCCCCAGAAATTCCTGCTCCGCTTGATCTATCTGCGGAATGTTCTTCCTTGGAAATGTCATTTAGGCTATACGCCCCGAGACTGCGGGACATTACTATGTCCCCGGGGCCCATAGTTACAGGCCAGAGCATTTCCCCAGAAATTCCTGCTCCGCTTGATCTATCTGTGGAATGTTCTTCCTTGGAAATGTTATTTAGGCAATGTGCCCTGAGACTGCGGGACATTACCATGTCCCCGGGGCCCATAGTTACAGGCCCGAGCATTTCCCCAGAAATTCCTGCTCCGCTTGATCTATCTGTGGAATGTTCTTCCTTGGAAATGTTATTTAGGCAATGTGCCCTGAGACTGCGGGACATTACCATGTCCCCGGGGCCCATAGTTACAGGCCCGAGCATTTCCCCAGAAATTCCTGCTCCGCTTGATCTATCTGTGGAATGTTCTTCCTTGGAAATGTTATTTAGGCAATGTGCCCTGAGACTGCAGGACATTACCATGTCCCCGGGGCCCATAGTTACAGGCCGAGTATTTCCCCAGAAATTCCTGCTCCGCTTGATCTATCTGTGAAATGTTCTTCCTTGGAAATGTTATTTAGGCAATGTGCCCTGAGACTGCGGGACATTACCAAGTCCCCGGGGCCCATAGTTACAGGCCCGAGCATTTCCCCAGAAATTCCTGCTCCGCTTGATCTATCTGTGGAATGTTCTTCCTTGGAAATGTTATTTAGGCAATGTGCCCTGAGACTGCGGGACATTACCATGTCCCCGGGGCCCATAGTTACAGGCCGAGTATTTCCCCAGAAATTCCTGCTCCGCTTGATCTATCTGTGGAATGTTCTTCATTGGAAATGTTATTTAGGCAATGTGCCCTGAGACTGCGGGACATTACCATGTCCCCGGGGGCCATAGTTACAGGGCCGACCATTTCCCCAGAAATTCCTGCTCCGCTTAATCTATCTGTGGAATGTTCTGTCTTGGAAATGTTATTTAGGCAATGTGCCCTGAGACTGCGGGACATTACCATGTCCCCGGGGCCCATAGTTACAGGGCCGACCATTTCCCCAGAAATTCCTGCTCCGCTTGATCTATCTGTGGAATGTTCTTCCTTGGAAATGTTATTTAAGCAATGTGCCCCGAGACTGCGGGACATTACCATGTCCCCGGGGCCCATAGTTACAGGGCCGACCATTTCCCCAGAAATTCCTGCTCCGCTTGATCTATCTGTGGAATGTTCTTCCTTGGAAATGTTATTTAAGCAATGTGCCCCGAGACTGCGGGACATTACCATGTCCCCGGGGCCCATAGTTACAGGGCCGACCATTTCCCCAGAAATTCCTGCTCCGCTTAATCTATCTGTGGAATGTTCTTCCTTGGAAATGTTATTTAGGCAATGTGCCTCGAGACTGCGGGACATTACCATGTCCCCGGGGCCCATAGTTACAGGGCCGACCATTTCCCCAGAAATTCCTGCTCCGCTTGATCTATCTGTGGAATGTTCTTCCTTGGAAATGTTATTTAGGCAATGTGCCCCGAGACTGCGGGACATTACCATGTCCCCGGGGCCCATAGTTACAGGGCCGACCATTTCCCCAGAAATTCCTGCTCCGCTTGATCTATCTGTGGAATGTTCTTCCTTGGAAATGTTATTTAGGCAATGTGCCCCGAGACTGCGGGACATTACCATGTCCCTGGGGCCCATAGTTACAGGCCCGAGCATTTCCCCAGAAATTCCTGCTCCGCTTGATCTATCTGCGGAATGTTCTTCCTTGGAGAGGTTATTGTGCATTATTTATGTGTAGTACACACAATCACTCTTCACATTCTGAATATGTTCTATTTATTTGCAATATATTACTAACATTGTCAACTTTTCTGATAAACATTACACTAAAGTTATAGAGCAAGTCAAACATATGAGTCAACGCCAATCTGGCACCAAATTATCAAAAGGCAATGAGACAGAGGCGTGGTAACTTTCTCAGGTAAAGTGGAACAAGCTGATACATTTCTGGGGACAATCATGTGAGATGCGACAAAGTCATCACATTGCATTGTCTTCTTTTCAGAACGAGGGGGGCTCTGGGTGCCGGGGAGGCCCACAGCCTGTGTGAAGAGGTGAGATGTTATACGGGTATGGGGAGTTCCCCAGAGTCTATCCGCATTCCTCAACTCATTGGGCCTCATTACAACTCTGGCACCTGTATTGTTTCCGGACCGGCAAAGCACAGGTCTGCCGTTGGGGCTCACGGATCTCCCAGCATGCCTGATCTGCCGGTAGATCAGGCCCCCACTGGCAGATAAATGACTGAATCACTGGCACCGGGGGCTCACTGGGAATGGGAATTTACTGTCACTCTGACGCCCATGATATTCTGGTAATACCAGGGATATCGGGTGAAAGAGACGGTAAGTTAGGGTTGCCGGCATCCCACCGGAATTACCTGCGGGATACCGGCAACCCCCCTGTAATGAGCCTGATTGTCTGTGGAATGCTACCGAGCTTACACACACACACAAACACACACATATAAAAACACACACTTGATGGAATCCCGATTGCAGGACTGTGAACTACAAGTGCGTGTTTAAGCAAACAGCATTTCAAGCATGAGCCATATACATATGCACTCTGAAAGTGACACACAAATGGGAGAAACCCAATTCTAATTAATTGAAACTTCAAGATGGTTTGTTAGAAAACTGGGGTAGAGAACGTGCCCGGTAACGGGGGGGGGGGGGGGGTGCAGAGCCACATGTCCAAACATACCTCTTTGCCTCAGAGGGGCCTGTACACCCTTGGCCGTCATCAGGCCAGTGATAATTAAGTCAAATTATCGGAGGAAAGGTAAATAAACCCAGGGAAGAAGGCACTACACTGTAAGAAGATGGAAGGCAGACGAATCTCACCCAATAACGAGCCTGCATGGGCGTATCTGGGAAATCAATAACACTATAGAAACCCACGCTTTGCGGCAGGATCTGTGTCCGACCAGATTACTAACCTGGAGGCCTGAGGTATTGAGAAGGATCCAGTAGGGTAGCCCATACCCGGAGAAGGGAGAGACATTGGAAGGCTGGTGAGGGAGATATCTCAGACACTGGCAGAGACTGGATCAAGAGGAGTAATGGAAAGACGCAAGAATGTTCAGAGGCTTATCTTAGCCAATGGCTGAGCCCAGAGGCAAAGGACAGAAGAATGCTGTAAGCCTCTAAGGTCTGTGTGTCAGATCATGGTTGGAGCCAGAGAGAGAATGAGAACATTTAAGAGCCTTTAAGGGCTGGAGGCCAAAGACTAGGAAGTTGACCATGGCTACTGAATTAGAATAGCACAGCCTGACAAAAAAAACCTCAGCAAGGGAGAGACAGGCCTGCTGGTATAAGGCTGTAGAGGCTACCTGCCTTGGCATTGGCCCACCAGAGTAAGCTAGAGCAAGAGGCCAGGATGTCTACCCTAAGCAAGGGAGAGACAGGCCTGCTGGTATAAGGCTGTAGAGGCTACCTCTCTTGGCCTTGGCCCATCAGAGTAAGCTAGGGAAAGAGGCCAGGATGTGTACCCTAAGCCAGGGAGAGCCAGGCCTAGTGATATAAGGATGTAGAGGCGATATGGCTTGGCCTTGGCCCATCAGAGTAAGATAGGGCAAGAGATCAAAATGTGTAGCCTAAGCAAGTCTGTAGATATATTTGATGGTACCAGTGTGTTCAATGGTCTGACGTCAGTCTAGGACGGAAAACCACAGTTAGATGGTGGGAGTATCTACGGCAAGACTGTCCTGGGAGGCGGGGGAGGTGAGGGGGGGTGATAATTGCTGGTAGGAGATTGTCAAGAAGCAAGATAGAGATGTTATTCCCTGGGATTGTAAAATCCAGGGTAAGCTTGGAGCTACAGCCCCATCACTCTGTATTAAATAAGGGAACTCTGAAAGGAATGGTGTTCATTTAGAATAGTTACAGTCACATCTTGAGTGAATCCATCTTGACACTTTTAATATAGTGCCTCTTGAGTTTGATTGGAATCCCGGGACCCTGAGGTGTTCCTCCCTAATCCCCCCATATATTCCTAATGAAGGTGCTGAACTGCTGTTCTGTCTCGTGTGTTCTGGCGGTCCTTCATCACAGAGGCCAATGACCTTGAAATTGGCATGGCGGTTTTCGGTAGTCAATGTGAAATGGTAATCATACTTTTCTCGTGGCAATTGGAAACTTCCATGGTACACAGGTGGAGGTAATGTCTAACCTGCCATGACAATGTACAGAACTGGTGCAAAACTGGCATGGCAACCCTAAAATAACAAGGGGACGTGACAGTAGCACAGTACGTTTCTATTGGACCACGTAGAAAATGCATTGAGAATATGCTTAGATTGGCTAAAGCTCGCATAGTCAAGCTAGGGTGGCAATTTTCTAATGGCCATGATAAGTGTTTATTTGTGGCACTGCAAATTTGACAATGTAACATTTTCACGCTGCACCTGCATCCTGCTGTGGATGTCCCTTTAAGGCAGTGGAATTCAAACCTTGTTATGCTGAGCCCCCCCCTTGAGTAGAAATACAGTTGCTGATCCCCCCCTGGAGGTGTTGCTATGCCCCCCCGAGATGCCATATCTGATGATATTTTTTATTAAAAGCAGTCACTGTACTCCCTTTTTGAAGAGCTTCGAGCCCCCCTTGGTCGTCCTTCAGGCCCCCCAAGGGTGGCCCCCCACAGTTTGAAGACCCCTGCTTTAAGGTGTTTTTACTTATACACATATTACCTATATAGCAGTGGGTCCACATTTTTTAACATTATGCAAAGAAGACGCAGACGTGTACTTTCCCAAAGACAAATCAGAACACTTGTACGCCTGTAGATGCCACTGACAGGCTCTTTGGGCCCAGGCAGAGTCATTCACACGTGGACTAGTCACTCACATGTTACATACTTGCCAACCCTACTGCATTAGGCAGTAGGCTACTGCTTTTTAAGCAGTCCTACCGCCTACAGATTTGGGTGACAGATCCTACTGCTTTTTACAGGGGCAGATAATTAATGTGATTTTAAGGCAGGCTGCTTGAGACCGGGCCAGGAGAAAGCGTGCAACACATTACTTTGTCTGTCTGTGCGGTGGGCGGGTCAGTGATTACTTTGAGTGATGGGCTCAGACCAATCCAGTGACTTGACAGCTACATGGCTCTGCCCTGCACTCTGGCCGGGACAGGCCTTAGGAGAACCACCAGTGAAGGCAAGTGGCAGAGCGTACCACCATCGCAGAGAATCTGCCTATCAGACTGAGGAGGGCATCAGTCTCCATGTTGTTCAGTTATGTATCTTGCACTGCAGGAATACATATGTTTTGCTCACGCTGCTGCTAAAGGGCAGTGGCAAACGTTGCCTACCAGCTCTGTGTGATTACCTTCTGTGAAGGTAGGTGATTGAATTCGGTGTTAACCTAAATTCAGAATTATACATTTTAAACATTTGAACATCTTTCCATGTAGTGCTGTTTGATGGGTTGTGTATTTTAGAATGCTCCAGTGGTGCCAACAATGTATGCTTTGTATTTTCCTGGGATGCAAAGTATTATTTTTGAAACTTGAAAAATGCTGCATCTTTTTGGTCACCGAATGTTAGCAAGGTTGCATGTTAGACTCTTCCCCACATGTGGCCTCACTTTGCCCCAGCCCTTCTAGATTGCCCTTTAGGCCAGTGCGGCTATGAAGACATGTTTCTAAATAGCACCCAACAAACAGAGCACTCAACACACCACTGTACTTTGCCTTCGTCTGCTCATGTCGCTTAAGATACAAAGACGAAGATGAACTCAACCACAAAGCAGTCTGTCCAAAATCAAAACCTAGAAGCGCTATCCAAGAAACTTCGAAACACACACACGCACACAAAAAATGGAAGCATTACGGCTGGTGAGATAGCATTGCTCAAACATGTGAAGAATGATTAACTCCAAGAATAGATCATGCTGGTTAACCCACACATGGCATAGATATTTCTCCTTTGGACACAAGATTCAGTTGACATTTTAGTAGATACTGGCAGACTGAGTCAGGACCTGTAATACTTGAAAAATGAGCACCCATTGTGCATGGAACTGGCTACACTCTGCCAGGAAACTTTCAGCCGCTGTATGTTGGGCCCTCTCTTCTAAGTGCCCCCAGTCTCGGTAAATCAACATTAGTTGATAAAGCGATTTGCCCTGGAACACACACATTGCATAACTGTGGAAAATAATATAAGTTCCCTGGCTTTTGAGCCAAACACGTGGCTACTAGACTACCACCTCCTGCGTTTCCATTCTCACTCTCGGGGGAAGTTTGTTTAGATAAGTCAGTGTTGCTGTGCTTTTCAAAATCAAACGTAACCTTTTGCAGTGATGTCGCAACATCGTAACTTCACAACGTCATGTACAGGCACCAGAGGCGGGGCTAAAGGGAAGAGACATGCTGTGAGAGGAGGAGGATGCCGGCTTCCTGCTTCTTCTGGGAACACTACTGAGTGCCCGATTCTCAAGTGGGTGTTAATTACCGAAAATTTCTAAAAAAAGTGTTATCAACATTTTCGTTAATTAACACCTATTCTGAAGGTGGCGCATTCTTCCGAAGTCCGACTGAGGGCCCGATTCTTAACTTGGTGCAGTGAACGTGCTAAATAGCATGATTCACTGCACCAAATCTGGACGCCCAGGCTCCACCAGTATTCTCAAGTGGGCTTGGACGCACGACATTGCACCTTCAGGATTGCGCCTGTTTTAGTCATAACGGGTGCAAATTCTGAAATCTCAACAGCATTTTTGTAAAATAACGAGTACACCTAAGTAAGCAGCTTCAACATTGCAAAATACAACGTAGAAGCTGCTTACTGTGGTGTATATGAAAGTGTTCATATACACCCGTGTGGTGCATATGAACACTTTCATATACACCAAAGTAAGCAGCGTCAACGGAGATGTGTATTTAGGGGTAGGACATTTAAGTTGCTGTCTTGAACCCTGTCCAGAAGGGTGAGAGCAGGAGACATCATCCCCAGAGATGCAGAGGAGAGAGGCTGAGCTACTGACCCTCTTTAGAAATGGAAGTGTCTAAATAATGCATGAGCCAAAGTCTTGTTTTTAAGTGCAGCACCATTGGTATGTATAATTGTAGTGTCATTTACTTTGAAGGTGATTTTCAAATTAAAATAATTGTTTAATCCCCCGCATGTGGATTGAGTAAACATATGGGGGACACACAAATAACCATTTCACCCTCACTGGAAGCTTAAACACAAGACATGGAGGCTCCTTGTTCCCCAAACTCCGCAGCACATAGATCTCGCCAATGCTGCCCCCCCCCCGGAAGGTTTCTCCCCTTTCCTTTACATTTTGGAGTGAGCACCATCTTTGTATGATTCATAATTTCATTGTTGGCATCCCAGACCAACCCAAATGCCACTGAGTCTAGCACTGCAACGTGCCTATCTGTGTTGCCTCGACCACCAGGCGATGCTACATGCACAACACATTGCCGCCGGCATGCAGCATGGGCACTTGGGCTTGGTATAGGGTACACCTCTGTCCCTCTTTTCCCCTTCAAGGTACCTTCCTCTTGTCCTTACCTCTCTGTTATCACTGTTACCTCAGCTCTCAGATCGCCTTCAGCTGGCTACTTCGCCTGGCATACCATTTGAGTACTTGAGCTATCCTCCTGATGTGGAAATGTCTCTCCCCACTGTCCCCGTTGCACTAGCCCCTATGTACCTCTTCTAAGTGCTGTCTCACTAGTTGCTATGCACCTCAAGGGCTTTACTCACCAGCTGGCCACCCGCGCCAAGTACGTTGGTTTTGACATCAACAGATACCTCTCCTTCAATAGCAAGAAAGACACTAACGGCTTGACACCAACTATCTCTCCTGTGGAATATCAAGTCCTTCATCCCACAAAGCAACTTCAGATCTGCTGTCCAAGCCTTGGTCCTATCCCATCTGGATGGTGGCAATGTCCTTTTGGAAGGCCTTCCAGCGACTATGCTGGCACCCTGAGATGTGTCCTGCATGCTGCAGCACGACTCATCAAAGGTCTCCGGAAATTCAACCACATGACCCTACCCTCATCGAACTGCACTGGATCCCGCTGCAAGTCTACATCTTCTTCAAATCTTGCTGTATCATCAACATGGCTGTCATCCTAAAGTCCCCAAGCGACCTCACTGAGAGACTCTGTATCTCCAGAGACCTACGATCCACTACAAGTAAGGACACATGCAGACTTGAACTCCGCCAGTGCAAGAAGGCAAGAACCAGAAGACAGGTCTTCTCTGACTATGCGCCTAGACGCTGGAACACCCTCCCCACCAACATCAGACTCGCCACCTTGCTTCTGCAGTTCAGGAAGGAGCTCAAGACCCTCCTCTTCAAGGAATTAATTACTCCTCTCGCACACCTAGGTCCACACACCACCTACTTGAGACTAGGTGATCTGACCCCACGGCTTCCTCCCGTGGTTGCTTCTAGGTCCCTTGCTGTCCATTACCCACCCTCCTCTGCCCTATTGTTAGCTCCTCACTGCCTTGTTCCTCTACTTCCCTCACCCTGTTCTCCCCGCTATAATTGTAAAGCTCTGCATTGCTGCTTAGAACTAGGTTCGTGCTCAATGTTTTCCCTTATAATAATAATAATACTTGTTACCTCTTACCTCTTACCACTTGTTCAGGAAAAAGCTCAAAACCAACTAACCCACGCTGCATAGACCCATTGACTTGATCCTGGCTGTAGCTCAACATCCCCCGTCTCTTGACATATTAATCCACTCTTCTGGGCACTCTCTAGGCTGTGCTCTTATGTTCCTCGCCCACGGTTTGTCACCTATTCCAGTGGGGCATTTGCCTCCCTGTGAGGCCTTCTCTCCAACCTACCTCACTATCTCTTCTCTGGCAGTGCTCTAGCGATTGCCATTGACACTAGCTTTCTCTTCTTCTTACATGCGTGTTCTGGCATGTTCCTGCGGTCAGCTGTCCTCATGTTCTCATCAGGGGTAACAGTCTAACAAGTGTTACAGCCACTTTCTCTAGCAACACGCTGTCTCTCTCCCTGTGCTCTCCCCTCTCCACCACTCTTCCTTACTTTACTCAACATATACTTCTAAAGGTATGGGCTGCCCCTCTATGACGGCCCAAGTTCCCAGTGGCTTCCCCCCATTATTCTGCCCTCCTTCTTCTCATCTCTTCCTGCCTTCTCTCTCTCTGCCCATCCCACCTTTCTCCGCCTTAAGGTATGACACCCTCTTTGCTGTCACTCTGTTTCCTCATTGCCTCTGCCTGTCCTCTCCTCTGCATTTCCCGTCCTGCCTACAGCGTCTCTATCCTCACCCTCCTCCTTTCTGCTTCCACTGTACCCTCTGGTTTTCTCCCTACCCCTTTTTCCACTGGCAAAACCCAGGCAATATCTGTTTTCCTACCCCAGCGGCTTGAAGCTCTTGCAGCTGGGATTTCTCCTGCACTTTAGGCTCCCCTCTGTAGGTGTGGACTGGTGGGGTCCCCTCTTCCTTTCTCCTTCCCTCTGCTGCTAAATATCCTTCCCCGCCCCCTGAGTGTCGGTGACCTCTCAGTACTCAATCGATTGTCTATATTACATCTGCTTCTCTTGTCTTCACTCTCCACTGCTGCGCCTATTTCTTTGTCTATCCTTCTAGACCTCTGGATGTAAGTGCATGGACTAGTCGACATTTCTGAAGTGTATAATGAATGAAAAGTGGCATCTAATCTCGAAGAAGGCAGAATGAACCAAACTCATTTTTAAAATAGGTGATTTTGGGGTTCTATGTGATTTCATCGAGATTTGGTTGAATCCAAATCCATTGAATGTTTTTTTCCAAGCCATTTGGCTGCAAATATATGCGGGGGAGCCCCCCATAACTTAATTATTACCCTTAGCCACCCCCAACATATATACTCGAAGGATTTTGTTTCGACCAAATCTCCTGTGATAAAACCTCCCTCTCAGGAAGATAGCTCAGGGGCAACGTGCTCGCCTTGGCAGCAAGACATCATGGAGCACCACAGGTTCGATCCCCAGGTCCGTGCTTAGAAACCTCTTGGTATTAAGCGTGTCATAAATAACCTATCATATCTCTGCAGCTTTTGGACTGAGCCAGTTTAGGTGGCGAAGCACAGGACAGCTATGCTATATCTCTCACAAAAAAATGGGTCTGAGTGTTTTATATCCAAAACAGGACACTAGACTAGCAAAGGCCTGATGGAGTGGTGGTAAGTCACCGCCACTCACCTTTTCACAAAGACCAGGAAGAAAATCACTTTGCATAGGGCCTCATTACGACCCAGGCGGTAAGGGGTTTACGGCAGCGTAAACAGCGCCGACCCTTACCGCCTGAGTACGAGATCCCTTAGCGCCATGGCGGATTTAACACCTGCAGGTGTTAAAATCCATGGCGCTAAGGGACCTTGATGTTAATTACGCCACCGTAATTTACGGTGGCGTAATTAACGCCTTCCCCACTCCCATTATGCCCTATGGGGCAAAAATGGGAATGGGGAAGGGTAAATGGGGATTGGGGACTTACCGCCCCGCCAAGGTCGGAATGGGGCGGTAAGTCCGCCATCCACCATGGCGGAGTTGGCAACTTAGCGCCATGGACCATGGTGCCAATAGCGCCATGGTCCTCCGCCAAGGTCGTAATGAGGCCCATAGACTTTTTAGAAAATAAAAACAGGAATGAATTACTGTATGTGGGAAATTAGGAAGAGGGTGCTTCAGTTTATTTTGTTTTATCACCAAGGAAACCGAAAGAAGAGACCCCAAGACCGTGAACCAGAATGACAACACACACAAAGAATTGGCGCCCCAACCTCGAGTACTGAAGCTTTAGCTTAGTTAGTCCTGAGCCAATGAGAGCTCAGCGAGCTCTCAATAGCAATTGGGATAGTTGGAAAGGGTGGGTACAAAGGGCTCTAAAACACAGCTAACAGCAGTAAAACGTTGGGCCTCATTACACGGTAGGCGGTAAACCATGGTGCTATTAGCACCATGGTTGCCGCCGGTACCATACCGGTACCACCATGGAGGAAAGGGGAATTACCACCCCATTCGAAGGTTGGTGGGGCGGTAATTCCCCTTTCCTCCATGGCCCTTCCCCATTCCCATTTTTGCCCCATAGGGCTCAATGGGAATGGGGAAGGCGCTAAGTACGGTACCGCAAATTGCGGTACCGTAATTAGCACCAAGGTCCCTTTGCGGGACCCGACCTTAACGCCTGGGTCGGGTACCGCAAAGGGACCTCGTAGTAAGGTGGTAAGGGTTTACCGGTACCGGTGCCCTTACCGGTACCGGTAAACCCTTACCACCTACTGGGCCTCATTACGACCCTGGCGGAGAACCATGGTGCAATTTGCACCATGGTCCATGGCGCAAAGCTGCCAACTCCGCCATGGGGGTTGGCGGACTTACCGCCCCATTCCGACCTTGGCGGGGCGGTAAGTCCCCAATCCCCATTTACCCTTCCCCATTCCCATTTTTGCCCCATAGGGTATAATGGGAGTGGGGAAGGCGTTAATTACGCCACCGTAAATTACGGTGGCGTAATTAACGACAAGTCCCGTAGCGCCATGGATTTTTCCGCCTGCAAAAAGCAGGCGTAAAAATCACCATGGCGCTACGGGAAGTCGTAGTCGGGCGGAAAGGTACGCCATGCTTTACGCCGGCGTAAACCCCTTTCCGCCAGGGTCGTAATGAGGGCCACTGTGTAATGAGGCCCGTTGTATCTTATTTGAACATGTAACAGGCTTAGGCCGGTAATGGGGTAGGAACCCTAATATATGGTACTTATAATATATGGCAAAGCTAGTTAAATGCCACAGGCAAATACTGCAATGAATCCATCTGGGGGTCACCAGTATTCTCCAAAAAATGACTAATTGTCTCTGGATTCTGAGGGCTCTGTGAGAGACTGTGGGATGGCTTTAATGATTGCATTATAGGTGCTCAGCTGGCGTGGCACGGTCAGACATGGATTCAGGGAGGGTGGGTGGGGCTGAAGCCCACTCCAGCCACCGGGCCTTAATCTGGTTCCTTGCTGACATTTTTGCTGGGCTCAGGAGATCCCAGGTGGATTTGAGGGCATTTGTGAATGCGGTGCTTTGAATACAGAACCTGCTCCTCAGACACAGTGCACAAAGCAGACGGCGCGAACAGAGCCACAGAACTAACACGGCAGCACCATACAGCCATGCTGAAGTCCTTCTGGCCGCGGCGCTTCCCGCCCGCCACTCAAACCACGTGCTTTGCAGTCTGCAACCCCCAGCTCTGTTTGTTTAAGGGTGCCTGAGTGTTTCATGTCACAGTGCACCTAGAAAACAATCAAATATCAGTCTTTCCTATTTCAGTCCAAGCAACGTGTTACTTTGCAGAAGGACTATCCTTGAGGCATCATTAAATACGGATCCAATATTTGGGATGTTTTGCGAAAAGAATTTAGCAGTGAAAGTCTGTGCAATTGTTTTAAATTTGAATTAACTCATGTAATTGCTAAAGAGACAATAAACCCATTAAAGTGAGTGAAAAGTCAAAAACTGCATCAACACTAACAACATATAAGGCCCGATTCATGCCATTTTTTGCACAGTCATTTTTGCATTGCAAAATGACTTTGCACTGAATTTGCACTGCAAAAATACACTTTACACAGTTCCATGAATCAGGGTTTGTGTCGGCAGTGCATAGTCAGTTTTCAGCAGTCAAACCCACTTTGAACAGTGCAAAATATTCCATGAACCGGGCTCATAATATTTAAATATATCAAGTGATCATTCCTATTAAATGTAACTTTGTACTCATTGTCCACCAGTTGCACCATTAGCGCGCCATATAATACAGCCTAGATCATGACTTGTCTCCAGGTTTCGATGACTCCTTCGTTTTATACTCCGGCTACTGCATTCTTTTGGTCGTTACCTAAAGTGCCACAGTGTAATCACTGGTTTGCATGAAAGATGACCGTATTTTTGGGGCCTCTTGCTATCAGCATCCCCTCTATTTCGTGTTGCCTCAAAACTGGAACCACTTTTTAAAAATGTTTTGCTTCTCTCCATAACTCAAACTTCGCAGTGAAAGAAGCCTACTAACTTCAGTGGCGATTCCATTCCTGCTGTGATCCAAGCTTCTACTAACTCTCCTCCATGGACAATTGTGGTGTCAGAGAGTAATTGTAATTGGTTATTTATAACGTGCTTAATACCCAGAGATTTCTAAGCACAGGCCGAGGGTTTGAACCTGTGTTGCTCCACGTCCGTTTGCTTCCAAGGCAAGCACGTTGCCCCTGAGCTATCCTCCCATAATAAGTAGACGACATTATTATTGTTATTGATCTTTTTTTATAACACGCTTAATACCAATGAGTGGTTTCTGAGCACGTGATCGGGAATCGAAGCTGTATTGCGCTGTGGTGTCTTGCTTCTAAGACACACGCGTTGCCCCTGAGCTAGCGTTTCCCTCTGAGTGCCAACAAGTGTGCCATAAAATGTGCAAAAATATTATGAGGGTTTGATTGAGGGACTGTCCTGATTGCCTTCTTTCGGATCAAGAGGATGTTTGTGGTCTTAATTATAAGGAGATGGACTTAAGTTTGAAAGACGTATGTTATGCTCATTCCTGTGGTTCACCACAATGGAATGTCCCAGATTCTGGCACTCAATGGAGAGCTTAACTTGAGAGATCATAGTAAATATGCAGTTTTTGGGCCATTGCATCTCCTAACACACGACACACGCTGTGCCGCAAAAAAGAAGCTCCTGCTCAGAAAGAGGTTCCCCTCTTATAATATTCATTCAAACATTTGTAAAAACCAGCATTTCTCCCATTGGTGCCACATTGGAGTCTGCCGACGCGTGCGTTTCGGACACAAGGCTATGCCAAGGCTGCCATCTTGAAAGCAAATAACTCTTTTTAAGTACTGCTCATGCTCTGGCCACGAAAACGGGCATACACATTTATTGCATTTGCAAAGTTAGCTTACATTCTAAAACAATTCTAATGAATTAATCAATATGTTTCTGGTTGTTCTACAGTGTCATCAGTATGTGTCTCATTCCTTGCATGAATGCTTATTCTACAGTGTCATCAGTATGTTTCTCATTCCTTGCATGAATGCTTATTCTACAGTGTCATCGGTATGTTTCCCATTCCTTGCATGAATGCTTATTCTACAGTGTCATCAGTATGTTTCTCATTCCTTGCAAGAATATGGTTGTTCTACAGTGTCATCAGTATGTTTTTCATTCCATACATGAATGTGCTTGTTCTACAGTGTCATCAGTATGTTTCTCATTCCTTCCATTAACGTGCTTGTTCTACAGTGTCATCAGTATGTTTCTCATTCCTTGCATGAATGCTTACTCTACAGTGTCATCAGTATGTTTCTCATTCCTTGCATGAATGTGCTTGTTCTACAGTGTCATCAGTGTGTCTCTCATTCCTTGCATGAATGTGCTTGTTCTACAGTGTCATCAGTATGTTTCTCATTCCTTGCATGAATGTGGCTGTTCTACAATGTCATCAGTATGTTTCTCATTCCTTACATGAACTTGCTTGTTCTACAGTGTCATCAGTATGTTTCTCATTCCTTGCACGAATGCTTACTCTACAGTGTCATCAGTATGTTTCTCATTCCTTGCATGAATGTGGTTGTTGTACAGTGTCATCAGTATGTTTCTCATGCCTTACATGAATGTGCTTGGTCTACAGTGTCATCAGTATGTTTCTCATTCCTTGCATGAATGCTTATTCTACAGTGTCATCAGTATGTTTCTCATTCCTTGCATGAATGCTTATTCTACAGTGTCATCAGTATGTTTCTCATTCCTTGCATGAATGCTTATTCTACAGTGTCATCAGTATGTTTCTCATTCCTTGCATGAATGCTTATTCTACAATGTCATCAGTATGTTTCTCATTCCTTGCATGAATGCTTATTCTACAGTGTCATCAGTATGTTTCTCATTCCTTGCATGAATGCTTTTTCTACAGTGGCATCTGTATGATTCTAATTCCTTGCATGAATGTGGTTGTTTTACAGTGTCATCAGTAGGTTTCTCATGCCTTACATGAATATGCTTGTTCTACAGTGTCATCAGTATCTTTCTCATTCCTTGCATGAATGCTTATTCTACAGAGTCATCAGTATGTGTCTCATTCCTTGCATGAATGCTTATTCTACAGTGTCATCAGTATGTTTCTCATTCCTTGCATGAATATGGTTGTTCTACAGTGTCATCAGTATGTTTCTCATTCCTTGCATGAATGCTTACTCTACAGTGTCATCAGTATGTTTCTCATTCCTTGTATGAATGGTTATTCTACAGTGTCATCAGTATGTTTCTCATTCCTTGCATGAATACTTATTCTGCAGTGTCATCAGTATGTGTCTCATTCCTTGCATGAATGTGTATTCTACAGTGGCATCAGTATGTTTCTCATTCCTTGCATGAATGCTTATTCTACAGTGTGATCAGTATGTGTCTCATTCCTTGCATGAATGCTTATTCTACAGTGGCATCAGTATGTTTCTCATTCCTTGCATGAATGTGGTTGTTGTACAGTGTCATCAGTATGTTTCTCATTCATTGCATGAATGCTTATCCTACAGTGTCATCAGTATGTTTCTCATTCCTTGCATGAATGCTTATTCTACAGTGTCATCAGTATGTTTCTCATTCCTTGCATGAATGCTTATTCTACAGTGTCATCAGTATGTTTCTCATTCCTTGCATTAATGGTTATTCTACAGTGTCATCAGTATGTTTCTCATTCCTTGCATGAATGCTTATTCTACAGTGTCATCAGTATGTTTCTCATTCCTTGCATGAATGCTTATTCTACAGTTTCATCAGTATGTTTCTCATTCCTTGCATGAATGCTTTTTCTACAGTGGCATCTGTATGATTCTAATTCCTTGCATGAATGTGGTTGTTGTACAGTGTCATCAGTATGTTTCTCATGCCTTACATGAATATGCTTGTTCTACAGTGTCATCAGCATCTTTCTCATTCCTTGCATGAATGCTTATTCTACAGTGTCATCAGTATGTGTCTCATTCCTTGCATGAATGCTTATTCTACAGTGTCATCAGTATGTTTCGCATTCCTTGCATGAATATGGTTGTTCTACAGTGTCATCAGTATGTTTTTCATTCCATACATGAATGTGCTTGTTCTACAGTGTCATCAGTATGTTTCTCATTCCTTACATGAACGTGCTTGTTCTACAGTGTCATCAGTATGTTTCTCATTCCTTGCATGAATGCTTACTCTACAGTGTCATCAGTATGTTTCTCATTCCTTGCATGAATGTGGTTGTTGTACAGTGTCATCAGTATGTTTATCATGCCTTACATGAATGTGCTTGTTCTATAGTGTCATCAGTATGTTTCTCATTCCTTGCATGAATGCTTATCCTACAGTGTCATCAGTATGTTTCTCATTCCTTGCATGAATGCTTATTCTACAGTGTCATCAGTATGTTTCTCATTCATTGCATGAATGCTTATTCTACAGTGTCATCAGTATGTTTCTCATTCCTTGCATGAATGCTTTTTCTACAGTGTCATCAGTATGTTTCTCATTCCTTGCATGAATGGTTATTCCACAGTGTCATCAGTATGTTTCTCATTCCTTGCATGAATACTTATTCCACAGTGTCATCAGTATGTGTCTCATTCCTTGCATGAATGCGTATTCTACAGTGTCATCAGTATGTTTCTCATTCCTTGCATGAATACTTATTCTACACTGTCATCAGTATGTGTCTCATTCCTTGCATGAATGCGTATTCTACAGTGGCATCAGTATGTTTCTCATTCCTTGCATGAATGCTTATTCTACAGTGTCATCAGTATGTTTCTCATTCCTTGCATGAATGCTTATTCTACAGTGTCATCAGTATGTTTCTCATTCCTTGCATGAATGCTTATTCTACAGTGTCATCAGTATGTTTCTCATTCCTTGCATGAATGCTTATTCTACAGTTTCATCAGTATGTTTCTCATTCCTTGCATGAATGCTTATTCTACAGTGTCATCAGTATGTTTCTCATTCCTTGCATGAATGCTTATTCTACAGTGGCATCTGTATGATTCTAATTCCTTGCATGAATGTGGTTGTTGTACAGTGTCATCAGTATGTTTCTCATGCCTTACATGAATATGCTTGTTCTACAGTGTCATCAGTATCTTTCTCATTCCTTGCATGAATGCTTATTCTACAGTGTCATCAGTATGTGTCTCATTCCTTGCATGAATGCTTATTCTACAGTGTCATCAGTATGTTTCGCATTCCTTGCATGAATATGGTTGTTCTACAGTGTCATCAGTATGTTTTTCATTCCATACATGAATGTGCTTGTTCTACAGTGTCATCAGTATGTTTCTCATTCCTTACATGAACGTGCTTGTTCTACAGTGTCATCAGTATGTTTCTCATTCCTTGCATGAATGCTTACTCTACAGTGTCATCAGTATGTTTCTCATTCCTTGCATGAATGTGGTTGTTGTACAGTGTCATCAGTATGTTTATCATGCCTTACATGAATGTGCTTGTTCTATAGTGTCATCAGTATGTTTCTCATTCCTTGCATGAATGCTTATCCTACAGTGTCATCAGTATGTTTCTCATTCCTTGCATGAATGCTTATTCTACAGTGTCATCAGTATGTTTCTCATTCATTGCATGAATTCTTATTCTACAGTGTCATCAGTATGTTTCTCATTCCTTGCATGAATGCTTATTCTACAGTGTCATCAGTATGTTTCTCATTCCTTGCATGAATGGTTATTCTACAGTGTCATCAGTATGTTTCTCATTCCTTGCATGAATACTTATTCCACAGTGTCATCAGTATGTGTCTCATTCCTTGCATGAATGCGTATTCTACAGTGGCATCAGTATGTTTCTCATTCCTTGCATGAATGCTTATTCTACAGTGTCATCAGTATGTGTCTCATTCCTTGCATGAATGCTTATTCTACAGTGGCATCAGTATGTTTCTCATTCCTTGCATGAATGTGGTTGTTGTACAGTGTCATCAGTATGTTTCTCATGCCTTACATGAATGTGCTTGTTCTACAGTGTCATCAGTATGTTTCTCATTCCTTGCATGAATGCTTACTCTACAGTGTCATCAGTATGTTTCTCATTCCTTGCATGAATGCTCATTCTACAGTGTAATCGGTATGTTTCTCATTCCTTGCATGAATATGGTTGTTCTACAGTGTCATCAGTATGTTTCTCATTCCTTGCATGAATGTGCTTGTTCTACAGTGTCATCAGTATGTTTCTCATTCCTTGCATGAATATGCTTGTTCTACAGTGTCATCAGTATGTTTCTCATTCCTTGCATGAATGTGGCTGTTCTACAATGTCATCAGTATGTTTCTCATTCCTTACATGAACGTGCTTGTTCTACAGTGTCATCAGTATGTTTCTCATTCCTTGCACGAATGCTTACTCTACAGTGTCATCAGTATGTTTCTCATTCCTTGCATGAATGTGGTTGTTGTACAGTGTCATCAGTATGTTTCTCATGCCTTACATGAATGTGCTTGTTCTACAGTGTCATCAGTATGTTTCTCATTCCTTGCATGAATGCTTATTCTACAGTGTCATCAGTATGTTTCTCATTCCTTGCATGAATGCTTATTCTACAGTGTCATCAGTATGTTTCTCATTCCTTGCATGAATGCTTATTCTACAATGTCATCGGTATGTTTCTCATTCCTTGCATGAATGCTTATTCTACAGTGTCATCAGTATGTTTCTCATTCCTTGCATGAATGCTTATTCTACAGTGACATCTGTATGATTCTAATTCCTTGCATGAATGTGGTTGTTGTACAGTGTCATCAGTATGTTTCTCATGCCTTACATGAATATGCTTGTTCTACAGTGTCATCAGTATCTTTCTCATTCCTTGCATGAATGCTTATTCTACAGTGTCATCAGTATGTGTCTCATTCCTTGCATGAATGCTTATTCTACAGTGTCATCAGTATGTTTCTCATTCCTTGCATGAATATGGTTGTTCTACAGTGTCATCAGTATGTTTTTCATTCCATACATGAATGTGGTTGTTCTACAGTGTCATCAGTATGTTTCTCATTCCTTACATGAACGTGCTTGTTCTACAGTGTCATCAGTATGTTTCTCATTCCTTGCATGACTGCTTACTCTACAGTGTCATCAGTATGTTTCTCATTCCTTGCATGAATGTGGTTGTTGTACAGTGTCATCAGTATGTTTATCATGCCTTACATGAATGTGCTTGTTCTACAGTGTAATCAGTATGTTTCTCATTCCTTGCATGAATGCTTATCCTACAGTGTCATCAGTATGTTTCTCATTCCTTGCATGAATGCTTATTCTACAGTGTCATCAGTATGTTTCTCATTATTTGCATGAATGCTTATTCTACAGTGTAATCAGTATGTTTCTCATTCCTTGCATGAATGCTTATTCTACAGTGTCATCAGTATGTTTCTCATTCCTTGCATGAATGGTTATTCTACAGTGTCATCAGTATGTTTCTCATTCCTTGCATGAATACTTATTCCACAGTGTCATCAGTATGTGTCTCATTCCTTGCATGAATGCGTATTCTACAGTGGCATCAGTATGTTTCTCATTCCTTGCATGAATGCTTATTCTACAATGTCATCAGTATATGTCTCATTCCTTGCATGAATGCTTATTCTACAGTGGCATCAGTATGTTTCTCATTCCTTGCATGAATGTGGTTGTTGTACAGTGTCATCAGTATGTTTCTCATGCCTGACATGAATGTGCTTGTTCTACAGTGTCATCAGTATGTTTTCAATTCCTTGCATGAATGCTTATTCTATAGTGTCATCAGTATGTTTCTCATTCCTTGCATGAATGCTTATTCTACAGTGTCATTAGTATGTTTCTCATTCCTTGCATGAATGGTTATTCTATAGTGTCATCAGTATGTTTCTCATTCCTTGCATGAATACTTATTCTGCAGTGTCATCAGTATGTGTCTCATTCCTTGCATGAATGCATATTCTACAGTGGCATCAGTATATTTCTCATTCCTTGCATGAATGCTTATTCTACAGTGTCATCAGTATGTGTCTCATTCCTTGCATGAATACTTATTCTACAGTGGCATCAGTATGTTTCTCATTCCTTGCATGAATGTGGTTGTTGTACAGTGTCATCAGTATGTTTCTCATGCCTTACATGAATGTGCTTGTTCTACAGTGTCATCAGTACGTTTCTCGCTCCTTGCATGAATGCTTATTCTACAGTGTCATCAGTATGTTTCTCATTCCTTGCATGAATGCTTATTCTACAGTGTCATCAGTATGTTTCTCATTCCTTGCATGAATGGTTATTCTACAGTGTCATCAGTATGTTTCTCATTCCTTGCATGAATGCTTATTCTACAATGTCATCAGTATGTTTCTCATTCCTTGCATGAATGCTTATTCTACAGTGTCATCAGTATGTTTCTCATTCCTTGCATGAATGCTTATTCTACAGCGGCATCTGTATGATTCTAATTCCTTGCATGAATGTGCTTGTTGTACAGTGTCATCAGTATGTTTCTCATGCCTTACATGAATATGCTTGTTCTACAGTGTCATCAGTATCTTTCTCATTCCTTGCATGAATGCTTATTCTACAGTGTCATCAGTATGTGTCTCATTCCTTGCATGAATGCTTATTCTACAGTGTCATCAGTATGTTTCTCATTCCTTGCATGAATATGGTTGTTCTACAGTGTCATCAGTATGTTTTTCATTCCATACATGAATGTACTTGTTCTACAGTGTCATCAGTATGTTTCTCATTCCTTACATGAACGTGCTTGTTCTACAGTGTCATCAGTATGTGTCTCATTCCTTGCATGAATGCTTATTCTACAGTGTCATCAGTATGTTTCTCATTCCTTGCATGAATGTGGTTGTTGTACAGTGTCATCAGTAAGTTTATCATGCCTTACATGAATGTGCTTGTTCTACAGTGTCATCAGTATGTTTCTCATTCCTTGCATGAATGCTTATCCTACAGTGTCATCAGTATGTTTCTCATTCCTTGCATGAATGCTTATTCTACAATGTCATCAGTATGTTTCTCATTCCTTCCATGAATGCTTATTCTACAGTGTCATCAGTATGTTTCTCATTCCTTGCATGAATGCTTATTCTACAGTGTCATCAGTATGTTTCTCATTCCTTGCATGAATGGTTATTCTACAGTGTCATCAGTATGTTTCTCATTCCTTGCATGAATACTTATTCCACAGTGTCATCAGTATGTGTCTCATTCCTTGCATGAATGCGTATTCTACAGTGGCATCAGTATGTTTCTCATTCCTTGCATGAATGCTTATTCTACAGTGTCATCAGTATGTGTCTCATTCCTTGCATGAATGCTTATTCTACAGTGGCATCAGTATGTTTCTCATTCCTTGCATGAATGTGGTTGTTGTACAGTGTCATCAGTATGTTTCTCATGCCTTACATGAATGTGCTTGTTCTACAGTGTCATCAGTATGTTTCTCATTCCTTGCATGAATGCTTATTCTACACTGTCATCAGTATGTTTCTCATTCCTTGCATGAATGCTTATTCTACAGTGTCATCAGTATGTTTCTCATTCCTAGCATGAATGGTTATTCTACAGTGTCATCAGTATGTTTCTCATTCCTTGCATGAATACTTATTCCACAGTGTCATCAGTATGTGTCTCATTCCTTGCATGAATGCGTATTCTACAGTGGCATCAGTATGTTTCTCATTCCTTGCATGAATGCTTATTCTACAGTGTCATCAGTATGTGTCTCATTCCTTGCATGAATGCTTATTCTACAGTGTCATCAGTATGTTTCTCATTCCTTGCTTGAATGCGTATTCTACATTGTCATCAGTATGTTTCTCATTCCTTGCATGAATGCTAATTCTACAGTGTCATCAGTATGTTTCTCATTCCTTGCATGAATGCTTATTCTACAGTGTCATCAGTATGTTTCTCATTCCTTGCATGAATGCTTATCCTACAGTGTCATCAGTATGTTTCTCATTCATTGCATGAATGCTTATCCTACAGTGTCATCAGTATGTTTCTCATTCCTTGCATGAATGCTTATTCTACAGTGTCATCAGTATGTTTCTCATGCCTTACATGAATGTGCTTGTTCTACAGTGTCATCAGTATGTTTCTCATTCCTTGCATGAATGCTTATTCTACAGTGTCATCAGTATGTTTCTCATTCCTTGCATGAATGGTTATTCTACAGTGTCATCAGTATGTTTCTCATTCCTTGCATGAATGGTTATTCTACAGTGTCATCAGTATGTTTCTCATTCCTTGCATGAATGCTTATTCTACAATGTCATCAGTATGTTTCTCATTCGTTGCATGAATGCTTATTCTACAGTGTCATCAGTATGTTTCTCATTCCTTGCATGAATGCTTATTCTACAGCGGCATCTGTATGATTCTAATTCCTTGCATGAATGTGCTTGTTGTACAGTGTCATCATTATGTTTCTCATGCCTTACATGAATATGCTTACTCTACAGTGTCATCAGTATCTTTCTCATTCCTTGCATGAATACTTATTCTACAGTGTCATCAGTATGTGTCTCATTCCTTGCATGAATGCTTATTCTACAGTGTCATCAGTATGTTTCTCATTCCTTGCATGAATATGGTTGTTCTACAGTGTCATCAGTATGTTTTTCATTCCATACATGAATGTGCTTGTTCTACAGTGTCATCAGTATGTTTCTCATTCCTTACATGAACGTGATTGTTCTACAGTGTCATCAGTATGTTTCTCATTCCTTGCATGAATGCTTACTCTACAGTGTCATCAGTATGTTTCTCATTCCTTGCATGAATGTGGTTGTTGTACAGTGTCATCAGTATGTTTATCATGCCTTACATGAATGTGCTTGTTCTACAGTGTCATCAGTATGTTTCTCATTCCTTGCATGAATGCTTATCCTACAGTGTCATCAGTATGTTTCTCATTCCTTGCATGAATGCTTATTCTACAGTGTCATCAGTATGTTTCTCATTCCTTGCATGAATGCTTATTCTACAGTGTCATCAGTATGTTTCTCATTCCTTGCATGAACGCTTATTCTACAGTGTCATCAGTATGTTTCTCATTCCTTGCATGAATGCTTATCCTACAGTGTCATCAGTATATTTCTCATTCCTTGCATGAATGCTTATTCTAGTGTCATCAGTATGTTTCTCATTCCTTGCATGAATGCTTATTCTACAGTGTCATCAGTATGTTTCTCATTCCTTGTATGAATGCGTATTCTACAGTGGCATCAGTATGTTTCTCATTCCTTGCATGAATGTGGTTGTTGTACAGTGTCATCAGTATGTGTCTCATTCCTTGCATGAATGCTTATTCTACAGTGGCATCAGTATGTTTCTCATTCCTTGCATGAATGTGGTTGTTCTACAGTGTCATCAGTATGTTTCTCATTCCTTGCATGAATGTGCTTGTTCTACAGTGTCATCAGTATGTTTCGCATTCCTTGCATGAATGTGGTTGTTCTACAGTGTCATCAGTATGTTTCTCATTCCTTGCATGAATGTGGTTGTTCGACAGTGTCCGTAGTGTTTTGAATCTTTAAAGTTGATAGTGAAAAATATAACCGAAAAGTAATGTTTTCTCAACATTATTTGCGTTTCACTGGCTAACGATGTTGCTTGTTTTTTATATGATGCAACTAATAGTAACATGAATGTTTAAATACGAAATAAAGTTGCATCTGTATGACAAGAGTGCACATTACATTGATTATTACTTTTACATTGAACACATATAGTTAAACAAAATAAAATGGCACTTTTCCGCTTTTGCTGTATTGTGAGTGTTTGATTTCCAAATGTGTGGACGAAAATTGATGCAATCTCCGAGCACTTTTTTGAAAACCTAAGTCAAGTTGACACAGGGAAGTGGTTTGGTTCAAATGCATCAATAACTCATTTATTTGTGTCCTCTAATGCTTAGATGGCTGATGCTCTGTATAGGGCGGTGTAAATCCTGCCAGCATAAAGCATATTGGAATGGGGGCACACTCCACCACACCACCCTTCCACTCAGTGATGCAGAAGTTGGGTTGTCACTACCCCAAGACTCTTTGATTAAGCAGAAGTACTGGTATTGCGCTCAGTCGGAAAAGTAGGAAACTGTGACCCATCACAGTGCAGGGTCATTGTGGCCAATCAATGGGCCGCATCATTCAGTGCACCACCCTGATTGGCTGGAATGAACTGCATTCTAGGCGTCCCCCCTCCCCTGGGCCCCGGAGTGCTGTAGACAATAAACATATTTTGGCCTTAGATCCCTGTGAATTGGGGGTACACAAACCAACTGTGCCCCTAATTTGGGATGTATATACACGCTAAGGGCAAAATGGCGCTGCTATCTGTTCTAGGAAGAATCATGGGTTGTTAACCTTCTTCCCTTGGAATGGTCAAATTCATACCTTTCTTTTATTGGCCTGTAACAGTGCTGAAGCTTGCGTGATGGGACCTGGGTTTTTATCAGCCGGTAGAGTCTCATCCTTTGGGTACATTTTGGCCGAACACTATGTTGATATAATGCAATATTACCTTGGCAGTATTGAATGATATTGACGTAAAGGTATTTACATGTACTATTATGGACTTCTTGAATACAGAACCCATACATGACAGATTCACATCACAAGTTATGAAATTCTGCTGCAAGATAGAGAACATTGTTGAATGCAGCGATGATGATTCTAGACATCACACCTGTGATTCTCGGTCCCACGATCTCACATGCGTTCTCAGGATCCAGGCCTGGGATCTCCCGTAGAAGACTTGACGAGACAGTCAGCATGGCTGAACCACGCATAAACATAAGGGTATGTTTTGCGGAGAGTGGTAATGAAAAGCCTTTTACAGCCGAATAACTCTTTCACGCTCTTGGTTATCAGGGCCATTTGTTTTTCTGATCCAAACAGCGGTGAAGAGTTGAGGTGAACTACCGCTGGCTTTGTTTCAACCTTTCCGCAAGTTTATGAATTTGTATAAAATACTCACAGCTCTGCGGGAAAAATTATTCTTGGCTCTGCTACATTTCTGACGATAATCCAAACAAGATTATTTTTTTAAGATTTGGAAAATAATTTTGATCCAAAACACCTACAGTATAAGAACAGATCATGCAAGTCTGTGTGATTTATGCAGTAGTGCCTAGAGAGAGAGAGGGGGACAGAGAGTGGGAGAAAGAGAGAGAGAGAAGGGGTGGTAAGTTAGAAAGGGAAAGAGTGAAGTGAAAAAAGAGCAAGAGAGAGAGAGAGAACTAGAAACCGAAAAAGAGGTAGAGAAGATAGTAAGAAAGGGAACAAGGGAGTGTAAAAAGAGAGTGATGGAGGGAGCACACACATTCATGGAAAAGAATGGTGGCTTTCCAGCTGTGTGATACTTTCTGGTTCGAGCTTAGCCGAGCAGTCATTATGCTGCAAATTGCTCTAATAAGAGCGCGTTCACTTTGGAAAGATTTTAGACATAAGATACTTGATAGTAAGCTACACTTGCTGCGAGGGCTAGGAATATAAGTGCCGAGGGCCCAGGGCGCTTCAGCTCCACAAGGCCCCAAGTAGCTGTAGTATCTGGGAACTTCAATGACTTTAGCATATGTGCTTCACTCTGAGGCCACACGCGATGAACTAAAAATTTCAATTAAATTGAGTTTTTATATCACGCTTCATGACAGAGTCAAGCCTCTAAGCGCGGGCAGCGTTCTCTTGCTTCCAAGGCAAGTGCGATGCCCAGGAGCTATCCTAAGCATTCTCAATTTGAAGGGTCCTCATGGCTGATCAATGGAGGGGGACGAGATGCGCCCTTGGTGCAGGCTTCTGACTGCCCTCCCCCCCTTAACCATGGGGTATTTGTGCACCCTCTTCATGGCTCAGAATCCCCAGATTGGGCATGAATGTATCCGCTGGCAAAGCAAACTACTGCAACCATCGAAGCGCAGCTGGAAGCTGGAGGGATTGTGAGATGCTGGGAACACATGGCGCCTAATCTCACCTCCAGGAAGTCAACACTTGCTGCTCGTTTAATAGATAATCCAGTTGGGCAGCCTGACTCATGAGGATGTGTTTGGGCACCACTCCTCATATCTTATGTAGAAAAAAGGGCCTGGTGAAGTGTCATGGATTACCGGGGCCGACTACTTTGGAAAATTCTTTGTATAAGGAACAAAGTATTTATACTTTACACTGTATTTACTTTACCTATACTTAAACGTATGTATACTGTATATACTTTAGATGCATATGTATATATATATGTTGATATAGTTTCTAGTGGATGAAGTATAAAGAAGCTGAAAAAGCCATTTCCCTATAGGAGGAACTGTAAACTCCTCTGATTGGACGAGCTCTGCCTGCTATCGAATAGTCATGGCTCTGAAGAGAAGACGAGAAAGGCTTTTATTCTCCTTCATCAGTTTGTCACAGTCGTTCCTCCTCCTTTGTCACAGTCCTCTTTGGTCCTAGTCTTTCTGCTTAGTGACATTCATTCTCCTCCATCACAGTTCATGAGCATGGTCTTCCTTATTTCTTACAGTCCTTCTTTACAGTCCTTCTCCTTCATCACAAACCTTCTCTTTCATCACAATCCTTCTACTTTATCACAATCATTCAACATCGTCAAATTCTTTCTTCTTCATTACCACCTTTCTCACCTATCACAATCCTCCTTTGTCATAGTCCTATGTCCCAGTCCTTCTGTTTCATCATATTCCTTCACTTACATTGCAGTCCTTTATTACAGTTCGTCTCGTTTGTCACAGTGTATGTGCTTTGGCAGGCCTTCTCCTTGATCAGTCCGTCTACTTCATCACAATCCTTCTTTTTTAATAAAGTCCTTCTTTGTCGCAGTCGTTCTCCTTCACCTGTCATGAATCAGCGACATCGACCCTTCTGGTCTGCCTGGTCCCTCAGTCAAAAGCCACTACTCCGTTCACCTTCAACATGGCCGACGCCATGTCTTCGGTGTGGTCTAGTCGTCTGTGTGGATCTCATGCTCCCTTGAAAACAGACACGCCCCTGCGCCTCCGCGTGTCTCAATGCTTTGCTTGCCTGAGCCTCGCCCGGCAAGTTGTGTTCTAGTACCAAGCCCCCTTTCCTTCGCGAATCCTGGTAACCATCATCCATCCTTCCTGGTCCCCCCTTCCTACTCCTTTCGCGTGCTCTATTCGGAACCTAGTTACCCTGTCTTCCTTATCCTGGTTCCGTCCTGGACCCTTCCTGGAACATTGAACGTAACCCGAGCCCCCGCTCCGCCGCGACCGGGAGTCACTGACTACGCACTCACCGAAGCCCAGCAGACTGGATTCAGAAGACTCTAGAGCTTACCTTTATAAGGCACGTTCGGCGAACTCAAAGAAGAAATCCACAAGAAGCAAACAGGTGAGTCACGAATCCGAGGACTCGGATTCTGACAGTTTGAGACGCCAACAGACTACAACTGTTTCCGCCATGGAGGCAGCCGTCCAAGACCTAATGAGAGGTATGCAGGAACTCACTACTGAAGTGCAGAATCTTAAGGCTGAAAATGCTGCCTTAAACCAGCTTGTTTTATCCAGGGACTCAGCATATCAGGAAAGTGCATCGGTAGGAGGCATTGTGGACAAGTATGATGGGAATCCAAAAACATTGCGTTACTTCCCGGACTCTTGCTTGGTTCATTTCACCTTTAAACCATACTACTTCTCTACCCCCAGAGCTAAGGTGGGGTTCATGATCTCTCATCTATCCGGCAACGCACTGGCCTGGGCTACTCCTTTAGTCTCCGCTGGGGATTCGGTTCTTGATAATTATGAGGAATTTGTTTCTGCCCTCAAGACTCTCACACTGCCTTTCGCAAGGCCATCAAGACCAGTCTCTTCAAATAAATGTGCCTGTTTTTTGTCCGCTACCTAGGACCTCTGTATATGTAACACTGTATCTAAGTCTAAGAACACTTCTGGGGTGGCTTTTTTGTAACCCTTAATCAAGCATTCCTACGCACCGCTTACAGCGCCTCAATGCCCGCGGGCTGCAGTGCGCTTTACAAATGTAAAACATAAATAAATAATTAAATAAATAAAAGGCCACGTTCGACCGCCCTGAGCAGGTGTATTCCGCCCAGGAAAAATTGTTAGAATTCCGCCAGGGTAATCAGGATATGTTGACATATGTTACCCGTTTCAAACAATTAGCCGGAGTAGCCCGCCCAGCCTCCTATCAGGCCCTCTTAGATCTGTCCTTGCAGATAGATTTCAGGATACAAGAGAGAAAATCAGAGAAGAAGAAGACACGGAACCTGCCACCCAAACCTCTGCCTGAATATGACAGTCCCAGGGAACAGGAAACCTCACTCCAAGGTCAATCTGAACCTGAACCCATGCAGGTTGGGTCCTTGAGAGGCCCCATCTCTACCCAGGAAAGAACACGAAGGATCAATAGCGGTCTTTGCATGTACTGTACATCGGATAAACATTTAGCGCGTAACTGCCCGATTGCACCTCCACGACGCTCAGGAAACGCCAGCTCCCGATCCTGAACGGAGCCCAGTTTCTGGAAAAGGAATCTTGCTCCGACATTTCACCTTCACAAGACTGTCCTTTAAGCAGTACCTTAGTGCTACTCCAAGTGAACCTTTCAACATACAACAAAGAAATACATTCTATACTAGCCCTGGTGGATTGGGGTGCCATGGCTCTTTTTTTGGATGACGAATGGGCACAGAGACATCATATTCCCCGAGAGGCCAAGGAAGTCTTCCAGGAAGTGGAAGGAATCGACGGGAAACCCTTATCCTCCGGTCCCATAACTCAACGAACTTCTGAGCTTATGCTCTCTATTCACAATCACCAAGAAATATTACGTTTTGACATAATCAGAGCAGCTCACTATCCCATAGTGCTTGGCATGTCATGGTTGTGGAAACATAATCCATATATCAACTGGGCAGCTGGATCCTTGTTCTTGGGTTCCGAGTTCTGCCTCACTCATTGTCTATCTGTGGAACCCAAACAGTCCGCCAGAGTGAAGCTTTCTCAACCACAACACCTCACGGTCTCTGCCATCACCCAGGTACCCGAGGTGTACCGTCAACTTTTAGATGTATTTTCTTCTGCCATTGTTCAATCACTCCCTCCTCATTGTCCTGAAGATTGTGAAATTACACAAAAGAGATGTTTATTCTGTCAGAACCCGAGAAAGTTGCCTTGCGAGAGTATCTAGACACCAACCTCTCCAATGGAACCATTCGTCCATCCAAGTCCCCAGCCGGAGCATCTCTATTTTTTGTACCAAAAAAGGATACTAAGGAACTCCGTCCATGCCTGGACTACCGGGGTTTGAATAAATATACCTTGAAAGACAGATACCCCTTCCCACTCATTTCGGACATCCTGGAGGCCCTACATTGAGCCGTGATCTTCACTAAGCCGGATTTAAGAGGGGCTTACCATCTGATTCGCAGAAAGGAGGGCGATGAATGGAAGACGGCCTTTCGGACCCCTTTTGGTCATTATGAATATCTGGTGATGCCATTCGGCTTAGCAAATGCTCCTGCCGTATCCCAGTGCTTCATGGATCAGGCTTTTTCTGATATGTTGTTTATTTTCGTCATCGTCTACTTGGATGATATCTTGATTTATTCACAAGACCTGGCCTTGCATCAGAAACACGTCTCTATGGTACTACAACGATTGCGCGAAAACCATCTGTTGGCCAAATCCGAGAAGTGTATTTTCCATGTATCCACAGTCAAATACTTAGGGTTTGTATTAAGTCCTCAAGGGGTAGCCATGAATCCATCTAAAGTGGAAGCAATCCTTTCTTGGCTGGCCCCAACCACAGTGAATCAGGTGCAGTCATTCCTAGGGCTTGCTAATTTCTACAGGAAATTCATCCCTTCGTTCTCAGCTATTGTTCAACCCATCGTCCGTCTGCTAAAGAAAGATACTCTCTTGCAATGGACTGCCAGCCAAGAAACTGCCTTTCAGAAACTCAAACATCTGTTTATTAGCGAACCCATCCTGGCTCAACCAGACACTACCAAACCCTTCCTAGTGGAAACTGATCCTTCCAAACATGCTATCGGGGCAGTCCTTAAGCAAGAAACCGAAGACGGATTGGAACACCCAATTGCTTATTTATCGCGAACATTACAGCCTAGCGAAACTCATTACCCAGCCCTGGAGAAAGACCTACTCGCCATCAGACAAGCCTTCACAGATTGGCATCACCTCCTTTTGGGTGCAAGATATCTGGTCGTGGTAAGGACCGACCATCAGAATCTCCAGATTTTACAGACAATGGAATGCCGAAACAGTCGCCTGGCAAGATGGGCCTACTTTTTTGCCCAATATCAATTCAGCATTCAACCCATTCCTGGTCCATCCATTGTAATAGCAGATGCTCTCTCCCAAAGATCGGATTACATAAAAGAGGATGTACCACTCCTTCCCAAGATGTTTCCCGACAAGGTGTTCATAGCACAGGCTAACTCACTCTTAGAAATGATACGTGAAGAGACTGCAACATCGGACATTTGGAAGGAGACATTACAGACATTACAGACAATCCCCGGACTCTCTCAATCAAGGATGATACCTCTTTAAGGACAAGTGTTTGGTTGTTCCTACCCAGAAAATTCAATCCAAGATTATGAGTCTCTGTTATGACACATTTCATTCCGGGCACCATGGCATCACAGTCACTTATCAGACAATCAGAAGAAACTTCTGGTGGCCTCAGATGCGCTCTGACGTACGCGCTTATATACAAGCCTGTTCAGTCTGCAACTAGAACAAGATCGACAACAGGAAGCCAGTAGGTTTGCTTCATCAACCAGAATTACCATCTCGACCCTGGGAAATCATTGCCACAGACTTTATTGTGGACCTTCCTGCCTCTAGAGGATTTACCACCATAATGGTCACAATAGACCTCTTTTCCCACATGGCTCATTTTACCCCTTTAACAAGACTACCTTCAGTGCCCGAGATGGCAGGGATCTTTGTCACTCACATATTCCGGTTGCATGGACTTCCCTCCAAAATCATCTCTGATTGCGGACCACAATATGTTTCCAGGTTCTGGAAGCATCTTTGTCGACAATTGGGTATTCAACGTGCATTGTCACCAGGTTACCATCGACAAACAAATGAAATTACTGAGAGAGTAAACCAAACCCAGGGACAGTATCTACGTTGTTTTGCATCTAAGGTACAAGATGACTGGTCGCTCCTGATTCCTGTAGCTCTCATTCGACAAGGATCAGTCAGTTTTTGTGTAACGAAGGGTTCCACCCTTCAGTATTACCCACACTCTTGCCACCACCCACATTGACTCCTTCAGTAGATGCTTGGATTGCTCAACTAATCTCCATTCACAAGCAAGTTAAGGAGCATCTAGAAAAGGCCAGGATGGACATAAAGAGGTTTGCGGACACCAAGAGGCGTCCCGGGCCTTCTTACACTGTCAGAGATAAAGTTTGGCTCTCATCGTGTTATCTACCCAGACATCTGAGACGCAACAAGTTGGCTCCTCGTTTCTACAGACCCTTCACAGTAATAGAGATTATCAACCCAGTTGCCTTTCGACTCCAATTACCCACCACTTGGAAGAAGATCCACCCTGTTTTTCATACATCACTGCTGAAACCATTCCACCAGTCAACCAAGCCAAGTCCTCGACCTCCTCAACTCTTTGTTGACAGACAAATTGAGTTCAAAGTGTCCTGGATCTGTGATTCCAGATACAGAAGAGGTTGTCTCCAATATTTGGTGGAATGGAAGCGCTATCCACCTAGCGAACAAACTTGGGAACCAGTCTCCAATATGAATGCACCACGCCTATTGCAACGTTTTCATCGGGCTCATCCAGGCAAGCCAGGTGGACTGGAGTTTAGGAGGACGCATGCTGTCATGAATCAGCGATATCGACCCTTCTGGTCTGCATGGTCCCTCAGTCAATAGCCACTACTCCGTTCACCTTCAACATGGCCGACGCCATGTCTTCAGTGCGGTCTAGTCGTCTGTGTGGATCTCATGCTCCCTTGAAAACAGACACGCCCGCGCCTCCGCGCATCTCAACAATTTGCTTGCCTGTGCCTCGCCTGGCAAGTTGTGTTCTAGTACCAAGCCCCCTTTCCTTCGCGAATCCTGGTAACCATCACCCATCCTTCCTGGTCACCCCTTCCTATTCCTTTTGCGTGCTCTATTCGGAACCTAGTTACCCTGTCTTCCTTATCCTGGTTCCGTCCTGGACCCTTCCTGGAACATTGAACATAACCTGAGCCCCGGTGCCGCTGCGACTGGCAGTCACTGACCTGCATGCTCACCGCAGCCCAGCAGACTGGATTCAGAAGACTCTAGAGCTTACCTCTATAAGGCACGCTCGTCCAGGAAAAAGAAACCCGCAAACCCAAAGAAGGACTCGGATTCTGACATTGTCAGTCATTCATTATAATAGTTCTTGTTCGTAAGTCCTTGGCCACAGCCCTTCTTTGTCATCACAGTCCTTTTATTTTTTCACAGTTCTCCTTTATCACAGTCCTTTCCTTTTTCCAATCCTTTTCAGTTACCAAAGTCTTTCTGATTCATCTTAGTCTTTATCATTCATGATAGTTCTTCTCCTTCATCACAGACCTTGTCCTTTATCACAGGGCTTTTCTTTGCACACAGGCCTCTCCTTCAACACAGTGCTTTGCCAAAGTGCTTCTTTATCATGGTCCTACTACATTACAGTCCTTCACCACAGTCCTTCTTCATCATAATCGTTCCACACTGTTCTTATCTTTCATCACAGTCATTCATCAGTCCGTGTGCTCTGTTGCATTCCTTCTTCTTTGTTGCAGTCCTTCCCTTTCTTCACACTACTTTGTAGTCCTCCTCACAGTCCTTCTCCTTTGTCACAGCCCTTCTCCATCACACACCTTCTCCTTCATCACAGTGCTTCCTTGTGATCCCTTTCCTCCACCATAGCCCATCTTCTTTTCACAGTACTTCTCATTTTCAATAGTCATGAATCATCCTAGTTTGACTGTCACCGGCACGGCCTCTCAGCCAGTCAGAGTCATCCTCTCCCTGAACCTTCCTCTGTAGTTCTTAATCTATCTTTTCTTGTGTTGCCTTTTTCCCGGGAAGATAGCTCAGTGGCAACATGCTCGTCTTGGAAGCAAGATGACATGGAGCAACAGAGGTTCAAATCCCAGGTCTGTGCTTAGAAACCTCTGGGTATTAAGCGTGTTATAAATAACGTAACCTATCATATCATATGCCCCTCTTTGTCTTTTCTTCTCTCTGTCCCATATTCTCTCTTGTTTGCCATCTCTTTCTCTCACCACCATCATCATAATCACTTTATTGTGTATAAAAGCCATAACACAATAACACAACAAAATATGAACATCTAAATATTCCCTAAAATATAATGGGTAGACCACAATCAATAAAATAGGACACCACCATGCTGGGACATGAGCAATGCAAACTGCAAAAAAAACAGCACATCCGTTTCTCAGAGCTCTCTTTTTCTCTGTCTTGGCAACTCCTCCTCATCCATGCCGCATCACAGGCCCTACTTCTTTTATGCCATGTCGCAGTGAGACAGCGGGCCACGGCTTCCATCGCCTCTCATCTTTAGCAGACGTGCAGTATTCAATGGCCTCCTTCCAATTTGTTATATTTATTTATTTAATTGTGTTTTTTTATAATGCGCCAAATACTGTACTTGAGTTTGGTTTCTAAGCGCGGATCCAGTATTCAAACCTCTCTTGCTCTGTGCGGTCTTGCTTCAAAGACCAGCGTGCTGCCCCTGTGCTATCCACTAGAGCGGGAATAAGAGTGAGAAGTGCGCCACAGTATCACATTCACAGGGTATGGCCCTAGACACCATGCCGCCGTCAGCAGATACATATCCCAGAAGGGGCATCCCAATCTGAAATGCACGAATAGCGTCCCGGCTTCCTTTGGTGTACTTGATGCCACAGAAGCCTCCATCCCCATATATACTTATATTTCAAATACCACAATGGCATGCACCATTTGTTTGCGTTAAGCAACATCAGCCCCCTTCTGACATCCCAAAATCTCCCCCTCACTTTCCTACAGCAATACCAGATGATCCTAGTTGCAGACAACCACAGAGCATATTCACAAAGGCCAGTGAATGCAAAGTGGTCTTCACCCAGACCAGCCACTGGATCGCCATCCTAGCCTAACATATGTTTCAATGGCTCAATATAGTCTGGCCTCCGGGTGACCCCATAGCGTAATCAAATATGCAATTGTAAAGAGGGTGATACGATAAGCGAAAGAACACGCCCCAGTCGCGAGACGCAAACTGTGTCCCATGATGCATTTCCCCAGACTTCAGCACCATACATAGCCACTGGGACAGACTTCCTCTGGGAGACATGAAGGATCTATGCAGGAGAATTCCATCCAGACATCCCCCAGAACCCCACCAGCCGATTGGCCCAATTATTCCAACTCTTTTCCATCTGCGGCCCCCATGATGTTTTGTTATAAAGGCTGACAAACAGGTAGTCAAAATAACATTTTACCTCTAAACATCTACCATGTACACAAAGATTCCTCCTGAGGCACTTAGCGGAGCCCACCACCATCGCCTTTGCTTTGCTTTTGACAAGGACACGCTCCTTGCGACTGCATTAATGAAGTTGCCCAGAAGGGAGTGCCTTGCTACTTCAATGTGGGTGAGCAGCAGAGTGTGGTGTGCAAACAGCAGGAGCAGAACATTCTGGCCTCCCACCCTGAGCACATCCGGTTTCTGTCCAACCAGAAAACCCTTCAAATCGCTTTGGAAGAGGTTCATGGGGTTGGCGCTAGTAATTGTAATTGGTTATTTATAACGCGCTTAATACCGAGAGGTTTCCAAGTGTGGACCCGTGGACTCGAACCTGTGTTGCTTTGCGTCGTCTTGCTTCCAAGGTGAGCACATTGTCCCTGAGCTATCCTCCCGGTACCCCTGACTGACACTGAGCCCTTCGGATAATTGTGCCGCCAGTTCTCCATTCAGGTCACGTTTGACTCTTTCCACATTTCCATTGTGAAGAAGATTTAGTGCCTCCACATTCCACTCCCTCCTCAGTGATTACCAGAGCTCCGTATTCACAGAGTCGAAAGCTCTTGTCAAATCTTCACCTCTGTTTATCTCTTATTCCCTTCGTCTCCCTGGGGAATACACGGATGGTTGGTATGGAAATAGTGCAAGAGAAGGCTATGAAAGAATTGAAGGCTGAATGGGTGCTCGCAAGGTTGTATACTAATTGACCTTTTCACAATTGACCTCAGAAGAATTGACCTCGGGAGAATTGACCTAATTTAGAAGGTCAATTAGGACATATATGCGGGGGGAAACCCCCCACAATCCCCCACCCAATCCAAACCCCCCACAACCCCACACCCAATCCCCTTATATTATTTATAATCCAAAACCAACCCAATACATATATAAAATAACTAAAATAATATAACGGTCAATTGTGCAGAAGGTCAATTAGGACCACTATAATTAGGTAAATTGTGCAAAAGGTCAATTGTAAAAGGTCAATTTGGGTAATACCGCTCGGCAAAGAGGTCTGGGTGCTGAAAATCAGAAAACACAATGCAATGTAATGCCTGGTCACTTTGATCTAGTATGCTAGGATAACCCTCTACTGCATGCTTGCATGTGGATCTGTGCGTGCCAGTTCTGCATTCTTGGTGAGATGGTGGCAGATATCCTTGGAACGTGTTCGCTGGTCTTCCAATGGGATTTTGCCATTATAAAAGGCTTCTGTGAATTAGGCCTTAAGTGTGCAACCTGCAGGCAAGTATTGAGTAAAGAAGCAGGTTAATTTATGCCAGAGGTAAATGCTAAAGTTTGGATGATGCTCAAATGTTTCTCAGCCACAAATGGGCGCATGACCTTCATGCAATCTGAACCTCCTTACATCAGTTATAACCTGCACATTTACATGAATGGAGGCCGTCTTTGCATGGTCATGACTGGTAAACTGATGCTGGGTTTTGGTACAGCACACTATCCTCATCGTGCTGCAGACAATACTCAAGTAGTGCATTCCTTCCTAAACAAGGTGTCATAGACCTCTGTATTCTATTTCACAGTGATACGCCTTTCTTTCTGGCCCTGTTGTAAACAGATTGTCAAGGGTTACACTGTTACATTGCACATGTTTTCCAGTTCTGGTAACTGGGTTTTACAGGTGTGTTGTCACATTGATAATGCCTTGTTGTATGGTGCAGGGATCAAAAGCATTTTAGGTGCCTTCATGGCAGGCTGTGTAAGCTGCAAGCTACATGCCTCGGCTACTAATTCAAAATGCTAGAAGTATTTAACTTGCAAGCAGGGGCTAACAGTTCACCGACTATTAGCCACTGGATGACCGACTTCAGCTTGCAATGTTCTTTGAGACTGGTCCATTCCTTAAGGTGCCAACACAAATTAATGCCTTTAAATAGAAAATGCAATGAATGACTACAAAAGCCCAAACTACGACTATGCTGATACTTTTTAAAATGATTTGACTAAGCTTCCTCAGAGAGAACTGAGTTGCCCTCAAGTCACCCATCTACCTCACCAAGAAACTCAGCTTCTCTATCGGACAGCGTACCCCAAAAAGCCAGGACACGCGCAGACTTGAAATCGGCTGCTGCAAAAAGGAAAGGACCAGAAATCAAGCCTTCTCTGCCTACGCCCCAATGCTATGGAACCTGCTCTCTGTCAGCATCAAACTCACCCCGACGCTCTTACAATTCAGAAAAGAACTCAAGACCCACCTCTTCAAGGAATCTCTCTGCCTCAACACCTAGGCCATCACGTTGCCACCTGACTCGCTACACGCCGCTCACCCCTCATCTCCCCGCCACCCTGTACAGCTGTACTCCTCCTCTGTGCCCCTCTGTATCCTACCCCCACTGTTTATCTGTTTGGTTGTTACCTCTGAAGAGCACTCCATCTGTAATGTTGTAGACTTCTGTAAAGCACTCAGTTGCTTCTCGAAGGTATGGCCAGCACTTAAAAAATAAAATAATAATAATAATTTGTGCCAGATGGATAAACAAATGTGTGTCATAAAACATGGGTGGCTTGGCTGCAGGTCTGACCTTGATTTATGCTAGCCCAAGGATTCATAACATCGTTCTCACTGAGAGGGAAGTGGGGGTGTAGTATGGTACTGAATTCTCTATTCACCTGAATATTTTTGTTGATTGACCCCTACAATCTTGAGGAGACTTTGTGCTTTTTTTTGCAAAATTCTGCAGTTGCTTGTAGTTAAAAATACATCACTTGATAAATGTTACACTCCCCTTGACATCACTGGATGAATGTCAGTTGCACTCCCCTTGATATCACTGCATGAATGTAAGTTACACTCCCCTTGATATCATCCAGTTACACTCCCCTTGGTATCACTGGATGAATGTAAGTTGCACTCTCCTTGATGTGACTGGATGAATGCAAGTTACACTCCCCTTGACATCACTGGATAAATGTAAGTTACACTCCCCTTGACATCACTGGATGAAATGGTAGTTACACTCCTCTTGATATCACTGGATGAATGTAAGTCACACTCCCCTTGACATCACTGAAGGAATGTAAGTTACACTCCCCTTGATATCACTGGATGAATGTAAGCCACACTCCCCTTGACATCACTGAAGGAATGTAAGTTACACTCACCTTGGCATCACTGGATGAATGCATGTTACACTCCCCTTGATATCACTGGGTGAATGTAAGTCACACTCCCCCTGATGCCAGTGTCTTTGATTTAGTACAGTCATGGTGTCTCTCTGATTGCCTGCCATCAAACACACTTGATATAGCTACAGTGGAGCAGACAGCGGCACAGACAGGGCTTGGCCATTTTGTCAGGCCAAAGCACCACAGACAGGTGTCTGTGCTAGGTGAATATAGGGCAGGCCCAACCGGCCATGATTCCCCGGGCCCGGAAGGGTCTATTTAATCACTTGAACGCCATGTTGTGATTTGGTTGAGGGAACAATGGAACATGGTGGCCTTATTCTGGATTCTTTCATCATTTCACCAATTTTAGGAGCTTTTCAGAAATTGAATTTATTTTTTGTTAATGACTGAAAGGAATTTAATGTGTTTGAATCATTTATAAACCTTGAAACGTGCCTTGAGTGTTAAGAAGTTCTTCATTCTCACTTGAATTCTAGATAATTTTGAAGGCTGACAAATAATTTGCCAAAACTTGGAAATCACCTGCCCTTATGTGTATTAAGATGTTCCCATACAAGCAAATGATCTATCTTTGAACCCGCAGGTGTCCCTACTTTTCAGGAAACAGGCGCCTTTCCCGGCTTCGCTCTGTGGACGGGCAAGAGTGAAAAGGTGTGAAGATATTTGTCAATAGAGGTAGAGCAACAGAAGAGGGAGAGATGCACCCAGACTCGTCTTTTCATTTGCATTTCAAGCCTCCACCATTCCATCACACTTATTTCTGGAGTGATAGGGATCAGTCAACTAAGCCCAGACCCTGATCTTTATCTCAATGCAATGCAGCCTGCTAGGGGGCGGAGTAGCATTTCCTTGACCTGCTATGTGATAGAGGCACCTTCTCAATCCTGTGTACTTTGGAATAGTAGGAGAACATGAAGTGTGCACTGGCCTGGCTCTTCATCCTGGTAACATAATGCATAGTAGGGGATGGAGAAGTAGTTCCATGTTCAGTGCTATTGGTGGTAGAAATGAGCCTGTTCACCTCTCGACACTGTGCACTTATGGAATGATAGGGGCAAATGAAAAGGTCCTTGGCCCAGCTTTTCATCCTAGTTTTATGGAGAATGGAAGGGGTAAACAAAGTTACTCCAAGGCCTATTTTCTATAATGCCTGCATGTTGAGTTTATTAGGAGTAGAAGTGATCCTAGACACTTATTTGATCCTGTGTTCTTATTGGATGGTCGTGGAAAATTGAGTGTGCACTGATTCGATTCTTCATCCTGGCTCTTCATCCTGGCTCTTCACCCTGGCTCTTCACCCTGGCTCTTCACACTGGCTCTTCATCCTAACTCTGAATCTTGGCTCCTCATCCTGGATCTTCATCCTATCCCTTCATCCTAGCTCTTCATCCTGGCTCTTCATCATGGCTCTTCACCCTGACTCTTCACCCTGGCTCTTCATCCTGACTCTTCACACTGGCTCTTCACACTGGCTCTTCATCCTAACTCTTAATCTTGGCTCCTCATCCTAGATCTTCATCCTGGCTCTTCATTCTGGCTATACATCCTAGCTCTTCATCCCGAGTCTTCGTCCTGGTAAAATGGAGCATTTCAGGGGTTGGAAAAGTGTTTCTAAGACATGCTCTTTATTTTGATCACATGTCGTGAGTTATTAGTGGTAGAAGTGAGCCTAGGAACCTATTTTGAGACTCTGCAGGTGTGGAATGGGAGGGGTAAATGCAATGTTTTTTGTCCCAGTTTTCATTCTGGTAACATGGAGAGTGGAAGTGATTAGAGAAGTGTTTCTTAAAACTGTTATATATTTTTTATTTATACATGTTTACTGGAATTAGTGGCAGAAGTGAGCTTTGCCTCTCATTTAAATCCTAGGAATTTATGAATGGTAGGGGACAATGGAGTGTGTACTGACAGTCTCTTCATCAGGCCTTCCTTGGTCCCCCTCTATGCCCCCAACACTCGCCTCCTTCTTGCCCATAGCATGTGATGAGCTCTCCAAAATTGTCTGCTCTAAGAAAGTCTCCTGCAAACAGGTGCTCCCTTGCTCCTCTAGAACTATCAAGGACAACATCTCTTCTCTCGTTCCTGCCTTGGCTAACATCTGTAATCATTCCTTTGCCATTGGCTCCTTTCCCCTAGCCCTCAAGCACTTCATGTTGCACCCTCTCCAAAAAAAGTAATCTGCTGACACTTTCTGCCCGGCTACCTATCGCCCTATCTCCACTACCCCTTTCCTGGGCAAACTCTTCAAGGAGTTGGTCATTCCCAACTGATCCACCACATTGAACTTGTGGGCTGTCTCCATGACCACCAGTCTGGCTTCAGAGCATCCAGAGGCACCAGAGGCAGGGAAACTGGTCTCCTGAACAACTGTGAAAACCTGCTCTCTAACCTTGACTCCAGCTTCCCTGCTGTTCTCCTTCTCCTTGATCTTTCTGCTGCTTTTTACATGGTCGATCATTCCATCCTCATAAAACTCAATGTCTCAAGAGCTCTGGTCCTCTCTAGGCTGGATTACTGTAACAGCCTCTTCCTCAACCTCCCTCTTTTACTCCCTTCTCACCCTTCAACAAACCAAGAATAAAACTGCAAGTCTTATCCTTGGTCTCAAGCCCAGAGACTGCATCTCTCCAGCCCTAAAATCTCTCCAGCCCTAAAATCTCTGCACTGGCTCCCTGTTGCTGCACGGATCAAATTCAAGACCCTGTGCATCATCCACAAGGCTTTCTGGAGCCTGGGACCCCGCTTTATCTAACTCTCACTCTCCACTTAAATACCATCCTGCTGGAGCCCGTCAGTCCTCTAGCTCCAACTCGCTGCAGGTCAGATGTTTTTTCAAGCAGAGAGTGGCGGGGTAGATCTCTCTCTTTGGCAGGTGCCTCCCTCTGGAATAGCCTCCCGGCCCTTCTCAGACCTGAGCCTGAGCTCCTTAAATTCTGGAAACTTCTCAAGACCTTGCTTTTCTCTACCTCCTTCCCTCTCTACCTCCATTGCTAATTCCACTTCTGCTGCTGTGACTGGTGACCTAGCCCCTATTAGTCTTACAGGCTACCAAGCCCTCCTTAACCAGTCTTTACCAGCACTCCCTCTTACCAGCACTGCCCTCCTGAGCCCCCGCCTCCCTGACCAGCATCCCTCCTAAGTCTAGTCCTCTCCCTTCCTAGCACTTAGTCAGTGTTCCCCACCTTGGGCACCTCCTGGCACTTACCCCTAGGCCCCCCTCAGCACTTGCCTAGCCCCGGGGACCTGCCCTTACCCCCTCTGCACAGTATGCAGTTCCATCACCCCTCCCCCTCCACTTTTGCACTTCTCTTTACTGCATTTGCATGATCCGAATGACACAAAGCCTAGTAGGGCCGCTATTGTTGTATCATTTTCCCTGTTCCCTCCCCCTTTTTTCACCTTGTGGCACCCGAAAACTTTTTTATGTATAGGCTTCTTATAAATATTCAATAAATAAATAAGTAGCGTAGATCTTGGTATGGGTTAGAGAAGTGTTTCTAAAACCTGTTCGGTGGTGGTGGGGGAGGTGCGCCCTGGCCCTTACCTTGATATTGCGCTTGTGGAATGATAGGCATGAATGAAGTGTGCCCCGCCTCTGCGCTTTACCCCAATGACCTGGAGTCTAGGATGGGATTGGACAAGAGGTTCTGTTGTTTATCATGCCGGTGTGCTTATTGGTGTAAGGGGGAAAAGTCTGTTCCTGATTGGTCTTCTAGCCTGCAATGCTATGGGAGAGAGAAGTTTGACCAGCCTCTGTGCTTTATAGTGTGCACTCGTTTTTAGTGCAAGGAATAACGTATGACCGGTTTCATGATTCCAGGAGGACTGAAGACCAAGGCGAACATTCTCCGACACAGCCCACATAATAGAGGCACATTTCCAAGACTTCATTCCTCACAGAAAAAGACCACTCTCCTTCATCCTTGAGGTACTACAAAGAGGGCGCGGATTGAGCCTGTGCATGTAACCAGGTGTGGCGCAGTGCCTGAAACAGCTCGGCGATGGCCTTGAGCTCCGTTGTGATCTCAGGACAACTGTGTGCACTCGGAGTGTTGACTTTGGCAATCGCTGCCTGACTTGTCATGCCATTAAGGTATTTGACGTGTTTGTATATCCCACTATCACGTGGCAGTGTAGACATAGAAGAGGTACGTCAGGGCTCAGCTGCGCTTGCCACTTTAGACCACTTTAGACCTGGAGTGGTAGGGGTGGAAGAAGTGTGCCCTGGCCATGCCTTCATGTTGCCCGGGTGCTGGCATGTCACGTGCGGTAGGGGGAAAGGCGTCCAATGGCTTTCTTTCTTTTCCCTCTATGCTAATTCCCATCCGCCTTTGGCTCATGCCCAGGACGTGTTGGGGTTTCTCTAGGATATTGTGTGCTGGGGTAAGTTCTGCTCTAAGACCTACTGCAGATAGTTATCAATGCGGTAGCGATTTCAATAGTTGACTAAAGAAGAGAACTAACAAGACCACGAATGTTGTCTCAAATAGGTTTTATGCCTCCAAACCTAGATGGAATTCCACCCAAATGAATCCCCTCATAGGCTTTCCATTTTGCATTCCGACTTAGGGGTCTGAAGGCTGCAAATGGGCTTCAGGAATGACAGTAAGAGAAATGCAATATACATAAGGCAAAAACAATGTATACAATGTCAAATGCATGTCACGATGGAGTCTGGAACCTGAGCAGCACTGCACACCTTCATATCAAAATAATAACATCAGTGCTGGCGATAGTGGCAAAGCGAAGAACACATTAGGCTAGAAAATGAGGGTACAGCGTTCATTTACCGACAGTCATTTATCCGAGGGGGTTTTTTCTGAACATTTTCTTAGGTTTCCAATTTCATAATTGTGAAAAGGGATACAATGATACTTGTAAACCCCTGAATCCAAGCTTCTCCCTCCCTGGTAAGGGCTGTTATCAGTAATGTGCATTTGGGCCTGGCACTCAGTCTAGGTCAGCCTGGAGTCCAACTAATGCATTGGAGATAGACATGGGTTACTGTGCTCCAGCAATGCCACTGCATTCTCCAAAGCACCCCCACGGGGACCCTAGGGCCTGTGTTAAAGTGTCAGGGTGGACTGAACGGATTCCTCGAAACCACAGTCCTGGCAGAATTCTAACCAAAATGTGATCGGGCAATTACCTTGTCTGCAATGATGTTGCACTGTTGGTGACCGCTTCTGAGATTCGAAGCCAATCCTGCCCCTACCTACCAGTCCCAAATACTCCAAAAAAGCACAATCTTCCAGACCCCCCTGCTCCTCTCACGCGCACCGTCTTATCACTCCAAGATACAGATTAACTAGAGTCAGCGGGGGCGAGCTTCCCGGCCATCACCACCGAGAACTGCACTCCACTACCTTTAGCACTAAGATCTGAACAATCTTACTGGGCCTTTCGGAAACACCTCAAGACACTGCTCTTCTCACAAGGCCCCTCCCTGGGTTGAGCTACTCACTTGTCACTAGGTTCGATCTTCTGTTGTTAATCTTGCAGCCAGTACCTTGACGCTCACTGCCTTAAAGCTCTTTACAAATGTATGAATAAATAAATGAAAAGAAAGTACAAGCTCGAGCCAAGTGCCGGATCCTGTGTGGTGAGGCAGATGAGGCTGAGGCACCCATAGCTGTGATGTGGCTAGTCTGTGGCATGGGAGGAAGTAGGGGCTGTGGCAGGATATTTGCCACGTTGACTTGGCCTTGCACTGGTGTTGATATAAAGGGTATGTATCGCCCATTAGACTGGACAAGCTGTATTGTCCATATAAAGGATATGTATCGCCTATGGGACTGGCGTTGCTGTAATGTCTATATAAAGGATACGTATCACCCATGAGACTGGGGATGCTGTAATGGCGATATAAAGGATATGTATCACCCATGACACTGGGGATGCTGTAATGTCTATATAGAGCATATGTATCGCCCATGAGACTGGCGATACTGTAATGTCGATATAGAGCATATTTATCGCCCATGAGACTGGCGATGTTGTAATGTCGATATAAAGGATATGTATCGCCCATGAGACTGGGGATGCTGCAATGTCAATATAAAGGATATGTATCGCCCATGAGACTGGGGATGCTGGCGATGCTGTAATGTCCATATAAAGGATATGCATCACCCATGGGACTGGCGTTGCTGTAATGTCGATATAGAGCATATGTATCGCTCATGAGACTGGCGATGCTGTAATGTCGATATAAAGGATATGTATCGCCCATGAGACTGGCGATGCTGTAATGTCTATATAGAGCATATGTATCGCCCATGAGACTGGCGATGCTGTAAGGTCGATATAAAGGATATGTATCGCCCATGAGACTGGCGATGCTGTAATGTCCATATAAAGGATAGGCATTGCCCATGGGACTGGCGTTGCTTGGTCGATATAAAGGATATGTATCGCCCATGAGACTGGGGATGCTGCAATGTCCATATAAATGATATGCATCGCCCATGGGACTGGCGTTGCTGCAATGTCCGTATAAAGGATATGTATCGCCCATGAGACTGGGGAAGCTGTATTGTCGATATAAAGGATATGCATCGCCCATGGGACTGGCGTTGCTGTAATGTCGATATAAAGGATATGTATCACCCATGAGACTGGGGATGCTGTAATGTCGATGTAAAGGATATGTATCGCCCATGAGACTGGTGATGCTGTAATGTCGATATAAAGGATATGTATCGCCCATGGGAGTGGCATTGCTGCAATGTCGATATAAAGGATATGCATCGCCCATGGGACTGGCATTGCTGCAATGTCGATATAAAGGATATGTATCGCCCATGAGACTGGCGATGCTGTAATGTGGATATAAAGGATATGCATCGCCCATGGGACTGGCGTTGCTGCAATGTCCGTATAAAGGATATGCATCGCCCATGGGACTGACGTTGCTGCAATGTCCGTATAAATGATATGCATCGCCCATGGGACTGGCGTTGCTGCAATGTCCGTATAAATGATATGCATCGCCCATGGGAGTGGCGTTGCTGCAATGTCCGTATAAATGATATGCATCGCCCATGGGACTGGCGTTGCTGCAATGTCCGTATAAATGATATGCATCGCCCATGGGAGTGGTGTTGCTGCAATGTCCGTATAAAGGATATGCATCGCCCATGGGACTGGGGTTGCTGCAATGTCCATATAAAGGATATGCATCGCCCATGGGTCTGGCGTTGCTGCAATGTCCATATAAATGATATGCATCGCCCATGGGAGTGGCGTTGCTGCAATGTCCGTATAAATGATATGCATCGCCCATGGGACTGGCGTTGCTGCAATGTCCGTATAAATGATATGCATCGCCCATGGGAGTGGCGTTGCTGCAATGTCCGTATAAATGATATGCATCGCCCATGGGACTGGCGTTGCTGCAATGTCCGTATAAATGATATGCATCGCCCATGGGAGTGGCGTTGCTGCAATGTCCGTATAAAGGATATGCATCGCCCATGGGACTGGGGTTGCTGCAATGTCCATATAAAGGATATGCATCGCCCATGGGAGTGGCGTTGCTGCAATGTCCATATAAAGGATACGTATCGCCCATGAGACTGGGGATGCTGTAATGTGGATATAAAGGATATGCATCGCCCATGGCACTGGTGTTGCTGCAATGTCCATATAAAGGATATGTATCGCCCATGGGTCTGGCGTTGCTGCAATGTCCATATAAATGATATGCATCGCCCATGGGACTGGCGTTGCTGCAATGTCCATATAAAGGATATGCATCACCCATGAGACTGGGGATGCTGTAATGTCGATGTAAAGGATATGCGTCGCCCATGAGACTGGTGATGCTGTAATGTCGATATAAAGGATATGTATCGCCCATGGGAGTGGCGTTGCTGCAATGTCGATATAAAGGATATGCATCGCCCATGGGACTGGCGTTGCTGCAATGTCGATATAAAGGATATGCATCGCCCATGGGAATGGCGTTGCTGCAATGTCGATATAAAGGATATGCATCGCCCATGAGACTGGCGTTGCTGCAATGTCCGTATAAAGGATATGTATCGCCCATGGGACTGGCGTTGCTGCAATGTCCGTATAAATGATATGCATCGCCCATGGGAGTGGCGTTGCTGCAATGTCCGTATAAATGATATGCATCGCCCATGAGACTGGCATTGCTGCAATGTCCGTATAAAGAATATGCATCGCCCATGGGACTGGCGTTGCTGCAATGTCCATATAAAGGATATGCATCGCCCATGGGACTGGCGTTGCTGCAATGTCCATATAAAGGATATGCATCGCCCATGAGACTGGCGATGCTGCAATGTCCATATAAATGATATGCATCGCCCATGGGACTGGCGTTGCTGCAATGTCCATATAAAGGATATGCATCGCCCATGGGACTGGCGTTGCTGCAATGTCCATATAAAGGATATGTATCGCCCATGAGACTGGCGTTGCTGCAATGTCCATATAAAGGATATGCATCGCCCATGGGACTGGCGTTGCTGCAATGTCCATATAAAGGATATGCATCGCCCATGGGACTGGCGTTGCTGCAATGTCCATATAAAGGATCGCCCATGGGACTGGCGTTGCTGCAATGTCCATATAAAGGATATGTATCGCCCATGGGACTGGCGTTGCTGCAATGTCCGTATAAAGGATATGCATCGCCCATGGGACTGGCGTTGCTGCAATGTCCATATAAAGGATATGCATCGCCCATGGGACTGGCGTTGCTGCAATGTCCGTATAAAGGATATGCATCGCCCATGGGACTGGCGTTGCTGCAATGTCCATATAAAGGATATGCATCGCCCATGGGACTGGCGTTGCTGCAATGTCCGTATAAAGGATATGCATCGCCCATGGGACTGGCGTTGCTGCAATGTCCATATAAAGGATATGTATCGCCCATGGGACTGGCGTTGCTGCAATGTCCGTATAAAGGATATGTATCGCCCATGAGACTGGCGATGCTGTATTGTCGATATAAAGGATATGTATCGCCCATGGGACTGGCGTTGCTGCAATGTGGATATTAAGGGCTGGATAAGGGAAATGTAGAGGGCACAGCCGGCGCTGCCTGTGGCCCCAACATCCACATCTCCATCATCGGTACCTTGTCGTGAACACCCTCCCCCTCATGGTTTCTGTGTGTCGGTGCGTGGGGTCACTTTGTGCACCTTCAAGGGCTCGTGTGGACGGGGCTGTCTGTGGCTTACCCCCGTGCATGCATCCAGCTGCTGCATGCGCCCCCTAAAGCACACCCTCTCCACCCACGTGTGCGCTGCAGGGGAGGGAGTCTGTGTGCCTTTAAAGTCGCGTTTGACCATGGCCATTCTGCACCTTGCCCCCATGCACGTGCCCCTAGATCCTGTCAGCATCCTTATCAGGCTTTTGCTGTGAACTCCCGTGCCCACCCTGGATCTGCAAATGCACCCTGGATGGCTGGGCTTCTCCGTGTGCCTTAAAGTCTTCTCTGAACTCGGCAAGTATCGTTTTTTCAGCTTCTTGTGCCCCCAGACGCGGGCACCATCACTGGACTTCGCTGCTACCCCTACCCCCCCTGCGGGCTGTAAGCACATGCAGGATTAGGATGGCCTGCTTGTCTTCAGGGGTGGACTGGCCTATAGGGAGCTCTGGCGATTTCCCGCTAGGCCTCTGCACCCTCGGCAGGGGGGGACTGGCCTATAGGGAGCTCTGGAGATTTCCCGCTAGGCCTCTGCACCCTCGGCAGGGGGGGACTGGCCTATAGGGAGCTCTGGAGATTTCCCGCTAGGCCTCTGCACCCTCGGCAGGGGGGACTGGCCTATAGGGAACTCTGGAGACCTTGAGCCTCCTTGCTGAAAATGTGTAATTTGGGTCCAGTTTGAACATATTTTCCAGGGCCTCTTTTGGTTCCCAGTCCACGCTTGCTTGTCTTTCCCACTTTCAAAGATCTACAGGCCCGAGTGCATGCTCGACGGGTGGTGAGTAAGGGCTTAATCGAGACCTGTCTGGAACGCAAACCAGCTCCAGCCCCAGCCACTTTTCATTTCTATATTATTGCAGTATTCACTCTCTATTATTTTCATCCTGACTACCTCATTCCTATGCTATCCACACCCTCTCTCCTTGCCGGCTCCCGCCACCACCACTCCAGATTTATTTTTGTGTGTTGCTGCTTGACACTTACAGAGCAAGCCTTTCACCAACAGTATAGAAATTATACATCATGAAATTACAATTTCATCAACAATCACATAGTAAAAACAAAACCAATGTATACATTTAAGAACTTAGTTTAAGGTTGTCTAAAATTTAATTCAGAAAATGATAAAGTGCTAGAACTAAGGAGATATTGTCCCCCCATATAAGGCGAGCCCGAAACAAATCTACCATGAGTTCCCTTCCCGCATGATCCTCAAAGTATAAAGTTCTGCGCTCTGTCAAACTGGCACACACAAGTGTAAGATGTTTCAGTGTCTCCACGGAAGAAGCCTGCTTGCAAAGACGGCAAGTTAAAGATCCCACAGGGTCACCATTCCATTTACTGATAGGTTCCAATGTAGAGAGTATAGTTAGGTTGAACCGTAAATAAAAGCATCTTGCCCTAGGAGATGGAAACAGACAAAGATATTGGAATTTTCTTTATAGAATGGGTGGGTGCCCATCTTATCGACTGTTTGACATAAATCAATCATACATGAACAGTTTCTACTTGGTCTTAGACGGCCTGTTCACCAGTTCCTCCACTGATGAGCTGATTTCCCACAGAAGGCTGGTCATAGGTTTTTTAAAGGATACTAACAAGGCGACCGATTCACTCCTGAATTATTGATAATCTCCTCTACCATCCAATGTTCCCTTCCCTGATGCCTCTGCTGTTTGTATCGCGCTCTGTAAACCAAAACCTCATCCATCTTGGCTAATACCTTTGACTTCATTTGCAGTTCCTTTGCCATGCACTTTCTCCTATTCCCTCCTTCCAGAATCCAGGCTTATATCCTTCCAAACAGCTCTATTTCCAATCCCGCATCGCCTCTGTGTACCCTCAGTGACATCATTTCACAATCCCCTTGATCATCTTTCGGCACCCTAAACTACTGTCTCTGGCCTTACTTCATATTTTCCCCTCAAAATAATTAAACTGTGCTGTTTGTGTCTATTACTTCTCCCTCATATAGGTCTCCCTGCCTTACCTCTAGTGAACCTCTCTCAGTTTGCTTACTGATCCTCTCGCGGACACTTGTGCAAGCCTAGTGCATCCCACCTGGATCCACGTCGATTGGAACCCATCTAACTGTTGCGTCATTTCCTCCTCCTCTCTGACCTCACCCTCTGTCTTTATTTCCTCTTCCTTTCTGGAGGCTGCTTGCCCTCCTATCTGCAAAGAACCCTCAATTGATCCTTTACTTTCTTCTGTCGCCCTTCTACCATGTCCCTAGAAACTCCTTGAAAGTGCCATCTACTCCCAACTCTGCCTTTACCTTGAGTCTAACTAATTCCTACCTCCACTGCAGTCTGGGATTCCGACAGGCTCTTTTATAATGATAGTGACGTGTTATTTATATAGCGCCTTAACCCAAAGCGCTTTACAGAGCTCATATTTACATACAATATCACCCAACCGAAATTGGTATTAATTAATCGACCTCGGAAGGATGAAAGGCTGAGTTGGCCTTGCCAAGATTCGAACCTGCAACCTGCAGATCACGCTCAGACCGCAGCAACGAGCGCTCAACCCGCTGAGCTATTTTACCAGCTTATACGTCGTTAACTTCCTCACCTCTGCTCGCCACACTAAGCAATCCTCCCTTTTTATTAGTCTTGAAATATCTGCAGTTCTTGGCATGACTGGCCATCCTATTCTCTGCTCATCCCTTTCCACCTTAGGCATTGCTGGTTCTTTCAAATCATGGGTCACGCTCTCACTTTCTAGTCACTCCGAGTATATTGTCTGGATCTGTGACTCCTCTTTTCCCCTTGCGCTATACTCTGTTGGCCTTCAGTGCTGACTTTGGGTCCTTCCGACAATGTTTCCTTTACACTCTCCCGCTTCCATCCACTATTCCGCCTTTTCGTTTAAGAAGCCAATTTTATAGGAATGAAGCCTTGATGTTCTTCGTTCTTGCCTCTATTCTTGGCCAACTTCATGCTTCTATCTCTGACTGTCTCCATGCTAACAAGCTCTGGCCGCTCGCTCAGTCTTTACCTCCTATCCCATCTAAATCAGAATCATCTTCTCTCTAGTGCCTTCCTCTTTCAATTGCCTTTCTCTTCCCGCTATCCTCTTCTCCTCCACTTTCTACTCCTGGAGGCATTCTCGGTGTTATCTTTGACTACTAGCTTTCGTTCTCTACCCACATCACTTTTCACTCGATAGCATCCCCAAAACCTATACTTTTACCATGTTTCATGCCAGTGGACTTAGGTTCAGCATCCACATCTTCTGCCCCTAGTCTCAGAAGATGCCTTTATCCGCACTGAATATTTTTGTCACTGAAAATGTTCTTCCCCATGAGTTCCAGTGCAGCTAATATGAACGAATGTCTCCCACAGCAGACGTCCATTATGTCTTTCGGAACTTCCTCTTCAGGTTTGCAGAGAGTGGAGGGAAAGAAGTTGCTGCATTGGGGTCAAACATCCTAGCAATCTACTTTGCCCTTGGGGGACGGGGGGCCTAAGGGGGCTTCTGCCCCCTGGAGGTATTTTCTTTTCAGAAGGTAGCTTAATCCCAAACTGTTTACGGGCCTTTTCCACATGTGCCCCCCCATTGCTCCAGATAAGATATTTAAGTGGGAGTATTTTACTCCCTATTTCTTTAAAGTTGGGAGTAAAATTATTTTTTTAGGGAGTAAAAATGTAAGTCCAATTCCCAATAGGAGTATTTTATAAGCGAGTAAACTGAAATGTTTTTGGAATAATTATTCCTTTGCACCTAATTATTCATGCACATTAAAAGATACATGTTTACTTCTTCCAATCAGGCGGTAATGATAGTAGTTTATTTCTGTGGTACTATGTGCGATACTGGTCCAAACATATCCATGGATCTGTGTGGGTGAAAGCAGGAGCACAAGGTCTTACATGTCTGTCTCCTATTTTTTGTTGGGAGTACATCTACTCCCTATTTTTATTCTTTGGGAGTATTTGCCTATTTTTAGGGAGAAAAAGTGGTCAATACACCCCTCATCTGCAGGGCTTTGTGGCCCAGAATGCTCCTTTGCCTTCATCCGCTGAAAACTCATGGAGTCTTTTTTGAAAGGTTATCTGACCCTTTTCTGTGCAACGTAGATGTACATTCCCCCTTGACTTCTAGACTTCTCTTATCAAGGATTCGCCAAAAAATTCTATTAAAATAGTTGGCCCGATTGATTTTCAGTTCAATCGTTGATCACATTGACTGTCCTTAAAAACGGTTATGATTTTTGATGCTATTGTCTCCATTTTCATTGTTTACATTTTACTGGTGTCCTCTTAATGAAACAGAAATATGTTTTATAACAACCTTAACCTTGGTTTGGAATAGTTAACAATTAACTACATTTCCTTTTGTACTCATGATATCTGCATCCTCACCCCTTTCGGGCTGAGTTTAAGGCTTGTGCTCTACCAGCACCACTATGGGTACCCCAAGGGTACATCAAGGAGGCTTCCACTATTGGAATACTTTTGATTACAGAATTATGGGAGAGCAGCAAAAGCATGGTGACTGTGTATGCTCTCTAGCACCACTGTTCAGCCGGTTTGATGAATGACTGTACACTTTTTTTTGCTGACCTACACTTTCGCTGAATTTTTTTTTTTACTGCGCGATGCGGGGGGGGGGGAGACCCCTTAAATATTGCACCGCCATGTATACCTTACCCCAACTTACCATCTGCATTTTGCGGCAGATAAGAAGAAAGAAATCCAAAAAAAGTGATTTGGTGAAAGTGTAGGTCGGCAAAAGTGGCCTAGACTGTCCAGCCACCCGGTCTTGTACTCCTAGTCTACACATGTTCAGAAAAGGAGCAATAGTCTTCAGACCCACAGAGAACTCTAGGGCCCTGATTCATGGAATTGCCCACACATAAAATAGGGATTTTGCATGCCAAACCTGGAGCGAAATCCCATTTGCTGATTCATGGAATCACCTGTGCAGTACTTTTTCGTACTTTACCAGGACTTTGCGCAGGTTCGGCACGTCTCTGTGAGCGGCCGAGTGCCTTGACCGAGGCACCATGCAGAGTGTGGGCGTGACTTGCGCAGAGGGCGAATAGAGGGGGGAGCTCGGAAAATGAGGAAGAACAAGGGGAAATGTGGCCGTTATGAGAGGCAGCTAGCAGACAGTCCATCACATACCCACAAATGCGCAGAACGAGGGGTATTCATGGATCCGAACATGCAACCTATCATCTGAGAAATGGCCAAGCAAAGTCCTCATTCTATCCGCCACCCAAAGGCAGGCGTAAAGACACTTGCACATAGGATTCAACCCGCAGAGGTGAGATTGCATGTTGGATTTAGGGGTGCGTGTATGCAGTGTATCGGGGTGCAGGAACGGTTTACGGGGGTTCACACGCAGACTTCTTTGAGTTTTATCTGAGTTACGGAAATTAGTACGCATGGTGTCGCGGTGCTGGTAACAGTTACAGGGGACCGCGCGCAGTGTCCTTGAGGTGCAGACCTGATTGTGGGGCACCCCACACGCTGTTTCAATGGTGTATGTGTCCACGCCCAAGGAGCACGCAAAGGTAGCTGTTTCTGGCTGTTTTTGCTTTGCATGGGGGCATGTCGGGGGCGTACCCTGCTGCGACTTGCGTATATGCTTAATTTTCGCAGACAATTCCATGAATACACCGAGTGTGCAGGAAAACTTCAGCACGCAGGCTTGTGCAGAGTCGTTGCCGGCACGGAGGCTTTGCATTTTCTCTGCACACTTTCCATGAATCGGGCCCTCTGTCTCCCTTTTCTCCCTGGATTATGCAGTTAATGTTTGTTGGTCCATGAAAGTGCTTGAACTACACAAAAAAGTGCATGTGGCTAGGGGGCCACAGTAGCACTTTTTCTCTTTTGTCAGATCAGGTTGATCATTAATGCATGGGGCCCTGACCATTTTTCTAATATGGTCCAGTGATATGTCCCGGCCTACCCGGACATTAGGATTGAGTACAAAGGCGGCAGTTAACAGCGTTGGGTATTGCAGCAACACAGTATGCACAGTATGCACAGTATGCCCAGTATGCACAGTATGCACTAAGAGCAATCAGCTTTGGATCACATTTCCAGTTTCTAGAAGAAACTGCTCTACTTTACAATCTACAATCTACTTTACAATCTTTTAAGTCTAGCGTAGCACACGATCGGTTTGGTAGACCATTTGGTAATTTTGTTGTGTGTTTATTTATTGAATATGTGACTTGTTCAGTTGTGGTCTGGTGCTGGTGCTAAGTGTCGCGCTCAAGGAATGGTTTTACCGATACAGCTATACTTGACCTCGTCGCTGTTGGCCACATTCAAGATCATGCAAGGTGCAGAGTATTTGCACCTTAAGGTATGATATGATAAGATATTTATAAAGCACTTAATAGCCAGAGGCTTCTAAGCGCGGACCTGGGGATCTAACCTGCGCTGCTCCATGTCCTCTTGCTTCCAAGGCCAGCACTTTGCCCCTGAGCTATCCTGCCGCACACAACGACAAGACAATGCGAAGTAGTTTCCTTTCCAATCTTGCAGGGGTGTCGTTTGGAGACACACAAGGGTTGAGTGCCCCCTCCCCCTGTGAATATCCAGAGCGTCACATCAGGAGAGAAACAGACTGCATGGTGACTACACACCTTCAGAAAACAAAAAAAAGCTTTTATCCAAAAAAGAAAAAGGGAGCACAGACTTCTACCGACCTAAGGACGCATTGAGGGAACCAGGCAGCGGTGCCACGGGTTACAGCACTCAGGCACTGCGGCCAGAGCTGCAGCCAGTGTATCCGCCTGCAAGCGGCCTGCGCTGCCATGATAAACCACCCCAAAACCATGATTGATTAGGGTCTTGATCCGCTCTCTGTGGAACTCAGTGACTCACTGGATATAAGATCCGTTCAGGGGAAAGGATTTTGTATTAGTGTGTGTGTGTGTGTGTTCTAAGTCATGGGAAAGTGCCAGCGGTTTAGTCGAGCTCACCACTGGGGCCGCCACTTTGACATGCCTCTTGCATAAGCGCACCGGGGAAGCCTGGGCAGAAGAGGCGGACATGGCCCCATTGTTTCCTGCGCTGTAACCTTGGATGTTAATCCCCTGCCTGCGGCTTGTGTCACGTTGACAAGCCCAGGCATGACATGATGTTCTACAGGGACAGAGGGGACATGGCACAGCCATCTTGCCCACATTTGTGCACCGCCAGCTCTGTTTCAGAGGAGATGCCCTGTGGGAAGAGCCACCTTGTCCACACTCCCAGACGTTTCCCCTCTCCATGCTAACATAGTAACTCACTGCCATAAGACTGGGGAATGGGGGTGACTTGGGCGCTGCATCACTTGGTGCTTGGATGGCGCTGCCAACGTCTGGGATCACGGGGAGCCATTGCATAGCATTACCTTCCTAGTACCTGCCATTATTATTGTTTAGAATTTAAGAATCGCTGGTGCCTCGGCTCAGGTTCAAGCTGGCAAACAAGCGCTGAAAGGCCTTGCGTCTCGGTGCCAACGCATTGAGCCATCCCGCCTCACCAGCATTCCATTGACCGACTCTCCGCATATAAACTTTCCGGACTTCTATTAATGCGCTTTCTTGCCAGAAAAATAAAGTCGATCCATCAGCAGCTTCATTATCTTCAAAACCCGCACAATTCACATCTCCGGTGCCAGCTAGCGCCCCAACGGGGAGACGGGATTCCTGTTCCGAAGAACAATGTGCGCCGTGGCTGATATCGCACGGATGTTTCATGTCTCAAACTTCAGGCTATGCATTGCCTTCCGAGGAGTCCAAGAAAGTCAAGTTATGGAGACTTCAGTTGCCACCAAATACCTTTTCATAACACCAAGATAAGAAAACCTCCTTGAGCCAATATATCACTTCCTACCAGCTGTTCTCATTAACAGCAGGACGTCGCTACACGCACCTTCATATTTGTAATACCTTAGGGTCTGCGTGCACTATGATAAGCCTGAACAGATGTGTTGGTCCTTTAGGGCCATCAAGACAAGGTTGGTCCTCCTCTTTCCATGCATTAAGTCTGCGTGCACTATGATAAGCCTGAACAGATGTGTTGGTCCTTTAGGGCCATCAAGACAAGGTTGGTCCTCCTCTTTCCATGCATTAAGTCTGCGTGCACTATGATAAGCCTGAACAGATGTGTTGGTCCTTTAGGGCCATCAAGACAAGGTTGGTCCTCCTCTTTCCATGCATTAAGTCTGCGTGCACTATGATAAGCCTGAACAGATGTGTTGGTCCTTTAGGGCCATCAAGACAAGGTTGGTCCTCCTCTTTCCATGCATTAAGTCTGCGTGCACTATGATAAGCCTGAACAGATGTGTTGGTCCTTTAGGGCCATCAAGACAAGGTTGGTCCTCCTCTTTCCATGCATTAAGTCTGCGTGCACTATGATAAGCCTGAACAGATGTGTTGGTCCTTTAGGGCCATCAAGACAAGGTTGGTCCTCCTCTTTCCATGCATTAAGTCTGCGTGCACTATGATAAGCCTGAACAGATGTGTTGGTCCTTTAGGGCCATCAAGACAAGGTTGGTCCTCCTCTTTCCATGCATTAAGTCTGCGTGCACTATGATAAGCCTGAACAGATGTGTTGGTCCTTTAGGGCCATCAAGACAAGGTTGGTCCTCCTCTTTCCATGCATTAAGTCTGCGTGCACTATGATAAGCCTGAACAGATGTGTTGGTCCTTTAGGGCCATCAAGACAAGGTTGGTCCTCCTCTTTCCATGCATTAAGTCTGCGTGCAGTATGATAAGCCTGAACAGATGTGTTGGTCCATTGGGTAGGAAACTAAATGCGCTTGATTTTAATTATGTTATTAAATATATGTGTACTGCACCCATCCTCACCACAGTGGTCTTGCAGGCGCCCCCTGAACCTTGTCCCAGACGTAGCATAGTGTGAACTCGCTAGAGCGTATGAATGGTGCTTTGAAAACCAAGGCACCCCACCTCTTCAGCCTATACAAACAGGTTTATTGTTTAGCGTTGGGTATCAATGAACATACCTAGATACTGCGGGCCTTCCCAACAAACCTTAGCTTAGCTATCATAGCTTAGAAGCAATATGTGCTAAGGGCAGTCTACTGGCTGTCCAATAATTGTCATTGTTAATGAATATCTATAGCTGGACATGTTCAGCTAGAACTCAGTCCTACACAGCCTTCCGCAATAGACAAATCTGGTGAAATGGCGTTACCACTATTGGCTGCTTCAGGAAGAGAAGCAAATTTGCCGGAGGAAGCATCCTACACCTTCTTCCATATATGCTGCACTGAAATGGGATGGGGGTCATAGCTTGTCTTCGATTCACTAGCACAAGAGTCTGCACCAGTTGCATACGCTGATGTTTTGAGCTCCCATTAGCCCTCTCCAGCGTAGACAACAGAGAGGGTTCACAGGAGCCATACTCCATAACACCTGCAGCTCTGCATGCCGTATACACATGCCCTAGTAGAAACACACAAAAGGCTGATTCCGTGCACTGGGTTTAACAACACACTCAACTATGCCGAACTCTATACGGCCCTCCACCTGGTGGTATGATATCATAGGTTATTTATAACTCGCTTAATACCCAGAGGTTTCTAAGCGCGGACCCGGTGATCAAACCTGTGTTGCTCCGTGTCGTCTTGTTTCCAAGGGGAGAACGTTGCCGCTGAGATATGCTCTGGAGACAATATCGATGTCCTACGACTAAGTGGGCAGCTTGCTAATATGACTCCCCTTCAGGAATCTTGGTAAACAGTAAATTGGTGATATTTAGCTCCCAGAGTTATACCCGCGAAAAGGCCTCTGATGCTGCAGAGAAATGTTGCTTGGGATTGTCTGCTCCTTCGTGAAATTAAATTCTACCATAACATGGCTAGAACCATGGATCCAGACTCTGCCCCTTGTTATAATACTGAAAATACTGCGATAAACTTTCTGGGTCATTCTTCTTAGTAAATTGTCAAACATGGGCCCTTCTAATCTCTGTACTCCCGAGGTGGCAGAAACAATGTTGGAGTGGGTTCAATCGTATTGCATACGATGTTATATATTATTGAAGCACAAACCTAGCCCGGGAGCGACGCAGTGTTGTACAGGTCATAGAGCAAAATTCTGGTAGCGAGAATTTAACAACATATCAAGTAAGTATCAGTAATAATTAGCACAGTACAATATAAGGAAGTAGATCACGTGTCAGTGACCAGTGGCATGCCCAATGCTTTGGACAGTTCCCATGAACCCTTACCATTGCCCATGCTGGGCCTGGCTGATAGGAACTGTAGTCCAGTTCCAGAAGCCACATCCATGGACTTTGTAGAGTGGCCCATGGTTCCAAAGAAAAGTCCTACCAGGACAGAAAAAAGACTGAAATATGCAAATATCTACAAGGGCAAAACACACTGCAATCATATCCTTAAGGGAGGGTACTCTTAGAACTCTTAATATGATGATCCAAGAGAGTAGGGGCCTCACCCAGAGCTTAACATAATCCATCAGCTGAATTGAAACTGGGCCTGAACCCACACAAGAGCAGTGGGGAAACTTGCAGAGCTTCTAATGAAGAGTCACTGAGCTGAAAGTGCAGAAACATGTCGATCATGAAGAGTTAGTCTACTTGGGAGCCCAGCGCTTCCGTGCAATACTTCTGCCCAGCGTAACTTATACTCAATCCGTTGAATCGCCTTAGGTGGCCAATCGGCAATCCAGAAACGTTCATTCTACTACCACACTTCTAGTTCACTTAGCAGATTGTGTTGGCCTGAAGAATGGACGGTATAAGTAACTTTGGAAAAATTGCATAAGTGACATCAAGGGTTAGCATCCTTGCAGTCTGGCAGAGGTAGGATGCTAAAATAAAGTATTTACAGTGCATGCCCTCGTCTTTGAAATTAAGATAGCTACGATAAATGGTACAGAAATTACACCATGGGTCCTTAGCAATTAGTCAGATGCATTAACAGTGCCCTTCTCTCAGCCGCAGTCGCGTGAACTACGTTAGTCGTCAATACCAAGCCTGCCTTGCAGCATAAAGTGGGTGCATCAAAAGTTTGATGCATTCATTTATTTATTTTTACATTTATAAAGCATGCTAAGCCTGGAGGCATCGAAGCGCGGCATATTCCTAAGTCATTGGAAAGTTATGTTAGCTTCATCAATCAATTGGCCCGAAATTGGCACTCAAGTTGGCAATCGATGCAGCGCAGCCAGGAAATGAATGGTGCATGTAGTCTGGACTAATTCCACTCATGCCTGAGGCACTGCGATGTACAACGCAAGCTTGTTCCTCTGTGTTGGTGGGTGGTCTGCGCACTCCGCCGAGTGAGATCTAAACGTAGCAGCTACCAAACATTTGGGTAAGCCAAGCTTACCAGCAGGGCCATCCACCTCAGAAGTCTCTTGGGTGCAGCCACGGTCTAGAGAATGATGTGTTCTCGGCAATATCAGAGTCCTACACCACATGATTGTACTATTGGTGCTATATACAATGCATCAGGCTTGAATCCTCCAGCATCATCCTGTTCCCAAGGCAAGCTCATTGCCCCTGAGCTATGTTCCGGGCCGGTTGGCATCCTCTTACTTTGTGTGATGCCGCTTCTTAAAAGGGCTATCCAGTTAAAAGAAAAAAAAACAGTTTGCCATACCCAATCTTGCTTCACCACCAAACAACGAAGATTCCAGAAGACCTTAGAGATGATGTGTGGCTTGGCATAGTGGAACACTGTGACATCATTCTCTGAATCATGGGTACTCGCTGGCATCCTCGAGAGTACGACCAAATGTATGCAAATTCTTTTTTAAGAATCATATCTGTGGAAATCCAGAAAGACCTGCTGGATTCAGTACTCAAGGAGTGTCAGTACGATCCGAGGTGCTAGATCAGCGGTCTGCGACCTGCGGCCCCTATCATTTACTATATTGGGTCGGTCTGATAGAAGCTGTAGTCCAAATCAGTTCCATGTGTTCATAACCCCGCAAAAATATCGCCGTACAAGAATGGTGCCATATTTTTGCAGCAATATTAACCCATTAAACCTGCGGGGGACACCCCTGCAACACCCATATTATTTTAAAGGGAGCACGGGGCACCCCCACTCTCATTTACCCCCAAAATAATCCCCACTAATAATGTCACCTATAGCCATTCCTGGCGACCATATATACGGCGATATTATTGGTGGGGCTAATATTACCTGATACCTCAAAACCATCTGGAGAGCCAAAGGTTGCGAACCACTGCGCTAGACGACCCCTTTCCATGAAGCGTCAATCTTCACAGCTCAAGCTGCTACAATATGGCGAGTAGGCTCATGGGGTTGCCAAGGAAGCAAGGCCCTACCGGCACGCAGACGTAGCGCGGGCAGTCGCCCCTCAATAGCTCGCGCCGCTTTCATTCCCCAGTACTTCCTCCAGCCCCTTTGCCTTGACATGATTATTATTCTGCTCCCAGAACTCCTGCCTCCTCAGCTTATAATTATGTCACACAGCGAGGGAAACCACCAGCATCTGCTGTGTGGTTTCAAACTTTTGTTTCAACAGCTACACTATTTTTAGGCGCAATCGCTTTTTTTCAGCCTAGTAATTTCCTATTGGGTTCGGTGAAATATGACCCCGTTTATATCTCTTTTTTTTAAGTTTCAGATATTATAAAGTTGGAAATACAGGCTGCGTGGTGGTTCCTTGGCAGTAGAACGATCGCTGCACATCTAAAATGCGTCCCTACTGCGGTGCTGCCGCACAGCCTGCTGGGCGGAATTGATAGCACAAAGCTCATTTTGGTTGTTCCAGTTCACAACTCCCATTTTACGACCCGGCCTGGCTTGTGCACGTTAATACCGCTGCGCTAATTACGTTTCTGTGCTATTTTGCTCCAGCGATGCTAAATTGCGCATGGCAACAATGCACACGCTGGTGATGAATTGCACCTGTTTTGCACCTGCTATATGCATTGTTGACTTTAGAATGAGCAATTGATGAGCCGGATTCCGTTATTTTAAAACTGACCCCTGGGTGTTTGTTGAAATTTATGGCCTCGTGGAATGAAGGAGGCAAGCTGTACCCTATGCCAGAGTCGTGGATTTGGTTTGCAATCAGTGTACGGTCGATTGGGGCTCATCACAAGTTGGGCAGTATCCAGTGGTAAATCTGCCAGAATACCGCCCAGTGCAAATAGCATTACCGCTATTAGCACCAGATCCCGAGTTGTGGCAAGGATGTAAGTCCCCATTTCTTCCATAGGACTCTATGGGGGCGTTTTCGGTGCTATTATCATGGCGCTAATAGCGCCAAAAATGGGCAGAAAGTGGGCAGATTTACCTCCAGCTCGAAGCTGGAGGTAAATCTTAAAGGGTCTCATCACGAGTTGGGCAGTATCCGGGCGGTATCTCAGCGGCATTACCACTGGGATACCATCCGGGCTAATAGTGTAACCGCCACCTGGTCCGGCGCTATTAGTGCTGGATCAGGGGTTGCGCGGTAATGGTTATTCCCCATTCCCCATTGGGTTGGGGAATTTTCAGAGCAATTAGCACAAAAATGGCCGTTAAGTTGGTGCATTTACCCCTAGTTTAGGGCTGGGGGTAAATGCTGCCAGACTTCGTGATTGGGTGGACCCTTAAATGCAGCGGTAATAGTGTTACTGCCGCATTTAAGGACTACTACCTAACTTGTGATGAAACTTTCCTCTCGAAGTCAGGATTGGGCGGAGCGGTAATGTGCCGGTAATACCATTACCGCTGTATTTTTACCACTGCGCCAACCCGTAATGATTGTACCTTGACCGAATTTATGTTGCTTTTATTATTGTACGTGGTACCATTAATCATAGTAGGGTGGATTACTAAGTATAAGAATTTACATACAAATAGCATGTGCTTATGCTTGCATGTAACCAATGGTCTGTCTTGAAAGAGTGTGGCTCTTCATTTGGTCAATTTGAGGTGGAAAGAAGTATGTTTCGAGGACGCTTGGGAAATGTTAGGTTTTACTGCCCTACTTTAATGGAAATCGTTTTTATTTCTGAGATTAAGTTGTATTCACTGATTGACATTGGCACTGACTGACCAGTGCCGAGATGCCCACCTGAAGCAACATTGCATGGCACAGGAGCAATGTGTTTAATATCCCATAATTAAACACACAAAGACTGCATATTTAAAAAATACAAAAAATAAATTAGAAATGTGAAATGCACTGGACAAGTGGAAATATCAGCCGGTGTAGTTAACCGTATGCGACATTTCCGTGTACAGTTTAGCATCAGTGGAATGGAATCACACAGAAATGCAGTTTAGCACAACAATGTTCGTTTGCATCACCCCGTGCAGCTATGTAATCTGGTCCCATCTACCACGTAGTGCTTGCAGGAAGACGCATAGGCGCTAAAGTATCACCCTGTGTCTCTGAACATGGACCTTGTTCATTATGCATTCAAAAGGAAAGCTATGGGCCTCATTACGAGTTTGGAGGTAGCCATGCCTTTAATAAGGGCATGGCTGCCTCCAAACTCGGGTCCGTGTCCGTGGTCCCTGAATGGGGAAATACCGGGCCATTCCGACTTTGGAGAGCCCGGTATTTCCCCATTGAGGGAACCCGGATCATCCCCATTCCCATTTGAGCCCCCATAGGGCTTAATGGGAATGGGGAGCATGCTGACAACGGGCCCATTAATGATGGGCCCGTTGCTAGAATGCTGGTCCCCTCGCGGGACCCGCAAAGGACGTCTGGTCTGACCAAACGTCCAGAGCAGGTCTCGCGAGGGAACCTCGTAAAGAGGCGGTACGGGGTTAACGGCACCAGCACCTTTACCAGCGCTGTTAACCCCTTACCGCCTCACTTGTAATGAGACCCTATGACTTTAGATATATTTTAATCTTTACCATGCTTTCCATCGACAGAAGAGGCATGCTTTTGTAAAATTAGCATAACGCTGCGGTGTGAGAGATTGCAGTACTTCGCCATGGTACATTTTGTGAAGTTTACAGGAAAAATGTGCAAGCTTCATGAAGTTGCAAAGTTTAAAGAAAATGCTTAATGTGTGTGTTTATATCTATAAATATATATATATATATGTATTTACATGAATGTACATATATTTATGAATAGCAAACACTATCAATATTATGTTGTATTTAAAAATACATAGGTGTGTGGGTGGGTGGGTGTGTGTGGGGGGCAAACACCAGCAACGTTTTGGTGGGTTTAAAACGGCTTAAAAAATCCTTTTATCTGAAATGTGAAAGTAGAGTAATCCATTTGAAACATGTCACAAATGCCACAGCGCCACCTAGCAAACATTGCTGGAATTTCACCTCCGGTTCAGAGCCACAACAGCAAGGTATTGTGGGTATGCAAATTAACCAAAATTCAAGCCTTTTGCTGCAGGGAATTGTGTTTGTCTTACAGGGTGTTGCTACTTTAGACATAGCTTTATCAACCCAAGACACACATTTCTGAAGGATGCCAGGACAACTACATACCTGGTTTCACCCTTACTAGGGATCAGCAGTACAGGATAGTCTTGACAGCCTTGTGCTTGGTGCCTCGGGGAAATATATGCGTTTGTGTGTGTGTGTGTACATACACACACACATACATGCATACATGTAGACACATTCTTCAAGTTAAGTTAAAATGTTTCACTTTGAAACTATATGAAGTTGGGAAGCTGGCACAACTTAGCCAGTGGGATATAACCTTTGCATGTCCCTAGCGAGACGTTCATATCTAGCTGTGCAGGTGCTGCATGCAAAGACTAAGCGACTCATTGTGACTATAGCGAAAAAACCAGTGGTCATCCTGCCATATTCGATTACCATGACTACTGTAATACCACCTCAGAACTGGAGGTAAATCATCCCGATTGCCAACTGGTTTTGATCCCAATAATGTGGACCCAAGGGGCTCCATTGGGGTTTGGAGGATTTACCACTGGTTGTCATTTCTATATTTGGGAATTACAGTGGAGGAAAAACTTCCAACCAAGTGTTCGGGTATTTCCGCCACTTTTCTTACAAACTCAGAATATGGCTGTGTGGTAAAAGTGCCAGTGTTTACATTAACATCACTTTGTTTACAGCACCACCAAACTTGTAAAGAGGCCCAATGACTGAATGAAGGATGCTTAACCAGGGTCCTTTCTCCATCAACCCTTATCAGTAAACCCCACCCCCTTGAGAGCCCGGCTCCTGTCCCGTCACTCAGACCTAGGTCCGCATTACGATCTTAGCAATATTACTGTCAATAATGCTGCCAAAGTACTAGTGCCACTGTAACCACACAATAAAGGGAAGGACCTGCATTCTTTAGAGTCACGTGGACGGGTCCCTGTCCTGTCACTCCGGCCTAAAATATTACCTTCAATAATACTGCCAAAGTACCAGTGCCACCGTCACCACACTATAAAGGAATGGACCTGCATGCTTAAGAGTCGCGTGGACGGGTTCCTGTCCTGTCACTCCGGCCTAAAATATTACCTTCAATAATACTGCCAAAGTATCAGTACCACCGTCACCACAGTATACACGAATGGACCTGCATGCTTTAGAGTCGCGTGGACGGGTTCCTGTCCTGTCACTCCGGCTTAAAATATGACCTTCAATAATACTGCCAAAGTACCAGTGACACCGTCACCACACTATAAAGGAATGGACCTGCATGCTTTAGAGTCGCGTGGACGGGTTCCTGTCCTGCCACTCCGGCCTAAAATATTACCTTCAATAATACTGCCAAAGTACCAGTGCCACCGTCACCACACTATACAGGAATGGACCTCCATGCTTTAGAGTGGCGTGGACGGGTTCCTGTCCTGTCACTCCGGCCTAAAATATTACCTTCAATAATACTGCCAAAGTACCAGTACCACCGTCACCACACTATAAAGGAATGGACCTGCATGCTTTAGAGTCACGTGGACGGGTTCCTGTCCTGTCACTCCTGTATAAAATATTACCTTCAATAATACTGCCAAAGTACTAGTGCCACCGTCACCACACTATAAAGGAATGGACCTGCATGCTTTAGAGTCACGTGGACGGGTTCCTGTCTTGTCACTCCAGCCTAAAATATTACCTTCAATAATACTGCCAAAGTACCAGTGTCACCGTCACCACACTATACAGGAATGGACCTGCATGCTTTAGAGTCGCGTGGACCCTTTGGTTATTCCCCCTTTTGGAGTCCTTTTGGACTCAACTGGAAAATGCCACGCTACTACTGCATGTGCTAATACCGAAAGCATTTTGTATTTTTTTTTTTGTATTTTATTTATTTGTATAGCGCAAACCAGGCCCGAAGGCTACCGGGCGCATACCTTTGAGGCAGTGGTTACATAACAATATGACATTTCAAATAACATTTTGAATTGAACAGTGGACTTAGCACAAAGCAGTTCACATAATGCGTGTGCTAACGCCTCTATGTGGCGGACATTTCCTTCATACAAAAGCAGCCGGTTTTGGGGCGTTGTAATTGTGAAACTCGAAATTTATCAGAGTGGTAAAACATCCAGTATTTTGTAACTACTGAATGTTTTGCAGCTGGGGGAAAACTCTTTGAATGCTGTATGTCGCACTCACAGTTAATATTGGTGATAGGTGATTTCAAAAATATTTAGTACGAACTTTACCACACGGATTCCTTTTCCTTAATTTTTGGGATTTAGACCTTATCCATATATACTTGTCTTTCTGATTTAGATTGTTTTTGGCAATTGATTAGTTGGGCCTTTCCACACACACACCTGCAAGCGACTAGATTAGCCCTGAACCTGGCACAGTACCCTCGGTCAGCAAGAGGACTTTTCTGGAGCCATTGTTGCCTGCTATGGCTTGACAGGGCTTGATTTGTTGATTGAATCAGTCTATTGCTTGCCAATCCTACACAAACCATTCTACTTGCTGAAAGCTTACCAAGAACACATGCTACGTCCTAAACGTCGCTTGCTCCCGAGCCTTCCCTGCCCCCCTATGTATTCCCCGGGACGACACTCTATGCGCAGGTCTGCCCCCAAAACCATGTGCGTTCCCCCCAGCAACCCCTTACTGAATGCTGACCAAGAACTCCAAAACAGCCCATGCCTTCGTAAAGATGTGTACACATCAGATGACAGCAAATGTGTGTGTGTGTTACTTTGTCTAGATATCTAAGTGTATTTTTTGGTATCCGATTGTGTATATTTAGATATGCGTGTATGTGCTGGGGTGTGTTGGTGTGTGCTGGAGAGTTTACACGGAAAGGCATAGATGGTTTTAATATTTGCCCTTTCACATTATCAGGCCGCTAATACATGTTTTGCCTGGAATGGGACTCTTCTCTTTTGTGTTACTATTTTTGCTATTACACAGATTCCGGCAAAGTTTTATAAAATGACACAATTAATAAACTAAAATATTTTAAGTGTGCTCATGTCACAGAGATTTCTATTTAAGGGGGTGTTCAACCTGCTTTGGGGGTAACTGTGCTTTCAAAAGAGTGATGTTATTTTCTTACGTGGCAGGTTATCTTTCATTCCACGCATATGAACAGGAAACTAATTTAAAAGGAGCCCAATAATAGTATCACCTTTTATATTAAAAATGCTCAAGTTTTAATATTTGATTGGAGGTGGCATATTGCTAAATATTAAATAAAAAGTCCCGGTGCTTATTACGAGTTTGGCGGTGCAAGAAACTCACTGCAAAGTCACTTTCCCGCACGGCCAAATCACAAGCTTTGACGTAAACTGGAGAAGATATCGCCAACATATAGATAGCAGTATCTCCTCCACTTTACTGGCAAAGAGTGGTTACTTTAGAGTGGGTAAAATTCCCAGTCATGGTAAATCTGCCAAATCCCCAATGGAATCCTATGGACTCCAAACATGGGGACTAATGACACCATGCCGCCCCATTAATACGGCAGTAAATCTGCCTAATCTCCAATTAAATCCAATGGACTCGAAAAATGGGGACTAAGGCCACCATGCCGCCCCCGTAATACGGCAGTAAATCTCCCAAATCCCCAATGGGTATCCTATGGACTCCAAACACGGGGACTAATGCCACCATGCCGCCCCCCTAATATGGCAGTAAATCTCCCAAATCCCCAATGGGTATCCTATGTACTCCAAACACGGGGACTAATGCCACCATGCCGCCCCCCTAATATGGCAGTAAATCTGCCAAATCCCCAATGGGTATCCTATGGACTCCAAACATGGGGACTAATGCCACCATGCCGCCCCCCTAATATGGCAGTAAATCTGCCAAATCCCCAATGGGTAGCCTATGGACTCCAATCATAGGGACTAATGCCACCATGCCACCCCCCCTAATATTGCAGTAAATCTGCCAAATCCCCAATGGAATCTAAAGGACTCGAAAAATGCGGACTAATGACACCATGCGCCCCCGTAATATGGCCGTAAATCTGCCAAATCCCAAATGAAATCCTATGGACTCAAAAAATGGGGACCTATGCCACCAACAATGCCGCCCCTGTAATACGCGGACTGAGTAGTTGTAACAGCAACTGTGTTTGGCAGCATTTCTGTGGAAATACCGCAGGAATGCCACCAATATCCCTTCAAGCTGCTTCTCACAACTCACACCATATTGTAAATAGACACATATTTACCCCATTGCACCTGAGATTCTATGACACTAGGTCATCTATCTGCAGGGAACTCGCCAAATGCCTTGATGCCACATTGCAGCCAGCGGAAGGTCAAATGGACTGCACACTGCTAGAAATGTTGGGGTTCCGTCTGCAATCTCTGCAGTCTCCGGCTTCTCTGCAGCTCGCCGGTCTTCCCACCCTCCACCCTCAATACCACTTCAGCTGCTGGAACTCTTCTCTTGTGTTCAGGTCCACACAACAATTGTTGTGTACAAGGTGTCTGTATTTTGAGCATTGACCGGAATAGCGCAGTCCAGGCCCTGCCTCCTTGCTTATCCCACCACCTCACCAGCCTCCACCGAACTCCCCCTTTTCAATCAAATACCCGAAGTGCTTGGCTCAAAAACTCCCTCCTTGGTCTTCTGCGTGTCTTTCTTCTGTTTTCTTGTTTCCTGGAATCTGCCCGGGAGACCTTGCCCGGGAGACTTTCCTATCATTGGTGCAGAACCAAAGCCAATGGCCTACCCGGCTGTTTACCGGAATCAGCAAGGGAACTCCGAGTAGTCAGGCCTACATTATCCTCGTTGGTTGTGGAGCGACCACAACTTTTCCTAAAGACTTTTTGCCTTTGGGTTCATTAAATGAAGGCAAGGTTTTAAGTGACTGAAAGAGTGCTGTAAAATAATTTCTATAGACCCTCCGCCTCCTGTCTGGCAAACCCACAAACCCCTTTTAACACATTTCTGCAGTTCTTTAGGACAAGATGGCAGCCAAAAGCAATAGCTTCAGTAGGTTGTCCATCAATTCAGTATCACGATTTAAGTTCAAATGTTTCCAACTGTGAATATATCTATACTTTTTTGATAGTTCATTTTTACTTTTGGCCTATAAACTAAGTCCATTGCATTGGAGACCAGCTAGGAAGGAGGCGTCACGTGATGAGTGGTACACAGCTTTCTGGGTTTTTGTTTTGTTATTTCCACACCCACTGACTGGCCATGGCAATGCTAATCCCAATGGCCTTTTCCAACCACTACTCTTTCACCCCACGTCCAAAACGCACCCTCCTGGAGCCTCTTTGAGGTAGCTCTATCAATCATTAGCGCCTATCAGGTGAAGTCACGCAATCTCCCAGCCAATCAGGGTGCTGAGAAGGCAGGATGTATCGCTTCATACATCCTGCTCTGCGAGGCCCCTGAAAAGCGGGTTCTCATAATTTTTCTCCCAGGGCACCCACACAGGCCTTTTCACACTTCCTGTATTCCTCCCGAGGTCCCGCCTCCTCGCACCTCACCTCCGCTACCTCCCTGCTGCCCTTCCCCTACACCTCCCTCTGAAGCGTGTCCATCATGGCTCACCCGCTTTCCTCCCCACGCCATCACTCCTCCAGTGGCTGCAGTGGAAATGGAGAAGAGCCTAGTCGTAGTACCCTTCTGCACTTTTAATGGCGGCCATTTTCTTTTGTAGTTCTTTTTAACTTGAGAAACAGCCACCGCAAAAAAACGTATTAGCACCCCTGAGATCATGGCACAGTCCTACATTTTATAACCCCTCTGGATGCACAATATCATAAGGAAATGTGGGGGTCCTGTTACCTTCTGGTAATGCCGGCCACCTTGGTAATTATTGCTTAGGTAAAATCAAACTTTGTCCTGTTAATATTATTTATAAGTAGTCTGTTGAGAGTTAAAGGTTTTATTTGTTGAATCTGTAAACGTGCCCCTGGTGTAATACAAGTGTCATAGCCAAGTGTGCTTTCAACCACTTGATTTATAGCTGTTACTTGCAAAGAGGGTCTAGTAAAAACAATCATTGTGAAAGCCGACACTTGTGGCTTGTGTACAGACATTAGATAGGTGTTTGCCAGGCACCAGTATCATATGGCCAGGTTATCACACCTTTTTCCGGTTGTTGCCATCTTATCGCCAGGTAGTACCATTACTGCAGTGCCTAGCAAATACCTACCCCGTGCTTACAAAAGCCTATTCAATATCCTTTAATTATCAACCCGATATATAAGCCAGCACCCACATTCCTCATCATTGCCCTGCAGTGAGCCATCTCATGTGTAACCCAGCACATGTTGTACCTATTACAGCCCTACACCGTGAAACCTCACCTGTAGCCTAGGTAATGTAGACTTATCTTTGATTAGCATTGTGGAACCTTGGTTGCAACCGAGGACTTACATTATTGATCACTTGCTCTACAATGTGTAACCACATGTGTAACCTGGCACACACATCCCCCATTTATAACTGGCACTAATCAACCTCATCTATTGCTCAGCATGGGCATTCCTGGGTACTGCTCACCATAAGCATCCTCCTGAGAAACCTCACCTGTGACTAGTATTTGCATTCCTCGCCGCTGCCTGCCCTTGAGTAACCTGACGTGTAACCTGACATCATTCCTCATCACTGCCCTACCTTTATCCCGGCATGTGCATTCCTTCTGAGGGCCCCACACTGAGCATTCTTACCTGCAACTCATCATCTTCATTCCTTGTCGCTACACTACGTACACGGATCAGCCTCATTTGTAACCTTTTACATTCAAGCTTTTTTTACTGCCAGGCACTGAGCAACCTCACCTCTGACCATCCTTGACGGGGGCACAGTACGCGACTCCACTGGCATGACTTTGCACCATGATACTACGACACCAGTGATTTAGTGGAGTATAAAAGCATAGCAAAATAACATAAGATTCCGCATCACTGCCCTGCAATGAGCATCCGCAGCTTTACAAAAGCACATTCCTTCCGTATCCTTCTCCTACATCAGGGGCGTACAAATTAAGCAGACAGGGTGGCGGCTAGTGGATTTTTAAAGTGATTAGTCAAGTGATTAGTGCAAGAGAAGTGAGATAGCCTCTAACCACTCCTAAGGGTTGATGGGTGATTTTCCTCTCAATTTCTTTTTGAAAGGAATAGGTCAAAATGTTGCATTGTGTGGTATACATTTCAGAAGAAACTGGTTAAAAGCCATATAATTTAAAAGAATTGTGTAGGGAACCACATGAAATATTGTAATTCCTCAGATGACGGATTGCCAACTGTGCACATGCTCCATTCAACGTAGCAAATGTGTGTACCCATCAGACAATTGAGCCTAACCTAGAAACAATGAATGCACAGTAGACACATCAGTATTTGTGTCATATCGTTACTGAAGGAGGGATACATATAGAACAATTGCTATTTCGCTTTATACATGATGTCAAAGGGAATCTTTGAAACGAGGCGCACCTCTTAACATTGATCGATTTACTCCCCATGTTTAATCTAGCAGGTATCCAGTTACATACCGACATGACATCTATTCTGAATAAAGAGTTGTCATCCCTTCCAACGTTTACACCCACAATTGCCAATATGTATATAGGCCTTTTAAGTTTCTCTCGCGCAATCAGATTAAAAGCATACTTTAACGATCAGGAATTTAATACTGAGGATACATTCATTTACAGTGACAATAATTCCTTTAAACAACACCTTACATTTTGGAAACAGTACATAGATGATATTTTTCTAATTTGGAAGGGAGACAAATCAGAATGAACCCGTTTCCATGAATGAATAAGCTAAATTACACCTAATCTCAGATTTACAATGCAATGAATCAAAAGAATCATTACATTTTTTTATACTTTAATCATATCTGAGAACTATCAATTACGGTCTACTCTATTTTGAAAATCCATTGAAAAAAAATTCAAATAATTGGACTGTAATCCTCTCTTAATGTATAGTAATCATCATCCACAGGCTCTACATGGCAATCTACCACACGGCCAATTTCTGCGAATTTACAGAAATTGCCACAGAAAAGAAGATGATATGGTTGAAGCAAAATTACTCTCACAACGTTTACGGAAAAGAGGCTGTTCTAACAAGCTTCTTAAACAATCAAATAAACAAGCTCTTAATAGAGGCTGCAGAGAGTTGCTTCAAACTAGACCTACAAAATAATGCTAAACCTAGAATTGTTTACATCAATACTTTTTTTTGCAAACAATTCCTCCTCTATCCAAAAATTGATTAGTAAACATTGGTACCTAATTAAAGACTCCATTGGGGAAGAGAAAACATTATTTGCCTACAAAGGAGTCAGACTTTAAAGGACATACCCGTACATGCTATTAACAAAGATAATACAAGATTCGAGAGCCTAACACGACTATGGGGTTTAACTGTAATCAAGGACAGCTTCCCCTGTGGCACATGCTCTGATTGTAATTGTACGATTCGTACGCATATTTTCAAACATGCAGGTCTTAAGCTTACTCTTACTTTCTTGCGAATGTCAAACAAACAATGTAATATAGGCACTAAAATGCCCACGTAATAAAAATGACATTGGGGAAACGGGACGTCCCTTTAGAACCAGACTATTAAATCGCAGGTCTAAAATCAGGCTTAAAAGCATTCAAGCACCTTTGGTCCAATATTTTCTGGAGCAGGGTAACAATGAAGACAACATCTCCTGGACCACAATTGATATTGTTAAGAGCACACAACAAATGGACAGTATTTAATCAAATTTAGATTGCAAAGAGATTAAATGAATTTTACATTTTGAATCACACCTTTCTGGTCTTAATGTCCAACTGAAATGGACATCATTGTTATAACAACTTTCAAATCCATGTAGTTTATTCAGAGCTGTTCATGGAGTTGATACATTTCGAGTGTCTGTTTAATAGCCCTATAGACATAGCACAATATACACTCGAACACAGAGATATCAATATATCACCTTACTACAATCTGTGTTGGTGAAGAACCGTCTGGTGTCACACATTTATTTACTTTTTTACTTCACAATTTGAGCAATTGAACTAAAGGTTTCTTGGCATACTATGTACACATAGACAGCGTATTTTTGAAGTTTGCTATGCTAACACACGCACTCTCCAATTAGTCACAGACTACTTAAGACGTTTTTCAGTCCGGTTAGTCAAATATGATGAAAACATATTCTAAAATAAAAATAACCCATTAATTATGGATCTTTCCCTTTGTATTTATTTGAACTAAATACGTTCATTATTTATCATTTCACTATTGCACCATTGGTGACGGATGCCCTATCACAAACATACACCTACAGAATGGCACACTGCGTCTTTTATTCACATGGATGGATGACATGTGTAGCCCTTCAGCTGCTATATCCATCCAAGATGGTGCATAGGTGAGGGTAAGCACAGGCCCCACTTCATTCCAGTTATCTGTGAGAAGCGCTGTCCAGAAACAAGGGTAAGCCATCCTTGATGCTATACACTAATAACAGCAGGCTGTCTATCTAGACATGTGCACACTGTGAATAAGATCTCTAACTCACTGGTTGCTTTGAATAACTTTGGTTTCAGGGTTTTCCATTCATAACATCGAGCCCCAGGCTAAGTTCTACTTTTTCAAGATCTAGAAAAGGTTTTACATTCAAATAATCGTCTGATCTGAACTTGATCATGTTCCACAAATACCAGACAACTTTGATTCCATACACTAGTATGAATACCTTTCCCCCCCAACAGCCTAATCATTTGTAACTAGAATGCCCTACTCTATTCGTCTTTCATGCAGCTAGATACAGACTTGTTTTGATGACTTATTGACAATTGATGACATAATGTCATTACGCTCTCACCTGTGGATAGTAGACTCTTTCCACACAGTTATAATCACTTGTCCCTAAGCTTTGTCCACTCTAATTTGGTTTGTTTACCAAAATTTGACATTTGAAATTTGGGGCATTCTACCTTTCAACATCTCCCCCCAGAAGCTTAACATTTCCACAGAGCCCTAGTTCTCTCTAGGCTGGACTACTGCAGCAGCCTCTTCCTCAATCTGTCTCTTTCCTCCCTTTGCCCCCTTCAAATAATCCACGCTAGGACTGCAAGACTTATCTTTGGCCTCAATGCCAGGGACTGCATCTCTCCAGCCCTAAAATCTCTCCACTGGTTCCCAGTGAAATTCAAGAACCTTTGCATCATCCACAAGGCTGTCTGGGGCCTGGGACCTCTCTACATCCAGCTTTCCCTCCCTAAATTCCTCCCGGACAGAGTCCTTCCGTCCTCTGGCTCCAACTCTCTGCAGGTTAAACGTTTGTCCAAGCAGAGAGTGGGAGGTAGATCCCTTTCCTCAGCTGGTTCCTCGATCTGGAACGGCCACTCTGACCCCCTCAGACTTGAGACAGAGCTTCATAAGTTCCAGAAACTTCTCAAGACTTTGCTTTTCTCCTCTTCCTTCCCTCTCTGCAGTGCTAACTTTCTCTCTGCCACTGTGACTGGGGCCTGGTCCCTTCAGAGGCAACAGGGGCCAGACCACCCCCTACCAGTCCCCCCTGCATCCCTTGCCAGCCCTTGCCCTCTGGCTCCCTTTCCTGGACTACCCCAATCTGGTCCTCCCTGTCCGTCACACTCATCCTCCCTCCCCACCTTTCCCCTGGCACTTGCCACCTTGGCCCCCCTCCACTTACCCACCCTCCCCCTTTGGGCACCCCATTCCTGCCCTCCTGCACTTCCCTCTCTGCCCCCTCCACCCCTGCACTTACCACCTGTTCATGCACTTGGACGGTAGGATTGTCACAAAGCCAATATAACCGTTTTTGTTGTTCTACTTTTGTGATTCCCATGCCCCCCCAACTTGTCTTGTGGCACCTGGAACCACTTGTGTATAGGCACCATAAATGACCAATCAATAAATACTAAATAAAATATGGAACAAAACATTATACATGAGTCATAACACTAAGACTGTATTCATTGGAATTTCATTTAAATACATTCATATTGATACCAATATTTCCCTTTCTTTATTTTAAGTTAAGAACCCAGAGACCACGTAAGTTGGAACTGGAAAACTTGTTGTCGTTGAAGTAGACCATGTGCGCAAATGGACTATGCACAATACATGGTCGAAGCATGTCAGACGGTTTTTGTCTCCTCACTGTATTGCATATTCTGTAAATTGTTTTTTTACGGTTGAGGAGGTGTAATTCCCCATGAGTTAATATATTTAGTGTGTTTCTTACATAAGAGAAATAACAGGACTACGTATTCACTTAACACACACAGCTTAATACTTATTGCTTTTTGATTTGTTTGTATTTTGAGTGATACGATTGCTGATGAATGAATGCATCCTTCTTTCTTTTCTTTCCTTTGTGGTGGCTCAGTTCTGTTTGCCTGTATACTTTTTTGTGAATCATTTAAAATAATTCCATCAAATGGCTTCGTAATGAATTTGTTCTAACAAATGCTCTCCTCTATCTCCCTCTCTATCTCTGGTGTTCCCCGGGGGTCTAATCTCTCTCCTTTGCTGTTCCACCAATACCTGGCACCCCTCACCCACCGCATTGCTGCTTTCTGCTCCAACTTTCAGTGCTATGCGGACAATACTCAGCTCGCTGTCAGGTTCCCCTCATCCGCCTCTACTCCCTCTCTCATCTCGGATTTTCTGTCCACAATCCAGGAGTGGTGCGCCGCATGTGATCTCTGCCTTAATGCCAATAAGACAGAGATCCTTCTCATCGGCTCACCAGCACCTTGCTTTCCTCTCACTCTCTGGCCGTCCACTCTGGGCCCTCTTCCGGCTCCTACCTGTGAGGCTAAGAACCTCTGGGTCATCTTCGACTCCACACTCTCCTTCTCTCCTCACATCTCTGATGTCTCTCAGAAGTCAAACTACCAGCTGCACCTCCTCAGAGGTATTCTTCCTTTCCTCTCTTTCCCCCAGAAGCTCACTGTCTCCAGAGCTCTGGTTCTCTCTAGGCTGCACTACTGCAACAGCCATTTTCTAAAACTACCTGCCTCTACTCTCCGTCCTCTACAACTCATTCAGAACAGGACTTTGAGACTTGTCTTTGGCGTCAAGCCCAGGGATCACATCTCTCCAACACTGAAATCTCTTCATTGGCTCCCAGTGGCGGCAAGGATCAAGTTCAAGACCCTCTGCATCATCCACAGGGCTTTCTGAGGCCTGTGACTGGAATATCTCTGGTTCCGGAAGCACCTCAAGACCTCCATCTTTGCTTCTGCCTTCTCTCTTCCTCTCCCCTGCTGATCCCCTGTCATATACACACTCTGAATTCCGGCCCCTGGTCCCTGCTTGTCCAGCTGCAAACATGCACTGCCAATTGGCACCACCTGCACTTGTGGACTGTACCTGTAACCCTACAGGCCCTCTCCTGCACTTATTAGACACTTGTTGTCTGCACTTCTAACATTAGCACTTGCCACCCGTTGGATGCACTATTTGTTGTTTCCTGATTCCTTGTCCTGCACTTGTCCGTCCTCCCACAGGCTACCCTCACCCCCCGGCACTTCATCCCTCCCCGCTCCCCTGCACTTGCGCAATCTGAATGTCACTAGGCCTGGTAAAAAGGGTTGTTTTTTGTCCTCCCTCTGTTTCCCCTCCCTTGCCTTTTCGCGCCGTGAAACACGTGTGTATAGGCACGTTATAAATGCCATAACATATCATAAAAAGCCAAAAAACGATTCTTGCAAAAATCATCCCAACATATTATCAATAAGACCATTTTTCTTGTGATGTCTTTCATATTCTAGTACAGGGGTCCCCAACCTTTACGTTAGCTAGAGCTACTTGTAGTGGAGGCCAACAGTGGAGAGCTACTAGCGTGCGATATCGGGGTGGGGATATTTATAAACCTCTGAATTTTTACCAATTTTTTTTGGCCCAATTATTTCCCCTCTATAAGCAGATGGAATAACATATGCCTTCACGATTATATTAAGAACTTCAAAAACCTCTTTGTTGCATTATTATTTATCAGTAGCTGTCTCAAAAAGACAGATATTTGTTCGACTAGCAAACAAATATCCTGTACTTTTTGTGCCCCTTACTTTGCGTTTTATGCAGGCTTTCTACATGCTAGGCACACTAGTGTTTTCCAAATGTGCATTTCACACTTCCATAAAAAATACAGTAATTTCCCAAATTGAAAAATGCTGCTTGTGTTCACTAGTTTTCTTTGAAATGTTTTTTTTGTCAGACACCACGCATACTCTGTTATTTGTGTGCCCCTCTGTGTTTTAGCACAGGTTATATTTATAAAGATGTTGTATGCTTGTCAAGCTGGTTAATCACAAATAAATGCTTCTGTTGTGCTGACAGCAGTTTTTAGGAAATTAAACTGTGGGCTCATGGGTGCCAACTTTTGATTTCACTACAGGGGCAGAAATATCCCCACCTCCTCCCTGAATATAAGCAAGCAACCAGCCCAACCCATACCCTGGCCAAACACATTTTATAGCACTTATTTTATAAGGCATTGCAAAATGTCATACGATTAACAACATGTAGTTTTGAATATATAACATCTCAGCATCGGTCTGTCAACCTGCTGAGCTACCCTGGTAGGCTTCTACTGTACAGCGTGTCTGTGGATCACTTAATGTACTAAAAGTGGGTGTACTTGGGTCATGGAAGTGATTTAAAGTGGAAATGTACAGTGTAGAGTTTGGAAAGAAGTTACAGGAAAGAAATTGCGCCATTTTTTAAATATTATTTTGAACATTTCCAGGCGAGCGGCAGTGCTACTGTCATATTTTCATTGCGTGGTCACAATGATCCTGATCCTGGCCCAGCCCCACCAACATCTCTGGCAAACAAGAGCAGCTTGTTTAAGCAAGACAGTGTTGTGGGGGCGCAACAAGGCAAGGGAGTGGAACAGAGGAGAACAAAACAACGATCTTACTAGGCCCAGTGACATTGAGAACGCGCAAGTGCATGGGAAAGAGGGAAAGGGGAAAAGTGCATGGCAGGGGGAAAGTGGAAAGTGCAGGACAGAGGAGAGACAGATAACTATTAAGAAATCATCAATAAATAAATAATAATAATAAATAAAATAAATAAAGCGATAAACGGTGTTAGTGCAACCAGCAAGTGGCAAGTGCTGGGTTTAGCCGACAGGGAAAATCTGATAAGTGCAGTGCCATGACTGACTTGTACAAAATAACCTCACATTCAGTGGTAGAGGGACTTGTGATGCTTGATCCTAAGAGAGGACCTCCACTATAAGAGATTCCAGGTCAGAACACGGCGATGGAGCCTGATTGAACGCAGTGGGGGATTGGTGGGCTCTCGCCTTTAGAAAATGCTTTAAATAATGAGATCAAATGGTTCACTTTACAGCACAAGTTTTTGGGGACAATAAGACAAATTACAGTCGATTCAGCAGGGTAACAGATGGAATAATCCAATAGATGGATGTCAGATTACAAACAGGATACAGAAGCCTTGTTACAGCATTTCCATGATGCCTGTGCCCACAGTATATGCCAACCTTGCCACTGTCAAACACTTTCATTATCTCGCCCATATTACATGCCAACACTCCTGCTGCCGTGCACATGTTAATAATGCCTTGATCCACAAGTGCCAGCATTGCCTTGTAAAACACTATTTATCCTGTCTGTGCCTAAATATATTTCAGATATATGCCATGTATATGGTAATGTAAAACACTTTCATGATGGTGCCCAGAATATATGCCAGCATTGTTACTCTAAAGGACAGGTTCTTGAAACCTGTGTCCACAATATATGTCGGGATTGCTTTGCAAAACACATTTACATGCTGTGACCAAAAATATGCCAATAACAATTCTGGCACTGTAAATGTTTTTCACAATCTACACCGGCCAGGCAGCATGCCAATGCAAAGCCCATTCATGGTGCCAGTGTGACCTCTCACCTGTAACCTTTTACATGCAGAGTTCCTTACTGCCAAAGACTGAGCAGCTTCACCTGTAATCTAGCACTTGCATTCCTGATCACTGCCCTAAAATTGTTAACCTTGTGTACACCCTGCAACGTGCATGCCCCGTCTCTACGTCGCCATAAGCAACATCACCTATACGTCAGCAGGTGCATTCCTCATCACTGATCTACAATGTACACCCTCCTGTAGCCAGCATTTTCATTTTTCACCACCACCTGCGCGGCGCAGCCACACCTGTAAACCCACGCCTGCATTCCTTGCCTCTTTTTCTGCTTAAATAGCTCTCTGAGGCCTGCGGGCCTGGTTTTTGCGCTTCATAAATGACGTAACATAACATAACTGCCCTGTCTATGTACATGCATGTGCAGTCTCACGCGTCAGCCACATCGCCGCCTGCACTACGCTGGGTAAGTTCACCTGCAATGCCGCACATACATTCCCGATGACTGCCCTAGACTGGGCCACTTCACCTATGACCCAGCAGACGCATTCCTCACATTTGCCCGACAGTGGGCACCCTCGGCTGTAACTGAGCACCTGCAGTCTCTAGCATGGAAACGGGATCTGGCGCCTCCTGCGAGCTCCTGACATAGCTCACTGAACCTGCGTCGCATTTGGCAATAGTATATACCTGCATAAAGACATCAGGGGAAAAGAATGTGACAAAGGGGCAGGAATAATGTTTCAGTAAATGCATGTGAGAGATAAGAGAGAGAGAGAGAGAGAGAGAGAGCGAGCGAGAGAGCGAGAGAGAGAGAGGAAAGGAGGGAGAGAAGGAAGATGGGAGAGAGAGAGAGAGAGAGAGGGGGGAGAGATGACATAAGAAGGTCAGGCGGGCATGCAGAGGGACAATGCATCCAAATACGTATTTCTATATGGGAAAATGTACCCCCACCGTACATTATAAGTATAGTGCATGCCACCGAGGAGTTCCGTGACCAAATAGAGGAAGGAGTTCCGTTGTAAGCTCACAGATCACCATGGTGACTTGTAATATCTTTTTTACCTGTGGTAGTGGGGATTTTATTCCGTATAATACATTTTATTTATTGCATATTTGTAATGCGCCTATACAACAAATGGTGTTTCAAGGCGCCACAAGGCAAAAAAAGGGGTTGGGGCACAAGGGAAAGATAACAATAGTAGGCCTTGTGACATGCAGATTGTGCAAGTGCAGTAACAAGAAGTGCGAGGGAGAGGGTGGGGGGGTGTGCCGGTCTGCACGAATGTGACGTGCTACGGTGGGAATGGAAGAGATGGGCAAATCGGAGACAGTGCAAGTGAAAAGGGCGGGTGGGGAAGAGGGGGCAGGGGGATAAGGGAGTGCTAATGGAGGCCAGGTGGACAAATGCCAGGAAATGCATGGGATGAGGGTCAATATGCTAAGTGTGAGGAAGGGGGAGGACTGGGTGGGGGGGGGACTGGTGCCCTGTAGAACTCAGAGGGAACCAGGCAGCCGTCACTGCGGCCAAGCAACATAATTCCCTTTAATACCTCGTCTCTTGCTTAATATAATGTAAGAGATCTTCCATTTGCTGATCATAGGATCAATATAGAATCTGTTTGCATTTATAAAAACAAATATGGCCCTCCGAATGTTTTGCAGAAGAATAGTTCAAGCAGTTTCATAAAATATATTGAAACAAAAACGTTCATTTTGTGCTTTAAAATAGTAACATGCCACTTCTTGCTCACATGTGTCAAACTCCAGCAGTGCACAAATTAAACATTCTAACGTAAACAGTGCCTTGACAATTACCGGCTACAATGTGTCACAGAAAAGGACTCTGCAAGCAAGGAATCTGAAAAGCTTTTCAGGGCTTTAATTAAGTAGAGCTGACATTCTCTCTGCAGGCTCAAGCGGCAGCCATTGTGACGTCACAGCTATAGTGTAGTAACTGATTACAGAGCTGTTGCCATGTCATTTTCTTTTTTTTTTTTTTTTTGAAAATGTATTTTCAGTTCATAACACAAAAAACATCACCATACAATACAGGAACATATTTACAAAAAATATATATATATATATACAAAGTCACAAAAAATCTAGATATCAAAGAAACCAAACCCGCCCCACCCCTTGTTCACATCTCAGGACCTTATATAATCAAGATCAATATAGTTCCACAAATTTCCCCCATATCTTTGCAAACAGACCCATCTTGCCCTGTTTCTTATACAAACGTTCCTCCATAGCTGTCAAATCTCGCATTTCGCTTAGCCACATTTCTTTATCCAAGGCAGCAGCCGATTTCCAATTTCGAAGGATCATTTTTTTACCCATTGCCGCCCCTCTAAACAACCATTTCTTTTGGCATTGAGATAGATCATCCAAGTTGAAATCGTTCCTCAGAATTATTGTCTCAAAATTAAAATCAATCATCATATCCAGGACACCCTCACAAATTTCACCAACCTCGCAGCAAAACCCTCGAACCTTCACACAATCCCACATCATATGTTCCATAGTACCATCCTCCTGAACACACGCCCAACATTCTGGACCGTCCTTCAAACCTCTCCTCCACATTTTTTCTGGGGTCCAATAGACCCTATTTAGGATCTTTATTTGTCTAGTCCGCTCAGTCAAACCCAATGAGCATAATCTGACATTCTCACACATTTTGGTCCAGCTTTCCACTGTAATGTATGTTCCAATTCTCCTACCCCACTCAGCTCTTAGCAAATCATTGCCCTTATATTCAAAAAGAAGCTGCCTATACACCCGGCTTGCCAAGCCACCTCCACCCACCAGTGTTTTCCTAGTCAGAAATTCCAGATTCAGACTACTTTGAAAATCAATCACACTGACAGCCAACTTCAGTTTCCTGTAATCTGATAATCTGAAACCATCAATGCAAAATTCCCTTTGTAGATCTCCAGCACTTTTCCATTCACCCTTAGACAAGAGGTCACCAATCCAGTTGATAGCACCTAAAAACCAATCAGGCCAGAAGAATGTTTTGCCATTCAATTTAACAGATGGGTTCATCCATAGCGACGCATTGGGATCTCTGCACGCATCCGTACCTAACAAGGCATTCAAATTCTTCCAAGAATCTCTCAACGACATTGTCAATACATCCTTCACCCCTTTCGATACTGTGGTCAACAATGCCCTAGGCGACAACGGACCATTAGCACTGGCCTCGGCCACCTCCCATACATCAGGATGTGTTCCCAAGAAATCAACCATGAAAGCACAACTGAAGGCCAAATGATAGGCCCTGAAATTCGGTACACCCAATCCACCTTTCTCCAAAGGTAATTGGAGCTTCCACAAGCTCAATCTCGCCGGTTTTCTGTCCCACAAGAACCCTTGTATAAGCCGATCCAATTCTTTCCAATAAGATGTTTCCATTTTCAATGGGACCATACTTAAAACATAATTGATTTTAGGGGCCGACATCATTCTTAACGCATTGACCTTCCCCCAGAGGGAGAGTTTTAGTAGCCCCCATCGTTCCAAATCAGTGTTAAGAGCCCCAACAATCACATTCATGTTCACCCTTGCCAAGTCACAAATCCTCGGAGTGATCCAAATTCCCAAATATAACATCTTATCCGGACACCAACGAAACCCTAGATCAGTGACATATCTTTTGCTACACCCAGGGACCAACGGCATCACTTCCGATTTGTCCCAATTCACTTTATAACCAGAAAACCCCTGGAATGAAGTTAAGACCTCCATTAAAGCCAGTAATGACCGATTCATTCCCGCAGGACCAAAAGTATATCATCTGCAAAAAAACCAAATCTTCTGTTGCAAACCCCAACACCAGACACCCAATATGTCCAAATTATTGCGTATTATAGCCGCTAGAGGCTCAATCACCAGCACAAATAACAAAGGCGAGAGGGGGCAACCTTGTCGCGTTCCTCTCTCCAGTCTTAAAGGCATAGAACGAATCCCATTGGTGTTAACATCAGCTGTAGGTTCCGAATACAAGAGCTTAATCCATGACCTAAAATTCACTCCAAATCCAAATTTCTCGAGGACCATAAATAAGAAATCCCATTCCACCCGGTCAAAAGCCTTTTCCGCGTCTAATGAAAAAACTGCTGCATCCTCTGATCCGTCATTAGCCTTATTAATCGTATGGTATAACCTTCTGATGTTGCTGGATGTTTTCCTCCCTTTCACAAAACCCGACTGATTTACATTGATCAATTTCGGCAGCAGATCCTCAAGTCGACCAGCCAAGACCTTGGCCAAAATTTTGTTGTCTGTGTTAACGAGACTAATCGGTCGATAACTCCCAGGGAGCGTCTCATCCTTTCCCTTTTTCGGAAAAACAGATATCATGGCATGTCTAGTCGAAGCCGGTAACAACCCATTAGCCAAAGAGGACACATACATGTCCTTAAGTAGATTCAGAACCGAATCTGGCAATATCTTGTAGAATTCTACCGGAAAGCCGTCAGGCCCAGGCGATTTCCCAACACTTAATTTGCCAATAGCTTTCTTAATCTCATCTAATGTCAGATCCCTCTCCAGTAACCTTGAGTCACAATCCGGAATTCTAGCGAGGTTCGCATCCTCAAGAAAGTCAACTCTCCCAATTGACATATCAATTTCACTCGCATATAAATGCTTGTAGTAATCCCGAAAAACACTGTTAACTTCATTCGGCTTAAATGTGATTCGGCCATCCATATCCTGAACGGATGCAATCGACCGTTCAGATTCCCTCATTTTCAACCTATATGCCAGCCATTTATCACACTTCTCACCTTTCTCAAAGTATTCACATTTCAGGCCATAGTATTTTCTATCCGTCTTTTCCTCAATCATATCAAGAAGTTCTTTCTTTAGTTTCCTCAATTCAACATCATCATCCCTATTAATCGGATCAGCCATGACCATCTTGGACAAATCATAAATCCTAATTTCAAGTTCTTTCATCCTAACAGCATCTTTTTTTTTCAATCCGCACGTCAAATTAATCAGGTAACCCCTCATAGTACACTTAAAGGCTTCCCAAACTACCTCCGATCTCAAATCACCATTGTGATTTACCGAAACAAAGAAATCCATTTCCTCCCTCAATTTATCTACCTCCTTTTCCATTTTCAAATATGTACCATCCATTCTCCACGTATACTGTCTCTGAGCAGGACCTCCCAAGTCGATACACATCACCACATGTGCATGATCCGTCAACAAAATCGCGCCAATTTCACTGGATTTAAAATTATTAGTCATAAATCCGGCTGTTAACATCATGTCCAGTCTAGAATAAACCGAGTGCGCACCTGAGTAAAAACTATATTCTCTTGCACTCGGATGCTGCAACCTCCAACAGTCCCGTAAAGCCTGTTCCTCCAACAATTTGGTGAGAGATGCATAATGGCGATCACTATGTCTATAATTACCCGGCACACTCCTATCCAAATCCTTGTCCAAGACAGTATTAAAGTCACCACCAAGAATGATGTTATCCGAACCAAAATCCTGAAGCTTTTGAGCCACCTTGCTAAAGAACGAACCATCATCCACTGAAGGGGCATAAACATTACAAATCGTCACCAGATAACCCTGGATATTGACCAGCAGAGCCACCAGCCTGCCCTCACCATCTGACACTTCGCGTACAACCTTCAATGTAGAATTCCTCCTGATCAAAATTGCCACTCCCCGCGACCCAGTGGAAAAACATGAGCTATAAGCCCTACCAACCCAACCTTTCCTTAGGCTATCAACCTCGTCTTTAAGCAAGTGAGTCTCCTGACTAAAACAAATGTCACATTTCAGCCCCTTCATATGACTCATAGGGCCTCATTAGGACCCAGGCGGTAAGGGGTTTACGGCGGCGTAAACAGCGCCGACCCTTACCGCCTGATTCCGAGGTCCCTTAGCGCCATGGAGGTTTTAACACCTGCTTTTAGCAGGTGTTAAAATCCATGGCGCTAAGGGACCTTGTTGTTAATTACGCCACCGTAATTTACGGCGGCGTAATTAACGCCTTCCCCACTCCCATTATGCCCTATGGGGCAGAAATGGGAATGGGGAAGGGTAAATGGGTTAATGGGGACTTACCGCCCCACTCACCTCGGAATGGGGCGGTAAGTCCGCCAACCACCATGGCGTAAACGGAGTTTACGCCATGGTGGTAAAGGTACGACCCAGGCGGTAACTTAACGCCTGGGTCGTAATGAGGCCCATAACCTTCAGCCTTTTCTAAGAATGATTAAGTCAATATACATTCCACGTTAGAACTCGTAAATCACCAGCCATTTTCACAGACCCTTTGTCATGTCATTTTCTTAGATGTTGCAACTTGTCTGTAATAAGAACATTATTTCCAGGGCTTTTTTTTAAATACAGATATTGCTAAGTGGCATATTTAAAAGCTGCATTATTATGAATCAACTCTTCTCCAGGGGAAAGGTATCCTGTGCTGCTTTTGTGGGGGGGGGTGTGGGAGGGATCGAGGGGGGTAAATAGCTCCATAAACCTGTGGCTTATTTAGCAGCTCTGCTAAAAGCGTGGGCGCATAATCAGATCAGGAATAAAGACTTAGAAAATGACGTATATTACAGTACACGTGTGTGAGGATAGACAGGCGGACTTGGGGGGATAAGGGGGTGGGAATAGCATAATGGAAACGGGTGGACGGATAGATGGGGAGACGGATGAGGGACAGTCTGAGAGAGATTGCAGAGGATGGAGAGACGGAGTAGCTTGCGAGCAGAAAGTCATGCTTTCGAGATTATAGACATATAGTTTTTCAGGAATGAGAACAAACTACAGAAAGTGCTGCTTTGCGCTTTAGAAAATGTCGAAATCATAGAATGTTTCAAAACAAATACAATTGCCTTAAAACGTAGTCATAGTGTTTTTTTCTTTCCTTCTATTACTCGGATGAGTGGGGGAAAACAATACAAAAAGGTGTGCCACTGTTTTGTTTTGAGATCTATCCGAAAGGTAGGGAAATCTGCCGTCTAACTGAAAGAGACTGTCGGCTTGGACACTCGTCTCGAGGAGCTCTGTCCCCTTGGTAAATATGCCAAGAGCAGCACCAGCAGAGGTGTGCCGGGGTGGCCTGCATGCGCTGGGAGCTGTGGCTAGTGCGTGTTACCTATTAATATTCGCAGAAGGCGGCTAATATGCGCAGGAGGAGGCTGATATGCGCAGAAGGCGGCTAATATGTGCAGGAGGAGGCTGGTATGCCCAGGAAGGGGCTGGTATGCGCAGGAGGCGGCTAATATGCGCAGGAGGAGGCTGATATGCGCAGGAGGCGGCTAATATGCGCAGGGGGAGGCTGATATGCGCAGGAGGAGGCTGGTATGCGCAGAAGGCGGCTAATATGCGCAGGAGGAGGCTGATATGCGAGGGAGGAGGCAAATATGCGCAGGAGGGGGCTATTCAGATGGCGTGACCTCTGCATGCCCCTCCACTACTGCCCCACACGTTCCCCTGCCCGACTCTACTGCCTGGTTTGGCATCATTCTCGGCCCGCACACACCATGGCCCCAGCCCCACCGTCATGGCTAAGGCACCCATAATGCCTTCAGCTCAGCAACTCTTCCGGCGCCTGCGTGACTGTCACTCTCCCTCCTCAGGCCAGTTCTCGTGCTTTCGCCGTGTACTCGCTCTCTCTGCATCTGTCACCACGGCCGGCGTCCCATAGAGCTCTCACAAAGCACCGACTTTTCAGCGAGCTGCTTCAACCCGGTGTATCTCTCGCTTACACACACAGCGCCACAGATTTCTCGCGCAACTCGGCCTCTCGCACGCCTGCTTCATTCGTCCTGTCTCCGCCGATTCTGCCTCTCAGTCGCAGTCTCTGGCGCCCCTGCCTCTCCCTTTCCTTCCTCTCCCCCGTCTGTCTCTCACCTGCCTCGACTTATCCCACTGCCGCACTTCCTACAACATTACCGCGCTGCGCCCGCCGCGCCCTCACCCCGTCCCCTCCGCCTCTCCCACCCTGTCCTGTGTGCTGCCACCACACGGTGCCTCCAGCCCCCCCCCACTCGTGCTACTACTTCCACCCCTGCTCCCCTACCCGTCTCCCTCGCCTCTCCTTCTCCCAACTGCTGTGTCTCTACTCGTGCCTCGCCAACGTGAATCGCAGTTTCAGCCCCATCTCCCACCGCCTTTCCCGGCTCTTTACCCCGCACACCTGCCCGCCCCAGCCCTGCTACCGACGCCCGGCTCTCCCCCGTTGCCTTCGCTGCTCTCTCCGCCACCCCTGCCCCCCCCCACCTCTCAGTGCTGCAGTCAGCGCTGCCTTTCTGGCGCCCGCCACCTGCGCACTAGGCGTCTTTTCTGGTCCCACCGCCTTTGCCGGCTCTTTACCCCGCACACCTTTCTGCCCCAGCCCTGATTCCGACGCCCCACAGTTCCCGCTCCTGTCTCCACCACCTCTGCCACCCACCCTCATCTCTCGCGCCCGCTCCCGCCACCTGCGCACTAGGCGTCTTTTCTGGTCCCACCGCCTTTCCCTGCTCTTTAACCCTCACACCTATCCGCCCCAGCCATGCTACCGACGCCCGGCTCTAGTCTCCCAGTAGCTCACGCTTCTGTCTCCGCCACCCCTTCTTCGCTCCCACCCGTCAGTACTCCAGTCAGCGCTGCCTTTCTGGCGCCCGCTCCCGCCACCTGCGCACTACCTCGGCCAGTCCTGCGTCTTTCCTGGTCCCACCGCCTTTCCCTGGTCTTTGAGCCCTGCTTCCGACGCCCGGCTCTCCCCCTTTGCGCCACCCCTGCCACCCACCCGTCAGTACTCCAGTCAGCGTTGCCTTTCTGGCGCCCGCTCCCGCCACCTGCGCACTACCTCGGCCAGTCCTGCGTCTTTCCTGGTCCAACCGCCTTTCCCTGCTATTTGAGCCTTGCTTCCGACGCCCGGCTCTCCCCCGTTGCGCCACCCCTGCCACCCACCCGTCAGTACTCCAGTCAGCGTTGCCTTTCTGGCGCCCGCTCCCGCCACCTGCGCACTACCTCAGCCAGTCCTGCGTCTTTCCTGGTCCCACCGCCTTTCCCTGCTCTTTAACCCTCACACCTATCCGCCCCAGCCATGCTACCGACGCCCGGCTCTCCCCCTTTGCGCCACCCCTGCCACCCACCCGTCAGTACTCCAGTCAGCGCTGCCTTTCTGGCGCCCGCTCCCGCCACCTGCGCACTACCTCAGCCAGTCCTGCGTCTTTCCTGGTCCCACCGCCTTTCCCTGCTCTTTAACCCTCACACCTATCCGCCCCAGCCATGCTACCGACGCCCGGCTCTCCCCCTTTGCACCACCCCTGCCACCCACCCGTCAGTACTCCAGTCAGCGCTGCCTTTCTGGCGCCCGCTCCCGCCACCTGCGCACTACCTCAGCCAGCCCTGCGTCTTTTCTGGTCCCACCGCCTTTCCCTGCTCTTTAACCCTCACACCTATCCGCCCCAGCCATGCTACCGACGCCCGGCTCTCCCCCGTTCCGCCACCCCTGCCACCCACCCGTCAGTACTCCAGTCAGCGCTGCCTTTCTGGCGCCCGCCACCTGCGCACTACCTCGGCCAGTCCTGCGTCTTTCCTGGTCCCACCGCCTTTCCCTGCTCTTTAACCCTCACACCTATCCGCCCCAGCCATGCTACCGACGCCCGGCTCTCCCCCTTTGCGCCACCCCTGCCACCCACCCGTCAGTACTCCAGTCAGCTGCCTTTCTGGCGCCCACTCCCGCCACCTGCGCACTACCTCGGCCAGTCCGGCGTCTTTCCTGCTCCCAACGCCTTCTACATTTGACGCCCGCATTCTCACACCCCGGCGCCTCCGCCCCCACCCCCCTGCTCTCGTCGCCCTGACCCCCGCATCTCACCCCTCGGACCAGAGGTCCCCCCAGCCAGGTGCGCATCTCCCCCTTAGGCTCCAGCAGAATAGAAAGAAGCGCAGTGCGCGACTCACAGGTAACTGCCGCTGGTGAGGACCAGGAAGATCTGCGGGTAGTAGACGGAGAGGACCACGCTGCGAGAGGAGAGCAGAATCATGGCTGCATTCCGGGGGCACGGCCCGTCGCCCGGACTCGTGCGTCAAGAGGCCATCTCGCCCTGCGGGGGGCTGCGCCAAACTCCCACCTCCGGGGGGCTGCACGCGGGGATCCGGCGATGCTTTCTCGATGGATTCTGCCGCGAACCGACAATCCCGCACGCCACTGAACCCTGGCAATCCAATATATCGCCGCAGGACCGCGGGCAGCCTGCTGGGGCTGGGGGCTGCTGAATTCTGCAATCCCCACTGTGTGGGTGCTGGTGCGGCTCGGGCTTCGTCGACTGGGTCCTGAGTTCCACAATCCCCACGGTGCACTCCGCTCAGCCTGCAGGTGCTGTCTGCCTGGTTCCACAATTCCCACTGTCAAGGTGCCGAACTCCGGTCACCCTGCAGTGGGTGGGAGTTGAGTTCCACAATACTCACGGTATGGGCGCTGGGCTACGCTTACCCTGCAGGTGCTGTCTGCTGGGTTCCACAATCCGCACTGTATTGGTGCTGAACTCCGATGAGCCTGCAGTGGCTGGGTGCTGAGTTCCACAATCCTCACTGTATGAGTGCTGGACGCAGGCCAGCTTTCTGTGGCTGGGTGCTGGATTCCCCAATCCTAACTGTCTTGGTGCTGAACTCCGGTCAGCCTGCTGTGGCTGGCTTCTGGATCCCCAAATCCCGCGCAAATGGGTGCTGGACTCCGGTCAGCCTGCAGAGGCTGGGTGCAGAACTCCCCAAGACCCGCTCTGTGTGTGCTGGACTCCGGTCAGCCCGCAGTGGCTTTCTGCTGGACTCCCCGATTCCTGCTGTATGGGGGCTGGGCTCCGGTCTGCCTGCAGTGGCTGGACGCTGGACTCCTCAATTCCCGCTCTATGGGTGCTGGACTCCGGTCAGCCTGCAGTGGCTGGGTGCTGGACTCCCCAATCCTCTCTGTATGGGTGCTGGACTCCAGTCAGCCTGCAGCGGCTTTGTGCGGGACTTTCCAATCCCTGAAGTATGGGTGCTGGACGCCAGTCAGCCTGCAGCGGACGGGTGCTGGAGTACCTAACCCCCGCTGTATGGGTGCTGGGCTCTGGCCAGCCTGCAGTGGCTGGGTGCTGGACTCCCCAGTCCCCACCTTTTTGGGTGCTGGACTTTGATCAGCCTGCAGCGGCCGGGTGCTGAAATCCCCAATCCCCACTGTATGGGTGCTGGACTCTGGTCAGCCTGCAGCGGCCGGGTGCTGAAATCCCCAATCCCCGCTGAATGGGTGCTGGACTCTGGTCAGCCCGCAGTGGCTTTCTGCTGGACTCCCCAATCCCTGCTGTATGGCTGCTGGGCTCCGGTCTGCCTGCAGTGACTGGGTGCTGGACTCCCCAACGCCCTCCAAGTCACTCTCTTTGGGTGCCTAGGATCATCTGGTCGACTGATGGAATCCTTTTCCTTAGGGGTGGAGTTCCCAGTCCCTCAAGCCCTCCAAGGTGGCAGCTGGATTCCTTTCAGTTCTGCCTGGGCGCCGGGGATCTCTCAATGTGGGTGCTTTAATGTAGCCCACACAACCAGCTTTTTTCGGTTCAGTGCTGGAACCCTGAAAATGCAACCTTGTTAGATGTCTGGCCCATTGTTGTTTTTTTTTTTCTGGTTACACCCCGAAGACCAATCAATCAATCTGTGGTGGATGGGTTGTAGGGTGATGGTAGCCAGCCACTCCCCGATGATGGCTGTTGGAGTCCTGTCAATACCAGTTTGATAAGGTGCTGGAGACCTATGACGTTTGTGATGGAGTCTCCGCTCAATCCTTCATTGATAACTCCTGGTGCCCGCAGTCCTTTTTCGATTGGTGCCAGGGTCTCACAATCCTCCTCTGATCTGTGTTGAGGCCCCAAGTCTTGCTTTAAAGGGTGTTGGGCTCCCCTCAGACTTCCTCTAATCTTTCCAGGAGACCATGAGTCCTTCTTTGACAGGTGCTGGAGCTCACCACTCCTTCTTTGACGGCTGCTGGAGCGCACTCAACTCTCCTTGGGTCTTTTCTTGGAGCCCCACCCCTCTTCCCCTCGATGGGTTTTGGAGCCCTCCAGGCTCTCTTTGATAGATGCTGGAGGCCACCAGCCCTTCCCTGATGGGTCTTGGAGTCTCCTCGGTCCTTTAATCGTGGGTGGTGCAAGCCTTCCCTGAGAGATGTTGGAGGCCGGCGGTCCTTTGATTTGTGTTGGGGCCCCCTCTGATGGGTGTTGGGGTCTCACCAGTCCTCCATGTATCGCTGCTGCAGAACCCCCCCTTCCCCCACCCGGCCCCCCAGTCCGCCCTTGCTGGAGGGTGGAGTCCTGGCGGTCCTGTTCTCCTTCCTTTGATGCTCGGTGCACTGCCCGTATCCCCCCTCTCCGATGGGCGCGGGGAGTTCTCAGGCGCAGTGCCGGGTGGCGCCCCCCGCAGGGCTTTGCTTCAGGGCGGTTTGCTGCTGGCTACCGTCGCCCGATTGAGGCGGGCAGCGCTGGTGCCCGCAGTCCCAGCTCCCAGGGCAGCGGCTGCGTGTTGCCTTTGGCTGCCGCTCCGGCTGCATTCGCTGCTGGAGCTGCTCCTGGCTCGGGGGCGCTGCCTGTCATGTCTCAGTGGTCGGAGCTCTTGCGCCGTGGCTTCTCTGGCTGGAATGGGGGTGCCCTGGTGGGATGGCGAAGGGGCGGAAAGCGCCCCTCTCTCGCCGCCGCTGGGACCCGGGGCTGCCATTGGGTAGTTTGCTGTAATCCGCCTCCTTTGGGGCAGACAATAGAGTGACAGTGATCTACAAGGCTCGCATCTGCGCGGCACCCGGAGGCTGGGAGCAGCGCCCCTGCGGTTCCCACAGCTTCTGCGGGTTACGCTGGAAACTCTGCTACCAGTTAAAACCAGCAGTACTAGCCACATGAAACAGGGGGGCGAGGGAGCGCGGCCAGAGATGAAATGTTCTCTTCTGTCAGCCCACACCCGTGCACCCCCTCCCCATTCCCAGTGTAAAAAAAAAAACCTCATTTCATCCACTCGCGCGTGCGTGCGTGCGTGCGTGCGTGCGTGTGTGTGTGTGTGTGTGGTGGAATCACACTTTAAGGCAATTTAAGGGTCGCCGTGATAAAGTCCTCACGAAAAGACTAGCGAAAAAAATGTCCAATCACCTTATCAAGTTGTTTTAAGCATTTTATGCGACTAAAACTTATTTTCTTTCCTTTTTACGAATTTTCATCGATTACGCTCCGTTTTCTAAATATTTCTTTGATTTACAGTCCGTGTAGAAACAATAACTCTCGTTTTTAAAAACGCATTACATACTTTTAAAATGTCGTTCTTTCTATGAGGCATGTGTGCGTGAGATACCGGGTGCGTGCAATCCTTGGAACGCAGCATTTTAGCGTGATGTCGCCTAACCCAAGCTGTGACTGCCATAGCCTTCGGGCACTATCTGGCTATTGCTAATAGTATTTCAACTTGCGATAATTAATGAGTGCATCAATTCTGGCAGGATGCACGTCTGTGTGGCCCCAGGCCTGCAGATTGAACACAGACCTCCCCAGCCCATGCTCAACTCTCCGAGCTATCCCACCGCCTCACACTAAGAAGCGGGGATCGCGTGTAATGTTGGCTGTGCGCGGAGTGAAGGAACTTCCAGAAAGTACATTCCGCCTCCTAAATTCCACTGACTTGCAGAGCAAGGTGCCGAAAGATTGACGTGCCTGGAAGGCGCCCTGGGGCAGACGCGCCCAGTGCTGCACGTGTTTCGTGCATGGAGTGGCGGCGGTTTCTTTTCGGAAATGACCTGCCTCAGAACGCCCCCAAGCCCAACGTGCATAACCAGTAGTAAGGGGGGAGGGGATGGGGGGGGGTGAAGGGGACGCAGGAGTGGAGTGCAAGAGGAAGCAGGGGCACAGGAGAGCACAGAGGGGCGGGCAGGTGCTCTCCAGAATTCTCTCACCGGGAAGTATCTGATGGAACTGACTGAACAGCAAAGTGCGTCACGAGTAGAAGAGTGACAGAAAGGCCACAACCCCGCTTCTGTCCAGCACTCGGCTCCAGTAACGGTCCTGTTACAGTAAAGGGACACTGCCCCTATAGGCGGCACGAGGATGACGGACCACATGGGGAGGGCCACGTGGGAAGGGGGAGGAGCATGGAAGACCAGAAGGGTCAGTATGAAGGAGATAGTGGAAGGAGAAGGTTGGAGTTAAAGAGAAATTGATTCCAAACCCTGTGTGTGGGGCTGCCATCATTCCCAAACCCCAAAGAGTGGGATATCAACTGGCGACGGCCTTGAGGACACGCGCTGCGCCACACACAAAGTATCCGCCCACAGACAGCGATCCCGCTGGCGTGGAGAGCAGTACCGCGACAGCGCCACTGCCGTCTACCACAGCAATCCCGCAGTGGTTTCTCCTGCCATCAACAACAGTGAGCCTGCTGTACTTCCTGCCAGAACGGGCTCCGGAGGTCCTGATACAGAACCAGCCACCCAGAAATCCAGCTGCACTCGTCAGTAGCCACCGACCGATCCTGCCACTCCCTCCAAAGGAAGCTAGGACCCAGGTTTTCCGCCCAACCGTTTCCCGTGCCACTGGAGCACAGTTGGGCAGCCCAGCCTCCCTGTTACGCACCAGAATACGTGAGGGAGTCGGGGTGCCAAAGGACTCCTACATACACCGTGGGAGGAGGTAAGGAGTTGTGGGCCCCACAACACACCTTCCGGCAGCACTGCCATTTGGCCCAACAACCCGGCCGCAACCATCACCAGTGCATAAGGCACAGTACATGCACAGTTCTCTCAGTAGGCCATCCAGTAAGCCGTGCATTGCAGGGGCTACATGTGGCCCAGGGAACCCCGAACTGTGTCCACCCATGAATAAGGCTTCATAAATCCCAACAGACCCACACCAACAGGCCCACCAAAGGAACACACAGCATCTCAGGGTAAAACCCCCACCGCCAGGGCCTAGGACCCTAACCCGAACAGCATGCAACAAAATGGAAGAGGATGCACTAGGGCCCCAAGCCACACTGCCATTGAATGCTAAAGCTGCATTTCTCCGAAAGTCCCTCCCATTTCAACTCGATCCACAACATGACAAAGGGCCCTGGTGGGCAGAATGGATTGAAGAATGCGATGACTTCATCGGGGCTGTGGATGATGATCAAACACCCGCCATAGCAGACATTTTCACCAATCTGGCAGGAAAAGAGATCAAGGCCACCATACAAACTATATCAGAAGGAGAAAGGGCACCATACGACGCCCTGGTTGAGGCGCTCAACAGGAAATGAATGATTCAGCCGAACAGAGATTACGAGAGCTACATATTCAATCAATTTGCCCAACGAGCCCATGAAACGATTGACGAAATTGTGACAAGGCTGAGACAAAACAAACCCATTACCAATTTTTCAGATGAGGAAGCCATCCAACCGGGGACCATTAAAGGATGCACGTCATCCATGTGTAGAAAACAGCTATTGAAGAGGCCCCTACCATTAGATGAGATCATAGAGCAGTAGGCATACAATCCCCAGTAAACGAAAAGACAGAAAAGGGAGAAGTGTTAGCCGCACTGCCGACGACAAGAACAGGTGACAAACCACTAACAATAGGGAGATCACCTAACCGTCCATACTCACAGACTCACCAGCCCACAAGGCCCTCTAAACTATGCCACATGTACCGATTTGCATTTCCTCACGCAGGAGCCTGCCTGGAGTGCTCCAAATGCAGAAGAGGACACTTCAGACAGGCTGTAGAGAAGGGAGGCCTTTCCTGACCGTGAGGACAAACCCCATGATGCAGTGGAGACAACTCAACAGGACACCCCAACTACCACACGCACAGTGGAGGACAACCTAAGGGCAAGCCCTTGGACCACGCAGGGCAATGGACGATACATCTGATTAAGACACTGATCGAGCCGAAGAAGAAGCCACCCCCTACTCACGAAGCATGGACCAATATAGCGGTCCACCAACATCCCATTCAGAATGCATAGAGTACTCACAAGACCTCTATTATGGATAACAGCAAGAATACTACTCAGACTACCCATACTTATCAGATGAGTATGTTAACCTTATGCACAAAGATCAGGAAGCAGAAGAGGCCCCAAGAGGGACAGTAGAAATCAGTGGCACCAGCCACTGTTTCCTTATAGACACAGGAGCAAATGTTAACATCATGTGTGAGCAGGAGTTCCTTTAAAAATCAAACAAAAACATACTATCCAGATCCATGGCAAGGATTTTCCAATGGTGTGCGAGCTTGCCGTTACTGTCCATTGGCCAGTTTCAACGCACACTGGTATACAAAGACCGATCGACGACCGCCACTATCCATTGTAAGGGTTTATTGAGAGACCACCCTCAACTCAACACAGGGAGTTCCTTCCCTCCCCAATCAAGGTGTCGCACAACAAACGGTGTGATGGGTTCTTTGTTCAGCCCTAATTCAGATTCATATCATGCCCCTTGGATTCCTCCCCCGGTGCCACCACTGAGTGAAGAACCAGGCCAGTGGACAGAAAATATATTTATATTTATTTGAATTAGAGGTAATGGAGATCGCACTAAAACTACACATGCCACCTTCTCTGTGGTTCACAGTTAAACTTCTTTTTACATAAATAAATCACACAAATTGTTTGGGAAAACGCAAATCACAATACTTTACTTTATAGAGATTTCAATTCAAGGAATAATCAACACTGGTCAATGAACGAAATCAATTTACATATATAGTGCTGTGCAATTTTAATTTCCCTGCATGCATAAAAAGGCTAGCAGTTTGGTTTACAATGTTGGTTACATGAGGTCTCACTTTTGCAAGCACTGAACCAAAACAAGGACAAAGCAGCTGCCTGCAACACTCTCCTCAACTTTGGGCCGTCTGCCTTAAAGGACGAGACCAGTGAAGAAGCTAGGAGGAGTGCATCGACAAGCATCTACTGATGTCCACCTTTAAGGACATTTTGAGCCAGGCAAGCCCCTCAAGCTGCAACTGACTGCATCGCTGACTTTGAAGTCACTAACGCCATCTGAGACGCCTCGACCAGTGCTTCAGAACCACCGACCAGCACTGAGACAATGATTCCTGACCGGAACCGCTCTGTAGGCCAGCCTGCAGCCATCGGTCCAGCATAGCACGCCGAACTGCCTGCTGCCTGATACCTGCAACTGTCTCCCATCTTGAACTATGTCACAGCAGCTGCAAAACGCCCTGAAACCGACTTGACCCTGTCAACCACCAAGAACATCTAAAGCACAAGGTACATTGTGGTTCTGTCCCGTGGTCCTTGTTGAAAACAAGTATCCTTGAACTATTGTGATTAATTACTATACCTACTACACTCCTGACAGTATCCAGAGTGCATCCCGTTTCCTTCTTTGAAACTGTCTCTCCTCCGCATTCCTTTACAGGGTGGGTTGTATTTCATAGTGTGCTAGAACTTTCTGTTGTGATAATAATACAGTAGATATTTGTATAAAACCTTGACTGGACAGTCCCTTTTATCATTGGGTAATAATTGTATTTTTGCTGTGTTGCAACTAACCAACGATCCATGATCTTTCATAGATAAGCCTGCCGTTCCGTCACCATTACCAAAATTGGACTAGGAGGTTTATAGTTGACTTGTGTTTCCAACCAGTTTGGATCCCTTCTGGTGAACTGGAGGTGTGGGGCTGATTGATGGTTTAGAAACCGATATTCATCCTTGGACCACACTCCATCTAAAGGCCCTGGGAAAATTGCACAGTAAAATGGGAGGATTTAGGAATTTTGAATTTTCAGACCCCCTTCCAATTGAAGGCCTGTATTGGGGACGTTGGCAGTTTAGGGATTTTTCTAGTTTAGGGACAAGAACACCCCTCTTCCCTAAAGAAGTCAGGGTCAACAGGACAAATAGGATTACCCAATTCCATTACAGTGTATAGTTTCAAAGCGTACACTGGGAATGAGCTTTGTTAATTTCGAATGCTAATTAGAGCCACCCTGTGGGGTTTTGCCAAAGGGGAATTAATTACATTAATATTCAGTCAAATAGGCTAAGGATCTACACAGTTTGCCCCTCCACCTACTAATGGAAAATAACCCACTAATGGGTTAATTAAATTGATCCCCAAACTAACATTTAATTGGACAGTCTACTTACTTTAGAAATCTCTGTGCTTGGCACTTAGTGACTGAGCAGCTTTGCTTGTAGGGGAAAACAGAATTCTATCCAGCTCTTCAGTCAATTGGACCCACAGCACTTCCCTCTCTCTGGCTCCAGTGAAGAATCATAGCCTCTACTTTTCTAATCTACCCATCAATATTTCCACCTAGATGAAACTTCAGCAAATCTCATTTGGTCATTTTTGGACAGCTGTCAATCTTGGTAATCTTTTTGCAGCTCTTTCTGTTGGGAATTTTTAGCAGCTCTCCCGTCTCTCATATTGCATACACTTTATATACCTGTGATTACACCATCAAGATTTCAATATGGGCAATGCCCTGCAACAATGATTGGTCCTTCCCATTTCTCTCCAACCCCTAAACCCATCCCCTGCTTAACAATTGCTTCAGGTCGTCTAGAACAAAAATATTGCAAATTGCAATTGAAATTCCCCTTTTCTTCTTATGTCATCTGTAGCCAGACAGTAGCTACTGGCAAAACCTTGTAATTTACTAGTAACTGCCATTATATATAAATATTCTGCTTCAGCTAATCATGGGGGATTTCATAAAATGACAGCCGTGTCTGCACCATGTTGCACGGGCATGTGGCAATGTTTCGTCGTTTATACCCAAAGCATAATAGATATGAATCTGAAATATGAAGATGCAATTTACTCTCAAAATACCAAATTTGACCCTCCATCAGCTCATTATTCTTAAATTCAGGACATTTTCAGAGCAGCTAGAAACACATTTTAGCTTGCCATTACAATTCCCTAAGTCACATGTGGATACATTTTAATTCAACAAAATCACCTTGAAAGTATCTTAAAAATGACACATAAATGGATGCAGTGCAACTTGTGGTTGCTGAGAAAATGCATCAATTTCGATAGTCCATTTAAACTAATGTGAAATCTTCATATGTATGCAAGTCTTAGCTCTCCTTTCCTCAGGCCAGTTGCCATTCCTGGCCATCATGTGACCAGAGCCTGCTCGACTGTGTTTGTTTTTCAGCCTCTTTGTTGTTTGAAGTTGGTGGGCTGCAGGTCATAAAGAGTTGGGATGCATCGACTACACAAAGATATCCAGGTGCAGATAATGAGTCAGGCCAGCCTTGTTTTGTCATGAGGCCATGCTGACATCTGGCATTGTGTCCTGTTATCTGAAGTTGACCACCATTTCGATCTGAAAACCTATATTTGATTGTATTTATTTCAGAGTTCTGCTTCCCTTGGTGGCAGCCCCCGTCTACACAGCTCCTCCCTACATTCCATTCAAACACTGGCTAGGCCATTTGCCCTGAAAACAAATGAGCCATCAGAGACAACAGGTCTGGCTACAGGGAGGTTTCCATTAAATCACATTAATGGCAAGCCACACGTTATTGCAGTTGTAAATAGCTGAGTTCCAAGAGCTTCAAGGGAATTCTCTTTCCAGATCCAGAGGCCAACAGGCTTGCAGTGGGGAAGCCATTTTGGGAATTCTGCCCAGAGACCCACACATAGTCAGGTCTCAATGAAAATGCTGCATTTACCTCTCAGCCAGCAATGTGATGAGCCTTTCCAATCTGCACTCTGATAACATTTATTTTAGCTTTCTCTGGATTTCAACTGCTGAAATATACCCACACAGTCTGCCTGAATAGGCCCATTTTCAGTGTGAAGGTCTTTGAAGACTGGCAGGTAATTTTCCCAGTTGGCCCTTCAGTTCTGGGGGGCATTCCCTTCGGAGATAAAAACGGCCAAAGAACTGGCTCATATATATATATATATATATATATGGTAGAAAATACACAACCACATTGCACTAGACAAAAATAAATTGTCAGAAAATCTCAATTATAATCCAGGAAAACAGCCAGAGAACACAAACAAACTACTCATGAGACACATGTGGTTCCTGAGCATGGACGCCTGCCATGTCAGTGCGCATCCAGGGCAGACCATCTGTTACCCCTGCAACACACAGAGATCCCTGAGAAACTATGGCACAGGGTTGCTGTGGATTTCCATAGACCAGTAGTGGAGGCAGCTTTTGGTGCCAGCGGGAGTGGATAATAGGGTGCCAGCAGGATGCCTGGGGTTGCACTGGGCACCAGGGGAGAGCCAGGGGGTGGCCATCCCCCTCCTGGCTCAGCCACTGCAATGGATCCATGGAGTGAGGAGAATATCTATTAGCAATGATAGATGAATTCTTGAGATTTCCAATTGTGCAATGGACCCACACAACAGCTGTCGCCCATGTGGCAGGTGTTTTGGATGAAGTGCTCAGTGAATGTGGCATCCCACACACACGATAAAATAGGATGACTGACCTAGATTCAATTACCACAAATTTTCAAGGTTCTCAAGAAACTTGAGATGACGCTGCTGTGGTGCAAGTCAATGGTGTGGACAAAAAATAAATGAATGTCCTCGATCAAGAAGATAATCCAGAGAGCAATCATTGAGGGAACATCAACCCAGCAGGCCCTGTGCAAAATGTTAAGGGATTACAGAAACACACCACACGATGCAACAGGGAACACTCCAACTGAGATCATGATGGCTTACCAAGTGAACACGTGACTGATTAAGATGCCAGCAGATAGAGGATACATTCATGTGGAAGTGATGGAAAGGGATGCTTTGAACAAGGGAAGAAAAGGGAGCAAGACCAAAGGAGTTCAGCACAGGAGAAGTGCTGGTAAAACAGCAGACCCAGAAGAAGATGGACTCCAAATATACAGCTACTACTTTCCATTTGGTAGCAGTCAAAAGGTCAATGGTGACTGCAAGGAGCGGAGGTCAGGAGCTGACAAAGAATGCCTCACACTTCAAGGATCTGTTCAGAAGAGAGGAGGAAGTGATGGAAACTAATAGACAGGAAGACGAAGAGGACATGCCAGGACAACCACTACGGGGTGCTGGGAATATAGGGGGCTGAAGAACAAGGAGGAAGAAATCTGGTAGAGATGCCCGTGAAAAGGTTTAGAGGGAGACCTCAGAGAATGAGCAAGAGACCGCTTCACCTAGTAGAAGAATGTTGAGATGTCCAAAGGCCATTTGTGAGGGGATGATGTTACAATAAAGGGACACTGACCCTTTAGGAGGCATGAGGATGATGGACCACGTGGGGAGGATCACATGGGAAAGGGAGGAGCAAGGAAGACAAGACCGGTCAGTATGAAGGAGATAGTTGAAGGAGAAGGTTAGAGTTGAATAAAGGGAAGAGTGATTACAAACGCAGTGTTTGTGGATACCATTATTCCCAACCCCCAAAGAGGAGATTATCCGGTCCCATGCTTCAACCAGAAACTCCAAAGAGAGCCCTCCTTCAGACACCCCAAGAGTTCCCACCATGAACCACCTAGAAAGGTATTTACACACAAGAATCAGGTACTTCTGCCTGTCAACACTCAAGACTGGCACCTGCCTTTCCAAGTTGCACTCTCTACACCTTCCTCCTTTCCTACTAGACCATGCTATGGGAGGTCAGTAAAATTGCAGAATGTGTACAAGACCTCTTTACACTACATTACATTACATGCTCTGATGAAAGCTTTGATATGTCAAGCTCAATACGAGGTCCCTGGTATACAATGGATACTTTTAGATAACAGTATGATGTCACAAAGACACATGCTACTGTCTTTGGTGACCAGATGACATATATTTCTGCACATTTCAACAAGAGGTGAGAGAGCCCGATGGCACTCAGGACAAGTGCCCGCTTGATTTCAACCAGAGGCTGCCCATCAATAATGGACAACAGGGAGTCGACCCACCCATTTTGGATTATCCGCCAGCTCAGGGAAAACACGAAATGCTGGATCAGCTGTAATAAGCAACTGAGGGAATGCTCCTGGACATTCTTGAACTGTCAAAGGGAAACACGTTTTCCCTTTTAACAATTCATACCCCAGTGCACATGTACAATGGGACGTGCAAGGCCAGGGGAATTTTGCTTCCTCAACCTTGCATGGCCCATTGGAGATGAAGCCTGGGGTATTGCAGCTCTGAATGTGTGTAGAGGCACTCCTGTCAAAAATACACCCACAGCATCCCAAAATCAGAGGCCACTGATTTGGAGGTGTGGGGGAGGAGGTGCATTTGTTTACTGGGCATCAATGATAAAGTAAACATGATATGTTTTGTTATGTGGCTAGACTGGACTGCATTGCTGCAGCCAGTCTGGTTACGTTTTGGGCTTCTAGCATGGGATTTGTTACTGGGCATCAAATTTAAAGCAAACAATGTTTGCTTATCATATTTCTTTTAACCGTGATGGCCAGTAAAAAAATATCATGCCATAGGCAGAAAACATAACCAGGTTCACTGCAGAAATGCAGTCCAATTCAGCCAATTAATAACGCGCATGTTTGGCAAACATGATAAGTGGTTCTGGTGCTCTTTCATTCAGGGTGGATGCAGCCAGGCAACAGTCATGACCTATTTGCTTTTCATATTTCTATAGGGATTTATATACTTTTCAGGTTGCTTTATAATGTGATTTATATGCTTTTTGGGTCTTCACTGTGAAACATGTTGTTACTTTACCTACTTCAAGATAAGCATTGGTAGATTTGTGTACCAACTGCAGCTGAGATGATATGTGATCAAGTGTACCATGTGAAAAGAAGGCTCCAAATCTGGCTTCACTTTTTGGTCACTGTGTGTGATGTTGAGTGGATTGTTTTATCTCACTGTTCCACATCTGCCAAAATTGGGGTACGAGAAATGGCTTTTGAATTCTGTGGTGTGGGGAGACAGAACACCAGGTATGATTTTTTGGCCGATTTGGTGTGTGTTTATCTCTTATAGTCAAGCCAGATCCCTTGCTCTTGCTTGGATTCACTCTCCCGTTTTCTGGCTCCTCTTCCTCCCACAGCAATGCCTGTACCTGCTGTTAGCATGTGATAACAGATATGATATGGAAAAGTATTTGAGCAATTTCCCATTTCAGTGGGAGATAGTTCCCAAGTGGAAAACAAATCAGTCACACCAGTGGCACTCTATAGTTGTCCCACTAAAATATATGTATTTTGGAAATCTATTCATTGGTGGAAAAGAAAGATTACTTGCATAACGGGTACAGAGGTGTCCTCGTACAACTATGCTCCTACTACTAGGAAAGTTCAAAGATCCACAAATAGTCATGGTATTAGCCATTTATTGCTATATTTCACATTAACAAATTGAGTCCAAGCTACCACAATAAACAAGTGTAACTCTGTCGGTACATGTTTCAACCCTTATAGGTCCTTTTTCAATTCAAAGAGACTAAGATCTTGCTTCTGGCTCAACTAAAATATTAGTGTATCAGGTACATGTAACGGCTGTCGGTTAGACTCAGCACAGCCCCAGAGGGCTAGAATGGCATTCTGCGTGTACCTGTATAACAACATGAGGAATAGTGCTTGCTTTATCTGCATTGCCAAGCTCCTCAGATATAGGAAATATGAAATTGCATTTTGCAGTAGTAATCCACAAAGTGGAATTGCATAAAGTTGTTTTTAGACATGAGAATACTATACACAGAAAGAAAATTTAACAATTCACATTTCACAGCAGAGGAGGAATGCTACAAAGGGTGGGAAGAGAATGACACAATACAGACAAGAAGAGGAAGTAACTACAAGAAGCTCCTGTGAATTTGACCAGCACACGATCACCGAAATGATCAATGATCAAGAAGCCTTTGATTTACTGGTCAACTTATCACACAGAATGTGAAATGAAGGTGACAGATCAATTCTTACATTGGGACTTTCATTTGTGCCTGTATAGACCCTAACACCAAAAAAGAAACCTACAATAAAGTACAATGTATAAGACCTTCCTGACAGAGCAAGACAGGCACCAGCCATATATGCTGTCATTTGTTGGCGATTTCTGCCTCTTGCTTACCATCATGGTTAAAAAGATTCCTGCTAGACTGCACATTTTTGCTAGTTGCCATTTTCAACATGTTCGCCCAATACGTTGTAAATATGATAAAAGTAACTTCTGAATTGACAATATTTACGAGGCCGGATTTCACATGAATACAACAATGTAGATTACATATTTTCATTCTGTCACTGTTTAACAAATCAAAAGGACAAGACTGAGAATCAAACAAGAACAAGTTTTCATATATTGGAATGCATTTATTTCCCAAGGCATACAGCAAGCCACAGAACTAAACTCTCTGAGAAGCTGGTTCCTTAATATGTCCTCATACTTGTGAATATGCACTGGAAGGAAAAAAAAGTGCTTTGGCAGTTCAAATGTTACTTATATTCAATGACTAGAGTTGCATATGTTTCATTTTAACCAAACAGATTTGAAATGTAGGGTAAAACTGAAATGTCATTTAAAATTTCATTTCTACTTCACCATGCATGTTGGAAAGGGGAAGGCTGTCAACTGCTGAAATGGGGAAATAGAAACACTCTGTATTGTTACATTTCCTGGCTGACCCAGCCTAGGAATGCACATGAAGAACACACATAAAGAGTGTCTTTGGTACAGTTTATGACTGCACAGGAAATGATATTGCTAATGGCCATGCCAGACATACACAAATGGATGCAAGTCCTCAGCTTGAAAGCCTGTGTCATAATTTGTCATGGGCCCAAGCATCTCACAAGGATGCATTAGACTTAGAGGTTAAGGAAAGGGTTACTGAATATTATATACACCCAAATAGACATCTGCTCTAATCAGTTAAAGGGACAGTTAATGAAAAAAAGGGCTCATAGAACACTTTTCTAAACATTTAAAGATTTTTACTCTTTCTTTATGGGAACTATGAGAATTAAGAAACGTGAGCCAGTACAAATTTGGTTAATGTAAACACACAACAGGACGTACATTCTTCCCAACAACAATTCCTTTTGTTTTTTGTAGATGGATCTGGGATTTAACCCATGAAATTATTCACAAGACATTAAGAATACTAGTGGGCAACAGTGCAATTAGGTAAGGATGTGTGCGTAGTACCTGATACCATAATAATTAAAAGTAAATCAAGAATAATAACGAAAAAATAAATAATAAAAAATAAAATATAAAAATCAAGAAGTGCATGGACCATTACATGAACACCTGTTCATTTATTATTTGAAAAGTACTAGTGAAATTTAACCTTAAGTTAATTTGTGGTTAACTTACCATTTTCTCTTTTTTCTTATCTAATTGTTTTTTTCAATCCTTAACACTCCTACACTTCACCCCTCCCTAAAATGGCCATTCTTTAATTTTATTTCATCATATTTAATTTGTGCATTTTTGATTTCAAAAATATGTTGACTTGAATGTTTTTTTAATTGATAAATCAATGACTCTCATATGTTGTCAATATGGGAATATCATGGTATGTGCTTAACATGTGTAAATTACAAATTATAAAAAACTTTTTGTAATACAAATAGCCCTGATTTGAAAAAGATGATTTAGTCATCGAAACACGTGTAATCACAAAGGGCACCAGAATATCTCATAATAAACCACAAGATGTTGAGTTTCTGAACACTGTAAAGGGGGTCATTTGTCATTCTTTTCAGTTATTTGTGGGCGCTTGGGAATAAGCCGATGTAACACCCTAAAGAGTAATTGAATGTACATCCAGCAAACAAAAACACCTGCTCTTGATGCACATAGATAGAATATGACAGGGAGTATTTAGGTGATGCACCGCCACTAACAGCTGGTGGAAAAGGGTTGCAACTTCATGCTAGACGACATGATCAATTTACACGATGGAAATCTCACATTAAAATGTGAAATAACTAAATTGATCGCTGCATTATAACAGAAGCTCTGATTGACATGGCATTTTGATAGTTTGCATATAGGAGTAATAACTATCAGTATATGTAATACAAAATATACTTTGCATGTTTTGCAAAGCTAAAAAAGGGCACACAAACTATCTGACTGCGATCACTCAAAGTCTCTAAATGTGTGGCACAACTTGCAGACTCTGAAAAGACAAGTTTGATCAATCTTGCATATTTTAGTCAAACGTTGTGTCAAAAAACCTAAAATGAACATTTCTTCAACAGGAGTAGTTTTCTCCTCCCACCCTTGCCGATCATGTGGCTGGGAAACCACACATCTGTCGCAAGCCAGAGGTGAAGCTAGAAAATATTTAAATTTTCATGCACACAGGAGATAGAATGACTAAGGAAAGATGATTAATACAGAAGGTTTAAGGAGTGATTAACACTGAGGAACCAACTGGAGTTGGTAAGCTGACACAATTGGAAGACCTTAACATGCAGATATGAGAACAGTCTAGAGAAGGAGGACCAGTCTGTGCTTGGAGATTGAATTCAAAATAAGCCACCTAAACAGAGGGTATGCTGAAGGAAGGATTTGAGGCTGACAGAGTTCGCCGCTGGCTCTCCAAAATGAGAATTTAAATCTTAAAAAAGTAAATTAAAACTAGCTCAATCCCAAAAAAATGTGGAAAGGAAGAGGATTCTTTAACATTGCAAATGTTACTGGAAAAATATATCTTCCAACTAAAAACATGCAGGCTGAAACCAATAAGCAAATGCATTAAGAATACACAGGCATTTAAAGCTGCATATGTATCTGCATTCAAAGTCACATGCACACACACACACATATTTATGTATAGATTGCAAGGAACACTCTCATTTTTATTGAAAGTCGCTCATGCATGATTATTGATAGCTGCTCCCACACATTTTGGGAACGCACTATGCATGTGGGTTCAGAATAGAACATCAGACGTCTGACAGTATTTTCTGGAATTCAAATCTACATGAGCCAATGTATGCTGCCCATTGTCCACATGAGTATGGCCAATACTGCCTATACATCTACAAACTCAAATATGTATAAGGGAGCTAAGTTGAATATGTAGGAATAGATGTTATTTATTTAAGTGTTTATTTCTGAAACACCATGTGTGTGTTGATACTGAAGAAAATGTGAATGTTTGAAAGACATTTGAATCATAATGAAATATTATAATTGAGAAACTAGTGATGTTCATAAAGAAGCCATTGTAGAGTACACATGTTTATAATGTCTATTATACAGTATAATTATATGAAGACTGTTGAAATTGAAAGTTAATGCCTTTGCAAACTTATAACAGTGAGATTCATATAGGAAGGGACATTTGTTTGATAAATTACTTGATTTCTGGATTTGTTATACATATATTGTATTCATCTCTATGGTGAAAAGATGGAGATCAAGTCAGGTGAAGTCACATTATTCTTTTAAATACATTTAGATTTCTAAATACCACACTGTCAATTCCTTGGCCAGAATTGTGATGTGGGATTGTATCAATGGGAATCTGAGACTGGCGTGCCACACCTGCATGAGCCAATTCTATAAATAAGAGAACGCACCAAATATTCCTACACGCTGAAGGAAAACTGTAATTTGGGAATTCATTGAATAGGCCTTTTCAAGATTTGTAGAAAATGAAGATTAGAAAAATATTTGGTCATTTCAGCTGTAGGTATGAAAACTGTAGGTAATGCACAAGTGAGTGCACAAGTGAGTATAAGAAAGGTTAAAAACAATAACTTTGCAGCCACGTGAAAGGTCACCCTCTTGCCTCTGCAGATGATGTGAATTTAGCATACATGGGGATAACCCAAAATCTGCCAATAGCAGTTTGGAGAGAAAATTGCACTTGTTTTCCCCAACAATGATAGATGATGCGGTTATATCAGGTATTGAGTGGTCAGTAACCACACACTAAATATGTAGATGTGGGATAAATGGGACAAGCACAGTCCTTCCAAAGAATGGCAACAAGCAATCAATCCCTTGAGTAGAAATCCTACCATATTGATTCAACCCTCAGTTAAGGGCAGAACATGGTAGCAAGGGAAACTGATGAATATTTGAGAGAAACATACAAATAATTGAAAGTTACATCTTATCATGACAAGTTAAATCAAGGTCAAACACTGACATTCCACCAAACTTGATTTAATGAATAGGAAGTTGGATTGAATAGAGGACTTAGATCAGGAATAATTAATCTTCTCATATGAACATTTCCAGTTACTCTGGAGTTCTATTTGTTACCTAACATCCATAAGCCTTGAGTTAGTTCACATCTTAAACCGATTATAATATCTATGGGTTCTTTAACTGAAACCCTATTGAGTTATATTGATCATTTTATCGAACCCTATGTTACAACATTACCTGCTTTTATTAAGAATACTGGGGATGTGATGAATAGATTACACAGAAATATTTTGCCAATAAATTACCTTATAGTTATCCATAAAGCGACACTGCTTTGTGGTAATGGAGTTGAGAGTTGCACCAGGTTAGTCCATGCCCCCACCTGTTCCCAATTAAGAACGAAGATGCAAACTAAGACACGTTAATTGAACTGTCAGTGAAACACTAAGATTCATATAGCCACCATTAAGTGTAGAAATGTTGTGTGACACAAGTAGGGCACAGTGTAGTTTACACTTATAGAAGTAGGAGTTTCCAGAACACGTAGATAGGGTACACATGCAGTAGACACAAAGAACATACACCAGACACAAATAACACTAAAATGGCACACAGAGAACAGAAGGGCTGCCGTTACTCTGACTAAAACCTGCAAGGGCTCAATTCTGAAAAACTGCATCCTGACATACAATTGCTTAGCACACAGGTTTCTAGGCCTCACAAAGCCCAAACAGTACCACAAGACCAATGTCAGTACGCCAGGCGGAGGGTTGCCCAAGGAGCTGAAACAGCACCAGATAATGTTTCCCAGAGCACATAGCAAACAATTCAAAGGTTAACTAGCTTCAATTTGTAGCAGTGAGAAATACACTGAACACCAGGTGCAGGTAGCTACCGTGACAATTGATTATTTAAGAAATTAACACACATCGCCCCAAATGACCAGCAAAAGAAAGTATAAGCATGCAGAACAGTAGGAAATCCCCCAAAATTGTCGAAATGATTTTAGCACAGCGGTCCCTCACTGCGTGATTGAAACAATGGCCATTCAGCCAAGGCCCAGTTACATAGTACACCTGTCACTTTCCTAGCATGTCCAGACACCGAGACACACATGCCCATGGCCACAAACAGGCTTGGAGATGGACATCAAGCCTGGGAATGAGATGGTAGTATTAATTTACCTAGATCATAGTGGTTTGCCCACTTCTACGTCCCCACCATGTGTGGCACCACATAAAGGTGTCCAAGGTCAGATGAACAAAGCACTGGCCAGTCAAATTTTGTTTTTCTATCAACTATTGTAGTAGAGAGCCAAGTAGAGTAAGCTAGATTGAAATGTATAATTTGTAGAAGGATGTACCTAAGAGGAGTTTGTGGTTCTAAAAGAACCAATAGTAAACGGTTTGCTTATGGATAACTATATGGTCTATACTTTACCAACAAATCAAGTTGGAGAGTAGAAGTTTTCTAAGACAAGTACTACCAATGACGTCACATATCATGATTTACTGGTACAAAACCTTGATGTTCCTAACACTATTTTGAGATTGTCTTTTGTACGTTCTAGAAGCTGTCTGTTTTGAAATAGAGCTGGGTTTCTTCATGCACTTGGAGTTAGTTTATTTATTTATTTAATTTCTTATAAGGCGCTCCATGCCCGTAGGCCTGATAGCACTCCAAGAGAAGGATGAGGGAGAAGAAACATCAGTGAGGTAGAGTGAGGTAGAGACGAGTTCTATTTGGGTAAATTAAACAGTAATGTCTTCACATGTTCCTTAACGATAGTAACTGATTGAGATGTTTTGATAATGAAGGGCGGGGCATTGCATTCATGTGTAGCAATGAATTCAAGTTCTTGGCTCATTAAGCTGGAGAGTATCGGAGGAGCGTAACACTCTGCAGGGTGATTTCCTCACCAATCTATTAGTGAGATAATATGGCACATGGGAATTTTGGCATTTATAAGTGAGCGAGAGAATGTTATGCCTGATTCTCTTCCTCACCGTAAGGCAGTGAAGTTTCTTCCTGAAGGCAGTGACGTTATCCCATCTAGCCCAGTCAAATACCGCCCTAACGGCTCTGTTGTGAGCAGTTTGTAGCCAATTTAGGATTCCTTGAGATGTCCCAATCAATAAACTATTACAATAGTCCAATCGTGAGTTTATTAGTGAGGATGCCAGGAGAGATCTGTTTTTAAGTGTGAGGTATGGCCTGATCTGATGCAATAGTTTTTTTACATGTCCACATGATGAGCATACTGTTGGGAGAGGTTCTTTAATCGAGGACCGGAGGCCATAATAAGTTATTACATTGTATTGGTATATTTGGGCCCATCTTAACAGCTTTACATGGCATTGCACCACAAAGAAGGTCTCAATGGTGCCACTCACTGTTTATGAGGTAGCGCTCCTAACTCCAGGGAGCATGCGTACGTGATAGTTGAGAAAATTCATATTGTACTGAACAGTTACTATTCCACCCGTAACTGTGGATTTTATACACAAGTACTTGGCACTGCTGATGCCACCAAGTTGGCTAACGTCTTAATGGGGTTTTGGGAACAGACGAAAGAGTGGCAAGCAAGTTGTAGCATTTGGAAAGATAACAATGTCGTCCGGATTCGATCTGTAGATGCTCTGTTTCTCATTTGGAAAGGTAGGAGTGAAGAACCTACACCCTTTTTTAGATTATCAAATCAAAATGTGTTTAATCTGACTTTGACACTAGATTTTCTAGATTTATGAATAATTGTGAAATATTATGAACTTGAAACCAACATATTATTTAAAAGAAACTTTGCCCAGTTCAATTTTGCATGTGTTTGTTGTGCACACCGCTAGAAATGTGTTATCATACCTTACGGAAATATTTCAAGATTTACAAGATATCACACCCGCACAGTGATTATGAATTGCAAGGTGGCAATATGTCCTCCGAATTCTGTGAAAGGAATATTCGTAACTTACTATTCAAAGGCAATGAGAAAATGAACATTTCAAATATACACATAGCTTTTATTGTTTCCCAAAGGCTTTTGGGAAAAGACCAGGAGATTGTTATTTGGGGCTCCTAGTCTCAAAGATAAGTTACATCACAGCATCTTTGAGATTTCAAACAGACAAGCAGGTGGTTACAAAAACCTTAAGGGTTTTTTTTAAATGTTGAGAATGTTCCATTCGACAAAACTGCATGAGTGCATGGGAGCATCATAGATACCTGTGCTCAAATGTACATACAAATTGATATCAGTTTAAGGGAATAGAGCATTTTTGAGCATGCCAGAGCCACTAGAAACCAAGGCAAAAATTAGCTTGTTGCAAATAATTTTGAGGAGGCATACAACAGTGGCTTGACAGCCTTGATTTATCTCACCCTAAGTTACCAGGGAAATCCAGACGTGGACCCCTTGCTCACTGTTCTTAGAGAGGCACAGCTCCACCCCCCTGATGATGCCCAACTAGGCTGAAACACGTGTATGGGGTTGCTGTGGTACTCTTGTTCAGAAGAGAATTGCCTAGCATGTCGGTGCTGGACTGCCCCTGGGCAGGACAAAGACTGATATGCAGGGGAATTTCTTCTCTGTGAAAGGGACAGTGAGCTAAAGACATGGTAAAGTCTCTCCCAGGGTTTACTCACCCAAGAACAGGTCATTGGGCTGTGTTTGTGCTGCTAGAGTGATTCCCAGATCCCCCCTTGTTTTGCATAAATTAACTTTGGGTCTCACCCTAAGTTAGAAGGGCAATCCAGACGTGGACCCCTTGCTCACTATTCTTAGAGAGGCACAGCTCCACCTTACTGATGATGCCCAACAAGGCTGAAACACGTGTATGGGGTTGCTGTTGGTACTCTTGTTCAGAGGAGAACTGCCTAGCATTTCGGTGCTGGGCTGCCCCTGGGCAGGACAAAGACTGATATGCAGGGAAATGTCTCCTCTGTGAAAGGGTCAGTGAGCTAAAGACTTGGTAGAGTCTCTCCCAGGGGACATCCACCCAAGAACAGGTCATTGGGCTGTGTTCGTGCTGGTAGAGAGACTCCCAAACCACGCCCCCCTTTGTTTTGATTCATAAAGGTCTACATTTCGTAAATCCCAAAACTTAAAGAGGTAATGAGAATGTATATTGTGCCAACTGGAATTGTGATTGATTATTCACTTTGAGGCCCAAGGTGAATTTGGTTTCTAAACAAGCAAAGATTATCATATATTTCTGTGACTGTTACTTTAAAACCATATTAATACAATCTTACATTTTTAGACAATAAGATGAGACATGCTGGAGATTGTTATATTCCACAGAACAATGGTGAATAATTGCTATCCCTAGTTTGTAGGATTCATCTTAGATTTGGAAAACTTGCTTGTTATCATAGAGAAATCGAGTAATCCATTAGGGAATGTTTGCTACTGTGTACACATTTGATGAAGTAATGTCAACCCAGTCTGGACTAGAATATATACTTGTGCATGGTTAATCCGTGCATTGAGACATTCAAGAGTTTGGTGCACCAGGAAAGGACTGATCATGAATGCTTACTATGACAGGGATTGAGTATCAAAGTGAAATGTTGAGTTAAAAGATTGATGAAAGAAACAGAATGCATTACATGATTGATGCTATGAATTCATAGGCACAGAATTCCACTGAAGCAATTGGTAGTGTTATAACTAAAACTACGAAAACAATACTGATGAGCAATGTAGTTTCATGAAAGGGAACGGTCAGTGGCCCTCATTTCGAGTTCGGCGGTAACCATGCTGCTATTGGCGGCATGGCTGCCACCGAAATCGCGTCGGGGTCCGGGTCCTCGGAATGAGCACCTACCGGGCCATTCCGAGTTCGGAAGGCCCGGTAATTCCTCCCTCCAAGGACCCGGACACGGTCCTTCCCCATTCCCATTTCAGCCCCTATAGGGCTGAATGGGAATGGGAGAGGGAGCAAACAACAGGCCATTACGAGATGGCCCGTTGTTTGCTCCCTCTTCCCCTCGCGGGACCTGGTAAGCACGCCTGGTTTTCCCAGGCGTGCTTACCGTGTCCCGCAAGGGAAACTCGTAATGCGGCGGTACGGGGTGAACAGCGCCGGCACCTTTTACGGCGCTGTTCACTCCGTACCGCCAGGGTCGTAATGAGGCCCAGTGTCTCTATTGAGGAGGTAGTAAACAACAGAAATGACACAGGAAGCATGGGAATTGTAGTCTCGCCATACATCTGATTAGTAATGAGGCTGTTGCACACCAGGTGACTTGATGTCTCCATGAAGCAATTGCAGCACGCCTCTTCATCGCGCTGCACTTGCTTTGTAGGGAAGTCAATCAGGACATGTGAGTGTGTTGCAGGTGGGCCTGGGGTGTGCATAAGTGCAACGCGGGAGTGTGGAGGATGGGCCCTGATTTGAGAGAGAAAGGGAAAGGGGTATGGTGGGTATATGTGAGGGCGATGTGAGCAGGTGCAATGAGCCAGAAAAAAAAAGCTCAATGCCCCCTTGAAACACACTCAAAACATGTCAGTCAGCAATATATGGGTTTGTTTAAGTGGGTATTGAGATATGGTCCGAATGGAACACAAGTATTACAGCAGACAGTCACGCCCAAATATAGCATGTAAAGACGCGGAAATGCGCACAGGTATTTTACTGCAATAATTAAGCGCCAGGGTGTGGAGAAACATTAGGTGTAGCGGGAATATATTTGGAAATGTTTTAAATGTTTGCATTTGGATAGAATTAAATTAACTTTTAAATGGTCAGTGTACTGTGTCCATGCTGTTTGCCTGTGATTGATAAACACTACTTTTTAAGGAATTAAGATGCCCGTAGTTAATATTCTCTTTTTGACAATACAGAAGAAGTGAAAGTGGCTTCATATCTCCATTTGACTATATTGTTTAATAAAGGTCTGATTAACCTTTTAAAATTAAAATAAAACTTTGAATCAAATCCACTGCAAAATCTTCAGTTGAGGACAGGTTAAGTTTACAATTGAACAGCTCAAAATCATGGAAATTCACCAGTTAGGGTTAGCAAACAAGTGAGGCCCCATTTGCATCTTTTGGAGTCATAGGGCGTTATACATAAAATGCAACCGCGCGCAATCATGCACCTTCATTCAGATTCAGCGATATTTGGTCCAGGGAATGGAAGCAGGATTAACTCTTTTTTTCAACTCTGCAGAGCAGACAGTGGTGCTACCTCCACTATTGAGTGTGGTTTATTTATTTATTTTTTTGCAAAAGAAGTGTCTGTCAGAGGTTCCTCAACTGATTCAGACTGTGACCCTCTTGCGCAATTGTATGACTTTAACACAACAAGGAGAAACAACCCCGTTATTTGGGTACTATTCGCTCAAGCCCGAGGGCAGTCTCTCTCACAAATCTTCCCGTTGACGATCACCTTGCCCGTTCACCTACAAGAGGGTAGGATGGTGCCTCGCCATTTTATCCTCCTCTGCCATGTCATCTCCGCTAACAGCCAGGGCCATAAGAGCCGTCTTTACTCTGCTATCCCTGAATCAGGAGTCGTAGAGGCAGTGTCCTTGGTAGCAGAGAAGTTGCTAGGGGTAGCAGCTGCCACCCATGGATGCCCCAAATTACCTTAATCACCAGGCTTATCATTTCCCTTCAAGTTGATTTGAATTGAATTGTTTATTTGTATAGCGCACCGGACCCTCAGGTAACTGGGCGCATTGCTTTAGGTACGTGACATGGTTACAGAGTTGCAGACATGGCAATAATCACAATATACAGTATGATAAAGAAATGTACAATTAATTATAGTGCAGTGAGATTTGAAATGATACATTACAGGCTATGAAAAGATGCATGCGGTGAGGACCAGGTACAAGATTTAATGGCTATCCTGCGAGGTGAGCCAATTTTGCCTGAGTCCTGTTCGGTTCTTAACGTTATAGGTAGGGAATTCCATAGTTTGGAGGCTACGACTGGGAAACTACTGCCCCCAGATATTTGCAGGTTGCCTCTTGGGACTCTGAGGCAGTGCTGTTGGGCCGCTCTGGTGGGCCGGTCTGATTGGTTTTTGGTAAGTCTGTCGGACAGATATTTAGGTGCAGAGTTGGACAGACATTTGTGGGTAAGTGTGAGAGTTTTGAAGGCTATTCTATTCTTGATCGCAACCCATATCTCTAAATTCTGATATGTGGTGTGACCTAGGTATGATGTGGGCAAGCATCAGAAGTATGTTCAAGCAACAGAACGTCTTTTCCTGTGTGTAGCAGCAAGTGTCAGATGGCCATAGGAAACGTGACCAGAAGCCCTACTGCTACACTTCCAGCCAAGAGGCAGTCAGCACCACCTGCCCTCCTCCTCTAGACCACAGCCTCAAAGGAGCATTGCCAGATGTGAGCATCGGCAGTGTATGGCAAAAGAACTCTACTGCTGCTAACGGTCCACTATTACTGGGATGCAGTCAGCAGCCCCATCCCCAGTCAGCTCTAAGTGTCAGGTGTCCACAAGAACAGTGACAGGGCTCTGATGCTGCTGCTGCCGCCTGTGGTCTATAAATGGGAGAGTCAGCTGCCCTATCCCCTTGTGGGTGCCACATGTGCAAAAAGGCAGTATAGACAGGCCGAGCATCAATTCTTCCATCCTGTACACACTAGTCAGAAGGTCCTCTCTAGCCCCCATCCACAGGTGTGCATGAGATAGTGACAGAGCTTACTGCTTTTGTCTGTACACTAAAACTGGTGGATGGCTGGGAGGGGGCTGGGGGGATCAGAGGACCATCACTGCAATCACAGGTGAAGTACCCAAAATACTAGCCACTAACTATAGACCGATTACAACGGTCCCATTCCTTTTAAAAATATTAGATAGGGTTGCATATTTACAAATCCAAGACTACCTTGAGACCAAAAAACTACTTGGTTCGCGACAATCTGGCTTTAGACCAAAACATGGAACGGAAACTGCCCTTGTTGATCTTAAAAGCCAGATTGGCGAACTAAAAGATAAAGGTAGAGTGGCTATCCTACTCCGACTTGTCGGCGGCCTTTGAATGGTCGACCACAAGGTACTCTGTGACCACCTTGCATCGCCGGCTCATTTTTCAAGATCAGCAATCAAGTGGATTCAATCATTCCTTGATAACAGGACCATGCGGGTCTTCTCTACCCCGGCAGCTGCTGACCCAATCCCTATTACCTGTGGCGTGCCACAAGGCTCATGTGTGTCGCCCACTTTGTACAATATCTTTACAAAGCCCCTATTTGATAAACTGGACCATCTGGGTGTCACCTACACTAATTATGCAGATGACACCCAGATACTCCTACCTTTATCAGGAACATATGACATAGATGTAGCCAGGATTAACAAAATCTGTACCATCATTCAGGCATGGATGGCCCTACATGGCGTCTGCCTGAATGATGAGAAGACTGAGATTCTCCTGGTAGGATCACAAACCAACCTACAGAAACTCAGCCCTAACTTCACCAGCATCTGCAAAGATGGGAACATCATACCCATTGCCAAAGATGTAAAAACCATGGGCTTTTACTCCGATGTAAATTCCAAATTTACCAAACATGTAAACATGACCGCTTCAGCAACTGCTTAGACAGGAAGGCTGATCAGGGCATGCAGACCACTACTATCACCTAACGGCTGTCTCATTCTCGCCAGAGCACTTATACAATCCAAACTGGACTACTCTAATGGTCTTTACTTAGGTGTCAATAAGTCCATCCTGAACAAACTGCAGAATTTGCAAAACAATGCGCTCAGAGCTGCTTTGAACATACCTAGTAGAGAGCACATATCTGCAAATAGAAAGCTCTGCAAATGCCTCTCCATTCAAGATGTAATTAACCTCAAAACTCTCTGCCTTACCCACAAAGCACTGAACCACAGTGCCCCACCCTATCTGACGGTCCAATTCACCCTGAAATCGTCTACCCGTACTACTAGATCTTCCAACACCTCCTGCCTCTTGGTTCCAAGATAAAACCTTAAAAGAGCGGGTCGCTCCAGCTTCCCCGTCCTGGCCGCCCAGCCTTGGAACACACTCCCACAGGGTATAAAAATGATACAAGTTTCCGAAAACTTCAGAAGATGTGTTATCACCTGGCTACTCAATAAGAACTACCTTTATCTCCATCCCAGCCTTCTGCACGTGGCCTGCCTATGCATGACTCCTCTTGCTCCTGTATGACTCATCACTATGCGACGTATGCTTGTACTAATGCACTGTATTGATTCGAATTGCCTGGTATATTATGTCCTAAGTATTCCCCGGCATGATTTACCCTGAGTGGCATATGTCATCTTAAATGATTGTAACATATATTATGTGACCTATGTACCTGCATAGGTTTTCGCAACATTTAACCAATTATTCTTTTACTAGCGCCCAGATACCCACGGGTCAGGCGCGCTATATAAATAAAATAAACAAACAAACAAACCAACTAAGTAGCGCTCACCACTTGTTCAGATGAGGCCAAAAGAATTAATTTTCAAAAACTCATTACATTTGCTATCCAACAGTCTGTCTAATGCATGTTTCGGAATTGTCTTGACCTTTGTCAAAGAACAGTTACACATTTCACAATGTGAAGATGTCCTTCTTCACACCAGCTTCCGTTTAGGGACCTCTCTTTGACACGCTCCAAAATACATGTTTCAATATTAAGACATAAATCTGTGAAAGGAGGATATATGCGTCAAGGTTCAAATAATAGACTATTTTTCCGGTTTATATCTTCATATCGAAATATTGTATATTGAATGCACATATCTCGAATATTTTATATTGAAAACTTTTATAGTGAATGCACTTTTTTTCTCTTTTCGGGGGGGCTGCCCCTAAACCCCCATTTACAACCCCTAAAAACCCACCGACCATTTCCCAAAAGTATTTAACCCTTTACCGCACCCCTAAATGCATTCACTGTAAAGGTTTTCCATACATGAACATTCAAAATAAAAATTCGATATAAACACTGTATACCTATATCCATAAGCCAAAAAAGGCACAAAAAAATTGCAAAGCTCCCCTATAACCGATAAATTAACCCAGGAGAAAATAATTGCCAATGAAAAACAAGCAGGGAAAGGGAGAGGTATAGCTGTGGGAAGGAAAGTCCAAACGAGGCATGGCGATACTACCCCATGAAAAAAACCTAAGTTATATACTCAGAGATAAGAAGGTAGATCAAGCAAATACGGCGAATATGCACCTGGGAACAAAAGACAGATACCTTTTACAGATGCCCGCTGTAAAACGGGAGACAAATGTTTTCCAGGGACCAGCTCCTTCCATACAGTACAGATGCACCCAGGAATGCCAGATATCACCGGATCCAGAATCCGGCAAAAATTGTTCCCCGAATCCTCGATAAAGGGAAACCAAAGGCCTGTGCCCGAGTGACAGTAAAACATTACACTCACTCTTAGTGATCAGCTATTCTCGGCTCTCGGAGGTGAATATCGTATTGATTAGGTATTATTGTAATATTTATTGCATGTGATTTTATGTATTACCACCAAAATATATCCGATTGACTGGCTTACTGACCAATATCCAGGAAGAAGAGTTCTACTCCCGTTTGTCTTTTTTGTTTTGATTTTAAAAAATATCAAAAAGTGATGGACATTAGATGCTTGCAAACACAGCAGTGAGCGAATTGTAGGTGATTGTTGTCTGTGGCATATCCCTTAAAAGGTGAAGATGGTGGGTGACTGGAAATAGGAGGGTGGCAGAACGCTACCAACGGGGCAAAACACTGACTACAAGAACCTGATAGTATCATACCGTTCCTTTCACTGGGTTTCCTTCAGCCTTGATATAGAGTATGTTTTTGGGTCACATTATTTTGCATGCTGGAAAATAAAGGTACAATCATGTTCAACATCTTATTATAACTCTTATGTATTGGTGGGTTGGTATACTATGATATGAATAGCCGTGGCCGTTGGTCGCTGTGGCAATGTTGGAGACATGTCAATGGTACCAGTTACAGTTCTCCCAAGATGGCTCCCATATCCCGAGGTGCAGTTACAGTTCTTTTCTCTGGGTCACGTCAGGCTCCGCCCCCGATTGCAAGCAGAAACAGTTATGAGGAAGCCGGCTCAGCAGGACCCCGCGTCACTACTCCTTTCCAAAGACGCATCATGAGTTTCATTTCTAGAGCCTTTCAAAGCTTTTAAACCCTTATTCAATTCTGATAATCCATATTCCTGTCTCGATTCACAGCCTCAACCCGAGCCTTCGCAAAGCGCGATCCGCAGACACATCACAGCGATTTCATTTCCTGGAACGCCGCCATGTTACCAGACAACAGTACGCAGCATCTAATCTCATACTTCTTTCGATCACAGACTCCCGTGTGTCTCTTTTCAAATCTCATTTCTCATATCCCTCTTATCCCCCAGACAATACTGCTTCGAGGTGCCATACCCCAACGGTACGTTGATCACTGATCCCCCCGCGATGTCATTTAGATCCTCGCGCCCGCAGCGTCCGGAAACCTAGCAACGGTAGGACATGGCTTTGTATTTCGTGGATTCCCGTACTTGTAGAGATCAGGCTTACATGTTAATTCATTATAGGTCACCGCTGCCCAGAAGATACGGATTCGCCTTCCAGAGACACACAGCCTTTCTTACTCAACGCACTCCTCTATTACTGTCCTTGAAAACTCCTCTCTGGCCACACTGGGTCAAGTCATTCCTCCTTGGTGATTCATGATTCCTGCATAGGTATAGCGGAATACCTTTCCATTCCTTTCTTCCTGTTATAACTATTAGAACCTGTGCCAAAAAACTCTATTTGCTGCATAGACGGAAGCGGATAGAGCCCCCAGAGAGAAGATTAGCCAGGCCAGGAAAGTCTCTGCATTTCTGAAGACTATTCCCGAAGACTGAAGACATGCAGGGTTTTCTTCCACAAGAGGGTTTCCCTGCAGGGTCTGGTTTGCCTTCCGCAGGTTTGGGGCAGAGAGGGGATCCAGAGCTTGTAGGGTAACTTTTCATTTTCATCGCTGACTGCCTCTGTTTCAGGTGAGTGCAACCCTTTCTGTATTCAAGAGTGGATTATAGACAAAGTGATAAGATACTATGTGATATGTTCAAGTTTGTTTCAATTCACCTTTATGAAACAGAGTGCTATTTCACTACTGTTTTAAAACATTTTACAAACATATCACTTGCCGGCCATGATCCCACACTATCCCTGCCTCCATCGCTCTGGCCGATCTCCACTAACCCCATAGGAGAGGGTTCAGTCAAAGCCTAGGGACCCACAGATAACTCAAGATCAAATCTAGGTTTACTTTCTCTTTTATCATGTACCAATCGAAATAGGAATTTGTTTTAACTAGGCTCACCAACCAGACAGATTTCTCTGGGACTATTGCCTGCAGTCCCCCCCCCCCCCCTCACTACGGTGCACTGGCATCTTTGGGTATTTCTCATGCACAGTATGGAATTACCATGATAAATGATCTTGGACCCAAATAACCAGACAGACTCAAAGAATATGGCAAAGTACTACTGCATTGTCAGCTCAAATAAAGTATGGAAATCTGGCAAGCATAACAAGTCGCTGCTTACTCATTCTCAGTTACTTTTCCATTACACAAAGGCTTTATACCTCCATGTGCGCCAGCTATGATGTCATCCGATGTGGCAAATAATAAAACATATCGAGGGGAGGGATTGGTTAGGGTAACACATATACCTATTGTATGTATAAGTGTTAATAACATCACTGACTGCCCCCTACCTGATAGGCACCCCTGAAACGATCAAAATATACGTATAATACAGATTATAGAGAAACAATAACAGCGGATTGGTTTCTGCAACATTGTATAGCATGCTGCTACATAGCCCCTTATGAATGGTTGGCATACTATCCTAACCTTGGACATTCAGCTTGTTAGCACCACATAAGCAAAACAAAACCCATGTGCGGGGAACAGCGTGAGACCCCTGCCTACTTTGGTCAATTAGACTACCATCTCTCATCAGTTAGACCATGAGCCAAGGCTTCTCCTTTGAAGCTGACCTGGCTGACTGTTCTCTCCTCTGGGATTTTTAAGGGAGTGTAGGTACATCGCTATCTTCTGCTGGAGCTTAATGAATAGCCCTTGTTTTTGAGTCTTGCACCACGTGTCAGTAAACCACGAATTTGTCCACTATATTTGTCAATTGCGCCCTCTAATTTACTAGTATTTGACTTAATTATGCTGGGTGTTATTACTCCTTTTGACCTCTGGAGACTTGGTCGCTCTTTCTGACATATACTTTCTGCATCCTTGATTGCTGCAAATGTTTTGCTTCTTCTTAATCCAAGAGAAATATGTCATTTGCTCATGGCTTATCCATGCATGTTGATTCCCTTTGTATCTTCCAATTATTTCTTGATGTGTCATCCTCAGTTCCAGCCAAAACAGATATCCTTTGTTCTTTGCACAAAACTGTTTCTTCAGCGTCTTTTCAGCCTTGCAGCCATGGTTTGTCTCTGAAGTAGTTTTGACTTGATCCAACGTCCATCTTTTCATTATGGCCGCTTCGCTCACATTATAGTTTCTACTGCAGCAAGATTCTATGTATCTTATCTACCTTGTGTTTTTGCATATATACATTCACTGAGTTTCATCTCACTCGTCTCTCATTATAGATTATTTCTCCATCCCTCTACATTCAATTACCTTTACATCATCAATTACATCTTTATTCTTTAAGTATCTTCATATCGTTTCTGTGTGTCCTTGTGTCTTCTCCTTACAACATCACTATACTCTTGTCGGTTTTCACTTACAGCTCCTCTATGTCCAATAGTGTTTGCTGACATCCTTTCACAACATCAGTACAAGGATACATTCGATATGGTTGTCTGAGTGAATAACGTCTCTCATATACTTGATGTGGTATTGGGATTATACCTGTTGTCATGCAAAGAGTCTTCCTGTTATTTTCCAAGAATGACAGAGGTGAGGGGGCGGGCACTAGAGATGACCTCATCTGCTTCTCTACATTGCCCCCCTCTGGTCGAGTCCTCGACCACCTCCTCAATTCAATTTTCTCCAACCTCTCTTCACTCTGTGGTTTCTTTGGAATACATATCTTCACCACCCACCTCTGGTGACCTGCATTTGTTATGTAATCATCCACACTTCAAGCATATAGCTGCACTCTACAGATGGTTGACAGACTACCCAACAACCTATATATTTCTTATGATCTTTAGGGTAATAGAACTTCGTTCCTCGGGGTTCCAGGGGACCTCCCTTTATATTTTCATGGGTGGTTCTCTCATTTAGCAAGTTTTCACCAGCTTCAGCATTTATGTCAATCACTATCCCAATAGCCTTCTTTGCTGTCTTCTGACACTGTCCAATGATGATTCTCACAATGCAGAATCCCAGCATCACCAACACTAGAATTGCTCCTAGTAGCTTGAAGGCATTTGCCATCCAAGTCGAGATCCATGAAAACAAGGATGAGAACCAGTCATCTCATTCAGTCTAATCTACATCCTCTTCCATTTTCGTATGTTGGCTTGACAACATCGTTATTGCCTCTGCAGGGTTCCATTTTCTCCATGATGGGTAGATATGTACGTAGGGTAAGGCGGCCCAATCTTGGCACAAACCTCACCTTCCATTGCTGTAATCAAGTCCAATTCTGAAGGGTAATCACTTGTGAATGGGCTCATTATAAATAACCTATCAATCAATCAATTAATCAATCGAATGGCCCTTAATTCTCCTCAAATCGTATTGAATCTTTTTATTGTTGTGTTAATTGTTTGTTGCAGCTTCCATCTGGTGATTAGTAACCACTTGGCATTTACTGAAGTCTGGAGTCCTAGCATAAATATGGATGTAAATATCATTGCGTCTTTGCCAAATAGTTTATGCTCATCTGGAATAGTATCATAAGTTTTTATCGATTTTGCTGGAAAATAGTTCTCTCTCGTCAGCCGAAGGAGGTTGAGCGACCTCTTCTTTCTTTGTTGCACATCTATTTTCGCAAAGTCTTCAATGTCGAGGTCACTTTGGAGAATCACCAATTCGGGAATATGTATGATCACTATAGAACATATTCCTCCCCAGTTTTTAGGCAGCTACATATAACCTTTGGATCCAAAGGCCCAATAGTGGTCCATCAGCGCAGCAGTTCCTCCATTATTTCCTGGGACATCAATTATCTGCTTGCATTCTTTATTTTCGCAAACCTTAGTCACTTCCCTATTTTGGAAACATATTGTGACATTCTTCATTGGAAATATGGATACAGGCCCTGCTTCTTCCTTGACCCATGTCAATATTTTTGAATATTTGGCCCATGATTTCAGACATTCATCATTCACTATTTAGAGAATCTATATGATGCTGTCATCAATAAAGGTATGCTGCAAGCTCGCATTCCATCTTCCAATCCTGTGCTCGTCGCCACTTGTCCATATACCAACATCTGAGGCCTTTCCCAACACCCTGGCAATCCTGGCGTTTCCCAATTGTCTGCACAATTCAATCAGTTCTGTTCAACTATTGTTATCTGGTCTCCGGAGATGCCGCTATAAGTTGTACAAGAGAATTTGGCTCACCCAAGCTGGATCTTTCTCCATCTTATGTATTATTACATATTCAGCGTCACATGGCAATGTCTTTCTTGACCTTCATCTTAGGGTTGCCCATTTTCCTTTGAATTGTCCTTGTGTTGTGCAAGCTGCTAGACGGCTGAGACACTTAGCATCATTTAAAGGTATTTAAAGCTGACAATGTACAGAGTGGGTCATGATCAAGATAGAAAGGCTCTTTTTGCACCTACGGGAAGTACCCTTCATCCCTTTGCACAAAAACCACCAAAAGATAACAGTCTAAAACAGTCTCAGAGACACCATTCTAAAACTAGAGAAATTACATAAACTAGAAATTACCAAGTATTGGGAAATAGTAACATTGAATTAATATTTGTAAAATGAATATATTCCAAGGGGGCTCAGAATCTCAATCTTTCCACATTTCGATGAAGAAGACGATGATGTACTAGCAGCAACATGGGATAAAAAGTGTTTCCCACGCTTTGCAAAACATGATCTCTTTACTTATGCAGAAAAATGCCATGCCAAAGCACAATAGTCCATTATAGAATTAGAAGAATCTTTACAGACCATAGATCGACAAGAAACAATCAAGAAGAATTTTAATACGTTGGATGAGATTCTCAGAGAATTTCAAGATGAAATTAAACTAAAAAAAATAAACACATTTTAGAGATAAAAGAGATTACCAGATGGATAAAATCTACATTTATCAAACCAAATATGGCTCCAAAGGGGTTTCTACAGGGCCCACTCCAATCACAACACCAATGGGCTCTGGTGTGGAGAGTACTGATAGTAATGAGGGGCTGAATGGACCAATGTTCAAGAATTTGTTGTAACTCTGACACAGGCTTACACTGTATTTGCAATCACTGACCATAGTCATGTGGCAACCAAGGTTGATTATGTATCAAGTGACTGGCATCACAATATTGTTTCCTGAGACCTTTGTAATTGATTATTGTTCAAGAAAGTACTGATAAAGGTTGTATGTTAATTAAGGCTGATTATGTAACTAAAAGAATGATATCATAATATTGTTTTTTTCAACCTTTAAAACTACAGATTAAATATGTTGAACAAATACCAATAGCGTCTATGTATATTTGTGAAGAGTGCTATCTGATATGTTCTTGTAGGTGGAATGCATCGAAGAGGATAGATTTCCCTTTGGTTGTCACAGAAATTTTCAGAGTGTTGCATCGGTCCTCCTGGACTATTAGTTTGCCTGTCACCACCATCCCTGGTGGCCTGTGGCATCGTAATGGGTTCAGGCATCACACTCAGTTGTGCAGGACACCAGGGTCATCAGGCTTTCTCCACCTGGCGGTACGGAGTGGGGTCATAAGGTGGATCTTCCTCGTCATTAGTTATAACATTAGTCCCCACTGTCACTATTTAACCATACTGAGGGCCAATGTATGGGGGCTCTCTCTTGCTCACCTCCCTTTCCTCCTTCCACCACTCTACCCTCTCTTTTAATTCTGTCACTCTTCTATTTTCTGTTCTTTTTCCTCCTATTTTCACCTCCATTTTCCCTCCTATTCAACTCAGCTCCTCTTCTCCCCTGGTCCCTCTCACCTTCTCTGCCAATCCCTCTATCCCAGGGGTCTGTAACCTTTGGCTCTCCAGTTGTTTTGGACTTCAACTCCCAATGACCCTCACCAGCATAGTCAAAGGAGAGGGTTTATGGCAGTTGCAGACCCATGCGCTATCCTACTTCTTAGCCTGATCGCAAAACCACATTGCTCTAATCTGCCCCTCCAGGTGTCCTTGCAACACTGGACACTCATAACTCATATGCTGCACACATTGCCTCTCTTTGTTATATAGATGGGCCATGGTGCTGGAGCCGGGCTGAGTGATCGTGGGAATAGTGTCTGGTGTGAATTGTTGCAATGTGTTCATGGGTTGGTCCTTTGTTATGCATACTACAAATTCAGAGGAAGATTGACATTGGAGAGCAGCCCACCCACAGCTTCACTCTCCAAGCAAATAAAATGTGCATCTGTCATTTTGAAAAGATTGTGACATCTAGTCTGGTTAAGGTATTTTTCGCTGAAGACTGATGGGCCTTCCCTGTGAACACTCTCGATGTGAGCGGTTTAGTTTTTCCCTGAGCTTTGTGGGTCCTCTCTATAGGTAGGGTCTGGGGCCAAGATTTTCAACCCTTTCAGAGATAGCAAACTTTCCTTAGTTAGACAACAATCTTTGGTATAGATGAGAGGCTTGCGGGTTTCCATGTCGGTGGATCGATTAACTGTATGAATCAAACAGGCATACTCTGTAATGTTAGCATGGCTCATGTAATTTAGGGAGACATTTGGGATTCCTACGGCAAGGTCATTTCTCCTGTACACAGGGCTGGGGATAGGAATGGGGACCTGCACATTCGTCCATATAACGCCTCAGGCGGACTAATAAAGAGGGTGTAGTCCTTAGTACCCAAGGTCACCCCAGTCCCATTCTTTTGATTCCAGCATGTGGATTTATTACGTATTTACCAGCCAATCTTTTTATTTGATTTTAACAATAAACAGACATCTCAAGTGTATCAGTTCGATTATCGAGCAATTTGTACAGAGATGAAACATAACAAATCAACAGCATAACGAAGTGGAGGCAGGGGGGCACAGCGGGAACAGGGGGGACCCATTGGGTGGGGGTGCTATAGGTTGTAGGGGTCCTGGCTTGGGCTGTTGATTACCGCAGGGCGAATTGCCTGATCATTGTCTGAGGAGGGAGCGCCTTGTGGGATGTGCGTTGCATGCCCCTGCCTCTGATTCCATGTCACTGGTGCTCAGAAGGCGAGTTCAATGAGGGCCTCCGGCCGAGGTTTGGGATTTGTTAGCCATATTTAGATAGCCAGCGGAGGGGCGGCGGTTTTCTCGCCATTCCGGGGAATTGATCCGCGTAGTCTAAAAAGGGGGTCCAGGTATCTAAAAACTTGTTTCTATTTCCCAGGCGGATGGCGGTTATTTTTTCTGCCACTGCAATGTCCCAGCATTTATCCCACCACAAGCTCACTGCAGGGCCCTCTGAATGCTTCCGTAGTCTCGCTATCGCTATTTTTGCTGCTGTGAGAAGTTAGGTGCATAGATTTGCCAGGTTGCCGGTTAGCGGGAGATGGCCGTCACCTGTACTGCCAAGGACTATTCCTGGGTCCCCCGGGATCGTCAGGCTTGTGATCTGCTTACTGAGGTCCAGAATCTCCCTCCAGTATTTTGTTGAGCTCGGGCATGTCCACAGCAGGTGGAACAGTGTGCCTATCTCTGCACAGCCTCTCCAGCACATCGGGGAGATTGCTGGATTGCTCTTGTTCAGGGACTCCGGGGTTAAGTACCACCTGTAGCAAGTTTTGATTGCCACTTCCTTGTTGGTCACGCATCTCGAGCTTTTTTGTACTCCGGTCCAAATATGTCCCCCTTCTTCCGTCTGCCGATGTCCCTTTCCCACTTTTCCATATAAGCCTCCTTTTTGTTGGGGTCTCCTCTGTTCAGTAGTCCATACAGGGCTGCTATTTTCCCCCTGGGGGGAAGTGTTGTGAGCGTTTGTTCCAGAGCCGTTAGGTCTCTGCTGCCCTGTGATTTCATTGGCTCGTGTGAGAGCCAGTGTCGGATCTGCGAATAGCGAAATCTTTCCGTTTCTGACACCCCAAATTTCCCCTTACATTCATCGAATGTTAGCGGGGATCCCTCTGCATAGAAGTCCCCCACATATTTCAGCCCTCCCGTCTTCCAGCAGTTGAAGTTATTGGGTCCAATTCCGGGGGTGAAGTCCGGGTTATCCCAGACCGCGTACAGGGGGCCTGTTATGCTCCTGCGGTTCCACTGCCTGGCTGGCCTCCTCCAGTTTTCGACAGTGTTCTTGGTCGCGGTTAACAGCCCCTCCTGAGGCTGCTCCAAAGCTGGCCAGCTCGCTCCACAGGGCCTCCAGGGAAGATTTAGGATTGGTGAGAGTCAGCAGGACATTGTCAGTATACAGGGCTATTTTGTAAGTTTCTCCCCTCACCGCTAGGCCACTTATTGAGGGGTTTTGGGGTTTTGGCAGACTCTACTGGCAAACGGCTCCATGGACAATGCACTAATTAGCGGGGATAGAAAACAGCCCTGTCGTGTGCCTCTGGAAATCTTGATTCTGGGCGATTTATTTCCATTTATACTCAGCGCCGTGGTTGGGTGCTGACAGTTGGCCAGGGTCCATTTCCGGAACCTCGGGCCAATGCCTAGGTGTTTTAAGGTTTCTTCCATGTATCCCCAGTCCAGCATATCGAATGCCTTACGCAAATGAACTATAGCACAGTGTTGTGCACAACTTAGTATGGAACAAATTCTGCATTATGATGTCTAAGTGGGGGGGAGGACAAACATAAGACTGACATATGACAAACACGACATATGGGGGGAGGGGGGAGAAGGGGAGGTGGTAGGTATTGATGAAGAGAGGCACATGGGCATATAATACAGTAAATATTCAGTTAAGTGACCAGATTAGTATTCGCATATAATGATCTTGGGAGCATCAAAGGAGTGTGAGAGATTTGGAGAAGTCACATTCCTTGCGTGGTTACATTAAAATGGTTCAGAAATCGAGTGAAAAATGACCACTTAGCATTAAACTTAGGTATAGAGTTAAGATTGTTTGCCATACACATTTCCATCTTTTGCGTGAGACATATGTTATTCCACCAGCTTCTTATACATAAGGAATGAGAGTCTTTCCAATTGGCAGTTATACTCTTCATAGCCAAACAAATAAAGAGATCATAGAGCCTGGAAGCATCATATGGCAAGTGGGTGGTAACTGCCAGGCTACCTAAAACAATATTCATAAATGAAAGTGGTATATCGGTGAAAAAAATAGAGTTAAGGTATTTCCATACTTGTTGCCAAAACTTAAGGGTATAGGGACATGAGAAGAACATGTGCTCATACGATGCAGGGGTAGCTCCACAAGTCCAACAATTGTCATTGTCATTAATATTGGATAGAAATAATTTGGCTGGTGTAATGAAAGCTCTATGTATAAAGAAGAAAAAATGTTGGGAGTTATTTGCTGATGTTGAAATATATTTGATTCTAGAGAAGAGCTTAGACCATGTGTAATCGTCTAAAACATAGCCAAAGTCATCTTCCCATTTGTGGCGTATCGAGCACAACTTCAGGGATGATATTAGAATGTTGTAGAATTTTGAAGCCTTTGTGTCAGTGGGCATAGTAAGATGTAACAATCTTAAGGCATCAGGAGTCAGAATATCATTGGAGGAGCTGTGTAGAGCGTCAAAGCAAGAATTAACTAATTCGTTGTAGAAGTTGTATTCTGTATTGGGGATTGAGAATTGACTTTTAAGCTGCTGGAAGGAAAGGATAGATGATTTTTTTATGATTTGTTGTATAAATCTAATACCCTTTTTCTTCCAGGATTTTCTGTTTAGGGTTTTATTCTTAATCAGTATCTTATTGTTATGCCATAGATAAGGAGAAAGGCATTTTCTTGGGGAGTCTGTCTGTGTGAATAAAAAGAGTTGGAGGGCTGATATTGTGGCTCTAATGGGATCTGATATTGCTAGCGAGGAGTGCTTAAATACATAAATGAGGTCGGTAATTTCAGTGGGATACATTAACTGCTTCTCTATAGTACACCATGTGGCAATATCTGACGTTATGGGGCAGGCAAACCAGTATCTAGCTTGCTTCAAAAGAAAGACAGTGTGGTATGCTTTGAAATCAGGAAACCTAACCCCTCCCTTGTCATATGGTGCTTTCAATTTGATTAGAGCTATTCTTTTGCTTTTACCCTCCCCCATAGGAAATTTAGTAGGATAGAGTAAATTGATTTATAAAAGGATGGAGATATCGGAACACATAAGAGTTGTAGATAATATAAAATTATTGGTGATAGCATCATCTTGATCGTATCTAGTCGGCCCCACCAAGACAGATATAAGGGGGACCATCTGGATGTTAGTTCCTTTAGTCTATCTAGTAATGATTGTGTATTCTGCTTGATAGTGTCTTGAATGGTAGGAGCAAATCTAAGGCCTAGGTATTTAATAGAGGAACTGCACCATTTAAAACCAAAGGGGTCAATGTCATGTCTGAGGCAATAGGGATTGAGGGGCATAATTTCTGACTTATCCTTATTAAGTTTATAACCAGAAACCAAGCTAAATTGAGGTAGTACTTCGAGTAAATATGAGAGGTGTGTTTTTTTTTTTTTTATGAGAATAAGGATATCATCAGCGTAGGCGGCTATTTTAATATGGGATGAGCCGCATGCAATACCTGGGATGTTTTTATTGGATCTGACTAGTTCTAGTAATGGTTCTAAGGAGAGGATGTATAGAATGGGTGAGAGGGGACAGCCTTGTCTAGTACCTCTGCTGAGGGAAAAAAATGGGGAGGTAAGACCATTAATACAGATTGAAGATTTTGGGGAGGAGTAAAGTAACTTGACTAGAGAGATGAACTTGTCGCTGCAACCATGCCAACGGAGGGATTGAAACATAAAATCCCAGCTGACTCGGTCAAAGGCTTTTTCTGCATCTAATGCTATAACCGCCGCTCCCTGCTTATCTTTTTTATTTTTATTAGATAGGTGGATAGCATTTAGAAGGAGTCTGGCATTGGAGGAGATGTTGCGCCCTTTAACATAGCCGACTTGTTCTGGTTTGACAAGGGAAGGAAGGGAGGATTCGATCCTGTTGGCTAAGATTTTTGCAAAGATTTTACTTTCCACGTTTATTAGAGAGATAGGCTGATAATTTCCTGTTAATGACGGGTCCTTATCGGGTTTAGGGAATAGAATGAGCAAGGCCTCTGAAAAGGAACCTGAGGACGCTTCTTGGGAGATAAAGTAAGAGAATAGATTTTGAAGCTTAGGTATGAGAGATCGAGATAATCTATCATAGAATTCTGTGGAAAGACCATCGGGGCCTGGAGCTTTGCCTTTACCCAATCCTTTAATTGCTTTGGAAATCTCTGGGAGAGTCATTACAGTGTCTTAAGATGATAAATCAGTTTGGGGGTAGGAGGATCTCTTAATATTATCAAAGAAGGACGTGATGTTGTTATGGGGAATGGAGTTCTCGGGAGTATATAGTTTGGTATAGAAGTCTCTGAAACAATTTAATGTATCTTTGGGATGATGATTAACCGTGCCAGATTGGTCTGTAATATGGGATATGAGAAATTTCTCCTTTTTGGTTTTTAAGTATGAAGCTAGTGCCTTCCCTGCTTTATTAGATGTTTGGTATATTTTTGTTTTGTATTTAAGAATTGTCCCTGCAGCGAGATCGGTGATCTCCTTGTTGATTGAGAAGCGTAAAGTCAGTACTTTGTGGAGATTGGTAGGGTTGGAGACTCTGTAATAATGTTGTTCGGCTGTAGTTAGCTGAGAATAAAGGTCATCTAAGTGTTTTTTGCGTAGAGCTCTCATTTTTCCTGAGTAAGCCATGATGTGACCTCTCAAGGCAGCTTTAAAGGTATCCCAATTGTTCACTACCGAAGTGTCACTGTCTAGATTGTCTGCATAGAATTGCTGAGCAAAAGACTCTACTGATAGGATGAATTGAGGATCTTGTAAAAGGAAGTTGTTAAGCTTCCATCTAGATGACGGTTTTCGAACATCAGAAAGACTGAAAGAGGTACAGACAGGGGCATGATCAGAAATAATGATGTTTTCTATTTTGGAGTCTATAATGGTACCTGTCATGTTTTTGGTGGAGAAAATATAATCAAGACGTGAGAGAGTATTATGTGGGGAAGAGTGGAAAGTGTAGTCAAGTTGAGTGGGGTGAGATATTCTCCATGTATCAATAAGACCAGTTTCGGCTAAGCATCCTAAGAAGGATTTGTGTGTTGTGTTATTTTTGAACAAGCAGCTAGATTTTCTGTCCAAAAAAGGGTCAAGGACTTGATTCATATCCCCACTCATAATTAAATTGGTAAAGTTTTTTTGAAGTATCATTTGTTTGATGGTAGTCCAAAACTTAGGATCTGGATTAGTGGGGCCATAAATGTTCAGAATGGTAACTTCAGTGGAATCTATCTTTAGTTTAGCCCAAACCCATCTGCCATCTTTATCCGCACCTTGGTCAAGAACTTTGTATGATAATTTCTTGCTGATTAAAATAGCTACACCATTTTATTAGCAACAGCAGGACTAGAAATGATTTCTTTGATCCAACGGGACTTCAGTTTTAGTGTTTCACTGATAGATAAATGCGTTTCCTGTATACAAGCTATGGAGGGGTTGAGTTTGTTAAGATGAGAAATGACCTTACACCTTTTGATGGGATTATTGCAACCTTTGATGTTCCATGTGACACATTTAAAAATCATTGTAGCATTTTAAATATTATGATAGTATAGCAATAACATAAGACCATATATATACAAATGTTAGATGTTCCAGATGATCTGAAATAGCATTTGTGAGTCATATAAATGCAATTAATAAGTGCCACGGAACAATATCTTGAATACCATATAATGATAAAAAGACACATTAGGAAAACACATGAGGTAATAGGATGAGGGTTGGGGTGTCTGATCATAACCGCTTGCCTGATGGCTTGAAGATATGGGGTAGAACACTGATCAGATAGGAAAAAAAAGGGAGGCTAGGGGAGTATAAAGTTGTAGGGAAAGGTGACACCCGCTGAGTCGTCAAAAAGGGACTAGAGCGACTCAGGATGGAAGATGGACGCGACGTGGCCACCCGTCCCACGTCATACATACAGGAGATAATCATGGCATTACATTTGTAATAGTAAGGAGGGAAAGAGAGTAAGGGGGTAAAATGATCACGTAACAAAAGAAGTGGAGGTACTTGCAGGTGAGGATGTGTCCATGTTATCAGATTGGATGGATCTTATAAATGCTCTTAGGTCTGCTGGTTCTTCAAACATCCTGGTATGGCCTTCATATGTTATTTTAAAAGAACATGGGTGGTATAGCCCATAGCGTACGTTGAGATGTTTCAAGGCTGGACGAAAGGATAAAAATACTTTCCTGCGTTGGGCCGTGCTTTTAGCAACATCTTGTGAGATGAAAATCTTAGAGCCATTCCATATAAGGGATTTGCGTTCTTTTGCTGCAGATATGATGAGTTGGAGTTGGGAGTATTCAAGAAGATAAAAGATCATTGTTCTGGATGAAGGTCGGGGGGAGGTGGAAGTAGATAGTTGGCCGATTCTATGAGCACGTTGAATATTAAGTGTTAGGTCAGGAGGTAAGTGAAGCAGCTTTGATAGAAATGTTTGCAAAAAGACAATGGTATTAGTTCCCTCTGATCCCTCTGGCAGCCCTGAAATGCGCAGGTTATTACGTCTGCTACGATTTTCCAAATCTTCATTGTGTTTTTGAAGTTCTTTTATTGCATTTCCCAGTTGTGTTACTTTAGGCGTAGTTTCTTCTACAATACCCACTCTTTTCTCCACCTCGTCCATTCTATTCTCAAAGCTCCTCCATCTGTCGTCCAACTGTTGTAATTTTAAATTTGTGGTCTCTATGAAGGGCTTGAGTAATCTAATTTCTGACAAAATGGCATCCAAAGCAGGGTCCGAGATGCCTAACGGCAGAGGTGAGTCACTTTTGGGTCTCTTAAGGTTGGAAGTGGGAGTATTAGATTCTTTGGTATTAGAAGTGTTGTTTTTTTTGTTGGCCGCCATAATATTGGCTGCAAAGTATGGATATACGAGCAATTGAAAAGAGCTTGGTTGTCTATATTAATGATGGAAGGTAAAGAATTGCAGAAAGTTATTACATGTAGAGCAGAAGTAGGTTCTGTTTCAGATGGAAGCTGTTTTGAAAAGGGCTTGTGGTGGTAAGCACAGCTGTATAGAGTCTTTAAACAGCAAGTACGTGAGGCTCTATATTCCAAAGTTTACAATTATTATGTCCATATTATTTCGGTAGTACTACTCCTGATAGAGGAGGTTAATAGAAGTACTGTAAAATAAGCGTAAACTTGGGCGTGAGTTGAGAGTGCTACAAGCCTTGTAGTGGTAGGATGCTTCCTGTTAATATGGGTATCCAATTATAGTTTGGTTCAATTTACGGTTGAAGTTATACCCAGTTCCATGCTTATTCCATCATGTTAAATGCGTGGTTCACTCATAGTTCAGGAGACCAAATATGTGCTCGCTATCAGAGCCAGAGGCGAGCGAGAATAGGGTTGTGTCTCATGAGTGGCAATGGGTGGTAGATATTCTGTGAAGTATAACAGTATTCCTTTCTATGTTTCTTTTTTAAAAAATTTTTTTTTCATCCTCTTTATTTAGTCACCAAAGTCTTAGAAATTACGTAAATGGGATGTTTTATATATTTTTTTTTTTGCATGGAGAGGTTTAACCAAAATATTGTTTATATTGAGATGGTTTCTTTATCTTGTGGTATATGGTTTCTTATGAAGCCACGTAGGGCTTACTAATCCTCTTTCTTTTTTAACCTTTTTTTTTTTATTTTCCCTCTCCTCAAGGGAAGCTAAGAATATGGTGCTGTTGCACGCCGGCACCAGAGGCGGCCGCTTTGAGGCAGTGAAGAGATGGAGGGTGGACCAGGCCGCAGCCGGCGCTTCACGTTACACGTGATGCTGACACTTACTTCATAGTGGGCGGATACCGGAAGGCGGCTGCGGCGGTCCCCGGAGCTGGAATGCCGGAGCTGGTGAGGCAGCGCGGCCGAGCGTGGAGTAGCGCTGAATTTCGCTCGACGGTATGTGGAGGAGGTCCGGAGCTCGGGGCAGGAAGAGAAAGGTAAGTTATGTGGGAGAAGAATATGGGGAAATGCCTTTTTTTTTTAAACGGTGGGACGGAGCTGCCAGGTTACGCCGCCATCTTCGTTGGCGTCAAGCCACGCCCCCATGGTCGTGTCTTTTATACAATATGTAATCTGATGTTCAGCCCACTTGCAGGTTAACCATTTCCTTGGGCTAGGGGTTCATGCCGAGTTTGCTCCTAATTTATGCATCTATACATTTATGGTTTATCCTTAATACATTCTCCAATAGGTTACAATAGCAACAGTGGGCCTCATTACGGGGTTGGAGGCAGCCATGGAGCTATTAGCTCCATGGCTGCCTCCAAAACCCTTCCGACTCCGCCCTGGTGAATGGAGCAATTACCGGTCTATTCCGAGGTCGGAGGGACCGGTAATTCCCCATTCACCAGGGCCATTCCCCATTCCCATTTCAGCCCCCATAGGGCTCACTGGGAATGGGGAAGGCGCTAATAACGGTACCGCAAATTGTGGTACAGTTATTAGCTCTAGAGTCCCTTTGCGGGTCCCGTCCTTAACTCCTGCAAAAAACAGGCATTAAGGAAGGCCCCCCAAAGGGAACTCGTAGTAGGGAGGTAAGGGATTACCGGCACTGGTGCCCTTACCGGTGCCGGTAATCCCTTACCTGCCACCTCGTAATAAGGCCCAGTGTGTCTTTGGATTTTATATTAAGTCTTCGTACATATTCTCATACAATATAGTCAAACAAGTGTTCACATCAAATGCTCGAACAGTATTGTGCATAATATATGTTCATGGATTAGTATCGTTGGCACAAGTAATCCTTTATCCACAGGTCAAAGAAGGAAGAGGTCTTATTACATGACCCTAACATTTGGCCTGCAGGCAGTTTAAGCATTAACATGCATGGAGAGGTTAAGACGGCCATGTTACTTAACAGAAGAACACTGTCCACCATCTTAGAACACAGGGTGACTTTGGAGCGAGAATCAAAATGGCGGATGAACGTAAAATGGCGGTTTGATCGATCTAAGGTCAGAACCTTGAAGTGCGGATTTCTTCGTAGAGCGACTGGGCTTAGGCCAATATATACAATAAAGGAGACACAATATGATTTTCCGTCTAACAGAGAGGCGGTCCATGAAGCCTGCGGCGCCTTTCCACTCGGGTCCAGGAGGGGTCTGGATTCCTTGCTCGGGCTGTCCGGGAGGATGTGTCCTTATCGGGATTGTCATCTTCTGCTGCCGGGTTTAATAGCATCTCAGCCTCCTGTATTTACCACTTTTAAGAATCTTCCTCCTTTGACCCAGCACTCTGAGTAAAACATTCAAGGGATTTCTTTGCCTGCTAGTTGGGGGACTCACTAGGAACATGTGTTGGCTTTCCCCTATAAAATCCTAGCGCTATTCCCAGGTATTCACTCATCCTACCCAGTTAATTCTGCATCGGTATTCATTGTAACCAGCCGGGTGACTTGTCCTTTCCTCTGGGCTTGATCGATCCACCACAAATAGGAAAGGAATATCTGTTTCTAAGATTATTTTCTCATGCAGGTTATACATCACTGCAGATTCTATGGGGATCCTTTCACCTTGTTCCTTAAGATCCATGTAATCTTTTGGGTAGATTTCCTGGTCCCGAGGGACGTAAATTGGTTAGCCAGGAAGTGTTCAGGAAGCAGAAGGACTGCCTAACAGCTGTTTGGTGGCTGCCCGATTCTACTAGAGCAGTCCCGACTTGATAAATGAGATCTACTGGGATGTAGTAATCCTTGACTCCTGCTCCATGGTCAAAAATGTCTTGGTGTTCTTGATCTTCCATGGTATCTTTTGGAACCTTGCGCCATTCCTGCTGATCAATATGTAACTCAGTTCGTTATCTGTAGTGCATGTCAATGGTTTCCTTCTGTTTTTTTTCCAACATGCATATCGCCATTCCACCTTCTCAGAGGACACAAGGCGGCCTCTACCCTGGTCCCACCATGGTTGGCAAGCGTGAGAGAGGATGAAAGGGTGGACATGGAAGAGCTAGTATGCCACGTTAAAAAGAGCAAAGAAAATATTAAGAGATATAGCGAGGAGAGGAGAAAGCCACAACAAAGCACAGTCTGAGAAGGAGATCTCATAAAAATTAAAATGATGCACAGAGATCCAGAGACAGGGTCCAAGTTCAGTAGACCATTGAAAGTGGAGCAACGAGGGACAAACCATGCATGCACCAAAGATGGCAAGCGGTGGAACCTAGAAAGAGTAGCACTGTACAAAAGGGGGACAGGAGTCGCACACAATCCTGAAACACTAGAACACAGAAATCAAGAGGAGATACCAGTCAAAGAGAACCTGATCACAGGAGAACAGTCAAGACAAGCACATATGGGGAATGCAGGGACACCCTAGCAAGTGGAAACCAGTCCCAGAAGGAGTGCGATGAGGCAAGAGAGAATCAGCGAAAGGGCTGCAACACCACAGCAAGAGAATGCAGAGAACAGGCGACCACAGAGAGAAAGAAGAAGACCAGGAAGGTAGAATGACTACATGCTGGAGTAAAATTACTTTGTCCAAAAAAAGGAGGTATGTAGAGTAAAGGACCTTATGAGGTCCCAGAGAGAGAGTCTCGCGAGAGGGGCTGGGATAGAAGGAAAGGCAGCTCCCGCCTAAGGCACCCTGAGTGATATGATATGATATGATTGTTTATTTGTATAGCACCTATGCACAATGTGTTTCAAAGCGCTTCAAGGCAAGGGAGGGAACAAGGGAAAATACAACCACATTCTTACAGGCCATGAACAGTAAGGATGTGAAATTAACTATCGTACTCGGCCTGACAACATTTCAGATAGTGCAAGAGCTAAGACATAGATAAGGATGGGAGGGGGAAAGTGGGAAGGAAATGGAAACAGACAGGTGACTACCGTACTAGGCCTGACGACATTTCCGGTAGAGCTAGAGAAAAACAAAAGGTGAGGGAGAGGGGTGCAGAAAGGGCGGGGAGGAACAAAACAAGCGACTATCATACTAGGCCTGACGACATTTCAGATAGTTCTGGAGGGGTGGTGGGGAGGAAAAAAACAGTAATGGGAGGGTGGAGGAAACAGACAAGGTTGCTATCATATTAGGTCCAGGGACAATTCTGATAGAGTAAGTGCATAGAAGAAAGTAAGGGGAGGAGATAGGAAAAGGGAGAAGGGAAAGGAGGAGAGAAAAGAGAGTAAGCAGTCAAAAAGAGTGGAGAAGCAAGAGTGGAGAGCGAATACAATTGCAGAAGTCAGTAGTAGCACATAATGTTGCAAGCCAGGATACAGGATGAAGATGGGAACAGCATGATTCAGTGCCACCATGAGTACAAGATGCAAAGGAAGTCCAGCATGAGAGTTGATAAAGAGTGACGCACCGTGAATGAATGAAGTCCATAAAAGTCAAATCCAGCATTGGCCACAAGACAGTGATGGTGAAGGAAGGCACCAGGTGGGCGGGGCTTGCTAAGTGGTGAAAAAAAGCAGCAGGTAGGAAGGTACCAGGTGGGCAGGGCTTAGGCCATGTGACCTAGATCCACTTGCACCTGCTCCCCATCTGCAAAGGAAAAGAAGCTGGAGGGCTCCTTAAGTAGGGAAACAGACCGGCAAGCAGGAAGGCAACAGGTGGTCGTGGCTTGCTAAGTGGTGAAAAAGAGCGGGAAGCAGGAAGCCACCAGGTGGGCGGGGCTTGCTAAGTGGTGAAAAAGCGGCAAGCAGGAAGGCACCAGTTGGGGGGGGCCTGCTAAGTGGTGAAAAAGAGCAGTAGGCAGGAAGGCACCAGGTGGGCAGGGCTTAGGCCAGGTGACCTAGATCCACTTGCACCTGCTCCCCATATAAAAAAAGAAAAGAAGCTGGAGGGCTCCTTTAGTTGGGAAACAGAGCGGCAGGCAGGAAGGCACCAGGTGAGCGTGGCTTGCTAAGTGGTGAAAAAGAGCGGCAAGTAGGAAGGCACCAGGTGGGCAGGGCTTGCTAAGTGGTGGAAAAGAGCGGCAGGCAGGAAGGCACCAGGTGGGCGGGGCTTGCTAAGTGGAAAAAAAGAGCGGGAAGCAGGAAGGCACCAGGTGGGTGGGGCTTGCTAAGTGGTGGAAATGAGCGGCAAGCAGGAAGGCACCAGGTGGGCGGGGCTTGCTAAGTGGTGGAAAGGTGCAGCAAGCAGGAAGGCACCAGGTGGGCGGGGCTTGCTAAGTGGTGTAAAAGAGTAGCAGGCAGGAAGGCACCAGGTGGGCACCAGGTGGGCGGGGCTTAGTGCGGCAAGCCACAGAGCAGCAGGCTGCCACACACTCTCCCACACAACCTCCTGCTTCTAGACTATAATACATCCTGAGCAGTGGAACTTCCAGCAGAACATTATTACCTACACCAATAGTTGTTGAGGTTATGTAGAAGAAGTATTTTTATGTGTTAACAGTGTTACGTATGGAGGTAAAATAAAGACACGTGAACATAACCCTCAAGCCTAGCGTCATCATTGACAGGCCACTACGCAAATGTCAAAGATTCTTGTTTGTGAAACTGACTGCCGATGATTGACATGTTTGTTTACTTTCTCAAGGACTTTGGGTCTGGCTAGAAGGGGCTTTATGCTCGCTCTCTCTCTCTCTCTCTCTCTCAGAAGGGGTCGGCAAGAATTTCGCCTGTGACAGACCTTTAACATGCTATAGGGGCCAATTGAGGAGGCTCATGGGACCCTGCCCATTCCACCATGGACCCATCATCCTTTATCTTGGGGAGGAACCAGGCCGCCTATTGAAAGCTAAACAAATGCTTTAATGACATTGGTTTAAATGATAAAAGGAAAATGGGAAATTAAAATCACAGGCATGCATTATTTTAGGCAAAGTGCTACATATTCACAAAGATGTGTCTTTTCCCCTTTCATAGATTGGGTATATCAAGTTTGAATATTTAGTTTTGAAGACACTTTCTCCTGTGCATGGTATTCGTCTGGTTGAGACTCTAACCAGGGGTATAGGCCGACAGAGAGATACTGCCAGACCCCCCCTGTTTCTGCATATAAAGTAGCTTTAGATTTTCACCCTATGTTACTAGGGTAATCCAGACGTGGAACCCTTGCTCACTGGTCTTATAAAGGCACAGTTCCACCTCACTGACGAGGCCCAACAAGGCTGAAACATGTGTCTGGGGTTGATGTTGGTACTCTTGTTCAGAAGGGAACTGCCTGGCATTTTGGTGCTGGACTGCCCTTGGGGAGGAGGACAAAGACTGATATGTAATGGAAATGTCCCTTCTGTGAAAGGATGGTGAGCCAAAGACTCTGGTTGAGACTCTAACCTGGGATATATGGCGGCAGACAGACACTCTCAGGACCCTCCTTGTTTCTTCACTCATTATCTGCTTGACACTTTGGATTGCTTGGTGTTCTGAGGATGCCTTTTTAAGCCAGTCGTCAGGTATAGAAATGCCTCTCTTCTGGACCTGCACAAGTGCGTGGCCACTGGAGCTATACACTTCATAAACACCCTAGTAGCTGATTTTAGACTGAACAGGAACACCTGGAATCGGTAGTGTTGGCCTCCCACCGTAAATCCTAGGTAGCACCTGTGTGCAGGTTGAATTGGTATATGGAAACAGACATCTTCCAAATCGATGATAGCCAGATAATCGCCTCCCTGAATCTAAGGTATAACCTGTTGGAGCGTGGTCATCTTCAACTTGATGCGCTTAACGTTTCTGTTAAGGTGGTGCAAATCGAGGATAGGGCGCCATTCTCTGTTCTTTTTCTTTACGAAGAAAAAACAGGAATAGAATCCTTTCCCCTTTTACTGGTGTGGAACCCTTTCTATGGCTGCTTTCTCCAACAGTTTGCCTGCCTCAAACTTGAGTTGGCATAAATGAGGCAGTTTTATACTTTGCAGGGTTGAACTTGGCAGTGATGTCAGGAATTCTAATGTGTTACCCCTGGCCACCATCTGTAGCACCTATGTGTATGATGTAATCCTTCCCCAGTGATGTACATGGCAGCTGACCCTTTCCCCCAATGGGTGCAGTGTGGGAGGGGGTTTCTTGGAAAGTCAGGCCTGCTTAGACGTCTGGGGCTGTGATTGACCGAATCTGCCTATTCCCATTTGAGCACCGTATTTTGTGGCGTACTGTTGGTACCTGCATGACGGCGCATGTGTAGAAGTTGATCTATGAGAAGTATAGCCTCTGCTTGAAGATGATCTGTACTTACCTGCTCCACCTCGAAAGGAGCGAAACGGTCTGCGTTCCCAATCTTTTAGGGAAATTATTGCTCTTGCCGTGTCAGTGTCAGTTTTGATCCCTTTAACGTGGTCATCGATCTTCTTCCCAAACAGCTCTTGCCCATCAAACAGCACGGCTAGGATTTGTGCCTGGATTTCAGGATGGAAGTTGGTAGCCTTCATCCAGGCTTGATGCCTGAGGATGAACCCATGTACAGCATCTATCATATGGTCTGACTTTATATCTCCCTCCTTAACTATTGCCTTAGCCTAATCTTGTAGATCAGCTGGCAGGTATTCCATGAATCTATTCATTTTATGCCCAAGCTCCCTGTCGTAGCGAGCAGTCATGGCAAGAACGTTCGCTACTCTGATGGACAATGAATCCAAAGCAGATACCTTTCTACCGATTGCCTGCAGGTTTCTGCTCTCTTTACCCAGGTGAGCTGTGAGCGCAGATGCCAGTTTAGCAAGCTTCCTCCTGGTCACTACAGTTATGACTGAGTCTGGCTTTCTTCTATGGCCGGTCTGTCGTCGCTGGTGTGGATAGCAAATTCTTAAGCATCACTTCCCCTGCCTCCCATATGGTGTCCAGGATCGGTATGGCAGTTGTGGTTCATCTCCGTTTGTACCTGTGCTCATAAAGCACTGACTTCTTTTCTTCAGTTGACACTTGGAGATCAAACATTTGTGCGGCCTTGCTAATTATTGTGTGGAAGGAGGCTATATCATTAGATGGCTAAGACCTTGCTGAGGAGTTATGCTTCTTGTGTTTTGTGACAACAGTCATCCCATGTTTCCGCTTCTTCTTGTGATGAGTCTTGTGGGATTTCTCCCTCTTCCGGTGCATTCGCTGGGGCATCCTCATCAGACAACTCACAGTATGGGTCACCCACCGGGTCCTCCCATGAACAAGGGTCTTCCGTAGAGACTGAGGATCTTGCCCTAGTAGATGGTGGAGGTAAAACGATCTCAAAGGAAGACAGGCTTCTCTGCCTAGGAACTGGCAGTGGAATAGCTTGCAAAGTTGTGGCTGCCTCTATTGAGTAAACTCTTTTTCTTCTTTAACACTCTGTCGGAAATTTAGCAGGGACTGCATGAGGGTGGGTTGGACTGGGTCATCTGAATCGTCTGGTGGTTCTATGCTTGGCATCACAGGGGGCTATCTTCCTTGGGTACCACCTTAGGCCTGAGGTCATGTACATCTGAAAATGTGTTGTCTAGAATGATGTGCAGTAGTTCCGTCAACTCCTTTAATGGGGAGAAATTGAAGCTCATTACAAGTTTGCAGGTAGCCTGCTGATATTACCGGAAGGATACCGGCAAACTGTAATACTATTTCCACCACTTGGTCTGGCGGAATTACAGGTTGATGCCAAGTGGCAGAAACGCTGGAAAATCCCCATTCCAGAGAGTCCCAGAGGACGCCATGGGGCGTTTGGCCCTTATTACTGGCACTGGTATCACCAGGCTGTTAATACTGGCAGTTTTTTGCCGATAGGGTGGTGGATATACTTCCAACTCTGAGCTGGAGGTAAATCCACCACCTTATTACTGGCACTGGTATCACCAGGCCGGTAATACTGGCAGTTATTTGCCGATAGGGTGGTGGATATACTTCCAGCTCTGAGCTGGAGGTAAATCCACCACCCTACCAGCCAACTTGAAGTGTGCCAGTGCAGTAACATGCCGGTATGCAGTAATACTGGCACGTTATTACGGCACTGGCACACTTGTAATGAAGCCCATTGACTATGTTGATCCCCCATCATTGTGGAGATTTTGGTGGTTGTTGTGGACAAGCAATGGTTGTCGATGAGCTGCACTACTCTGTTGACGAGTGGCATGTCGGCAAGTGTTTGTCTAATTTCTGAGGGTGGTGCCATACTCATTGATGCATGGGCCAGTGACAAGTGCATACTCATGGATGATGCTGTGTCAGCTGATGGTTACCCACCCCACTTTTTTCCCATCGACAGTTTGCTGGTCTTTGCTGATGATGATGGAAACTAGACTAGATAATGATCCGTCACTATGTTTCGACAACGGGGTAGCCGTCAATGAGCCCGTCGACAATGGTGGCACCATTGATTTGGCAGCCATAAATGAAGTCATGGACAAGCCCTGAGTCGCAGACAGACTTATCGTGAACATGCTTGTGGGCAATGTCTTAGATGTGGTTTTGCTTATCAGCTGACGTGTTTCATTCGATGAGGAGTGAATGTGGTTTTTAGGCACTTTTCAGCACTAGATGAGCCCCCTTTTTCTGTTCCACATGCTTCTCAGAAGTCCTGCGCAGAGAGGTTGGGGCTGTCTTGATGGATTTCACATCTGAGAAGTGGAACCTGTTTTCTTCAAAAAAAGAGAAGTCTTCTGTGCCTGTCCTGTAGAGTTTTTTGTCTGACGTATCTCACAAGTCTCTGTGTCATAGGGATGTAGAAAATAGATGGTTTGGTGTGTAAATGTAACTATGGACGGTGTCGATTTCGTATTGGTATTTGAGTTTTATGTAGCGTAACGCTAGTCTGAGAACCATGGCACTGTCAATCTAATCTACCGGAACAGGCCATGCCAGTCTCTGATGCTGTGAGTCATAATGGCAGTGTGATATCTTGAGTCAGACTCACAGTATGTTGTACTCACATTATCACGGTCCCACCTTGGGTCGTGAAGCTGTGATAATGTGATTCAGTGGCTACTGTGATACTTAGAGTCCATCATACTGAGAGTCAGATCCCCTGTGTGTCTGTAAAAATGAAGTATTGTGAGTCTGTAACTCCTTGAGCTTTTGAATGTGTAAGTCTTGTATCTCTGGATACTGTGAGTCTGAGACACTATGGGCCTCATTACACGGATGGCGGTAAGGATTTACCGGTACCGGTACCGGTAAATCCTTACCGCCTTACTACGAGGTCCCTTTGCGGGTTGGGGGATTTAACACCTGCTTTTTGCAGGCATTAAAAACCAACCCGCAAAGGGACCCAGGGAGCTAATTACGGTACCGCAATTTGCGGTACCGTAATTAGCGCCTTCCCCATTCCCATTGAGCCCTATGGACCAAAAATGGGAATGGGGAAGGGCAATGGTGGAAGGGGGAATTACCGCCCCGCCAACCTTGGAATGGGGCGGTAATTCCCCTTTCCGCCAAGGCGGTGCCGGTATTTTACCGGCATGAACCATGGCGCTAATAGGGCCATGGTTCTCCGCCATCCGTGTAATGAGGCCCTATGTCTGCCATACGGCTTATAGGAAGTTGAGGAAAGCATCTGTACTGTGGTCTGATGTGATTTCCATTTCATTTGGCGGGAAACAGTTCACAGACACACAGGCTCATTACATCTGGCCGTTCAGAGGTAAATAGCAAACCGTCTCTGTGATTACTGGCCCTCAAATGAGAGGCAAACCTAATACAGCAAAGGGATGGTGGCAGAAAACAATTAGTACATGAAGCACAGCATGTCCCAAAGGTGTGGTCCTGCTGTCGCTGTATACCCAGAAGACATGATTTAACCTCCACGCTTCTAAAGTGTATGATTGTGTGATATGAGGGCCTCTATAGGTCAACCTCTCTTCTCTGCATGAGCCTTGATGGTGAAAAAGATTACATTCTTCCATTTGCTTGTCATGTGCAATAGTATGGCAGTCCCCGGAAGGGGGCGCGTTTCATTAAAGCTTTCCAATGAGCAGAGTGGCATTCTTTGGGAGAAAGAGTGCACCTTAGCTGAGGCAGAACGAAGTCTCCTCTTATGGGCAAGACTTGCCCCAGGATTATCTCTGTGATGGGGTCTTTGGTTGGATGGTGAATTAAATGTTTTTTTTTTGTTTTCTTCTTTTTTTTTATTGTGCATTTGTTCAAAATGTGAACTTTAAGACATCAAGAATACATCTTAACAAAATACATACATCACTCATTAATATTTAAATGTTACAAAAAGGGGAAAAAAAGAAAAAGTAAAATCATCAATTCTACTAAAAAGAGCTGAAAACCACTCTATATGAGAATAATTCACCAACCACTCAAGTGTCATAACCTTTACAAATGCAATTTCATGATGCCATTGTAGGACCAAGTTCCTCCAGCATTCTAATCACCTCAGCAGTGAGAAATCCTCATTACCTGCACTCACTCTCTCTCAGAGTACTTGTGCCATTGCTACATTTACTATTGAAAAGAATCTGCCCAACAAGCGCCTTCTCATTTCTTTAAGGGCCTCACATTCTCCCAGGGGAGTTGCTAGGTCTGGAAAAGACTCGGGGCTAAGCTGATGTCGGAACTGTTGGGACTGGGGGCTAGCTAGTCTTTTGGCTGTAGCTCCTGAGATTCTATCCGGGGCTACAACCAAAAGAGCAGGGGCTACAGCCCCCTTAGCCCCCCCTAGCAACGCCCCTGCATTCTCCCATGAGATGACGCAGATGTTCAGCTGAATCTCTACACTGCCGGCATATACCTTTATTTTCACCAGTTTGTATTCCTCGTCTGGCCAAGATATCCCCCCCGCTGGCAGAAGGTTGAGCTGGAAATGCAGGAATTGCCCCCTTATTCTAGGACAAGGAAATTGGTTTGAGTACGTTGGCAGAAGACACAATGGGTTATGAATGGTTTATCAATCTTGGCAAATGCAGTGTGAGACTAAATGCAAGTTTAGTAGCTATCCCTCTCCATTGCCAGACAGTGACGATGCTACGAGTAGTTGCTTTGACCCCAATGTCCTCACTAATTGCTCTTTTATTTTGCTGTTTAATTCTGAACTTGTATCCACACAATTGTTGTCACTCAGGAGGATCCCTCTCTGTCCAAGTTCTGTAAATTATGCAATGTTTAAGCAGCATAATTCCCCACAGGTGCCTCAGCAGGCATCCTGATGGCAGGAGAGCTCCATCCATGGCACCCTCCACTTCTTAAGAGAGGTTACCATGGTAAAATGCTCGGTCCTTTTCTAGGTGCTTGCCTGAAAACACTAGGAGATGAGTTGGGACACCATTGTGCTAATTTCCCACTCAAGATGTGTTTGCTGTGTGGTATTAAGACGTCTCTCATCGGCCTATGAAGGGTGCCCTCTACCTGTGGAGTGAAAACACGGTACGTGCCATGGTTATGGACGTGCATAGCTCCCACCAGTGGTGGAAATGGAAAACATGTGGTGGGGGATCGCACAACTCAATGGCCGGGGTAGGGGAGGAGTTTGGGAGGGGGGCGGTACCCCAGGGGGCGTGGTCTAGAGGGAGCGGGGCTCGTACTGTGGATCCAGCAATGCTGGAATGCTTAAAAAAAAAAACTCCGGCGACGGCAGCATTGCCTTTTCCCGCCGGCTTTGCCACTGGTGTGTAATGCACAATGCTCGCTACATGTACAACTGCAAGGAATCAGTTGCACATGTAGCGAGCATTGTGCATTACACAACAATGCCAAAGCCGCGGTAAATGGCAAAGCTGCCGTCGTTGGAGTTTTTTTTTTTTCTAAGTATTCCAACACGGTTCATAGTCTTGGGCGGCTGACTCTGGCCGGATCCCAAGATCCGGCTCCATTTCTGGTGCCGGATCTCGGATCCGCCGAGAGCCGGCCCAATGACCAGCACTGGCTCCCACAACAAGACTATGCTTATTCTATCGTCATTAATACTGGACAGAGGAACTCCTGGAAAAGAAAGTGATTGGAGTGAAAAGGCACCGGAAGTGGCCATCTTTGTAAAGATTCACACGAGGAAATTGACTGAACTCTGGGACCGGGCCATGTGCGAGCAGAGCTCTGGGACCAGGCCAGGTGCGAGCAGAGCCCTGGGACCGGGCCATGTGCGAGCAGAGCTCTGGGACCGGGCCATGTGCGAACAGAGCTCTGGGACCAGGCCAACTGTGAGCAGAGCTCTGGGACCGGGACATGTGCGAACAGAGCTCTGAAACCGGGGCCATGTGCAAGCGGAGCTCTAGGACCAGGCCATGTGAGAGCAGAGATCTGGGACCGGGCCATGTGCGAGCAGACCGGGCCATGTGCGAGCAGATCTGTGCTAGCAGAGCTCTGGGACCAGGCCATATGCGAGCAGAGCTCTGGGACCGGGCCATGTGCGAGCAGAGCTCTGGGACCGGGCCATGTGAGAGCAGAGCTCTGGGACCAGACCATGTGCGAGCAGAGGTCTGGGACAGGGCCATGTGCAAGCAGAGATCTAGGACGGTGCCATGTGCGAGGAGACCTCTGGGACCAGGCCAGGTGCGGGCCGAGTTCTGGGACCGGGCCATGTGCGAGCAGAGCTCTGTGACTGGACCTTGTGCGAGCAGACCTCTGGGACCGGGCCATTTGCAAGCAGAGCTCTGGGACCGGGCCATGAGCTAGCAGAGTTCTGGGACCGTGTATTTTTCGAGCAGAGCTCTGTGACTGGGCCATGTGCGAGGAGAGCTCTGGGACCGTGCCATGTGCGAGCAGAGCAATGGGAGGGGCCATGTGCGAGCAGAGCTCTGGGACGGGACATGTGCGAGCGGAGCTCTGGGACCAGGCCATGTGCAAGCAGAGCTTGGGACTGGGCCATATGCGAGCAGAGCTATAGTACCGGGCCATGTGCTAGCAGAGCTCTGGGACCAGGCCATGTGTGTGCAAGCTCTGGGACAGAGCCATGTGCGAGCAGAGCTCTGGGACCGGGACATGTGCGAGGACAGCTCTGGGCCCAGGCCATGTGCAATCAGAGCTCTGGGACCGGGCCATGTGAGAGCAGAGCTCTGGGACCGGGCCATGTGCGAGCAGCCCGGGCCATGTGCAAGCAGATCTGTGCTAGCAGAGCTCTGGGACCAGGCCATATGCGAGCAGAGCTCTGGGACCATGTGCGAGCAGAGCTCTGGGACCGGGCCATGTGAAAGCAGAGCTCTGAGACCATGTGCGAGCAGAGGTCTGGGACAGGGCCATGTGCAAGCAGAGATCTAGGACAGGGCCATGTGCGAGGAGACCTCTGGGACCAGGCCAGGTGCGGGCCGAGTTCTGGGACCGGGCCATGTGCGAGCAGAGCTCTGTGACTGGACCTTGTGCGAGCAGAGCTCTGGGACCGGGCCATTTGCAAGCAGAGCTCTGGGACCGGGCCATGAGCTAGCAGAGTTCTGGGACCGTGTATTTTTCGAGCAGAGCTCTGTGACTGGGCCATGTGCGAGGAGAGCTCTGGGACCGTGCCATGTGCGAGCAGAGCAATGGGAGGGGCCATGTGCGAGCAGAGCTCTGGGACGGGACATGTGCGAGCGGAGCTCTGGGACCAGGCCATGTGCAAGCAGAGCTTGGGACTGGGCCATATGCGAGCAGAGCTATAGTACCGGGCCATGTGCTAGCAGAGCTCTGGGACCAGGCCATGTGTGTGCAAGCTCTGGGACAGAGCCATGTGCGAGCAGAGCTCTGGGACCGGGACATGTGCGAGGACAGCTCTGGGCCCAGGCCATGTGCAATCAGAGCTCTGGGACCGGGCCATGTGAGAGCAGAGCTCTGGGACCGGGCCATGTGCGAGCAGCCCGGGCCATGTGCAAGCAGATCTGTGCTAGCAGAGCTCTGGGACCAGGCCATATGCGAGCAGAGCTCTGGGACCATGTGCGAGCAGAGGTCTGGGACAGGGCCATGTGAAAGCAGAGCTCTGAGACCATGTGCGAGCAGAGGTCTGGGACAGGGCCATGTGCAAGCAGAGATCTAGGACAGGGCCATGTGCTGGGAGACCTCTGGGACCAGGCCAGGTGCGAGCAGAGCTCTGCGACTGGACCTTGTGCGAGCAGAGCTCTGGGACCGGGCCATTTGCAAGCAGAGCTCTGGGACCGGGCCATGAGCTAGCAGAGTTCTGGGACCGGGTATTTTTCGAGCAGAGCTCTGTGGCTGGGCCATGTGCGAGGAGAGCTCTGGGACCGTGCCATGTGCGAGCAGAGCTATAGGAGGGGCCATGTGCGAGCAGAGCTCTGGGACGGGCCATGTGCGAGCGGAGCTCTGAGACCAGGCCATGTGCAAGCAGAGCTTGGGACTGGGCCAAATGCGAGCAGAGCTATGGTACCGGGCCATGTGCTAGCAGAGCTCTGGGACAAGGCCATGTGCGTGCAAGCTCTGGGACAGAGCCATGTGCGAGCAGAGCTCTGGGACTGGGACATGTGCGAGGGCAGCTCTGGGCCCAGGCCATGTGCGATCAGAGCTCTGGGACCGGGTCATGTGCGAGCAGAGCTCTGGGACCGGGCCATGTGCGAGCAGAGCCCTGGGACCGGGCCATGTGCGAGCAGAGCTCTGGGACCGGGCCATGTGCGAACAGAGCTCTGGGACCAGGCCATCTGTGAGCAGAGCTCTGGGACCGGGACATGTGCGAACAGAGCTCTGGGACCGGGGCCATGTGCAAGAGGAGCTCTGGGACCAGGCCATGTGCAAGCAGAGCTCTGGGACTGGGCCATATGCGAGCAGAGCTATGGTACCGGGCCATGTGCTAGCAGAGCTCTGGGACCAGGCCATGTGCATGCAAGCTCTGGGACAGAGCCATGTGCGAGCAGAGCTCTGGGACCGGGACATGTGCGAGGACAGTTCTGGGCCCAGGCCATGTGCGATCAGAGCTCTGGGACCGGGCCATGTGAGAGCAGAGCTCGGGGACCGGACCATGTGAGAGCAGAGGTCCGAGACAGGGCCATGTGCAAGCAGAGATCTAGGACAGGGCCATGTGCGAGGAGACCTCTGGGACCACGCCAGGTGCGGGCAGAGCTCTGGGACCGGGCCATGTGCGAGCAGAGCTCTGCGACTGGACCTTGTGCGAGCAGAGCTCTGGGACCGGGCCATGTGCGAGCAGAGCTCTGCGACTGGACCTTGTGCGAGGAGAGCTCTGGGACCGTGCCATGTGCGAGCAGAGCAATGGGAGGGGCCATGTGCGAGCAGAGCTCTGGGACGGGCCATGTGCGAGCGGAGCTCTGGGACCAGGCCATGTGCAAGCAGAGCTCTGGGACTGGGCCATATGCGAGCAGAGCTATGGTACCGGGCCATGTGCTAGCAGAGCTCTGGGACCAGGCCATGTGCGTGCAACCATGTGCGAGCAGAGCTCTGGGACCGGGACATGTGCGAGGACAGCTCTGGGCCCAGGCCATGTGTGATCAGAGCTCTGGGACCGGGCCATGTGAGAGCAGAGATCTGGGACCGGGCCATGTGCGAGCAGACCAGGCCATGTGCGAGCAGATCTGTGCTAGCAGAGTTCTGGGACCAGGCCATATGCGAGCAGAGCTCTGGGACCGGGCCATATGCGAGCAGAGCTCTGGGACCGGGCCATGTGCGAGCAGAGCTCTGGACCGGGCCATGTGAGAGCAGAGCTCTGGGACCGGACCATGTGCGAGCAGAGGTCTGGGACAGGGCCATGTGCGAGCAGAGATCTAAGACGGGGCCATGTGCGAGGAGACCTCTGGGACCAGGCCAGGTGCGGGCTGAGTTCTGGGACCGGGCCATGTGCGAGCAGAGCTCTGCGACTGGACCTTGTGCGAGCAAAGCTCTGTGACCGGGCCATTTGCAAGCAGAGCTCTGGGACCGGGCCATGACCTAGCAGAGTTCTGGGAACGGGTATTTTTCGAGCAGAGCTCTGTGACTGGGCCATGTGCGAGGAGAGCTCTGGGACCGTGCCATGTGCGAGCAGAGCAATGGGAGGGGCCATGTGCGAGCAGAGCTCTGGGACGGGCCATGTGCGAGCGGAGCTCTGGGACCAGGCCATGTGCAAGCAGAGCTTGGGACTGGGCCATATGAGAGAAGAGCTATAGTACCGGGCCATGTGCTAGCAGAGCTCTGGGACCAGGCCATGTGCGTGCAAGCTCTGGGACAGAGCCATGTGCGAGCAGAGCTCTGGGACCGGGACATGTGCGAGGAGAGCTCTGGGACCGTGCCATGTGCGAGCAGAGCTATAGGAGGGACCATGTGCGAGCAGAGCTCTGGGACGGGCCATGTGCGAGCGGAGCTCTGGGACCAGGCCATGTGCAAGCAGAGCTTGGGACTGGGCCAAATGCGAGCAGAGCTGTGGTACCGGGCCATGTGCTAGCAGAGCTCTGGGACAAGGCCATGTGCGTGCAAGCTCTGGGACAGAGCCATGTGCGAGCAGAGCTCTGGGACTGGGACATGTGCGAGGGCAGCTCTGGGCCCAGGCCATGTGCGAGCAGAGCTCTGGGACCGGGCCATGTGCGAGCAGAGCCCTGGGACCGGGCCATGTGCGAGCAGAGCTCTGGGACCGGGCCATGTGCGAACAGAGCTCTGGGACCAGGCCATCTGTGAGCAGAGCTCTGGGACCGGGACATGTGCGAACAGAGCTCTGGGACCGGGGCCATGTGCAAGCGGAGCTCTGAGACCAGGCCATGAGCTAGCAGAGTTCTGGGACCGGGTATTTTTCGAGCAGAGCTCTGTGGCTGGGTCATGTGCGAGAGCTCTGGGACCGTGCCATGTGCGAGCAGAGCTATAGGAGGGGCATGTGCGAGCAGAGCTCTGGGACGGGCCATGTGCGTGCAAGCTCTGGGACAGAGCCATGCGCGAGCAGAGCTCTGGGACCGGGGCATGTGCGAGCAGAGCTCTGGGACAGGGCCATGTGCGAGCGGAGCTCTGGGACCAGGCCATGTGCGTGCAAGCTCTGGGACAGAGCCATGTGCGAGCAGAGCTCTGGGACCGGGACATGTGCGAGGGCAGCTCTGGGCCCAGGCCATGTGCGATCAGAGCTCTGGGACAGAGCCATGTGCGAGCAGAGCTCTGGGACCGGGGCATGTGCGAGCAGAGCTCTGGGACAGGGCCATGTGCAAGCAGAGATCTAGGACGGGGCCATGTGCGGGGAGACCTCTGGGACCAGGCCAGGTGCGGGCAGAGCTCTGGGACTGGGCCATGTGCGAGCAGAGCTCTGCAACTGGACCTTGTGCGAGCAGAGCTCTGGGACCGGGCCATTTGCAAGCAGAGCTCTGGGAACGGGCCATGAGCTAGCAGAGTTCTGGGACCGGGTATTTTTCGAGCAGAGCTCTGTGGCTGGGCCATGTGCGAGAGCTCTGGGACCGTGCCATGTGCGAGCAGAGCTATAGGAGGGGCCATGTGCGAGCAGAGCTCTGGGACGGGCCATGTGCGAGCGGAGCTCTGGGACCAGGCCATGTGCGTGCAAGCTCTGGGACAGAGCCATGTGCGAGCAGAGCTCTGGGACCGGGACATGTGCGAGGGCAGCTCTGGGCCCAGGCCATGTGCGATCAGAGCTCTGGGACCGGGCCATGTGAGAGCAGAGCTCTGGGACCGGGCCATGTGCGAGCAGACCGGGCCATGTGCGAGCAGATCTGTGCTAGCAGAGCTCTGGGACAGAGCCATGTGCGAGCAGAGCTCTGGGACCGGGGCATGTGCGAGCAGAGCTCTGGGACAGAGCCTTGTGCGAGCAGAGCTCTGTGACCAGGACATGTGCGAGGGCAGCTCTGGGACCGGGCCATGCGAGAGCAGAGCTCTGGGACCAGGCCATGTGCGAGCAGACCGGGCCATGTGCGAGCAGATCTGTGCTAGCAGAGCTCTGGGACAGAGCCATGTGCGAGCAGAGCTCTGGGACCGGGCCATGCGAGAGCAGACCGGGCCATGTGCGAGCAGATCTGTGCTAGCAGAGCTCTGGGACCAGGCGATATGCGAGCAGAGCTCTGGGAGTGGCCATGTGCAAGCAGAGCTCTGATATCGGACCATGTGCGAACAGAGCTCTGGGGCCAGGCCTTGTGTGAGCATACTTCTGAGTCCCTCATCTGCCAGGATAATGCGCTTACAAAAGAAAGAGGCCAGATTCATCAGAAACTTGAAACCTCACAACCATGCATTGGAGGCACTCTCACAAATCCACTGGGCACCATTCTGCTCCCCGATGGAATTTGTAAAACTTTGCCTCACCCACAAGGTGATCCATGTCTCAGGCCCAACGTATTGCTGGAAACCAATCAAGATCCAGATCAAACAACTACTAAGAACCGTAAGGTCATCTGATGCCTCATTGCCCTCAGGTGCAAAGCCCTCTAAGGAGCAATCAGTTGGCCCATAGTGTGCTATCAGACTGTAATCCTTGGAAAAATTTGACATACAGACTTTTCAGGCAGAGATCTACCCCTGCTTACGGCAAGCCCGTAGGACACCATTGTTGGATCGCTGTTCCAATTGTTATCATTTTATCTTTAGCTCCTGTCTCCTTCTTCTTTTAACATCAGACGCAATCTGCTTTCATCTACTAAACGTGGGTTGAAAGGACCCGCAGGCTGCATAGAAGTGCACGTATAACCAATACATGAAGCAGTGATTTAGACTGAAGGATTATCTATCAAACGCTGGCTCAGTTAGTCTGCCCTGACTACTTGCTTGGCCAGCTTTACCTACACAGATGCCGACTTTGGACATAGGCAGTCCATGCATTTCTTTTAATAGCCCTTCATTTGATGAACGCCTTTTTCATGCAGTATCAACACCAGCCAAGATGCCCCCTAGAAAAAGCTGGAGAGGAAACTGGCTATCAAGGAGCAAATTCTTGAAGATATGAGGAAGGAGCTCAAGATATGACTCGATGAGCCATGCTCACAAGGACCAGGGACCTGCTGAAAATTAGCCAGCGCAAACAGAATCAGAGCCAAAGCGAATCAATGCAGAGGGCAACCCCCCAAATACTTTTAACAAGTCCGGCTCAGACATCAGCCCCATATCCACATAACCTCAAACAGATCCTGAGTTTATACAAGGGGTGTTATGCTATCTTGGACTGGGTGATTGGGATGAGCGCAACTTATGAGTGAAGGTAGATTCAGTGGAAATTTGGGGGCTACACTGATTTGTAAGGTTGCAAATATAGGTCAAAAGCCATTTAATAATTAAGTGCTGGTTGTGAGAAAGGTTTACATGCACAACAGGGAAGCTGGTTTTCAAAAAGAATCACAATCTAGTGCTTTTGTAAAGTAAGTGTGATTTGAATCGGAGTATTTTTCCTCTGCACGCACATTTTCTTAATTAGGAACTACAATCCCCAGCGGGATTGTTGTCCTTTGCTGTGTGTTAAATACCGTTCCCAGGCGTGAACGCGCCGGCGCTCACGTGACCAGCCGGTCTGTGGCCGCTAAATAAACATAGTAGATCTGACTCTCCTTAGAGATAGACTGTTAGAAAATAGAGTGCCACCAGTATTTTAAAGATTTTAAAGATGTTACACTGTGTTTTAATAGCTTTGTTAGACTTTTAACAGATTTACAGTGTTTGCTTATTCTATTTTACTTTGTATGACTGGGACATTCATGTGCCTTGGTGTAGGTAGTTGAATCACAATCTAGTGCTTTTGTAAAGTAAGTGCGATTTGAATCGGAGTATTTTTCCTCTGCACGCACGTTTTCTTAATTAGGAACTACAATCCCCAGCGGGATTGTAGTTGTTTGCTGCGTGTTAAATACCATTTCCAGGCGCAAACGTGCCGGTACGCACGTGACCAGCCAGTCTGTGGCAGTCCGTGATGGGACGTGCGAGTGCGGCAGCCCTCAGATCACAGTGATTCCGTAATATGGGCGTACTGGAGGTGCCTGCAGCAGTTGAAGCAGCGAGAAGTAAATCTTTATCCCAAACATCAGCTATGCAGGATAACATCTCTCTGCTTACGACGCCATCACCTGCAGACCCCATCATTGACACTCAGACAGCCTCCAGGCATATGGGCGAAATGTTCTTGTCTTCTACTAGCTGGCCACCTAAAACAAGCACTATCTCTCCTGAAACAGCTATAGTTAAATGTAATGAAACACATGTATCGACTATAACTATAAGGCCCCCTAATGAAGAAGGGGATAAACCAAAGGTGGATTATGAGAGTATAAACACCCTAGCTGATACAACACCAATTGGCAGGGAGAAAGATAAACTTGATACCGTGATTAGCCAATCTCCACAGCCAACTAAATTGCTTTCCCCGCCTTCAAATACCTTGCTGCTGAATCTAGCGCTTTTAAATACCAGATCCCTGGTTAAACACACACTGGATGTCTGGGATTATATCCTTGATCATAGCATTGACATTATGTGTGTTACTGAGACCTGGTTATCGGAAGCACATGGACCTACTATTGAGCAGGTCACCCCACCAGGTTACAGATTCTTTGGGAAACACTGTAAAGATGGTCCCGTTGGTGGTGTTGCCGTTATCTGCAAGGAAGAGCTAAAAATGTATGAAATTAAAATTGATTGTGAGGGATGTGATATTTTACACACTAAATTCATCCCCAATCCCAATTGTAGTATACAATTGAGAACTGGAAAGACTGGGCTTTTTCTTCATGAATTATGCCGACGACTTCCAGTTGTCAATGGAGTTATCAGGAGACTTATCAGGAAGATCAGTCCAAACTAAATGAGGTTTACCGAGTCATAAAAAACTGGATGACCACAAACTGGTTGTCCCTAAGTGCCGGTAAAACGGAACTTATGATATATGGGTCCAAGAAGTCCAGAGACCTTAGCTCCCGCCTTTTACAGTTTCCTGGTGGAGGACAGCCATATAGTCGTGGTTAATAAGGTAAAGACTCTGGGTGCATCCTTGGATGCAGGGGCCCAAGTAGATGCCATCGAAAAGCACACTGAATATTATCTGAGAGTATTGAGACAGGTGGCTCTGTTAATCTCCAAAAATAACTGAGCCAAATCAGTGAGGGCCGTTATCCTGCCACATTTGGATTACTGCAATGCCCTGCTGGGAGGCGCCAGCAGGGAAGACATTTTCAGATTGCAAAAAATCCAGAATGCGTCTGTTCGTATTATTTACGGTAACAAACGGTATGAACCAACTGCTCCTGCTAGAAAGGAGTTACACTGGTTGCCTATATCATCCAGGATCTCCTTTAAAATGCTGACTCTCTGTCATAAGTGCATTTATGGGACAGCTCCCAGCTATTTAAAGGAAAGATTTTCCATATACCGGCCCACTAAAAATCTTCGATCAACCTCTACCCAGCTCTTAAAAGTGGCAGGGACTAAGAGAGCACGTAGAATAGACGTTCCTTTCCTGTGCTTGTGTCAAAGGCATGGAACAATCTACCTCTGGTGCTCAGAGAAGAAACCAATCATTTGGTTTTTAGAAAGTCCTTGAAAACGATATTGTTTATTTAATCATCGGCCATCCTCACTGTCCTTTTTCTGCTTGTGAGTGAGCACCTAGATGCCTTAGGGCTTTGGCGCTATATAAATGTCATAACATAACATAACAAACATATTCTTATGCCTCACAAGTTTATGGCATATGCTCAACCCCCTACTACAGCACATTCTCTTATGACCCACATTCTTACGACAAACACACACACTCTTGTTCCTAATATGAAATATTGTTTTTCTGCGCATGACTAAAACATAAATTCCTGTACAGAACGGGACAAGGAAGTGCATGGTAATGAGGGGCCATGACCAGAATTCAAATCCAATTTGTTTGTTGACTAAAATGCTTATTATTAATGTAACAGTTGTAATAATAGTGTTAGCCATGTAACCCCAATATGAATAGACATTGGTAAATCAACAGTGAAATGCACCTAAAAGGGGATATGTCCAAGCTATTGCCCTATTGCTTTAAGAAAAGTATGAAAACATTGAATTTAATGTAAAATTATTAAAAGAAAATTAGACAGAACATATATTTGCTTTGCAAACTATGTAATTATTTTTGGGGATTTATTTATGTTTAGTTAGGTTGTTTTTCTAAAAAATCATGCTTACTTGGGGGACATTTTGCCTACCTACTGCTAGATTTTACCAGAAATTGGCACTTTGTTTGCAGATTTCGATAACAATGTTTTCGTACAGATCAGTCATAACTCACTCAAATAAGATGCTGACGACTGCCACAACATGGGGATTCTGACGAAGTACCCCGAAAAAAAGACTGCAAAACTGCAACATGCTCAGACCTACTGCAACGGTGTGAAGCCCCTGAGCTTCACTCCTCAAACACTGGAAATATGTTAATCCTGCCCTCCAGGCACACCGCCCAGGTATTGTCTGTCTGCATCGGGTGGAGGAAAAGTGCATGTCTGGAGACAGTGGTGACAGGAAGATGGAAGGCAGTCGAAGAGTATCCGTCTGTCTTATCTGCTCTAACATTTCTTTTTTTTAAAGTGCATCTGCCTCTGTCTACTGCTGATGGCGGCCATGTCTCTCTCTGTTGCTCTGTTCCTTACGCACGTTCATGGTTGTTGTGTTACTATAGTTCATTGAGACCAGTGTCTCCACAATGCCCACTTCCATGTGTGCCTCGTGCACTTTATGTAGAGAGAGAGAGAGAGAGAGAGAGAGTGTGTGCGTGCGTGTGTGTTTCTTAAAAATCTATGAAAAAACCCTTCTGCCAGAAATGTGAGAAGAGAATAGGCCTGTAGGCACCCCGGGAAGTTCACTTGCGGTTCTGAACCACAACGCAGTGCATTGTGGGTATGCAAATTAGCTCACAGCATAAATGTTTGCTCCGTGTGAGAAAAGTCTCTTTCTCTTATAGGGCACTCCCCTATGAACAATATATGTATATTATACATAGCTTTATGAACCCAAGACAGACATTTCTGAAAGATGGCGGCAACAACATGTGCATTCTACCCTCATTGAGGTTCATCACTGTGTGCAGTGACATATCTTTTGCGATTGCAGCACTGGAGTGTTGTTACCAAAAGTCAGCAAAGATATGGCAGGTTAAAAAAAAATATGCGTAAAGCTTTCTACCAGGAATTTGAAAGTAAGAAAGCCTGTTTCAGTTTACAAGCACACATGCCACAGAGCTACCCAGTAGCCATCCTTGCAAGTTCACCCTCAGTTTTGACCATGTAAAGCAATGCAATTTTATGCATAAATATATCAACGCAGGACAGACAGCTTTTAAGGATGCAGACATCTTAAAATGATGAAATGGGCTGCCTTATAAGACAAAGGCACTTTCCTCACATGGAGCAAAAATGAATGCTTTTGAGCTAATTTGCATATCCACAATGCACAGTGGTTCCGAACTGTAGGTACACCTCCAAGATGGCTGGTGAATGGGGCTGTTGCAGGTGTGCTTTTTAGCTGAAATGGCCTTTCAAACTATTAAACTCTCTTTTCATGATAATGTGGCTTGAAGTGACTACAACCTTAAGGGACAGTAGCAGCCAAGTCTAATATTTGTACATGATATTGCACATCATTTTGCTTGAGGATGTGTGTGTGCACACACACACTTGCATGCCAACTGCACATGGTTCACAAAAGTCTAATGCATGGTGAACGTGAGCCAGGACTCAGGCTTGACCCATATCCTTTGGGCTTAGATAGCTTTGATGAACCGTGGGTATGTGAATTATTGACTTTACTGAAGTGTGGTTTGTGAGAGCTCCACCCTGTAGAGGCTAAACAGTGCTCAATATATGTCAAGTGCTTTTGAGAGAGCAATTGGGTTTGCTGCACTGAGAGGAATTCGACCATCCGCACGTGGGTGTGTGGTCGCCTGGGCTTTTTTAAAATTTTAAATGACATTGGATGATGGTTGATCAACCTCCAAAAATTGTGTGGAACGAATCCGCACACATTTTCCTATGCTCACCACACAACATACACATAGACCTGTGTACTCTGGGTGGACACAGCCTACAGGTGCCATCCCTCTATCATATTTAGTTGGAATATGACAGCCAAGAGTACATCAAGTCATCTCAGAAGGGGGAGGGCAAAACCTTCCTCCTGCCATGGCCAACCTAATTAATTAACAAAGACTCCATGGATCCCCCTGCCCTTTTGTTAGCTATGCTGATGTCAGCTATGCATACTAATCAGAGTTAATTCAAGTAGGCCTACAGGTGGCCTGGTAGCAAGACTAACAAAAGACAGGAAAACTCCAACAACCTTTGATATGCATCTGTGTCAACCTGAAGCCAGCGCCCGCCTCTTAGTATCAAGGGCAGTGACCTGTCATGTCTGGGACAGCTGTTTACAGTAGTTATCCCCAAAGTGGGACCCCATTCAGAAGGTACGAGTATGTGGTTTGGCAAAGACGGTGTCACACTCTGCCCCTTGTCTCACCTGTTTGTCCTTTGAAGTCTTCTTTCTCAGAGGTCTTTCTTTGTTCCTGGACGTTCGGGACTTGTACAGGTATGGACGGGTATCCTCTGCCTCCAGTGTGGAGACCGGACACCAGCCTCGGAGAGAAGGTAAGCGTTCAATATTCCAGGAAGATTAGGTGAGAATGGTCTATGTCAGGATGGATCTAGGAACCAGGGAGGAGTTGTGGTACTCGCAGAGTGCAGAAGGCAGAATGTGAGCATGAAAGGGACAGGACAGAAGGCCCGGGAAGGAAGAGGAACGAGCGGACCCTCAGGCGGGAGCGCAAAGAGCAGCACAATTAAATACCAGAAAGGATAATTGGAACCGCTAATTAGCAGGGGAGTAGCACGGAAGAAGAGGGAAAGTTAGGTACGCACTTGCCGGGTACTCGGAAAGGTAGCGTTGAGACGCGCAGAGCCACGCGGGCGTGCCTGTTTTCTAGGAAGTGGCAAGTCTTGCGTAAACACTAGAAAACGCTTCTCTCTGGCGTCGGCCATGTTGGTAGAATAGCGGGTATGACTTTGCGGTGCGTGATGGACCATGGAGTCCAAAAGGGGCAGAAACGGCGAATCATGACAGCATGCCCCCTCTTAAACCTCGATCCACTGGGTTTACCTGGATGAGTTAGATGGAATCTTTATACCAAACGGGGGAATTCATGTTGGACACTGGTTCCCATGTTCATTCGCTGGGGTGATAACCTTTACATTCCACCAAATATTGTAGTCGACCTCTCCTATATCTGGAATCACATATCCTGGAGACCTCAAATTCGATTTGATCATTGACGAGCACAGGGGTAGGTCGATGAGCTGACCTGGTGGATTGAGAATAGGGTTTGAGCAAGGAAGTGTGAAAAACAGGATGTATCTTCTTCCAGGATTCTGGTAATTGAAGCCAATATGCCACTGGGTTAATGATTTCCTTGATGGAAAAAGGCCCGTAAAATCGAGGGGCCAATTTATTGGGTCACAGGTGTCGAGGCAAGAGTCTAGAGGAAAGCCAGACCTTGTCGCCAATGGCATACACGGTAACGGGGTCTCCTCCTGGTATCAACGTGTCTTTTAACATCCATCCTGGCTTTTTCCAAATGATTCTTAACATCCTTATGTACAGTGACCAGATGTTCAATCCAGGAATCTACCAAAGGAACCGGGATGGAGTGAGGTAGGAGTGTTAGCAGGACAGACCAATGGAACCCTTGACTGCAAAAGAAAGGGCTTGTCTTGATAGCAGAGTGGTCAGAGTTGTTGTATGCAAACTCTGCAACTGGGATTAAAACTGACCAATCTTCCTGGACATTGGCTGCAAAGCATCGTAAATATTGTTCTAGGGTCTGATTTACTCATTCGGTTATCCCGTTGGACTGAGGATGATATCCTGAAGATAAGGTACATTGAATACCTAACATTTGGCACAGGTACTTCCAGAATCGGGAAATGTATTGAGGCCCACGGTCTGAAATGATCTTGGAAGGGAGACCATGCAGCCTAAAGATGTGGTTCAAAAATATCCCTGCCATTTCTTGTGCTGAAGATAACTTGTACAAGGGAGTGAAGTGGGCCATATGGGAGAATAGATTGATGATAACCACAATGGTAGTAAAACCCTTGGAAGGAGGTAATTCCACAATAAAATCGGTGGCAATTATTTCCCAAGGACGGTCTGGCAATGTGGGTTGATGGAGAAGACCTGCATGTTTTCTATTGTTGCACTTGTTCGGACTGCAGACATCGCAGGCTTGGATGTATGCGTATACCCCATTGATCATTCTAGGCCACCAAAAAGGTCTCTGGATAAGATGGAGAGTAGCTGTAATGCCCCGATGCCCGGAATGGAAGGTATCATGACAGAGGTTTATTATCTTGGTTCTCAGGGTCTAAGTAGGCATCACCAATCTCTTGTCCTTAAAAAGGTAACCATCTTTAGAAACTAGAGACCATTGGTTGGTCTTGGTGTAATCCTTCCAGAGATCAGAAAGTGGTGTCTCAGCACAGACATTATCCAATAAGGAACTGACCTGGACCACGAAAACAGTGTCGGGAAACATTTTAGGAAAAGCATGTGCCTCAACCGGTTCATAATCTGGACGTCTGGATAAGGCATCAGCAATGATGTTGGTAGTTCCGGGTACGTGATGGATGTGAAACTGATATTGGGCAACACAAAAAGCCAAACGAGCCTGACGGCTGTTCCTGCACTCCAGGGATTGCGGGATCTGTAAATTCCTGTGATCAGTTCGTACTTGTACCCGGAATTTGGCACCCAGAAGAAGATGACGGCACTCAGTAAAAGCCTGCCGGATGTCGAGCAATTCCTTCTCCAGGACTGAGTAATGGGTCTCACTGGGATTCAGAGTTTGAGATAGGTAAGCAATGGGATGTTCCTCTTTGTCCTCAGGCTCTTGTTTTAACACTGCCCCAATAGGGTAATCTGAGGCATCAGTTTCCACCAGGAAGGGTTTATTAATGTCAGGTTGAGCCAGGACGGAACATTGAGTAAACCTTTGCTTTAGTTCTTGGAAGGCAGTCTCTTGATCAACAGACCAGTTGAAAGGAATGTCTTTCTTTAACAATGCAACCATAGGTGGTACTATGGCAGAGAATGTAGGAATGAATTTCCTGTAAATGTTTGAAAGTCCCAGGAAGGATTGAATCTGTTTTACTGTTGTAGGAGCTGGCCACGAAAGGATAGAGTCAACCTTGGCAGGATCTATTTCTATTCCTTTGGAACTCAATCCCAGGTAATGGACTGTAGGGACATGATAGATACATTTTTCTGGTTTAGCCAGCAGCTTGTTCTCTCATAGGCATTGTAAAACCAAGGTCACGTGTTCTTGATGTAATATGGGATCGTTGGAATATATCAATATGTCATCCAGGTAAACAATGACAAAGAGGATCAGCATATCTGAAAAGACTCTGTCCATGAAGCGCTGGGAAACCGCAGGAGCTTTGGCAAGGCCTAATGGCATAACCAAATATTCAAAGTGACTGAAGGGTGTCCTGAAGGCAGTCTTCCACTCATCGCCTTCCTTAATCGGATGAGATGGTAAGCCCCCCGTAAGTCAAGTTTGGTAAAGATTACAACGCCACATACTGCTTCCAATATGTCTGAAATGAGTGGTAAGGGATAGCGGTCCTTGAGGGTGCATTGGTTAAGGCCCCGCTTTTTGAGCACAAAGAACAAAGAGGCCCCAGCAGGAGACTTAGAAGGATGAATGGTCCTATTGGCGGGATTGGTGTCCAGGTATTCACGTAGTGCTCTTTTCTCCGGCTCTGAAAGTATAAACATCCTTCCAAATGGTATAACTGTGGAGACTTCATTATCGATAGCACAGTCTTCTGGTCGGTGGGGAGGTAGTGACTGAACAATGGCTGTCGAGAATACATCTGAAAATTGGTAATAAATCTTAGGTAATTGGGTAACGTTTGAAACACAAATAGAGGGTTGTTCTGGGATCCGGGATTCCAAGGATATAGTCTGCATCAAATTCCAGGATAAACATTGAGACAGACAAAATCCGGAACCTAGAAACCAGGATCCTGCTGCCCAGTTGATGTATGGGTTGTGTTTTTGAAGCCAGGGCATGCCTAGAACCATTGGGTAATGAGATGCCTTTATGATATCAAAACGTAGCATCTCCTGGTGGTTGTTTATTGAGAGCAATAGTTCTGTGGTTTGCTGGGTTATGGGTCCAGAAGACAGTGTTTCCCATCTATCCCTTCGACTGCCCAGATTGTTTCTTTGGATTCTCGAGTAATATTGTGCTTTAAGGCCCATTCGTGGTCCCATAGCACCACAATCCACTAGGGCCTGGATGGAATGAGTCTCCTTATTGGCGGAAGACAAGAATGCTTGTAATACCACCATTACCACCAATACCACCAATACCACCAATACCACCAATACCACCGTTTTGATGAAGACAGTTCAAGGAAGGAGAAGAAGTGGACCAAGTACCTTTCTCCCAAAGCTGGGCTCCGTTCAAGGTCGGGAGCTGGCGTTTCCCGAACGCCGAGGCAGGGATATCGGACAGTTTATTACAAGATGTTTATCAGAAGCACAATACATACAGAGTCCAGTGTTGATCCTAAGAATTCTTTCTTGTGGAGAGATTGGCCCCGCAAGGAGCCAAGTTGCATAGGTTCAGGATCAGGGGAGTGTGGAGTGGTTGTTTCTTTAGGGCTGGGATAATCCACAGGAACCTTTGGTGGGGCTGTTTGTGTCTTTCTTTTCTCTGTCTTTCTCTCTTGAATACGGAAGTCGATTTGTAGAGACAAATCTATCAAAGCCAGGAAGGAACCTGAACGGGCTACTCTAGCCAATTCATCCTTGATTTCTTCATACAATCCTCTTTGAAACAAGGTAAAGTATGCCTCCTGGGTCCAATCTGCCTCCTTAGCCAATTGCTTGAAGTGGGTTACATAAAAAAGCATGTCTTGACTTCCTTGTTGGAACTCCAGCAGCTTCTCCTGAGCACTGTACACTTGTTCAGTGCGGTCAAACATGGTTTTGAAGGCATCCAAAAATCTGTCATATTTGTCCAGGAGCGGGTCTCCTGCATTCACCAAGGGAGTTGCCCAGGCTAAAGCATTTCCAGAGAGGTGTGAGATTATAAATCCGACTTTAACCCTGGGTGTGGAAAAATAGTAGGGTTTAAATGTGAAATTCACCAGACAAGAATCGAGGAAGGAACGCAGTGCCTTAGAGGAACCGTCGTATTTGTCCACTATGCCCCCTACCAAGGCACTTTCCTGGAATGCCGAGTCTCTGGATTGCACAAGTTGTTTTAGTGCTGCATTTTCGGTTTTGAGGTTCTGAACTTCTGTTGTCAATTCTTGCATTCCTCTCATGAGGTCCTGGACAGCAGCCTCCATATTGAATTCTATATCAAGTCTTGGGCGTCTAAAATTGTTGCACTCCGCCCCTTGTCTCACCTGTTTGTCCTTTGAAATCTTCTTTCTCTGAGGTCTTTCTTTGTTCCTGGACGTTCGGGACTAGTACAGGTATGGACGGGTATCCTCTGCCTCCAGTGTGGAGACCGGACACCAGCCTCGGAGAGAAGGTAAGCGTTCAATATTCCAGGAATATTAGGTAAACATGGTCTATGTCCAGGATGGATATAGGAACCAGGGAGGAGTCGCGGTACTCATAGAGTGCAGAAGGCAGAATGCGAGCACGGAAGGGACAAGACCGAAGGCCCAGGAAGGAAGAGGAACGAGCGGATCCTCAGGAAAGGAGCAGCACAATGAAATACCAAGAAGCATAATTGGAACTGCTAACTAGCAGGGGAGTAGCACGGAAGAAGAGGGACGCACTTGCCGGGTACTCGGAAAGGTAGCGTTGAGATGCGCAGAGCCGCGGGGGTGTGCCTGTTTTCTAGGAAGTGGCAAGTCTTGCGTAAACACTAGACAGTGGCTTCTCTCTGGTGTCGGCCATGTTGGTAGAATAGCAGGTATGACGTTGCGGTGCGTGATGGACCATGAAGTCCAAAAGGGGTGGAAATGGTGAATCATGACAGACAGAAAGTCTGGTCTCACCGCAGCTTCAAGGGAGACCTGCCGCTTTAATCCGGAACCACAGAGAACTCAATTAACAAGAGAGACCCTTTGATCCACAACAGACGGGACGATGGGTGGGACGTAGTATTTCATGCTTTCACTCCTTTACCTTTTCTGTTGCAAAGCACTCTGGTTATGACCTCACACATACAGGAGATTGTTGGTGGGGACCCAGGATTGGTTCATTAAGGTAGGCTTAGCCTGCACCAATCACTGTGGCCCATTTGGCTTTAAAAGATCCCGTCTTTTGGCAGATCATCTGAAGACTTTGCAGGGAGTAACAGGAAGAACTCATTTGGACAATGCGGAAAGTACAGTCTGCCTTACAGCTTCCACCAGTGAAGGAAGACCACGATTTCCAAAGAGGGAATCAAGATCCCTCCCTTAAACATCCCCCAGGGAACAGAGGGAGATACTGTACCCATAGGACCCTCCAGAACCGGTACTCAGCCAGCACACAGCATGCCCTGCTAGGCTCTGCGAGCAAGCTTCCTAGGTGGGAAGTGCCAGAGAGTCTCTGAACTAAACCCAGGACAACACCAGTGCCTGCAACACTCTCCTCAGCTTTGGCCCATCCACCTTACAATTATACAATCGTTGTGTAAACAGAAAAACTCATTTAAATCACAATATCACAAACATAACTCAAGTGAGTTTGGTGCACTGGACATTGCTGCAGAATGCACGGGGTGTGTTTGGACTCATGCACAGAGTGGACGGAGTGGTCTCAGTTGCACAGGTGTGCGTGGACACGGTCTGAAGGGCCAACATTAGGGGTTCCTTGAAGCAGAGTGCACAGACTGTGAGTGAAGACAAAGCTATTTCTTCAAATGTTTGGCGGGCGATTGGAAAAGCATGTCCTTCCAGCAGAAACACATATATTGTAGAGTGAGAATGGACGGGTAACTAGTTGGTGAAGGGGCGAGGTTGGGCATGGCGTAGGATGTACTGTTATAAAACAAATTGAAGAGTGGAGCCATGGGCTGCAGTCGAGAGACAGAGAGGCATTTTCCTGAAGGAGGGGGTTATATTCTAATGATATTTTTAAGGTAAGAGTGTTGGTGAACGATTTAATATCCACGGGTATGGCGTGCCAGTGGAGGGAAGCCAGCAGGAAGAAGGAGCAGACCTAGAAAAAGCACAGGGTGGGTAAGGATTGGAAGGTTTGAGAGTGGTGCTAAAGCATAAGGTACACATTCGGTAGTATGGGGAAATAAAAGGTGATAGGTAAGGGAGTGAATTATATGTGAGAACAAGAGAACGAAAATTCAGAAGGGATTGATGGTGCTTGAAGAGCCAGCCGATATGAAGACGTGAGAAATAGCATTGGTAGAAGCCTGGGAGGTGTAGAGAGTAGGTATTGAAGTTGAGTATGTTGGCATGGGGTCAAAAGTAGCACCCGGGGCGGGGA